>NC_083823.1:1258715-1858715 GCF_015708825.2 Lethenteron reissneri | reverse complement strand
TATACAGATACCATCACATGTTGGCCCCTTCCTGAAATTTATTTTACGTAACAAAAAGCAAAGGTGGTCCCCTGTGTATACCCTCCACAGACTGTTGGTGCAAGTGCTGTTAGCGAGTAGCGCCTATGAAGGCTGACGCAGCACACGAGGGGCTGGGTGGCCAACAGCAGAAGCAGCCACCTTTGACTCCCCACGCTTGATGTTTGTACATCACATCAAGTACTCATTTAAGGCCGAATCGACCTATGGAAGGCCCAGGACCAGTTCTGTCGTGAGCGGGAATTGAACCCGGGTTGCCGGGTTCATCGCGCAGTATGCTGACCACTACACTCTTGCTCCCGTCCGTGCAATACATATGAACTGTACAGGCATTTATTCATTTTTGCTTCCCTTTGTGTTAATTTTATCTCACTGGTGCTATCGGCACCATGTAATGAGATTAATCAATTTTGAACCCCTTGCAGAGCAGTGCAACACCACGTGTTAGATAACAGTCCGCGAAAGTAGATATAATAGAACTACTTTTGAGACCCCTTCATGTGATCTATTATAATCTATGTTGTGGGTCCGGGACTTTCCCACACAATAGTGTGATGATCAAACCGATTTGTTTTTGTTATACCCAGAGCTGGAATTTAGCCAAATTATGTGACAAACTAAAATGTAATATGATGGGTTTTTGTGCAGTCATTGCTAGCCAGGCCGATTGGCCGTACTTCAAGTGTAATTCATAATAAAGGTTGTAATTGCAACAATTTATGATGTGATTTGTTTCCATGGTCTGGGTGCAATTTATACGAAATAGTTTTCTCAAAATCATCCCACGTAATATATATATATTTTATCAACTTGTCTCTTTTATGCGCCATTGATTGAACGTGTATATATATTTATATTGTCTTCAACAAGCTCGTTAAATTTTTTCGCAATAATATTGCAACTTCACAGCCACGTGTTCACACATCAACGCGACACCACACAATTGCCTTGTTGGCGAGAGAGTGAGACTGAGGGCAAGAGAGAGAGAGCAAGAGAGAGAGAAGGGAACATGGTTGGTTCAATTGTCCCGTTGTGCACGAGTGAGATTTTCCAAATGAATTCAGATTTGCTTTCATGAATGTTTTACGGCATTGTCAGTTAGGATGCCAAGGGTTTCACGAAAGATTTTTCAAAATTTAAAACAGCGTATGCCATAATAATAATAAGAAAAAAATAAACAAAAGACATGGACATGCTCGTGTGTATTGGCCGATAAGTCTTCAATTTAAAATTGATGGGATTTTGAAAAATACATCATGTCCTACCAGCATGCAGTTTCATAAACTTTTAAACATTTCATATTCCCCCCCCCCCCAATTGCGGTTAGTTTCCCGTATAATTAAGGGCTCAAAACTGACAAGCTTGTTTTTATTTTTTAATGACTACCAAGGGGAAGCAGTCAACATCGTCTCGTCTGCATTTACAGACTCCTTCAATCCAGCACACGACACACGCCCATGCAAGTCACTTATAAGCAGCTTTAAATTACACGAAAAGAAGACGCCTTTATCGCCTAATTTGAATAAGTTATTTTCCAGCAGGTATGATCACCAAAATCGAGACGGTCATAAAATAAAATAAAAATCACCCCTTTGCTTTAATGAGTAGGCGGAGATCTTGACAAGTTGTTAGTCTTGCCGCCACCGATCAGAGCGTCACTGCAGGCGATAAATGTTCGTGTCCTCCCGTGCGCGCAGCCTCGGTGACATTACTTCTTCCGTTCCGTCGTCACCTGCCCATCTGTCTCGTGGGTTTTGTTTAGCGTGGGGAAAATTAATCGGGGTGGAGTGGGGGGGGGGATTATTTGACGTTCGTCTCCTCACCTGAAAAGCGCTGGCGGCAAATTCTCGTGACGGTCGGGGTTCGTCTCGTTAAATTTATTTTATGGGCCAATTCGCGTGACGGTCGGGCCTCGTCTCGTTCATTTTAATTTTGCCGGCACTCGCGCTGCTTTTACGGCCGTAATTGGGTGGGGTGCGTTTGCGTAAATTACCGCGGCGAAAATGAGCAACGGCTCTGCGTTCGGTGGCTTCGCGGCGTCGAAAATAGCTGCGGCATAAGCGGCGAATGTAGGCAAAAACCCGCTGGCGCCTGATGAAGGAGTTAACATGTAAAGTGCACAAATTTGTATAATGGGCAAAAAATTACCGCCTGACGCTTATTCTCAAGAGTCTTGTGAAAGCAGCCTTCGTGACCTTGTAAACAGCGCTTTGTGAGCCCGGTGTATGCTCAGCGATCTGTTTCATTAGAGGGTGCGTGGATGTGCAGCATGTGCTGCGGTCCGTGCCTCTGTGTGTGTGTAAAAACCGGGCGCCTCTAATTTGGTGGCAGGGCGCCTCGGAGACTGTACCGTGAACCCTTGTGCCGGATGGGCTCTGGATCACCGCCAGGGGCTGTCGTAAAATCTTGCCACGTCAGCGCCTGCACAGCCACCAGCCCAGCCATTCCTTAGTTGGCCACGATTCGGGTCTTCAGGCCCCACCAATCAAAGGGTGACCCCAACTAGGCATAGCGAGCACGTGAGAATATTCTTTGCGGAGTGGGGAGGGGGGTTAAAATTTTTTTAAATATAATGAACGAAATAATTTCAAACGCACGTATATATGTATTTCATTTATAGATTTGAAGCTTTCGTGACTGCAAGGATTCATATTTTTAGGTTTTTTCGGTAAAGTCACGTAGATAAAAAATTAAAATTAAAATGAATGAAAGTAAAATTAAAGTAAAATAAAAGTAAAATAAAAATCACGACGTTTCGGAGGCAACACAAGCTTCGTCACAGCACGATAGCTGTATCAAGTAGCTTGATACAGCTGTCGTGCTGTGACGGTTCCACCTGAAGACGGAAGCTTGTGTCGTGATTTTCATTTGATTTTTATTTTACTTTTATTAATTTTAATTTTTTATCTACGTGACTTTACCGAAAAAACCTAAGAATATGTATTCTATGTCCGAAAACAAGAGAGTGGAAGGTTGCCACTTGGACAAGCCCCCAGGTTCCTCGATTGTGTCAGTTTACCATCATGGGCTGTGGTCGTGGTGAACTTATGCACTCTCCATTTTTTGCATATCGATTGGCTAATTTAATTTAATTTGCACGGGTTTGATGATTCTGTCAGTTCCTTTGAATCCGGCTTCGAGAGGTATTGTTGGAATGCAAGAACTGCGAAATAGGTCTGAAGGGTCTAGGCACTGTTAGGCCTCACCCACGCTACAGTTGGATGCGCTGTGACACTTCACCGGGTAATAAATGATCTCCCCTCAGTTTCCACGCGTGCCACTGGACGGGAGGTGGCAGGCAGGGTTTGTGTGACGCCACATCGTCAGCGTCGTGGCTGCTGGCTTATTAAATAAAAACAGCAATAAGGCATGACGAATATTGGGTGAAATAAAAAAAGTTTCTAAAACTACAAACAAAATAAAATAACCTTGCTGTGGTCTTGGCACTTTAAGTCATATCGTTTGTTTGCTTGAACAAAGAGTTTAATTTATTTATGCGAGGATCTAGGTTATTATTAACGGGGAAATGAATTTGTAACAATATTACAAACAAGTGCAGATAGTCTATTCGTGTCGTTAGTTTATTAAAAAAAAGTTAGTCATATATATTTTCTAAAGACTGGTGTCACCCTGCTGCTGCTCTATATAAGAACGGGAGACAGAGCAGAGCCTCACCATTCTGGCAAATTGCCCGATGATGCTGGATGCAATTACCAGCGAAACGTCGTACTCAAATTGTAAATGTTGTGGTTTCACGCTTCAACACACCGGTGGGCTAAAGCAGTGAACTATTTGTCTTTTGTCAACGTGACACTTTTTTACTGATTGGCCGTGTCGGGTGGTGGAGGGTTACGACACATTTATAAATAACGCGATCTAAACTCAAAAAACGTTGATTATGAATAATATTGGTCACGAAAGCCTGCTACGTCTTAAACTAAAGACTGGTTGTCCGCTTGACAAATGGGTCTATCCTGTGCTAATATGACATGTACTGCGGAGCCTGAAACTTTGACCCTATGTACACAGTTTGCATTTAATTTTGTTTGTGCAAGTGTTTTGCTTGCATACTCAAGATTAAATGTTTGACTATATAGCCATTGTGGTGTTTTCTTTGCGGGTTTTTTCTGCGATATATATTTTTCATCCAATTATGTTCCAGTTGTACTCTATCAATTCATAAGGTCAAGAATTTTCCGTAAAGACAATCGGGAGCTAACAGTGCATCAATCAGTGTCAGAGAACAAAGCTGGAAGTTGACGTCGTATAACTACTTCTGAAGCCGCTGGGGAAAATCTCTTCATGACCTGTAAAGAGTGTTCATCACACGTCAATAAAATTAACAACTGTCAGTCTTCCGGCTGGAATGAGGCCAATATTTACCAAAAAATTCGAATGATAATCTTTTTCAAAGTCTTTTGTGACTGGGTTGACATCAATTTGTTCCACTTGAGAAGCCAGGGGCAGCTGAAACCTGGCATCGAACCTATGTCCTTAGTGGTGCCAGCTTTGACCTCTGACCCCTGAGCCTCCCAGCCACCACAGCTTATCTTAATTCAATAAAAAAAAAATTCATTTTTTTAGAAACGTTCATGTTTTCTGCAATTGTATCCATATCTTTGGATCATATTCACGTTTCCTGCATAAAAGATTTGCTTTTGTGCAATCGGAAATGCCTTTGCGTAATAATAGCGCCTTTTCGCGATGTAATACCGTTCCTCGTTCATTCACGACGACGTTGGCAACACGTCGGTGTGCCGCTCTCGCGCGCGTGCGCTCTCTCTCCCGAACGCTTCGCTCACGGCTTCGTGTCTTCCCCTCCCAGACCCGTCCGACTCCCTGCACGAGCTGCACCAGTCCGGCATGGAGTCCAACCTGGCTCTCATCGTCGGCGTGTCGAGCGGCTCCCTCATCCTGCTGCTCCTGCTGCTCCTGCTCGCCCTCTCCGTCTGCTACGTCCGCCGCAGCCGCGAGTCCCGCCGTTGGGGCCGCGGTGGGGGCGGCGGCGGCGGTTCCGGTGGGCCCGGTCCCGGCGGGCCGGGCCGCCGGGGCCCGCACTTGAACGCGTCGGCGGCGGCGTCGGCGCCGCCGCCGCAGTCGTCGCTGCCGCTGTCGCTGACGCCCGGCTCCGTGGCCGTGAAGTTGGGGGGCGGCGGCGGAGGCGGCAACAACAACGGGTCGGACCCCAGCGACGTGGTGATTCCGCTGCGGACGCTCGAGGGCGGATTCTGCCCGCACTACGAGAAAGTGAGCGGGGACTACGGCCACCCGGTGTACATCGTGCAGGAAGTGCCGCCACCCAGCAACGCGAACGTCTACTACAAGGTGTGAGCGCCGCTGCCGATGGAGACTGTGGGCGCGGACGCTGAGTTTCCCGCATCGCAAAAGCGTTGCTTTTGTGTTTTTAATAGTTTATTTTATTTTATTTTCGGGACGTTCTTTTTGTCGTTCTATATATTTTTTTCTTTTAACGACTCGATGGACGCCGCCGTCTCCCTTCCTCCGCGAGGGTGAAGCCGCAAGGGAGGACCACTTCCGCCGATGACGTTTACTTGCGCCATATTGGACGCGTGAAAACGCTTGCGGGAGGAAGCTCCGCGGAGAACTCTGCCACCTCTCGTCGTCGAAATAAAACGGCAAGCGACCGTTCGCGACCCTCACCCCCGCACCCGCCCCCCCCCCACGTCCGCCACCTCGTGCCATCGCGCTCCACAAGTTTTACCGTGAGCCTCTCAACGGTGGCTTCCTCCGTCACACCCGTGCAGGATGGTGACCTCTGCCGGAGACCTCTGCTTTGGTTCACACGATTTTGCCAAGCCATACAGAAAGGGATCTGATAGCAGAGGACACTTGTTGTTGTTGTTGTCGCCTGCGTTGTGGTCATCGCAAGGCAAGCATATGACAAAAATAAAATAGAATTCTTAAATGCCATCCAAATTCGAATTCTACATTCTTCTCAGCAAGATGACCTTTTGCAGTAGTGGCAACATTTCAATAAAGGTGGTATGCATGGGGTTGTTTTTTTTTCCTTTCTTGCTGTTGGTGAAGGTTATTGTGTTCGAAAATAACCTGAACTATCTAACTACTGCCCTGCTTTTTGAGTAACAAGTTACATTTTTTAAAAGATTTTTGTGATGCTGTGCTTAATGAGTTTTAAGAGCTGCTTCAAACACTGGCTTTTCCAGACTTTTAGGCATGTGCCCATCACTGCAGAGTGCCTCTGATCTATCAGAGCTATTCAATGGTGTATTTTTAAAACCTTTATTTTAATTTTACATTTTTACATCTTACATTTTTTCCCATTATTATGCATTCTGTGAGTAAATCAATACTTTTGTGGATACTTTAAAAAACGAAGCATACATGCAAGACCCGCTGTGAGACTTTTTTTCCTCTCCAACAGAAACATTTTTGTCATTTTTCATTTATCATTTCATTTCACGGTACACTTTCAACCGTGCTCCGTGTGAGAGAACCCACGAAGGCATCTGCTATAAACCTCTGTGCACCATATTTGCGCGCCGTTCATAATCTCTCCGCCGTTCTGGGGCGCTTGGCGCGCAGAGCCACAATTTTAAACCTTTCTGACTTAAATTACCACTGGAGAGATTCTCCCACTGAAGCGGATATCGGTGACCGGGAGGTTTGCATGAAATGCTTTTTTTGCAGTTTTTAGTCTCAGGAGTCAGAAAACTTGAACGCTTTTTTTCTTACTTCTCTTCATTTTGGGTCAATGTACAATGCTACTACTCGAATTTTAAAAGACGATTTTTGGGAGTCAATTTTTTTTTACACGTTGCTTTTTTATGATCATAAACTCATTTCGCGAAATGCGGGATTGTGAAATCAATTTTGCAGACGCACCACGCATATACACTTGCACTAACACGCACGCGGATCACTAATGTTTGACTGAATATGAAACTTTTTTTAAATAGCAATGTACCACTTCTGTAACTATCATTGTACGTATGCAAATACAGGACTTTCCAAAAAGCTGAGGTTCACAGTTTCTTGGCGGTGCTTTGAGCTAAATTGAACCGTAATTAGGGAATTAGTTCAGCATCTCAAAATATAATTTATTTCTACATTTAATCGCAATTTAATTAAGATCGGGATTTTACGTTGATTGTAATTCGTACCGACATTTATTATCAGCCTTATAGGGTAATATCAAAATCCGTGGAGATCCAGGGACAGGGACCGGTCAACCACAATAACAAGAAGAGCCATTGTTATCGAATTCGGTGAAAAATACTCAACTTTTCAAGAGACGCAAAACGTGTAATAAAATAACGTGTCACGAAGCAGTCCTTTAAAGAGCCGCGTGCCGCAGTTTGCCGACCGCTGCCCACGCAGGGCCAAGTAGGGCTGGTCGTTTTTTCCTTAAGTCACGAAACTCACTCGCTTTACCCTCGACTCTGCCCAGTCCGGCTGTCATTAACTCAAGGCGCCGCGTGACCGTTATGACACCAATGGCAAAAGGACTTGCTTCCATGTTGGCCACAGAGGTTCCGGGGTTGGCTGTGGCAATCGCAACTGTTGACTCGACGTGGGATTTCGGTTCACCAGACTTGCTCGGCTGCCCATGTAAACTTCCGCGTCTCCCCCCCTCACCCCCCCTGAACCAACAAGCTCACGATCCAGACTGTGTCGGCAGATCTCCGCAAAGCGTGCTCGCCCCACGTCCACAATGGCACATGGGCCCCGGGCGATAAACGCTTCCACGCGAGCGGCGCGAATGCCCCTGTAATAGATGGGGCCTTGTTAAAACCCCAATTGACAAGGACATCTCGCGGTGTTTAATTTGAAGAAGAAGAGAAAAATTATAATTAAAGCCCGCAGTTAATTAAAAATGATCACGCAAACTGCACACAAAGTTCAGGGATTAATTAAGACTCTGATTGATAAGCCAACCATGCTTTCTCTCCGTCTGTCTCCCGTGTGACACGGTTCGCTCGACACATTTTTTTTGTTATCGCCGCCGCCGCCGCCGCCACCAACCGTACCGGCCCTGCGTAAATAATGAAGCGGGCAGACAGCGGGCATGAAAACGGGCACGATTAATACCACATCAGCCATCGTGGCATTAGTGGAAAATCCTTTGTGCATTGAACTGCTAAATGATCCGCAGAGTTTGGAGGTTGGCGCGTTTGTAAATGCCGTCGTTAGAGTAACGCAAATATCCATTACGGAGTTCGCCACGTCCCGTTATTGAAAGGCGACCTTTCCTGTCCTAACGAGTAGTGGCACTGTCAGAGGTGGTAACTATTGGGGTGAGAGGGGGGGGGGGGTTAAAAGAATGAGACGAGAGCTCACGAAGGAGTAAAGTTTCCGTTTTAACGATTCCAAATAGAGAAGGAGTATGTAATTTGAAGCGGTGCCTCTTCCCGTTGCCATGATTTATATTAGCGGTGTTGATGCAGTCACAACATACTCAGCTCCGTGTGAAAGTTGTAACAACAACAACAAACTTATTAACTGATAATGTTGTAATACATGAAATTACTATGAATAATAAAAATAAAAAACACACATCAGGGATTAGCAATTTGTGGGGCCAAAACTATGGAAAAAATTATAAACAAAATTACTATAAACGAATGCCGTATTTTCTTGCAGCTGTTAGTCATGCCTTCCTTCACCACAAACCTTTTCCCTTTTAAGAAAAACGAATTCAAGGAGTTTGTGCTGATTTTTTTTGTAATATAATACAGTACAACTGTGTAGCCTTGGGGCAATCCACAGAAAAAGACGTTAAGATTCATCCTCATAATAATAATAAAAATAAAAACCCAAAGGCAAATCACAAAAACAAGCCATCATGGTGGAAATTGTAGGGGTTTCGTTTTGTTTAGCTCAATCAAAATCCTGAAGTCGCAAGCAGATTTGATCAGTTTTCAATGAATCAACCGCTCAGATGTTTTCCATCAGATGTGACATTCGGGAGTTGCTTCAGACAAGTGCCGATTCATTCATTCACTTCGTGGCACTGTTATTGCCACATTTTTATTTCTGGATCGACTGAAAGTCCTGTCCGCAGAGGGTAGACGAGCACATTCCCCGTGCGTCTCTCACTTGTCTTATTAAAAAAAAAGATGTAGTTAAATCGATCAATTCCGAAAGCATTGCACGTCAGTAATACAAATCTGCTTAAGATGTACATGCGCAGAAAATTACTGGAACGTCAAACTTACTTACGTCCACCATATTTAGCTTAATTACCCTAAGACCAGTTGAAAAAAAATTGCTCTGAGGCTCTTTTAATAAGTTGCAACTTATTATAAAAGTCACGCGGGTGCCAATTATAATATTATAGCGTAATTGAACTTCAGCTTCTGGGAGGGTCTTAATTTTGTTACGCGCCGTTAGAGAGTCTTGCCGCAACGAACACGTAAGGCTGCCATTTAGGATGCCGGGGTGTTCCAGGGTTTCTGGCGTTAAGTCCTAACATCGTTTTGGAGCATTTTCAGCTGGCCGGCGCCGAGCGTGTGATGAGTTCCTCAGCTGTGCAAGATTTTGGGCTTTCGGGAAAGCGATTACGGCGAATGTGCGGCGGTGGTGGCGGCGTAAATTGTTTAAGTTCTCGTAGTCAAGGCAGGCGCAGAGGACTTGAGGAATTTGCAGAGCTTTGGACGACAGATGTAAAAAAGAAGAAAAGGCAAGAGGGCCTATTTAGCCCACATTCTTTCCCTAATCCCCAGAGCAAGCCTTCGGATCAGTTGGTCCGCACATTCAATGTCCTCCAACGGTAGCTGCCGTCTCATTAGTCTGAGCTGTGTCAAAGTGTGTCCATGTCTGACCAGCGTGACCCCACTCCCACCACTCCCCCCCACCACCACCCACCACCACCCAACCCCACCGAGCAAATGTGTATTTTTCCATCCCCCCCCCCCCCCCACATTACATATATGTTTATCCTCCTTTTTTAATGAGAAAATGAAGATAATTTGTGTAACATTAAAGGCAAGGGTGTGTTTATTGCCATGACAGCTGGCGTCTATTATAGAGACCAAAAGGAGAAAAGGCTTGTTGTGAAGTGGGCGATGTGCTTGGAAAACATTAGACTTTTGAATAAGAGAACTTGGGTGACAACTGTAGCGAGGATCGCATCTGGGAGGACTCTTTCTCTTCTAAAACAATGCACCGGCCAGAATTTAAAGCAGGGGCTATGTCAAGTCCACTCTGCAAGAGGGTCACAATGGTGAATAAAGCAGCGTTGGGATATAAGCAGTGGGACGTGACTCTTCACGCAATAAAAAGAAAATGTAAATGCACAATAAAAAAAACGACGGGATGAAATCCCCCTTTCTGCTCCGTAGGTTGGACACTGGTCCTTTGAGAAAGACGAGAGACGGGGATTTTTACATCACAGCCACGTGATACCTGAGGTTGAAGCACGGTAGTCGTAACCCTCTATTGATGGATCGAGATGGCTGCCTTTGAATTACAAATGGGGGAGATGGGGGGGGGGACGTATGGGCGGGTTGCGGTGCTGCCCTTAACAAGCCCTGGTGGTTGACACTAAATCCTGGGAGATCTGAAAATGCTTGTATTTTCAAACCGATTGTTGTCGCCGGGATCTCGGATAATTCGCGTTGCAAGCGTCTGCGAGCGCAGTGCGCTGGTGCTTTGCTCATCGAGAGTCAGCTGGAATTCAACCATCACCGCATTATTGGTGTGTGTGCGCGCTGGCAATTTGCAGAGCTCTTGAGAAAGCAAGAAATAATGTAAAATGTCACGGCTTATCCCCACAGTGCAATCAATGTCACATATGATGGCACTTCAGGCAGAGTTATTTCATTATTTATTTTATTACTTTCATATTTTTGGGTGTATGGGGCCGGGGAAGGGAGGGGCAAATGGGAGAGGTGCGGTTAATGTGCATTTGTAGGAGAGAGGGGGGAAAAATAACAACGCAGACCCTTCACGATCTATTTTTTATTTTTTCGTTGAGAACACACGAAAAGGGGTCTTCTTTCTGGTCTCATTCATCCTGCGCCTCGGTGGAGGACGGCGGGCAGTAGAGTGTGTCACGCGTGAAGTGCACCACGTGCAGATGGACGGACCGAGCGCGCTTGCAAATTCAGCACGAGTATGCTCCACTTGTCAGCGTGACATCACAACTAAAGCTTTACCCAATTCATCTCACTGTGAATTCAAAGCACGGCACGGGGCATAAAGCGATTACCATTAGTTCCAAACACGGGGGTTCATTTTAAATCATGATGAACACATTGCGAAAAGAACAAAAGAGACACTTGATGTTTTATTCTGACGATGTCTGGGGTGTAAAAAAAAAGTCGAGCACAAAGAGATTGCCTCGAAACCGAATTACACTTGGTGTGTCTCGTAGAATGTGCGCAGTGAAGTCATACTTGGGATTTGTATTGTTTTAGCTGAGCACATGGCATTGCGATTTTGACAGTGCTTTTCACGGGATAAAGTAAATAACTAACAAACATGTTTCGTGGTTCCACCGTTGCTCGACGAGGTGTGACATCGAGCGCCAAGACGCCCTTGACTGACGCCATGGAGAGCGACGCAAGTTCATGTAATGATTCATATAAAATTCGTGCACTTTTAATTGTTTAGCTGCGGAGGGAAATTGGAGGCCGCGCATCTTCCAAGTCATAATAACAACGTCCAATTGAGAGGTTTGACGAGCCACGGGGCATGGCTTGCGGCGCCTGTGACTTTGTGTGGCTTTTATAACCGCGATATCCACGCAACGCTTTCACGTCGACATTAAGATCGGTTGTTAAACACATTTACGCGTCAATTTAATTTGTAACCGCGCATGAGATTAATTCGGACGATTAACAATTTTTATTTAACATTTTGAGTTGTCTTTTGCTTTCACACATATTGGCTACCCTTACACAGAAATGATAACATGTAGAAATAAATAACTAAAAATCCCGTACCTAATATTTTAGAAATGCCTACAGGATCAGTTTAGGACGAACATTATTTTTTTTCATGCTATTGTACAATGTTGTTTCAATAAAGTATAAATGGAAAAACAGTATGTGCCATATATTTTTAAATGCCCTATAGTGATATATCTCTCAAGGATTCAAATGCCTTACCTGTAGGGTGACATGACAATTATGAAATGTATAAGCACTGTCAAATTCCCTTGTAGGGTTTTTTAGGATTTTCCGTTTGAATCCTGTTTAAAGCTTCTGCAGGACTTATTCAATTTCTTGCAGGATCCTGCAGGGAGAGTTCCACCATATAATATTGTGTAGGATTAAAATAACACCCCTCCTGTATTCATTTCTATGGGAGGGATTACATTATGCCACTGTGAGATTATCAGTTAAATTTGTCTATTACACTTTGGCATGTAATAACCATAAGGGGGTCATTTGTAAAATATATATAAAAAGAAGTACATTCTTGTATCATTCACGTGCAAATGATCCTTGTTTTGGTCTGTGTGGCAATTACGCGAGGGAAGATAAGGATGAGACTGTTAGTGTTTAAGCCATTCAAAAAAACTAAATAGGTGTTCATGAAGATAGCATCCATTTTAAAATAATGATTATTGCAAAACAGTTTGAACTGCGTAGTGGAAATGTTGACAACACACTCCTTAGGGGTTTTTTGTTGTCGTGTTTTTGAGAGATCTTCAAACAATCACGGCCGAGACGTTGGCAAACGTGCTGGGGCACTCTGGAATCTCGACACGAGAAGCGGTTTCGAGGCATGAGACTCACACAATACGATCTCGTTTCTACCAAGCGTTTGTGGGAACGGTTCTGTCGGCCCGAGCTAAAAACCATTTGCCTAATGATGATGATTCTTCAATAATGAATGACACTTTTATGGACACCTTGGGTTTAAAAAAAAATCAAACACTGCCCTTAAGTAAAAGCACTGCAAAGCTAATGATTACTATCATTTGGGGTCCTGTAGGTATTTTAAAGTTGTACACTCTTCGGCTTACGTAGTATATGACGACGGTATTTGATAATGTTTTTAGTTTTGACTATTCCTGTTTCCGCCTATATACTTGTATTTTTGTGATGTCAGTTTCCAAAAAATACAATTATTTCTTTATCTGCATGTCAAGCAGATGCATTCTCATATAATTTTTTTCGAGATGAAATGTAGATGCTATAAAAGGGTTAAATTGTCATTATCCCGAAACTCCTTTCCATTTTTGTCCCATCCTGTCTCTGTGTGCAAACCCTCAATGGACACTGAATGGACATCGGAGGACATGTGATGCTCAATGCACCGATCGTATGGGAAGAACTCTTCTTGATGTGAATAAGATTTTATTCGGAAGGACTTGTTGAGAATGAGTGTTTTTTAATAATAAAAAAAATAAAACTCGCAAACGCCTTATTTAGCACAGACAATCCTTGACGCGGGTTGAGGTGGGTTCGCTCTGTTGGTTAGCGCGACCTCTTTTTGCAGCGAGTGGCTGTAAAATTAACCTTGAATTTTACCATCAAAACACTCGAGATGACATCAAACTGGTTGCGGTTGCTTTTTTTTGTCAACGTTTTTCAAAGGACTGTAAATTCTTATAAATATTCCTCGTTTCGTGTTTCGTATGTAGTACACACACACACAATTAACGTTTTGTTCCGGATTGCTTTATTTTACTTTCGAGAGGGACCACGAGACCGCGTTGTGATTACTTTGAAGTATTTATTTAAAGAAAAAAAAAATTCCAGTATAAAAAACAAAAACAAAAACCCCCAACGAATTAAGGAATCTTCGGACAACACATTCTTAATGCCACGGGGACAGGTTTGAAACGGAAAAATAGGTCAGCCGCCGTTATGAAGGATTCAACTTGTGGTTACACCGTTGAACGTTTTGAAATAGTTGGAAATTCGAGTTTGTGTGCAGCCTTGCTGTGGTTTCGTGGTGAAGGAAGGGCTGCCTCTTAAAGATGATGTTTTGTTGCCGAGGAAACGGTCGACATGTTTCGCCACTCATTGTGCTGCTGCTGCTGCTGCTGCGTCGCACCACAGGAGCATTGGCGATGGCGCACTTGCAAAAACCACAAGAAGTATAAACACAGAGTAACGTGACGGAACCCGTGCAATGGCTTCACCTGTTGACAGTCGTATTTAGTCTGGAGCAGCGGCGAGTGCGGATTGAAGCGGTGAAACGGAGCAGTGGAGTTATTCACATTTTCTCGGAAAGATTTGTCTGTATACTGCATTCTGTATATTTTGTTAAATAACGCGCTGTAATTTATATTATATTTCCCTCACTATCTTAACTCGTACTGCTAAGTCTTAGTAACATGTTTTTTTAAGGAAAAGTACCAGTACAGTACTACTCACTTTTTTTTTTTAACAAATGCTCTTTGTGTTCGTAACGTAGGGACAGTTTTTTTTTGCCTCGACAGTTTTTCGTAGTAGTCCTCACTCACGATAGTCACGGGGTTATTTTTTTGTTGCAAGGAATTCTAAGTGAAATCTTGCTGCATCATTTCCCCCGGTGGGCCAGTGTTTGTTACAGAGGAGTGCTTCAATAGCTGGGGACTATTGCGCGGTGCTCAAAGCCGCGTGTCACAAACCACAATCATGGCACACTAAATACGATCCAAGCAAAATTCATAGATAACACCTAAAACACGTTTTTTTTATTAATACGCCACGTACATTTTTATTGCGAGAATTACAATGATGAAACTACATTTCGAAAAAATAAATAGCCGCGTGCCTGGGTGGAAATGAGAACAAGACATGGCGATCACTTTGTTTGTGTGTGTGTGTGTCACTGAATACCGTGCCTAATATTTAAATACTGTCGGTCGTATTGGCGGGAGCAATAAGACGTGAAATATTAAGTCAGAATGCATCATCGCCTCGGGAATTACACCACTGCACGTCGGTTATGAATGGGAGAGTGGTATTTGGCTTCACGTTTAAACGAAAACCCTCCGTCTGCGTCACTCTCTGCCTACCTCCGTCGCAATAGTACCGGCACTACGACGACAACAGCAACATCAAGAGGGCCTAGACCTTGGGGCAGCGGATTCTATTAGCCGTGATAACAACAACTACAACAATAATCACAATAAACACTATCATTTACTTAATAAAACATTGTATAGAAGAACATCAAGACGTGTCTTGAGCCAGGCAATTTAAATGTTTGCAGAAGTGAGCGAAGTGGCTACACAGCAAAGTGCAATTTCCCCCACCACCACCACCCCGAGTACATGTGGATCGTATTAAGGCGAGGGGCCCCCCACCACCTCCCCCGGTGAGCCGAGGAGGCAAGGGCCGCCGTCTTCGCGTGCGTCCTGCCGACCGGCGGTGGGGGATGGGTGCGCTCGTTTCACGTAGAACCGAAGCTCCATCATCCATGGCCGGTCACATTTAGAGGTCCGTAGGACGTTCGGATTTTTTTTCTTGCTGTTGTCATTTCTTCCCTCCCCCCCCCCCGCCTAAAAAAAAAATCTCGTTTTTTTTTACGTGACAATTAAAAGTGCGGCGTGGTGATTGCGTAAATTTTGTTGTGAGCCAAGACTTTCTCCGTCATTCGCTGCCCCATCCTCCCTCCCACCTATCTCCTTCCCTCAAGCAAATATTTCGGGTTTTTTGGCGTAGATTTTTGTTTGTGTACAGCCCCCCCCCTGCACCCCCCCCCCCACCGTGTGTTTTTTTCGGGACAGTTTTCGATGTTTCCTAAGCAGGTGTTATTTTGTCACCACTTGTAATCGCTAAAGTTTGCTACACAACACTGTTTTTTTTGGGGGGGGAGGGGGGGGGTGATGGAGTGGGGATTTTATGAGATCCTGTATGTACATTGTTCGATCTTTAAATAAAGTGGCAGTTTTATAAAAAAAAAAAACCCATCAGAATCGCGCAACTGCCGTGTGCTCTTCCCGTCTGGACGTTGTCGCGAGTTGTTAGAATACGACGGGGGCGTTTCTCTCTTGCGAGGGCCGTGAAAACATGAGGCGAGCAAATATCTTTAATTGATACGGCGTGTGTGTGAGGAGCGCATCTTCGAAGAATTCTCACAGCTGGAACGGTTTTACGAGGTTGTGGAGTGGCATTATTATTATTCTTGGTCATTGCTGAGCCCATCAGTGCCAGGTTTATTTCTTTTTCGCGACAGCACATAATGAAGTGCCGCCTTCAAGATATAGTGGCTCGGATGTATTATTTCCGCATCCTCCTGATGATTACACGGCACACTTTGTCTGCCTCTAAGCAGACGACGTGCGTAGGAGTGTGCGTCTTCCCAGCAGGTGTGTGCGCGACCACGTCCGTGTGACATCGAGGCCGAGCACAAGATCGTGGTGCGCCTTAGCGTCTCGAGCGTCTGGTAATCCGGACATCCCGGGAGTAAATCGTAAAATGTAAAAGGTCAAATGGCGTTGAAAAGGTTTAAACAAAAAAAATAACTCCTGATCAACATTGCGTTCGCTTTCGAGCTTTCGACTTGTGTGGGACGGACACGTGTTTTGTGTCATCTCAAGCGACCCCATCAACTCGCGCTGACCAGCGTGGTGAAGTATGGTCGAACAACTCTGCCCGCCCCACCTTGCATGGGGGAGGCTTTCGATGAGCAGCAACTTGACGAAGGGCTGTAAACTCGGCTGTATGACCGTACACATGTATGACCGTCCACACGTATGACCGTGCACATGTATGACCGTCCACACGTATGATCCCACTTGCGTGCACGCTTAAGTGGTCGTAAAAAACACGTTCAGAAATGGATGATGAAGATCCTCAAGAGAAGCACCGAACATCAATGCACTTATTTTACGACGTAATCGATACGTGAATAATGTACGACTTCAAATGACACCTGACATTAGACTGCGGCGGTGACCTTATAACCGGTACCGTAATAGACCGTCACACTTCACTGCTGTTAATTAACAGACAGCGTGACATCGGTGTTCTGAACGAATAGCGAGTATAATAGGAATGGAGCGGTGGTGCAGCGATTAGTGCTCTCCGCTATGAACCCCACCCACCCGAGTTAGATTCCCGACCATGGCTAACATTGGTGGCAAGAAATAACCAAACCATTCACCAACCCGCACTGTTCAGTTAGGTGAAATATGGTCAAGCAACCATCGTGACCGAAACGGCGTGGACAGGCCATCATCCAGCAGTGATTGACATGGAACTGTAAAATATTCCTTATTAATCTATCCAGTGTTGTACATGTGTGTGTGTGCAAACATGTCTAGGAGTGATAACATCCAGCAATGGATGCTTGAGGTCCTCACGTGGAGCCCCAGAACATCAATGCACTTATTTGATTAAATAATCAATACATGAATAATATACGACTTCAACTGACACCTGACATTAGGCTGCTCGTGACCTCGTGCCTCGTGTGCCGTGTATACACACACACACGTGCGTCGTGACACCTCAATGCCGTTAATGAACGGACGGTTTAAGCGCTGCACTTGATTATTAGCCAATTACAAGAGGGACCATTGATTTGTGAAGCTTCACAATCACCCCCCCATGTGCATCCGTAAATAAGTATAACCCGTAAAAACAAAATTTTTCACTATAAATCCTTTATATGTGTGGCAGCTAGAGTCCTCTCGTCCTCTGGCTTGAGATGGCTGCCACCTATGGGTCAGATGATTGTCTGCCAGTATTAAGCAATTGGTAATTAAATATTTAATTTGTTTTCCCTAAACAGTGTAACATTTTTGAAAAAAAATTTCACGAACATTAATTGTCTCGCACAACGAGGTCGTGTGCAAAATGTCAGCTCGATTGGATCACGGGAAGTGGGTTAAAAAACGACCGAAAGATTTGCACGATCGTAAGCAAGCAAGCAAGCACGCAAGCACGCAAGCAAGCAAGCGAACTTAGTATAAAGGATTTAAAAAGTAATGAAATCACGCCCTTCTCTTTCCGAATCGAGATGACGCACCGCCCCCTCCGCCGCTTGAAGATTTCACGACGCACACGCGCGCGCATCGTTGTGTGTACAAACACACAACAAACATATCTCCTCAGCCTTATCGAGGCCACCGACTCAAAAGAACTGAGCGCCGCGGTCATGTTGCTGTCCTTCAGAACCACAAACCCAAAAGCGTTGGGAAAATGTGGCCACCTTCTCTACCTCGTATCGCGTAGTTGAGCGGTGGTGCTTCCGATAAGTTCATCGTGAATTCATTTCAACTGAAGCTTCCTGGGCTGAGCTCTGGAAAATATCCTACTCCCCCTCCCCCCCCCCCCACCATGTAGTTGTTGGGGGGGGGGGGTCAGAGAGGTTTGGGGGGCCCTGGTAAGTATTTGATAATACATTAAGCCCTGACGCTATGACTGTGGCAGCCTGAGCTGGAATCCCAGCCACAGCTAACATCAGTGACGAGTGACATCTCAAACAGACCTGGGTGCCCCCCCCCCCCTCTCTCTTAGCCGTACTAACCCGCACTGACCAGGGTGGTGAAGTATGGTCAAACAACGCTCATGACTGAGCCGGCATGGGGGAAGCCCTCATCCGGCAGTGGGTTGCCTGTACATGACCATCACAGCAACACGTGAGATGGCAGGCATCATTCGACACGCCATTAATCCAAACCGTCCCAAAAACAATCTTGCCGAAAAGAAATCCACCCCCTGAGCCGCCACTCCTCCCTCGACTTTCACTGCAGCCACTGCGCAGTGCGACTTTGCACGTTTGCGTTTGTTGTGTTGTGTGTGTGTTGTGTGTGTGTTTGTGCGTGTGTTTGTTTGTGTGTGCGTTTGTGTGTGTGTTGTGTGTGTGTTTGTTTGTGTGTGTGCTTGTTTGTGTGTGTTGTGTGTGTTGTGTGTGTTGTGTGTGTGTTGTTTGTGTGTGTGTTGTTTGTGTGTTGTGTGTGTGTTGTGTGTGTTGTGTGTGTGTTGTGTGTGTGTTGTTTGTGTGTTGTGTGTGTTTGTGTGTGGGTTGTGTGTGTGTTTGTGTGTGTACCGTGCACGCGCCCCCCCTCCCCCCCAAGGACCCCTCACGGAGTCCCTTCACAACAACAACGCCGAATCCCTTCACCACAACAACAACAACGCCGAATCCCTTCACCACCACAACAACTCCGAGCCCCTTCACCACCACAACGGCTGCTAAAACAGGCGACGCGGGCATCACGATTCTAGAGTGGCGCCACGGCCTCGCCGTGCCACACCACGAGAGACTTTAAAACAACACGAAACCACGCGTGCCACCGCGCCCACGACGGTGCCTAATGGAGGGGTCTCCCCGAGTTTGAAGGGCTTTCATTTCGGAGGGTACCTTTCTTTCCCCCGGCTTCTGCTTCTGCTTAAGCCATCAATCGTTGCATGCCGATTAAACCTTCGGCTGTTTCCAAACAGCCTCGCTGACAGCCGTTTTCCATCTCGCTCTCGCTCTCTCTCTCTCTCTCACTTTGTGGTTTTTGTCTTGAGTTTGACCTCTTTAATGACATCTGTGAATCCATGAGGTATTTTGGATTACAGTTCTACCTCGATCAATTCCACACCGCAATGCTCTGCATATGTCTTTAAATGCCGTCTTGGCGAAGTGATACACATGAACTCGTTGGTTGGTAAGAATTGTTTTGCCTGGACTTTTTTTAATTTACATGACAGTACTAACCACATTTAGCTGTGTTAACAAGGCCAATCACATTTACACACACACACGAGATAATCTTGTTTCGTAATGGTTTGTAAAACCAAACTTTTTATTTTTGTTACAGCCCTTTGCCATTTCACTGTTGAATGGGGGCCTCCCTGTGCTGTGTCGTCATGGGGATTGTTTGACCATACCTCACCACACCGATCAGTGTGGGTTAGTTGAAGGTAGGCTCAGGATGAGTTCAGCTATCACTCGCCACCGATGTTAGCCATGGCTGGGAATCAAATTTATATCGGTGGTTTGATAGCAGAGTGTGGAAATCGCTAATGCATCATTGCACAGTCCCACCACACACATCACCCTAAAATGTTACAAAAGAATCAGACAATACGCCTCCACATGCAAATCTAAAGTATTTTTTTACACATCTCATCAGCCACACGGTTTTTTGTGATTGCGTAATTTCAGCAGCATTGGTTCAACGCAAGGTAAGCCACTTAGCCACCACTCTACTCTAATCCTAAATATATATTTTTTATTTACAATTAATGCTCAAATATGAAGCTGCCCTGCCCACTGCTGTGTTGAAAGAGAGGGACCACGTGACGTGGGGTTAGTATAGGGTGAGTGTGGGGTGAGTGTGGGGGTGAGTGTGGGTGTGAGTGTGGGGGTGAGTGTGGGTGAGTTTGGGTGAGTTTGGGGTGAGATTGGGGTGAGTGTGGGGGCGAGTGTGGGGGCGAGTGTGGGTGTGAGTGTGGGGGTGAGTTTGGGTTGAGTGTGGGGGTGAGTGTGGGGGTGAATGTGGGGGTGAGTGTGGGGGTGAGTGTGGGTGAGTGTGGGGGTGAGTGTGGGGTGAGTGTGGGGGTGAGTGTGGGTGAGTTTGGGTGAGTTTGGGGTGAGATTGGGGTGAGTGTGGGGCGAGTGTGGGGGCGAGTGTGGGTGTGAGTGTGGGGGTGAGTTTGGGTTGAGTGTGGGGGTGAGTGTGGGGGTGAATGTGGGGGTGAGTGTGGGTGAGTGTGGGTGAGTGTGGGGGTGAGTGTGGGGTGAGTGTGGGGGTGAGTGTGGGTGAGTTTGGGTGAGTTTGGGTGAGATTGGGGTGAGTGTGGGGGCGAGTGTGGGGGCGAGTGTGGGTGTGAGTGTGGGGGTGAGTTTGGGTTGAGTGTGGGGGTGAGTGTGGGGGTGAATGTGGGGTGAGTGTGGGGGTGAGTGTGGGTGAGTGTGGGGGTGAGTGTGGGGTGAGTGTGGGGGTGAGTGTGGGTGAGTGTGGGGTGAGTTTGGGGTGAGTTTGGTGTGAGTTTGGGTTGAATGTGGGGTGAGTGTGGGGGTGAGTGTGGGGGTGAGTGTGGGTGAGTGTGGGGGTGAGTGTGGGGTGGTGATGTTGGGTGAGTTGGGGTGAGATTGGGGTGAGTGTGGGGGCGAGTGTGGGGGCGAGTGTGGGTGTGAGTGTGGGGGTGAGTTTGGGTTGAGTGTGGGGGTGAGTGTGGGGGTGAATGTGGGGGTGAGTGTGGGGGTGAGTGTGGGTGAGTGTGGGGGTGAGTGTGGGGTGAGTGTGGGGGTGAGTGTGGGTGAGTGTGGGGTGAGTTTGGGGTGAGTTTGGTGTGAGTTTGGGTTGAGTGTGGGGGTGAGTGTGGGGGTGAGTGTGGGGGTGAGTGTGGGGGTGAGTGTGGGTGAGTTTGGGGTAAGTGTGGGGGTGAGTTTGGGGGTGAGTGTGGGGGTGAGTGTGGGTGAGTGTGTGGGTGAGTGTGGGGGTGAGTGTAGCCGTCCCGACGAAGGGGCAGGCGGGGAGGCTGGGACGACGGGTCGGTGTCGATGGGGAGGGCGCTGCGTGTGTACTCTGCCAGGGGACTCGTGCTCACTGTTTCAGGTATGTTAAGCCTGGCCTCAGGTAAAGTGTACCCAGATGCCACAGGGTTGGACCATGAAGACTTTGTGACCTCTTTGTCTCACAACACGCGATAATGGGTCATTTGCCTGATAGCATCTGCTTCCCAAAGCACCCTTCACTCTGCGGTATTTCGGGTTTTTTTTATAAAGTAAAAAAAATGGTTTGCTCGCCGCCGTTGTTTCTACTTAATTGAAGTTTCTCTTTCTTTTTTCTCTACTCTGATAATCTCGGCAAATTCTTTAACCGAAGGCCCCCGCGTCGCGTAAGCCTCCGTTTAGCGGGAATAGTAAACGTGACATTTTGAACCGACCGTACTAAGTTCAATTCCAAGCAAACACTGAAGAGAAGCGAACACAACAATAACGTGTCCTCTATTTACCCAGGGAAGCCTCGACCGTGTCTCAACACTTTCTTTCAGGAGGGTTATCCTTGGGATGTTTGGCCACCTCTTTATCTGAATACAAAGGTCAAGGTGCAACCCTGCAATGGCTTGCTCATGACGCTGCTGGCAGAAGGGGGGGCTCCACTGGAGGGAGCTCTAGAGAGCGAGAGAAAGACCTGCCAGAGGGTATTTGGTCTACTCTTCCACACTTGTCAAATGTCTTGGCAGAGGTGGGATTTACCCACGCTTTGCCCCAACGCCGATGTCCCGTGACCTGCTTGCTAATCGACTGGCTCTGGTGGTCTGCTGGGCTGACGGAGGGCAGTAAGAGGTGGATTTCAGAAACTTGCACCATTGTTTTAATAGTCGTGCCAGGAGATGGGATCGAATTGGCCGCCTCTAAATTACATGTCAAGAATTTCAACCATTACACCGTGTTAGCATCCCATTTTCGAGTACAATATGTCTATATATTCATGCGGGGGGGGGGGGGTGCGGAATGCCTGAAGATAACCCACATATTTAGAGAGAAAAAAAAACTTTCAAAAGGCCTCGGCAAATTCTTCTTCTGTTGTCTGGTTTGCTGCAGAATAGCAGACTTATTATAGGAGGGATTAGCAACCTCCCTTACTGTACGGGCTTGCAAAGGATACCTACCCGTAGGTGGGTGGGTGTCTCATGGTCTCCGTGTGATTCACCAGACACGACTAGCCACCACGCCTTGCGAAACGTAACGCAAATCAAAACATACTTTTTTCTTTTAAATATATATTTTTTGTTAAAGTATCCAAATCTGTTGCTGCGGCTCCCCGTAAAAGGTCAGCGTGGTGAACGTTGATGGGAATTTCCTTTTTGTGTGTGTGTGGTGTGGTAAGGTACAAAAAAAATTGCCACGCGGATTGTTGCGTCTATCGCCTGCACTCGCCGCAGTGACGTTGGCACATCATCGGCCATCGGACACACGCGGCTCACTCAACCCGCGGCGAGATACGAGAGGGAGCAAGGCGGAGCGAGAGAGGCGCAGGGCCCAAGCCTTGTAACGCACACCTGCCTTCTCGCTCCATCAGGTAATGATGGGTGCGGTGGTTGGGCTGGCGGAGGGGGAATGTGTTTCATCGGTA
This sequence comes from Lethenteron reissneri, assembly GCF_015708825.2. Lineage (NCBI taxonomy): Eukaryota > Metazoa > Chordata > Hyperoartia > Petromyzontiformes > Petromyzontidae > Lethenteron > Lethenteron reissneri. The sequence continues at coordinate 1,835,725 of NC_083823.1, read as the reverse complement.
GCTTCACGGCTAAAAAGGGGGGGTGTCTACATATTTGTTCGACCCGCCCGCCCGCACAGACCGCCTCTCACGACTCAGAAAACCGAACCGCGTTTTCTTTTCTCAAAGCCGCCGGTTTTGTGTGACTCACGCACGCGCGCTGAACGCTGCGGTCGTGGGGGGGGGGGGTACCTCTGGAGCACGCCGCTCAGCCTTGCAGCGCTTTGCCTCCCGTTACGAAACGTCAAGTGGGGCGCCAGATTTAATTACAAAATAAATGTATTTCTCAAACCTTTGCCGATTTTTTTGAAACGAATTATGAATGGAAGCTAATAAACTCAAATTTGTATACGGAGCGGGGGGGGGGGCTGTAATTGGCATCGCAATTTCCCGAAGGCCACGGAGTGCATTTTCGAAATCGTGCGCGATGCTTTACCCATCAGTATTTCTGGGCCAATGAATTTTGGTGACGCAATTGTAGCGTGGCGTCAAAGCGGGCGAGCGGCACGGCGTTTAGCGTGCCGCGTCCTGCGCCCGGCACATCCCAGTTGGAGTCCCAGCCACGGCGAATGTTAGTGGCGAGCGATGTCTGAACCAGACCCCCCCCCCCCACTCCGTCCTCTGCACCAAGCCACAGTGGCCAGCATGGAAAAATATCGTCAAACAATCCCCCCCCATGGCTGGCACAGCAATTGGGAGGCCAGCCTTCATCCAGCAGTGGATTGACACAATAATGCAAATTGCTTAATTTCATTTTTTAATCATAATGTGTTTGCCAGCGGCGTTCTTCTTCAAGTGAATAACTCGCCGCATGCTGCAGGTCCGAGGGATATGTGAAACATGTTGGATTTAGGCAGATTGCCTTTCCCTCTTGTCAGTAACTCAGTGTAAGCGCTAACTCTGCCGTCCAGACGGAATGTGGCGGCTCACTGCTGGAATCTCGCTGGCTCTGTGCCTGGTGTTGGAATAGATCCAACTTAACATGTATGCTCTAATAAGGTATATCTTTTTAGTGGCTACTAGACATAGAATTACTGAGTGTAGTTATTGTGATGTAGCATGAACATTAACCTGCATTTCTCAGCACGATTTATACAGCGATGGCTTAATCCTGTGTTGCATATTGAGTTTTTCGCTAAGCAATGATAACATGTAAGATTGTGTTTTTATTATTGCAGTGTAATCGTGTTATTTGTTTTAAGCGAACATATAATAGCCACAAAAAAAATCTGCCACTGTCAAATCGCTGCTGGATGAAAGCCTTTGCATACCGTGTCAGTCTTTGGGGCTGTTTGACCATATTTTACCACACTGATCAATGCGGATTGGTGAATGAGGTTGGGGCTCAGACCCCTCACCACTGACGCTAGACGTGGCCGGGAATCGAACTCCCGTTGATCGGGGGGTCAAAGTGCAGTGCCGCTGACCACTGCGCCACCACTCACCACAATTAAATAAAATATGAACAGAACAGAGAATTTACCTGAGCAATGCAATTATGGAATATCACTGGCCGCACGCTCGCAAGCAATTCTGGAGCAGGCAAGGCAGGTTTGCACAGTAAAGAGATGTGTTGTATGATCATCTCACGGGTCCATTGTGGGCTCTATTGATTGATCAACCAATTTTTTTTTTCAAAAGGCACTCGATGTGCACACACGGAAAAGCCGCGCACGTTCTCGACGGACAGTTGTGACACCGCACACACTTCCCAGGCTAATGCGTCTTCACCCAGCGCCTTCATCGAGTGTCCTCCACTGCTAGACCCAGCAATTTCCACTCTGCCCCGACTGCTCGATAAGCTCCGCTGAAATGAGGGGACCGAATCGAGTGTCAATGCCGCAATTTCAGGGACAGTTTTTTTTTTTTTGCGCTCTGCCGAGAAATGCCTGGCGACCGTAAAAACCTACTGACTCGGAATGAAACTAACCTTTTCTCGCTGCCATTTTCGCGAGCGTCGGTGTGGAATCCGCTTTCAGACCCTGCGTGTCGTATCTTGCCGTGCAGGAAGTCAAAAGTGGTTGTCCCTGAGAGAGGCCATTCTCGGCTGTGTGGCTATGGACATATTAAACCTCCACCACCGACCGGTTCAGGATTGCTGAGAAGACACTTAGACGTTTTTTTTTGAGCAAGCAAGTAGATTTTATTCCAGGCTTAATGATGGAATATTGACCGAGAAGTTGACTAATTCATTTATTTACGTCCCCTGGGTGATTTTTCGTCGCTCGGTTATCCAATCATCGCGTTATTTTTTCCTCCTTATTCAGATGGATTTTTTTTAAACTGCTGACTCGGGGATTCCTCGGCCGTGGGGTTGACTTCATAATCACCTCCAGGGTGTCCCCTTCACTCGTTTTAATTGAATGTTTTGGCGCCATGTTGCAATCTTAAGTGGACCCATTACCTGGGCGCCCCGGGTCATGTATCACAAACCAGCTGAGCGAGCTGCCTTCCCGAAAGTAATAAATGAACGCATCACCATCTTTCAGCACTTAAGCCCCCTCCCCCCCCCGCTGTCAATGCACTCAGTCAAATACGCGGAGACCATCACACGCGCTCCGACGAACACAACCTGCAAGGAACGACAACACAGTGGCAAAAGCCGCAACGGCCCTAATATCGGGCTTAAGTTAAAGCCCCCCCACCTTTGCACATTAATCCCGTAGCGCGGCGGGACACGGTACGGTGACGGTCCCTCTGACACCTCCATTGAACAATCAAGAAGCGAGTGTGACCTTTGCGTGTGCTTTCAACATCCCGTTTGCCAGAACCTTTGCATGGATTGCAGATATTTTATGAGTTGGGCCGCTGAACCGTTCAACCCTACCCGTGCTGGGTCCGGGCTGAGCCAGCGCACTTTTCTCCACTGCAAGTGGAGCTCGCCAGAGTGGAACTGACATGGGATTCTGCGACGCCGCGAGCGTTCGCGAGAAACGTCCATGGCGGAGGAGACGGAGCAATGAGATCGGCTCGCGTGCAAGTGGATTACTAAATAACAGAATCAATGAGCGATATCAGCGGCTTGGGGAGGCCTTCATCCAGCAGCGGCTTGATCAATTTGATAACGCACCAATGTGTGCAGTATTGTATAAACAAAAATCTCTCAGTCTTATCCAGACCACCAGCTCTGAAGAACTGAATGTGTGGCCTATTTGTTGTTTAGAACCACTGACTCAAAGAGTTGATGAAATATGACCATCCCAAGGCTGGGATATTCTGTGCATGCAGACTGCACATCTCTGTGTGTTGTTTAATCTATTTGTTTCCAGTCTGCATTAAAACTAATTTTGCTGGGATGGGATTTTTTTTTGTCATTTACAGATTTTGAATTAGTAGATTGATCGTGGCTGTCAGTGATGATGATGAAGCTCCTCTTTCCTCCTGGGAACACGACCGAAAAGAAAGGAAACAAAAATAAGCTCGCGCAGTCTGCTCGGTTTTCAGACAAGGGGACATCTTGACAGGTCTGGCATGGACAGCCTCCATGGTCAGATAGCTGAATCTGAGTTCAGTGCCAATGAGTTTCAGTTTAGCCGATGGAGCCCTGAGGTGCGGAGGTCCATCCAATCGGCCCGCGTGATTTCGCCCATGCGAACTGCCCTCCCGATCGCGCCTGACCCGTGATGCAATCGCTTGACGACCCGTGAAGTGATCAAGGTGAAGTCTCCAGTGGGCAAAGCTGCATGCCTGCGGCACGGGGGATGAGTGCTCTTCATTACGCTGGCGCGTCGCGGCAGGCACGCGAGCATTCCTCGTGCGTCCAAGCTCGCACACGTATTATTTATGAACAGCCGCGTAGATTCTGGATGCTGCCACGATGGTATAATGTTTATCACAACGGACTTGCAATCCAGAGGCCACTGCTTAAATTCAATTTCCCCGCACGGCAGTTTGAAACAATGGGTGCAAGGTTTTTATATCGCCCTCTCCACCCCCACCACCGCCTCCACCCCTACCTCCACCCATAACCCCTACCACCACCACCGCCACCACCGCCCACTCTGTCCACCCAGCAGCACAGATGGGCTCGCCAGAGTCGCGCGTGATTCGATAAAGCGTGGATAGGCCCTCTTGTTCCAAGACGACTGGCCAGTGTGGAAGAGTAGGCCAAATACCCACTAGAGGGGCTTTCTAGAACTCGCTTTAGTGGAGGCCCTTCCACCAGCAGTTGTACGAGCAAGCAATTTCAGGGATGTACCTTTACTTTTACAAAACAACATCCAATAAATATTATTATTTTAAATAGTGGTAGCAGTGAGAATAACGATAATATTAATAATAAAGAAAAAGCCGCATTGTGTAAATCCTTAAGAACGTGGACTCGCATGAGAACAGATGGATGGGAAACCAAACCCCCAGAGTTAAAGCACTTGACCAGAGTGTAGGATGCCAACCATTGTTCTGAAGAATTATGGGCTTGGTAATTTTTTGAACTTGTATCAGAATCGCAGGCTCTTGTAAGCGACTCTGAGTTATTTTTTCATTGTCCCCCACTGAACACGGCCCTGGTGGGATTTGAACGCTGTGGATTTTTCTTAATTATTTTTTTCCCCGAGTGATTGATTAATTATAAGACTGCACCGTCTGTAATGCCGACATCATTCCAAATGCTGAGCTTGCACCACGTGTGTCGGTCAGGTTGCGTGGCTCAGATTCACAACTTTGCAAAAGATCTGCGATGACTCGTTTTCAAAATCCTGCGGGGTTGGAAATCCACTTGCTTGAGATGTAATGCATTAGTTGAGTCGGGAAGTGAAATTTAATAAAATATTTACCGACTGCCGAGGGAGAAGAGAGAGACATAAAACGTGTGGGTATTGTGTGTGTGTCTCACTCCATTACTGCATCCACAGAACATGCATGCATGTTCTTAGGTTTTTTCGGTAAAGTCACGTAGGTAAAAAAATCAAAATTAATAAAAGTCAAATAAAAATAAAATAAAAATCACGACGTTTCGGAGGCAACACAAGCTTCCGTCTTCAGGTGGAACCGTCGCAGCACGCTTGCTGCAATCAAGTAAATTAGAGATTCCAAGAGATACTACCCGTATATATACTGGTTGAGGGGGGGGGGGGATGCATGCATGTATGCAGGCACGAGCACATTTGTAAATGTTAAATGTGTCAGGTGTGAACATGGCCCAGCACTGGGAAATCTCTAACTCCACGTGGAAAGAAAACGTGTTCGACATTGGACTCGCAAATGCGTGGCGACGCTTGCCTGCGCATGGGAATCTGGGTCTACGCACTGCGGCTGAAATGTTCTGTAATTAATATCTGCCCTCGTGATATGGGTTGTGACCTGGCTGGCCTTAACCCAGTACATTCCGGGAATTTGGCATCTGTGTTCGGGTGGTAGTAGGAATTTTATTTGAAACTTAACTATTGATTTTACCAGGCGAGGCCCACTGAGCTCTATAGATTCTTTCTCAGAAGTGGCCTTGGCCACAAATGTATAATAGCTCAACGAAGTGGCTCATCACGTGGGCATTTATTGCAGCCAAACACTCGAATCGCATGTTGATTCGAAATGTGGAGGGGGGAAAAACGTATGACCCCTGGAGAGAAATCCACGCGTCCACGGGGAGAGAGAACGTGCTACCCGAGACTTGGTACCCGGTGTTGCTGTGGTGAATAACTGCAGCGCAAGTTGTTTTGATGAAAGACCGAGTGCTGACTGAGAACCATGTCTGGGTTTGGGTAGACTTGCCACGTGGCTTGTGAGTGCCCCAAAGGCAAATCATTATGGTTATTTTTTTACTCCGCATTTCCCTGCACTTAATTTAACGCAGATTTATTAATCGAGGCTAACTTTTGCAATGAACATCGTCGCAAATTAGCTTGAGCAGTTGTGTATGTTTTTGCAGGTAATATTTAAAGCACAAAAGCTGTTTTATTTTCTCACATTCACTCTGAGGTATGGTGTTGCTTTTTTCACCTTATAAAATGTAAACATGCGCGTTTTGCCAAATAATAATAATACACACTTTTTCTTTTAAGATGGTAATTTAGCATACATATTGTGTTCAAATTGAGAATTTTAAACAAGGAAATGCCGAATCGAAACAAAAGAAGATTTATATAAAACAAACCTTACAAATATACAATTTGAATCCATAGTATATGCTAGGGGGGAGAGAAACAACACAATTAATCTACAAGTGTTAATGTTTAAGCTTTTCTTTGTGACACCACAATCAACTTGCTAAATGCAGAAGCAAGGAGGTGGTGATGAAATGCCAAATGTAAACAGTGAATGATACGTACACGCAGATCTGGCATTGACATAAGCGAGTTTCTTTCTAAAACAAATCAAAATCACACATTTCATATTAATATTATCACGATTCTAATCTCAGTTTTATCAATTTTACCTCATAAAAAATATATGAACGCTATTTTCACAATTTTTTTTATCATATAGGTTTTAAATTATTAAATGAGCTATACATTTGCTATTTCAAGCTTTGACAAAAAAAACACGACACACAAAATAAATGCCATGCACACCACTGGGCAAGTTTCAGTTTTATTTATTTGGTATAGCCCTGTGAGCACCCATCTCTCTGTGAAGGCCCCCACCACGACTCACCCATCTCTCTGTGAAGGCCCCCACCACGACTCACCCATCTCTCTGTGAAGGCCGCCACCACGGCTCACTCATTTCTCTATGAAGGCCGCCACCACGGCTCACCCATCTCTCTGTGAAGGCCGCCACCACGGCTCACCCATCTCTCTGTGAAGGCCGCCACCACCATGGCTCACCCATCTATCTGTGAAGGCCGCCGCCACCACGGCTCACCCATCTCTCTGTGAAGGCCGCCACCACGGCTCACCCATCTCTCTGTGAAGGCCGCCACCACCACGGCTCACCCATCTCTCTGTGAAGGCCGCCACCACCACGGCTCACTCATCTCTCTATGAAGGCCGCCACCACGGCTCACCCATCTCTCTGTGAAGGCCGCCACCACGGCTCACCCGTCTCTCTGTGAAGGCCGCCACCACCACGGCTCACCCATCTCTCTGTGAAGGCCACCACCACGGCTCACCCACCTCTCTATGAAGGCCGCCACCAAGGCTCATCCATCTCTCTGTGAAGGCCCCCATCACGGCTCTCTATGAAGGCCGCCACCACAACGCACCCATCGCTCTGTGAAGGCCGCCACCACGGCTCACCGATCTCTCTGTGAAGGCCGCCACCACGGCCTATGAATGCATGGATGGCACCACGCCGGACTGCCTGCGTCTGCCTCTTCACTCCCAAGGTTTGCACACTGCACCAGGTCTACCTATTCGTGGCAGAGTCAACCTAGGGAAAGCCCAGGTTGAGGTTTTCGCCCACTCAACACTGCCGCTCCCCATGGACATACACAAGCACCAAGACACAAATCCTCCTTATAGCCTTTAAAGACTGCTGGGCAAAGTGCCGTTAGTGAGCACCTATGAACGCCGGAATGGCACACGAGGGATTAAGTGGCGAGCACAACGCCTGACCACCTTTGTTTCCCCAGTGCTGATATTTACATACCGTAGCAGGTACTCATTCAAGGCTGAGTCTACCTAGGTGAGGCCCCAGCACACTATCCACTGCGCTACTGCTCCCTATGGACACACACACACACAAAGGATGTCAGCCCGTTTAGGAAGCAGAAATACTGCACGCTCTCGCTGGGAGCATTGATTGTAATTCTCTAAGTCAACATGTATCGGCTGCCAGGTCAGGCATCATTAGACCAAAGCGCCCCAGCTTTGCCCAACAGACAGAGACCACAGCCAGGGGGGGTGTGATGGAGGAGCAACGGAGTTGAACCTTCTAACATCTGGGCAAAGAGTGGGGAGGAGGAGGAGGGTGTCCGTGAACAAGGGGAGAAATCAAACCTGCCATCACCTCTTGGCTTCCATATCTCGTGAAAAGGAAATGGAATTAAACTAAAAATTACTTCGTTGCCACGTGCCTTTTGATTTCATGCCTCTGCGAGCAATAACGTAGTGAAATGCCTTGAGCGGCTGCACGCTTCAAAGAGGCGCTTGCGGATTGGGCTGTGGACCGGCCTGGATTCCTACAGGCCAGTGACTTCTGACCCAATTATCCCGCTAATGTACTAATTTGAGGCCAGAGCTTGAGGCTTGCCCTGCCCATGTGCGGCGATCAGGAGAAAATATTTGGTCTCTTTTTTTCAAGAGGCAGTGTCAAAACACAATTATCGCGGACGGACGGGCGGGCAGGCGGATGGGAGGGCCCACGCTTATTAGCGCATCTCTCTGACATAAAAAAAAAACATTCGGGTGAAAGCAATATTTTCTGATGTCAAAGTCGGTCATTAAGTATCCTTTATTTAACCAGGAGATGAAATAAACCTGTTGAGACGCGTGAAACAACATCGCATTCTTTTTGCTTGGGCTGCCCGGGTTATATGGAGAACGTGTTAAGAAAACAAAATATATATTTTTTAACAAATCTTGACTAATTCCAACAATGAATTTGTAAAAATGTGAATAATGCTAAGGTATAACGTGAACATCACTGACAAAATGTAAATATGAGAAATATAATATAAATAGCTTCATTAGAATCAATATTATTTTCTCTTTTAACGCACAACAAAATATTTATATTACCCCTTCTTCTTGGTTCTTTCGGTAAAGTCACGTAGAAGGAAGTAATAAAATAATAAAAATAAAACATAATAAAACAATTCTCACGACGTTTCGGCCACAACGCAAGCAGCCGACCTGAGGACGGCTGCTTGCGTTGTGGCCGAAACGTCGTGAGAATTGTTTTATTATGTTTTATTTTTATTATTTTATTACTTCCCTTCTACGTGACTTTACCGAAAGAACCAAGAAGATGAATCCCTGCAGTCACGAAAGCTTTAAATCGATATTTATATTACATTTTACAGTATATATATCGAATGTCATTTATTATATGATACATATTGATATTACAAAAAATAACTTGGGTGGAATGCTGGCAACAGTGGTTAGCGCACTGCACAATAAACTTAAGTGTCCCGAGTTCGATCCCTGGCCACGGCTGACATGAGAGGTGAGTTTTATTTGAACCCATCCTGCTCCAGGATGATTGAAGAAGCATGGTCAAACAACCCCCATGAACAACAGGTTATGGAAAGGAATTCATACAGCAGTGGATTGACAAAGGGCTGTAAGTGAATATATGAAGATGATTGTTATTTATGTTACAGAACACAATTCTCTACAAATAGCCAAAACAGACACCCTGGATGCAATTTATATCCACGGCAATTAACACATGTACACAAGCACGTGTGACCAATACACATCTTCAGAACATTTGGCATTTTCTCTCTTTGTGGTATACTTTTCCTACGGATCTGTTTTTTTTTCAAGCTGAAGGACCTGCATTTATAAAATACACAATTGTAATTTTTTTCTTTACATTCTCAGAGTTTGCAAAATGACATCGCTGCTTATTAGCACACCGTGCATGTGGCTATGACACAAGCGAGGTGCAAGAGTGACCTTCATGAGTCAATGCACGAGCAAGCTCATAACCTATTAATGTTTAGCTCATTAATGGATATCAGCTAAAACAAAAAACGTTTTACAAGCAGAGCAGACTTTCCTGTGGGCTTTTAATGGATTTTGTTGGACAAATCATCAACCCATAATAGCTAAAAATCCCCGTAACGGCTCAAATTCTTGTATAACTTCACGGCTTGTGTTTTTGTCTTTGTGTTAAAAAAACGCAAAGACAAAGAACCCCTGTGTTGCCTTTCACAGAGTGAGGACGAGTGTAAGCAAGCACTCATTAAGGCTGGTACGGCACACACAGAATCATAATCTTTATTTATCCTGGAGAAATCCGATGAGCTATTAAGCTTTTTTAACCGATGTCCAGTCGTGGTGGATCATAAAGTTACAACAACAAACAATACAACAGTGTAGGAAATGTAATAAAATCACAAAAAAAAATCACAGAATGTATACAAGTTCAAATTGCATGAGTGCATCAATTTCCAAACTTTGGCAAGACAGCAAAAAAGCAAAAAAAGTCCCAGACCACACCAAAGACAACACGCAGTCTCTCAACAAAATTGGGGTGGTGTGGCCAACACCGTGCCCAGCAGCCTTTGTTTCCCCAGTGCTGATGTTTCACACATCGCACGAGGTACTCATTGTAGGCCGGATAAGTGGCTTAGTGCGCTAACTCTTGCAGCCAACGCCTGTAATAAGAAACGCACCGACTCATGCACATACACCTGGACCTTGGTGCAGATACACCTGGACCCTGGTCCAGATACAACAACCGCCATTCGCCACTAAGTGGCGGTGACGTCACCACGACGCTTGTGCCAGGCCATGTGCACCTTGAGGCCACGTGAAGTGTCGAACGCCCGCTGGCAGGAGGTCACGGGGCAGACCCAGGTGCCACGGGTCGACTGACCGAGATGACCGAGATGACTGGCTGATGCACCGCCTGTGCCCCCTACTGTACCAACTTGCTGTGCTTTAGCCCCCCGGCGCTCCGCTTGTTGATGTGAGCGTCGCTCCTCCGCCCTCCTTTGTTGTTGGAGGGCGACTGCCTCCAACTGCCCAGTAGCGTCCTTCACGAGCCTCCTCCACAGAGGCCGATCTTGACACCGCTGGTACCAGTCATCGGCAAGTCCACTCAGCTCCACGTCCTCCTGTACCACATCACTTCATCTCTTCTCTAGCCCGTGCCGCGCCCGTTTAGCCCCCTCGATCCGGCCGAACAAAAGCTGTTTAGGCATGCGGTGCAGATACACCGACTCATGCACATACACCTGGACCCTGGTGCATGAATATCCCCCCCTCTCCCTTTTCTCGAATACACTCCGCACATGTTCCAGATTTAGAGCTGCAATTGCAAACAAAACTAAAATTGTAAATTAACAAAGTTGGACATTGTATTCTGAACACAAAGCTTCTGGGAAAGATTGAGGGTAGTATTAAAAATAAAAATAGAATGAGCATCTATCTGTTGAGTAAAGATTAGGGCAATTGAGAATGTGTTGCGCTGGCTATGCCATCAAAATGTCAGGTATTTATTTTTGTTTTTGTTACCCCCCTTGCTTACTCAGGAAAGCCTCAAGGAATCTCAATACTTTTTTGCCAGGAGAGTCCTTCCAACTTTTTTCGCAGTCGGGAATGATGTTGTTATTGTGTAATCTCAATTAATTTGGCCATTTGGTAATTCATGAGGTAATGTTTCATCACTGGCCAACATGAGTATTTTTTTTTGCTTCATAAACGCATATTTGCAATTGTCAATACATATCATATATATGACAAACATTTCTTGATGAAGGTTGTCTGTTGACAAATTGTTGTGGCTCTTTATGTTGTGAAAATGGAATGTACTGTTTACATGTTTTGGTTTCAGAAGGGAATGGAACGAACATGATTAACTGCAAAATGACCTCCCCATGCGCATGGAATAAAAATTGCACAGTGTCGGGCAGAAGCCTTGTGCCGATGCAGAGGAAACATAAATGGAAACACCATTTGGTAGCTTCATTTTCATTTTGTGTTTTGCATTGTGCCTGCAATTACGCCTTTCTTCAAACGCTGCTTTGTTTGATTTAGTTCTACAATTCCCCTGAATTCCATTCAATGTGTTTTGCTTGCTTAGCAATATGCACTCAGCCTTTTCAGCCCATAGTTGGGACACGTTGAAAAGTATATATATGTTAAAAATGCGTTTGAGTGGTTTATTGTTGGATGTGGGCCTCTCTCTCTGTTTTCCTCGCATTGCACATCAGTAAGACAGGTCTGAAGTTGAACTCGTTATAGTTAATTTGATAACTATATAATAGCTTATATCAACATGACACGGGGTTTTTTTGTTTCGTCACCAATAGGAAACGAAACTCTGTTACTTTATGTAAAAAAAAGTATTGCTGGCTGGAGAGAGGGAGGGACGGTCACATCCATTGATTGTGCAGGATGCTAGTTCTGTATAAACAAAAGAACACCCATCAAATAGCAAGTTAAACTATTGTGTTTGCAATCACGTGCAAACACAAATACATCAAAACAATATAAAAGCCATTCACATCATTACAATGCATCAAGTTCATTTTGTTGAACCAGGTAATAATTCAAGAGAGCAATATGTAGATTTTCATTTTCAACAGTGACCTGGGGCATGAGTCAGCCAGCAGGCGTCAACCATTGCAATGTATAATCCAGAGTCATTTGCGGGCGATTTCGAATTTGCTTACGTAATAGGCTCACGTTTAAATTAGCTTTTTTGCCATCTAGGAAAAAGGGCGAACAATTCTAACCAACGATCTACGTTTGCATTATAAAGCGGGATGAACAACGCATACGAGTACGGCGCGTTATTTATTTATATAATGCAAGATAACGAAACGCCCCATGGTGTGTCCATGAGACGTAATTAATGCAAATTAGTTTATTGCGGGGTGGGGATGGACGCGGGGGCGGGGGTAGGGGCGGAGTCGGGGGTGGGGGTGAGGGTGGGGGTAGGGGTGGGTTAGCGGGGGGTGGGGGGGGTTAGCGGGGGTGGGGGTGAGTTAGCGGGGTGGGTTAGCGGGGGTGGGTTAGCGGGGGGTGGGTTAGCGGGGGGTGGGGGTATGGGTGGGTTAGCGGGGGGTGGGGGGGTTAGCGGGGGGTGGGGGGGGGTTAGCGGGGGTGGGGGTGGGTTAGCGGGGTGGGTTAGCGGGGGTGGGTTAGCGGGGGGTGGGTTAGTGGGGGGTGGGGGTATGGGTGGGTTAGCGGGGGGTGGGGGTGGGTTAGCGGGGGGGGGGTTAGCGGGGGGTGGGTGGCTTAGCGGGGGGTGGGGGTGGGTTAGCGGGGGTGGGGGTGGGTTAGCGGGGGGTGGGGGTATGGGTGGGTTAGCGGGGAGTGGGGGTGGGTTAGCGGGGGGGGGGGGGGGTTAGCGGGGGGTGGGGGTATGGGTGGGTTAGCGGGGAGTGGGGGTGGGTTAGCGGGGGGGGGGGGGGTTAGCGGGGGGTGGGTGGCTTAGCGGGGGGTGGGGGTGGGTTAGCGGGGGTGGGGGTGGGTTAGCGGGGGGTGGGGGTGGGTTAGCGGGGGGTGGGGGGGGGGGTTAGCGGGGGTGGGGGTGGGTTAGCGGGGGTGGGTTAGCGGGGGTGGGTTAGTGGGGGGTGGGTTAACGGGGGGGTGGGTTAGCGGGGGGTGGGGGGGGGTTAGCGGGGGGTGGGGGGGGTTAGCGGGGGTGGGGGTGTTCCCCCATGCAGACTGCCCCAGGGACAGACCGAGCCACGGCCGCTTCACTTGAGGCGGTCCAGGTAACAGCTCCCCCGGTGGAACGCAACACAAAGCAAGGGGACCGAGTGTTAGAGATGCTAATGCGGAGCTACTATCAACATTATTTACCCTGGAACAAATTAAATGCCACTGCTGGTGTACTCTAGCCGCTGGCCAGCCTGAAAAAATGTGTTAGTAAGAATTAGCAGAGCGTGATGAAACATGTTTTGAGTCACCGCAAAGTAACTCTCATTGCACGAGTCGAGAACCGGTCGTGAAAATGGATCCAGTTCGTGTGTGGGTGGCGGCAACGTCGGTGGAAAATGCGAGCGATTTGGCCATTTGCGTTTTTTACTGCCAAGAATTTGCCCGAAAGACAATTGAATTAGGCCCATATAATTAGTCTCTTTTTCAAGACAGACTTGGAAGTTAAACATTTCCTACTACTTGCTGCAACATGCTTAAATGGCTGCTCGTGTAAGCTATGGCGTCAATATATTTGCTTGGTCTAATATCACGCGGGCAATTAAAATGAAGATATCACCAACAACGAGCAAAATGTGCGTTCTAATTGGTATGTTCCTTCATTGGCTTGTCCCACAGTGGCGATTGCCTTTAACAAGCACACCACAAGGCAAGGGCGCAAGGCTCAAGAGTAATTAATTAAGCCTTTGCGGAGTAAGTCTGTGGTTTCAAATAAATTATCCCGTTTGCTTTTCACCCCCCCACCCCCCACTTTAAATTGGCGATCTACGACCCATGCCGGTGATTGCTTTGTCGTAGAAGACAAAGTGGGATTGGGCAGAGACGCATCACGAGAAGGGTATGTTTGTTGATGCCGGTGGCCCAAGACCATTGACAGAGTTGCAGCCCAAGAAGAAGCCTTCACCCGTCCCCACCACCTCCTCCTCCTCTCAGAGGGCCTCCGACACGGACGTAGAGCCACCGGGTAAACTCTGCGTGCCACTCCTTAGTCGTCGTGCTCCAGACTGTCGCGTCTCGAGACCTGTGAGAACTGGCGATGCCCTCGGGGGATGGAAGCTGTCGCCAAGCAGTGGACAGATCATGGCTGCTGCTTATGACGACAATGGTGGTGGCGGCGGTGGGAGCTTTTCTGTTTGTACCTGGCGGTGCCTGGGTGAGCGTAAAGGTGTTGACCACTTGACCTGCCTTTGAAGGCCGAGGTAATAAAGGCCCCGAGGTTAGCCTCGGCTCATTCCAGCACAAAGCGTATTCCATTTCACACCTGGCCAGAGGCAAGTGAGCTTCAGAACGCGTCTGTTCACACACTGACAGCGGGCCAAGCTCCAGATTTATCTTGCCATTGTTTTAGTTTTCTTTGAGCTACCCTGTGGTGAATTAAATATATTTTGGTGAGATCTTGTATTGTATGGGGGGGGGGGGGGGGGGGGTGTTGATGCTTATTGTGTGATGAGCTTTTTGAGCTCTCCTATTTCCCTTGCGTGTGGGGTTCCAGTGGCGCACGGGGTTTTTAAAAAATTAACCCGTAAAAACAAAGTTTTTCACTATAAATCCTTTATATGCGTGGCATCGGTTTTATTTTATTATTCATTTCTGTTTTTCTTGAGTAAGAGTTTCATTTTTATCACATTGGTATTTTTAATTAAATTTGAAAAAAAAGATTTCCTACAAAGTGGAAAATTTAGGAATTTTTTTTCACGAAAATAAATTGTCACGCACAACGAGTCTGTGTGCAAAATGTCAGCTCGATTGGATCACGGGAAGTGGGTTAAAAAACGACCGAAAGATTTGCACGGTCGTAAGCGCGCAAGCAAGCAAGCAAGTGAACTTAATATAAAGGATTTTAAAAAGCGAAGCAATTCACACGGTAAGGAAGATGATAATCACTAGCGGAGGTTTTTAATCATGTACCGAGTCACTCTTCCACCTTTTGGAACGCGATTTGATTAAATAATCGATCTCCTTTCTAGTTGGATCATTTGTACCGACTCGTTTCTATTAACCACGTTGTGTTCATGCGTGGAAAAGCGTGGTGAGAGATGCACGCTATAGGAATTGCATCGACAGAGACAGAGGGATGTTGTGGATTAAGGAACACATGCAGGTTAATGCCATCATTAAATCTGTTCAGAAAAGTAAGTGGGTTTGGGCAGAACCCGTCATGGCTATAAGAAGTAATTGGAATTTTGATTTATTTGAGTGTGATCTATATATATAAAATCGTTCATGTCTGTCTGTCTGTGTGTGTGTGTGTGTGGACTTTGGCCCATACGCACTTTCATTGGACGGCGGTTGCCCCTGGCAACGGCTAGCCACGCCTTCGCCGCTTTCATTGGACCTGGCAACGGCTAGCCACGCCTTCGCCAAGGGCTGCAGTTTCATTGGACGGCGGTTGCCCCTGCCAACGGCTAGCCACGCCTTCGCCACTTTCATAAGCTCCGTATTTAATTAAATAATAGCCATTACACAGTATTGTTGGAGCGCTAGGGGGGGGGGAAGGAACGCCACCCGTACCCTGCCTCTTCCAAGCCGACAATTTTAGGCGAGGCCGCAGGCTTTGCACGCTACTAGGCCTCGACACCCACCACGCCACTCTGAGGTAAATTCATCAAAGTTTTTCCTACTCTTCACTACACCCCCACCACAATGTGTGCTATTAATATTACTTTTAAACCCAACGCGCCAACAATCGATTACTTTAATGTTCACTGTACAAATACTCATTAAGCTGGGTGAGCGTACTGCCAGTCTATCATGTACACTGTAGCCTGCTTATTAAGCTCGGTGAGCGTACTGCCACTCTATCATGTACACTCTAGCCTGCTTATGCAGCTGAGTGTGTGTACTGGCAGTCTATAATGTGGACTCTTGCCTGGTTATTATAATCGATTCTTTATATGTTCTTTGTACAAACAGTCATTAAGCTGCTTGAGCGACCCCAGTTCGATTCCAACTCACGCCCACCACCGCTGACGATTATTTGAAACGGACCTGGCCCTCCCCTAGGTCTACTCAGCCTCAAAAGCGTAACTGCTGTCGTGTGTGAACATCGTCACTGGGGAGACAAAGGCGGCGGGGCATCGTGGATCCAAGTCCCGGGCGAAGCCGGGTCATGTGTATGTGTGTTTGTGTTTATGTGTATGTCTGTGTGTCTCTATGTATGTGTGTATGTATGTGTATGTATGTGTTTGTGTGTATGTGTGTGTGTATGTATGTGGGTTTTTTTTTTATGTCTTTATGTGTATGTCTGCGTGTCTCTATGTATGTGTGTATGTACGTGTGTGCATGTGTTTGTGTGTATGTATGTGTGTGTCTATGTATGTGTGTGTCTATGTATGTGTGTGTATGTGTGTGTATGTATGTGTGTTATGTGTCTGTCTGTGTCTGCATGTATGTGTGTGTGTATTGTGTATGTGTTTGTGTGCATGTATGTGTGTGTTTGTGTGTATGTGTATGTCTGTGTGTATGTGTTTGTGTGTATGTGTGTGTATGTATGTGTGTGTATGTGTTTGTATGTGTTTGTGTGTTTACGCTCGCATTACACAAATGTGTTGCTGGTCTAAGGCGTTCCTCGCACAGCATTGCCGCTTTATTCTTTCAGTCGTTTACTGCCTTACGCACCCTGAAAGTCGTGTGTGTCTGCAGCAAGCGCGTGTATGTGTACCTATGGACGCGCGCGCGTGTGTTGTGTAGGGGGAACGGTAGTGTAGTGCTTAGCGTGCTGCCTGTGTGTGTGTCTGTGTGTGTGTGGTGTGTGGGGAGCGGTAGTGTAGTGGTTAGCGTGCTGTCTGTGTCTGTGTGTGTCTGTGTGTGTGTCTGTGTGTGTGCGTGTGTGGTGTGTGGGGAGCGGTAGTGTAGTGGTTAGCGTGCTGTCTGTGTGTCTGTGTGTGTGTCTGTGTGTCTGTCTGTGTGTCTGTGTGTGTGTCTGTGTGTGTGCGCGTGTGTTGTGTAGGGGGAACGGTAGTGTAGTGCTTAGCGTGCTGCCTGTGTCTGTGTGTGTGTGTCTGTGTGTGTGTCTGTGTGTGTGCGTGTGTGGTGTGTAGGGGGAATGGTAGTGTAGTGCTTAGCGTGCTGCCTGTGTGTGTGTGTGTCTGTGTGTGTGTGTCTGTGTGTGTGTGTCTGTGTGTGTGTGTGTGTGTCTGTGTGTGTGTGTCTGTGTGTGTGTCTGTGTGTGTGTGTCTGTGTGTGTGTGTCTGTGTGTGTGTCTGTGTGTGTGTGTCTGTGTGTGTGTGTCTGTGTGTGTCTGTGTGTGTGCGTGTGTGGTGTGTAGGGGGAACGGTAGTGTAGTGCTTAGCGTGCTGCCTGTGTGTGTGTCTGTGTGTGTGTGTCTGTGTGTGTGTGTCTGTGTGTGTGTGTCTGTGTGTGTGTGTGTGTGCGTGTGTGGTGTGTGGGGAGCGGTAGTGTAGTGGTTAGCGTGCTGTCTGTGTGTCTGTGTGTCTGTGTGTCTGTCTGTGTCTGTCTATGTGTGTCTGCGTGTGTCTGTGTGTGTGTCTGTGTGTGTGTCTGTGCGTCTGTGTGTGTGAGGAGCGGTGGGTGTAGTGGTTAACGCTACGCTGCGCTACCAACCCGGCGAACCGAGTTCGATTCCCGCTCATGGCCACCACCGGTCAAGATTATTTGAACCTCCCATAGGTCGACTCAGCCTCAAACGAGTAACTGGTGTGGCGTATTAACATCGCCACTGGGGAGACAAAGGCGGCCGGCCGTGGTGGATACAAGTCCCGGGCGAAGCCGGGTAGTACAGCTAGTGTATGTATAGTAATGTGCAATTATTTTGTAAATACGATGTGTCTGTGTACTGTACTTTGCTAGGCATGTATGTATGTTGAACTTCGCTCGCACCGCACATAGCCAACCGCGCTGATCAGTGGCCATGATCTATCCTCTGCTGGATGAAGGCCCACCTAAGTCATCGCCATCCCTCAGTCTTGTGATGCCACAATCCATCGAGCTCCAACATCTTAAGCCAGTGGTTCTTAACCTTTAACTGCAGCCTTGCACCCCTTTGGTTCTCAATTGTAAAACAAGTACAAAGTTAATAAACACGTAGGGTTTTATGAAACAAAGTAGTTGTACTTACGTGCCCGTGATTCATTTGTGAGTCGATGATTTACCTTCTAAAAGAGTTCAACATACATACGTATACATACATGGCCTTCTGAGAGTGCAAGCTGGACCAGTTTGGACATTAATTGCTTCATCAGCAGTCCGGCTCGTTTGAACCAATGCAGGTACTTGAGGTATGTATGTACAGTCCGTCTGTTAAACTTCTTTCGCACCATACTGTGGACATTCTGCATAACCACTTCTACCAGTAACCCGCGTGGCCAGCAGCAGCGAACAATGGGCACTAAATGCCTCATGAAAGAAGAGGCCCTTCACAGTTGTCAAGGCAATGCACAGGGAATGCTTGTTTCGCGTGTTCCTCTCTCTTTGTCTCTCAAGTGCGGTTGCAAGCTCAGACCTCCTCCTCGCTGCTTCGTGTGCTTTTGTTTCCAATCCGCATGACACAATCCGTTCGCGACATAGGTAGCAAACTATTGCATTCATCACCGATGGGTGAAGGCCTCCCGATGCCTTGTTTAATCATTTTAGATTTGAAGCTTTCGTGTGTTGTGACTGTTCCACCTGAAGACGAAAGCTTGTGTTGCCTCCGAAATGTCGTGGTTTTTACTTTATTTTTATTTTACTTTTATTAATTTAAATTTTTTACCTACGTGACTTTACCAAAAAAACCTAAGAATATTGTTCAATCATGTGTGTTGTTTGACCATACTTCACCACGCTGGTCAATGCAGATTGATACACAGGTGTGTGGGGAGGGGGTGGGATTGAAGGCCACGTCTGGATGAGAAAGCGCTCAGCGCTGATATCAGCCCCGTGGGCTCGGGAATCGAACTGCCGGCGGTCGAGTTCCATCGTGCGCTGGTGCTGATGAACCCTTCCCATTCACACTTCTTCGATCTTACACTGGCGCGGCTTCGGCTCGGTTCAAACTCGCCCCCCTCGTGCCGTGCGAGTCTCTTACCTGCTCGCTTTTTCAGTTCTAAGCCGCGTCACCCGACGACGGCGACGATGATGATGTGTGGATGTGGTTATGAATAGACGCGGCTTGCCCGGGCGTGACAATAAGCGAGACAAAAAAAGGTCTTTGTACCTTTGCAGCTGTGCGGCAATTCCTCTGCCCTTCATTATCACTGCTTTGTATAATACACGTTTAATCCTTGGCCGAGCATACATTGCAGTGCAGCGTCTCAGATGTGTCTTTATGTGTGTGTGTGTTTATTATACGGGGAGCGGTAGTGTTGCGGTTAGCAAGCTGTGCGATCAACCCGGTGACCCGAGTTTGATTCTCGCTCACTGCCAACACCACTGACGATTACCTGAACCGATCCTGGGCATCCCCTAAGTCGAGTCGGCCTCAAATGAGTACCTGGTGCGGTGTTTAAACACCGCCACTAGGGAGACAAAGGTGACTGAGCGTGGTACTGGCCACCCACCCTCTTGTATATCGTTCCGGCCTTCATAGGAGGTGGCTAACAGCACTTGCCCCAATAGTCTGGTAAGGATAGACGGGTGATCTTTGTATTTTTACTATTATCATTTTCATTGAGATTCAACAATTTGCCCTCCCCAGCGATT
Source organism: Lethenteron reissneri (assembly GCF_015708825.2). Taxonomy (NCBI): domain Eukaryota; kingdom Metazoa; phylum Chordata; class Hyperoartia; order Petromyzontiformes; family Petromyzontidae; genus Lethenteron; species Lethenteron reissneri. The sequence goes on along the minus strand of NC_083823.1, from coordinate 1,815,884 downwards.
TTGGTGAATTGTTGCTATTCATGTTTTGCGATTCGATGAAATCATTTTGGATTTATTAGACACTGTGATGTACAGGGTGCTTAAAAAAGAGTTAACACTTCTGAGAATTTGCAAAAACACCGCAAGAAATGTGTCTTCAGGCTCTGGAGACCACCTGGAGAAGATCCCAGGCATGCGTTGATAATGATGGCGACTTTTTGAAGCTATTAACATGCATTTGTTATCATGTTACAATGTATATTATCCGTTGTTTTTCCATTAAAAACGATAGTCCCATGTAATTGTTAACGTATTTTTGAAGCACCCTGTATACGTCACAGCCACGAGTGGCTGCAAAAGGCACGTGCATCCATTGCATAGGACGTATAGGATTTTTGTTCAAGGCATGGATTCCTTCACATGCCATGCTTGCATCGCAAGCTTAGTAATTGATATTGCAGTTATTGAAGGGATGATGCCTTTAACCTAAGCTCAGTCGGAGATCGCTCATTCTCCTGTGCTGCTCTCATTGTATGGAACTCACTACACCCCAGCCATCCGACTTCCTGCCCTATTCAAGTCCAGGTTCAAGACATGTTTCCCCCTCATCCTATGTCGGACCGCCTCTCTGAAATAAACCATGCTCACCGATTCTCCAGCGTCTTGAGATGCAGTCGCGTCCAGGTGCTTACATGAACACAATGCTCTTCCATTGTGCCATTACAATCTCGAATTACTACTATTATTACATGTCTACTGCATCGACAGGTGGGCTTGTATCAGTGATGGGAAATTCCACATTGTTATGGCAGGGGCCGGTTTATCCATAGGATATCTGCTGCTGAGAATGGGTAAGCTTTCAGCTTCCCTGGGCTGAAGCTGAACACTGACGATCAGCTGTCTGGAGACACAAGCCCACCACGTGTGTGAAGTGCGCTCGCCTGTTTAATTGGCTGCACGGTGAGCCGCGTGTGTGATGTGGCGGCTGTCACGAGCCTTCATCGTAGCTGTCCACATGGCTGTATTCAGGATGGGTATATGTGTAGAGAGGACTTTGCCTGCACCCTCCCCCCACACACACACTCACACCCCCCAAAACTACCAAGGGATTGAGAAAACTCCACCGGCATTGTGCGTTAATTTATCACCCAGGCATCCAAATCACGCGCAAGCTTCACAGTTTATTTATTCGCAGGCTTTATATTTATTACGGACTGAAAGGTAACTTCTTTCGCGTTTGTTATTTACGGTATTCAAATAAATTATTTGACAGTTTTTTTCATCTTCTCGTTAATATTGATTTTGTGTGAAAATTTATTTTTTATTTTCTTACAAATCTTTGAAGCTTCCAGATGTGACAGATTGGTGCTTTACTCCTGGTGCATTCTTATTATCGCTAGTGTGTGTGTGTGCATTTTGCGAATATATAGGCATTTTAAGGCAACTTTCTGCGAAGTTTACCAACAAAATATAATGCAGGGATTCATCTTCTTGGTTCTTTCGGTAAAGTCACGTAGAATGGAAATAATAAAAGAATAAAAATAAAACATAATAAAATAATTCTCACGACGTTTCGGCCACAACGCAAGCAGCCGTCCTTATGTGAAGAACATGTCTATCGATAAGAAAGACTCTGTATTATCCACAGACCTGTTCTTCACCTGAGAATTATTTTATAATGTTTTATTTTTATTATTTTATTATTTCCATTCTACGTGACTTTACCGAAAGAACCAAGAAGATGAATCCCTGCAGTCACGAAAGCTTTAAATCGAAATATAATGTAGGTAGTCACAATTTACCATAACAAAATGTGTCTATGCAATTCATTGCACTTATTTTATATGACGTATGTGTTAATGGAATGGAGCGGTGGCGCATTGGTTAACGCACTGCGCTGTAAAACATGAACTCCCTGAGTTGCATTCCCAGCGATGGTGGCGAGTGATATGTCCTGGTCCCCACCTCACTCCTTGACTAACCTGTACCGACCAGCGTGGTGAAGTAGTATACTCTAACAAAACCCCATAGTGGATGTGTCATGGTGAGGCATTTAATCAACAATGGTTGAGGAAGGGTGTAAATTTGCAAAATATGTTTTACATTTGTAATGACTCTCGGCTTATTATAGGCAATGTGTTTAATTATTCCGGAATTTACACTGTAATTATTTTGAAAACGTGTTGCCGGCACATCATTCAGGCACTTGTAGCAACAGAAGAAACGCAAAAGGAGGCTGGCTGATGCAGAGGTCAGAGCCGTCGCTGCAGAGATCCTGAGTTTGAATGCAGCCAGCTGACTGCGTGACTTAACTCTGGGTCCTCAGGTGCAGCGAGCCGATCGTCTCTGCGCGGTCGCCAACGACTGCGCGGAAAAAAACCCATCAAGTAAAATTTAGTTCCGTTTTCAATTTGGCGAACTTCCAGCGCCTGAGAATTTAAAATATCGCTTTCACTGTCACGCCACAATAATTACTCTCGGTGGCAGAGCGGGCGGGGAAGTGTTGACCCCCCCCCCCCCCCCTGTATGGACCACAGTTCAATTGAGAGGATCTCGGAGGTAGCTCTGGAATATACACTTCCCGTGGGCCGTTTTCCAACATGAAGGGATGCACTGCTCTGCGTGAGCTTTGAATGGATCTCCATCTCATGACAGGATGCCGATATAGCACAAGCAGAATAAAATTGGCAAACAAAAATTACAAAGTAGATTAGATATTTAAAAATAATAATTGTTCCCAATTTATAGGTTTTTTTTCATCCCTCTTACTGCGGTGTAAAACAAGCATGAGGCCGGCAGACATTCTCAGGTTACCACTGCGTAAGTGCACGTGAGCAGACAAAATTAATTTCGATTTAAAGCTTTCGTGACTGCAGGGATTCATCTTCTTGGTTCTTTCGGCAAAGTCACGTAGAAGGGAAGTAATAAAATAATTTAAAAAAACGTCGTGAGAATTATTATTTTTATTATGTTTTATTTTTATTATTTTATTACTTCCCTTCTACGTGACTTTACCGAAAGAACCAAGAAGACAGACAAAGTAACTTTGGTAGTCGTTCGAGAGACTCCGATGACGTTATCGCGTGAGGTCAGCTGCGCGGGATGGTATAGTTCAGGGGTCGGCAACCAAAATAACAAGAAGAGCCATTTCTTTCCAATTCGGAACAAAATTCAGTATTTCAAGAGCCGCAATGCATCTGAGTACATACTGTACATACGTGCATATCGTCAAGAAGCAGCCCGTAAAGAGCCGCATGCGGCTCTGGAGCCGTAGGTTGCCGACCCCTGGTCTAGTTGAAGCCCAGAATAGGATTTTGTTAAGCGCTTCAAATTGCACCAGAATACGCCGGCCAATTTATGTTCGATGTAATGTATTGAACTCATTGATTGCACACTTGGCTTGTAAACGGAGAAGAGGAGCTCTGTGTAGTTACAGCTTCGGTGGCTTTCAACAGATTTACTTCAAATAGGAAGGGAGGTCAGAGAAAATGAGTGGCCTCTTAGTTTGCCAGCACCTCCATCGTACCTCCGACACGATATGAAAACAGATTGAATCACGTTTTGTAATTAATGTACCATCGCTGCTTTGTGCCAATTATGAACATGTTTTGTGTGATAGGATGGCAGAATATGAAACAAAAGTTGAAAGGGCACAACGGAGGCTATGGCAGGGTGCACGCTTGCAATTCGCTGACAGACAGAACGAGGAACGCGTGGAGTCGAGATCACACGCAGGTCGAAAGACATCGTATGGACTGTTGAGAAAAGTGAGTGGTCTTGGGCAGGTCACAGGTCACAGGTAGGGACGATGGCCGGTGCTCGAGACGAACCGATGGAGGGGCTGCCAAAGGGGAGGTCAACACATTTGAGAGGAAGTCCATGACACAGCTCCCGTGCAGACGGCTTGGGCAGCCTTCATCCAGCAGTAGATTGGTCATGGCTGTTGATGATTATGGACGTGGGAGGGAGGGTGCTTTTGAGAACAACTCCCCCACCCACCCACCCCTCTGCCCAGAATAAAAGTGACACCCTCCACACTTAACACAACCCGTGTTCACATTAATTATGGAATGTGGATTCCCACACTGGAGATCAGGGGGTGACGAGGGCCAGGGGTGGGTGCTGCGAGGGTGCTTGAGAGAGTCGTGTTTTATATCGCCGCTCCTCCGCTTCTGTCACCCTTTGCTGCTCTCGGAACATGCGCCCACTCGCGGTTCATCATTCCATTTAAAGGTCATTGTTATTGATTTAAGTGGCCATTAGAGCCTGTACTTGTCCGCCACGAGGTCTGACCGTAGGCAGAGGTGGACAGTGTTTATTGTTCGCCTCGACTCCTCTACCTCGCACGACGGAACCGCGCCACCCTGTCGCGTGACCTTGCTTAGGGGGGCGGGGGGGGGGTATCCAACAAACTAAGAGGGGTGCACGACACGGGCAATGTTAAACAATTTTCGAACGCGCAACGGATTGGGTAACGAGGCGATCCGCTCCGGCTCGCCGGCCCCATCTGTGTGTGCGGGTAGAGGCCGCGAAGCCACCGTCCCCTTAATTGTTATCATTTTTGTGCCGACATTGGAAGGGGTGGGAGGGGGGACGGGGGGGGGGCTGAGCCTTCAACGTGGTGCAGCGTGGAGGGCTCGGGACACATCCAGCAAGAACCCCCCCCCCCCTATAAAACTAGGGGGGGGCCTCAGTGGCCCAGGGAGTGCCCCGTCAGTTCGCTTCCCACATCCAAGTCGCTACCGCCGCCGGTTTTCCTCGGAGGGAAGAAACAAAACAACGGCACAGCAGTGGCGTGGTTTTTTTTTGTCCGTCCCCCCCCCCCACCCCCTCTTACAAAAGGCCGTCATCATAATTAGCGATGTTGTAATTAAGCATAATGAATGTGAATTGCACCCTCTGTTATGAAAATTAATTGGGCTTGGCCGTGAATGCACGACGATGGCCTGCTGGACACAGCGGCACGGCGGAGGAGTTGGTGGTGGGGGGGGCGTCAATGAGGAGGTTGCGACGGCGTGGCAGGGAACAAAACCGGCACAGGCCAGGGGGCTATCGCTAATGACATTGCCATTCGAAGGCATCCATCTAGCAGTAGACAAACGGTGACCAAGGCCGCATTGATGATTCCGGCTCGGAGCGGGGAGCACATTTTGGCTTTTCGCTTACTGACAGCACTCGCCCATCTCGCGTCGTTTCGCGAATGTGCAAATCGAGCGGCGAGCACGCCCGCAGTGGTCCAGCGTTTGCATTAAAAGTTGCATTACCGCTCTCCACGAGCGCTTCGTGAAACTCGTGATTGCGTCTCCACGGCAACCCAATGGGATTCCCGATTAATTGGCGAATGTAAAAAAGCGTGGCCAATGAGATGCGCACGTTGTTTGAGGGGGCAGGATTGGGGTAGTGATGCAGGGGAAGAGGCCACTGCTGTTTTTAATTTACACTGCCTACCACTGGGGCCTTGCTGGTGGAGATGAAATGAGGGGGTGTTCTCCGTCTGTGGCATTTCAGAAGAGCCGAGTTATTGAAGTTTGCGCTGCAGTCGCTGAGTTATTGGCCGATGTACCCAGCTTGTCAGAAAATAGTTCATTTTCCTTTCTGTGCAAAGTCAAATTGGGCAGCAATATTTTGTTTGTTTTTTCTCATGTTTACGATTATATTCTGATTGTGCTCTCAGCGTGGCATCGCATCACACCGTGAGATGAAGGCATTTCCATCTCGAGCTCGGAAGCTAAGCGGTGCACCACCCTGTGTCAGAAAATGGCACGGGATGACAAACGTCACAGCGCTAATGAAGCCTCTCCAGTAGGCCTCATTATCTACACTGGGGTCACGGCACTTAAATGCCACTGTGAAGATTTGTTCATCGCATGTAAATTAATCTAAAATGTTTTAATTCTCAGAGCTGAATAGACTATTGAGTGGAAAATCTATCTAATATAACGTGATTGGTTTTTTTTTGCGCAGTCATTTGTGACCGTGCTGAGAACATCAATTCCCTATGCTTGAGAACCCAGTGTAATCGCAGACGGATTTGCCCAGATTCAAACCCAGGTTTTTAGCTGCGCCGACTAGGCGCCTTGACCTCTGAGCCACTCATTGCTCTGTTCTGTACACAGTGATATATTTTTCTTACTTAACCGGTCGCTTAATTGTTCAGTTGCTTGGAAATGTGGTAGAAGGGGTGTATTCAGTGCTAACATTTTGAGTCGTTTCTGACTTTCGCCGTCACGTTTAGTTTTTGTGTCCGCGTTGCTTCAGAATGTTTTCCGGTAAACAGATGGAAATGGGGAGCTGTTAAATCTTCTCTTGGTGGATGGCCTGCTTGAAAAAAATGTCATCTGGGCTTCTGCGTAAGATTAGGCATAATTCCTTACAAATCCTTAATTCTAAGCATGTGTTGATTGTGTGGGATTTAGGAAAATTGTTTTTCAACCGTGACTGAAGGATACGTCGTACTTATCAGGGATTTAAATATAAACGCATCTCCGGGATTTTGTTTATTTCAAGAAAGAGATTTTAATTGACCTTGATGAATCATGTAGACTATAGATGTATTTGTACATTGTCTCTCCTAAAAGTTGCAACATTTGCAGATTTAAAATCTGTAAATAAAAGAAAACTTTGTTTTGTTCCCAAGAATACATACAAATATATTTGTAACGTGACTTTTAATGATCTTAACAATTTACAACCCAGTGCCTTGCCCATACTTCACCAAACCGGTCTGTGCACACTGGCGGAGCCAGTGGGGGGGGGGGGGAGGTGGCACGTTCCCCCCCCCAATGATCCGATCGAAATCCCTAATTTCGATCGGATCATTGGGGTTTATTAGTAATACATCGGCATTTTGCGACCCCCACTGCCACTGTGTAGCATATTATTATCTGCCAGGGACTCTGAGATGATAGGATAATAGTCCGAGTCCATAATTGGCAATAAGCAACGGCAAAGCAGTTATACGTAACTCACAGGATTGTGCGCAGTTGCGTATACAGCACACGACTTCCCTGAAGGCATCACACACCTTCAGCGAGCGCGATGCCGATCACACAACGCGGTTCGAATTCGACCCTCGATCGACGGCTGCGCCATCGCTGCACACGCGTCGAATAAAAATCAAGGGACAAGTCCTTACTTACTAACAAGTCCTTACTTACTAACAAGTCCTCTAACATTTTTCATTGCTGGAGGGGTTGCCCCCCCTACCTGAAAATCCTGGCTCCGCCATTGTCTGTGCACATTGATGAGGTGGGTGCGATGGACTCGGGACTGGTTCAGGTATTATTATTATTCACCACTCCGTTTCAAATCAAACTCAGGTTGCCGGGTGTGTATCCCGCTACACTAACCACTGTGCCACTTATCTAAATATATAACCATAATGCCGCTTTACAAATGAACATGCATGAAAATTCCTAATTTATTCTAGAGGAATTGCATCAGGATCGGCAAATATTCCTCATTGCAAATTATCATTTATTGCATTCACTCTACAATACAACCATGCTCACGCTTTCAATATATTATCCCAAGAACAAGGCAATAAAACGATACTTGGAGAGAATCTCTTGCACTATGAATAATTGCATGCTTTGGGGCCTGGGAATGTAATATCTCGATTCAATACTCCTTTAATCCAGTACATGTAAAATATATGAAAGATTGTATTCAAAGGTTACCTGTGCAGATCTTGGGCTGGAGGCAATTTAAAATCCGGCACATCTGGCGATATTCTATTCTCTTGCCCCCCTGTGGATTGGGACAGCTTGTGATATGATCTTTGGCATGAACTGATGCGATAACCAAAATAAAAATAAATAGAGGTGGAACTCTGCTCTGTGCTCCACTTGAAGATGAAAATAGTTTAAGTTCATATGTCGCTTTCCAAACTTACATCAAGCTGCATTTGTTTAAGACCTCGGACTATGGATGACTTTCGACCTCTCATCAGCAGAGTCAGGCTTGTGAAATGCAGCCGGACTACCAGATGTGATTGGCAAGAGCAGCCATCTACAATATAGGTCTCTATTCAATGCAAAAAATTGAAATAAGCTTATGTACCTAAATGTGTAATGGGTACAATAATCGTACTGCTGTTGTGTTTGCTGACAAGATATACAGAAAATATTATTGGCAAAATCAGCTCCTGTATGTAATTTTGCAAGTGCTGTGCATTGCAAATTTAAATGGTGATTACTGCCCTGCTTAAACCGAAATGGTGAAATAATAACAAAGTCAATCAATCCACGACATGAACAAAATTGTTGATTTTGTGTAAAAAAAAAGTCAAACCGGGCAGTTCCGTTTTACGCTTAACTACGTTTTCACTTTAACTAGCCACTTCTAGCCCTAAAATACGAAGTGAAAACTGCCCCGCTAACAATTGACCTAATACTCCCGGCTCATGAAATCTGTAAATGACTGAGAAATCTGTAAATCACTGGCCACAGCCATCTCATCCGGCAGTGCTTTTTCGTGTCCAATGATAAATTATTAATTTGGCTGTGCCCACCCTGCCCCATTTCTTTTTTTTTGGCTGTGCGTGGCATTTTGAGAAGCCTTGTGGACCCTCAAAAGTGCAAATAATGGCTAATGCACCAACTCTTAAGGAAATAACGTTGTCGAATTGGCTATCATTTAAGGGCATAGAATTTCAAGGGTGTCTGCATCAATGTGCACCATTACCGTGCACTCTGACTGTTGTTGTTGTTGGTGCTGTCAAAGAGACTTATGTAAACGCATCAAGTGCCTTGCCGGTGGAGAAAAACAAAAGAAGGCCAGCTCGCAAATGACAGCATGCCCTTCTCACAGCGATCCCGGGATGTTCAACTTTTCTCACGTTGAAATTAATAAAGGAGAGCGACTCGCTTCATGCGTTGTCTGCAGCGTTGCGACAAAGACTGATTTGCTTTGAGGATCCTCCAGCAGTCCGAGCGAGCGCTGCTAAGTGAGCATTCTTCGCTGTTGAGGCCGGAGCAGCCTTAACCGCGTGGTGAGGCCAGCGTAAAACACACCCCGCTGTCTCTTTCACCATCGCGCAACGATGCTAGAATACTCGTCAGAGTCCAAGTTGACCTCGGGAGAGCTGAGGTCATCTTCAGGTGCCAATTTCCACCGGTGCATGAATAGGAATTACAATCTGCTCCTGTAGGGTCATAGTGCAGTACGTGAACCACTTCAACACAAATCCTCATTATACAAACTCTGTATATATATATTTTTTATATATTTTAAGTCAAGATTCTGTATATATAGCTACAGAATCCCTGTATACCCGCTAAGATACTTTATGGGGCAAGGGCTGTTTGCGAGCGCCTGTTAAGGTGAGAAAGGTGTACAGTCAGAGTGGTGTGGCCAGCACCACGCCCGACCACCTTTTGTCTTCACCTAGGGGATTCCAAGGATCAGTTCACATATCACTCGCCACCGACGTTAGCCGTGGCCGAGAATCGAACTCAGGCCATCAGATTCGGAGTGCAGCGCTTTAAGCGCTTTAACTGGCGTATCCTCGCATACATTGCGTGCACATTTGTGCACATTCGTGCACGCAATCACCTAATACGTAGGGGGCTGTTCACTTATGCATTAATATAATGTAGGACACAGTGACAAACCAAATGTTTGTCATCGGCACTTTTCTCCTATACACCTGAGGCTATCAGTGTCAGTAGCAAGGTCCTTTAGCCTTTGAAAAACCACCCAATGTCCCTTGGCTTGGGCATTATTTATTTTGTTACTTGCGCCACATCGGGGGTTTCGCAGGCCTGATAAACTAATAAAGAGCTATCATTTACATGCAGGTCCCAGCAGCAGCAGCAGGCTTCAGATTTACGTGTCATTTTATGATTATTGTTATTATTACTACTTTCCATCAATGTGTCTGCGCTGACGTGGGAAGCAGTGATTACTGCTCGCGCAGGAGATATGAACTCTGCCTTTCTCTCTCTTATCTCTCGGTCCATCCCTCGCCGTAAGTGACGGCAGTAATATTTGGTGGTGAAATGCAATTCCTCACCTGGCAATGTTTCCCATGATGAATGCATTCCATTTTGCGTCGACTTCGTCGCAAGCGCATTGCCCCCGCGCGTGCATAGTTGCTGATGTTGTACAACCACCACCAACGCCACTACCACCGTTATCAGCAGCAGCGGCAGCGGCAACAGAGCTGGGGAGGTTGGCACCGACCAGCGGCCAGTGACGATCTATGAATTATCCCTGCTGCATTCTTCCAACACCATCACCATCAGCAGCAGCAGTGGAATCAGCACGGGTTCAAAGGTCACCAATGAGCGGTCAGAAAAAGACAATTTACTCATCCGCTACCTCTTCGTTTTAAATCCTTTATATTAAGTTCGCTTGCTTGCGTGCTTGCTTGCTTGCTTGCGTGCTTGCTTGCGGGCTTGCTTGCTTGCTTAGGACCGTGCAAATCTTTCGGTCGTTTTTTAACCCACTTCCCGTGATCCAATCGAGCTGACATTTTCCACACAGACTCGTTGTGCCAGACAATTATTGTTCGTGAAAAAAAATTCCCAAAATTTTACACTTTTTAGGCAAAAAAAATTATTTTACATATATTAAAATAGAACGCATTCATGGCTTTGGCTTAACGTCACAGTGTAAGAGCCCAGAGCGTAACTCCTCCACAGGCCGTGGTGGAGTAGCGCAGTTGGTAGCGCCCTCGCTTCCCATGCCAAAGGTCGCGGGATCGATCCCCGCGTCCTCCACAGGCGAATATATTTTTAAATCCTTTATATTAAGTTCGCTTGCTTGCTTAGGACCGTGCAAATCTTTCGGTCGTTTTTTAACCCACTTCCCGTGATCCAATCGAGCTGACATTTTCCACACAGACTCGTTGTGCGTGACAATGAATGTTCGTGAACATTTTTTTCAAAAATTTTACACTTTTTAGGACAAAAATATTATATTTTATTACCAATTGCTTAATGCTGCCATGCAACCATCTGACCCATAGGTGGCAGCCATCTCAAGCCAGAGGACGAGAGTACTCTAGCCGCCACGCATATAAAGGATTTATAGTGAAAAACTTTGTTTTTACGGGTTATACTTGTTACAGTCAAACCAAGCCCTCTCTGAGCTGCTGATTGCGCAGGGAGTCCCGCAGCCTAAATGACTTACATTTTAAAACAAAAGTGGAGATCGAGGGACACTGTAGGGATACGGAATTTTTTCGTTGCCTCAACTTCAACGTCCGTGGTCGCAGCATACGACTCGTGCACACATTGTTATTGTCACCGTGAGAAGGTGTGAGAGCGGTTGTTTGTGTGTGTGGTGGGGGGAATTGGTGGCACAGTGGTTATCGCGCTACGAACCCAGCGACCCGAGTTCAATTCCCCGCTCACGGCTAACATCAGTGGTGAATATCTGAACTGGTCATGGGCGGCTTACTTGGAACTTAAACGAGCACGGAGCTGGTGTGGTGCGTCAAACATCAGCGCTGATTCATAATAATTCCCGACGTGTTAAACTGATCAGCGCTGATATTCCAGATTGAAAACTAATTTCTTGAGAACTGCTTTTTGTGTTTAGTTTGTTGGACTTCCCCCCGAGCACCCTCCGATTAGAGCGGTTGGTTATGTACGGCGCGAAAGAAGTTCATCGTACACGTACGTACCTTGGGGAGACAAATGTGGGCGATTATGATACGTGGCCACTACTTTCTTGTGGTGACGTTTTTCGCCCTCCGTATGTGCTCGCTAACAGCCCTTGGCCCAAGTCGTCTGTTACGCCTATAGGGGAATGCCTGTCGAGGTTTGTGTGTGAGTGTGTGTGAGTGTGTGTGTGCGCCGGTGCACTGATCCGGTCCGTAGTTCTTGTGGAAATGAGCAGCTGAATAGCAGCATCTCATTTACTGTACACACGTGGTGAGAGTTAAAGGTCACACGATGCTTTTATGGATAAGCATGGGAGGCACGAACGGAGGACTCGTTGCATAAACATCACAGTCGAGTGAGCCGTGTTTATTGGGTTAAAACAAACAGAGCTCTCTGCTTGTGTTCTGCACCATCGCCCATTGGCGCTGTGGATTGACAATGAGGTAGAAACCTTCAAATGCAGTGTTCTAACAAGGCGATTTAATGAGCCAGCAGCATCATCATCATCATAAAACATGATGATTTTTTTTCAGCCTTCTGTCAATCCACTGCTGAATGAAAGCTTCCCCCACATCACGTGGGGGTCATGGTTACCCATACATCACCACGCTGGCCAATGCAGGCTGGTGAAGGGGATGCGTGCTCTGGACGGGTTCAGGTATTGCTCGCCACTGATGTTAGCCGTGGCCGGGAATAAACTGAGGTCGCCGGTTTCATGCCTTGTTTACGCGGTATTTCTGCCAACTCACCTCCTCCAATGACAACACACCGGCACTCAACTAACCACTCGGTCACAAGTTCTGTGTGGTATTTTACCGCAGTGTGCATCATTCTGAAGATTGTTTGATGGTCAATGAAGACTATTATTTCGCATTCTGTTTTTTTTAGCTGTCCACATGCATCCCATTTACATATCATCTGAAGGGGTTGTTCTTAAAGTGTCATTTTAACTTTTGTCCCTAAACATAACCTCCGTTTTCTGCCAACGTTCCAAGGCTTGCTTGTCTACAAACACTAATTAACAAAGTGTCTGTCGCTCTCAGGTTAATCAACCGGAACGCCCGAATGAATGAATTACTTACATTAACGTCAAATTCACCCTTACACGAGTAACTTTGGTTTTCATCTTCAAAGGGATGTTCCCACAGCTGGCGCTTCAACAGTGTAGGCTCTGAGCATAGTCGGGGTTGGTGGGTGGGGGGCAGTCGGGCGGTGATAAGAGACGACCTGCCGCGTTGTGGCCGCAGCGTCGTGCAGAAGGCGCTTATCGCACGCGGTGTCGTCACGATCATCTGCCGAGGCCGAGCAGAAATCCGCTGGCAGAAAAAAAAATGAGCCGTATATATAAAAAAAAAGTTACGAAAAAAAAGTTTCGAACAAAAAAGATGGAACCCTTTTGCCTCGTGTGCGCGTGAATTAAAGTCTGCTGAGGGATCGGTGTCTCTAGATCTCTCTCCATCGGCGTGCGCGCCGTTCTCTTTTGTTCCAGCAAAAATGCAAGAGGGCGTCGTTTTACGAATGGACCTCAGACTTCTACCGGGGTTCGTCTTGCGTTTGAAATGCCAGACCCCGTTGACCTTGGCAAATGACACCAATAATGATTGGAGTTTTTACACCGTAAGAAAAACACAAGTTATAATTTTGAAATGATGGCGAGAATGATAACGGTCGTTGTGGTGATATTGTTAAATCAGATAACGATGAAAGTGATCATGCTCGTGGTGATGATGATGATGGCGGTTGCAGTGATAGTATTGAGAAGTCTGATGATGGTGGTGAGGTGGATGATGGTAGTGGTAATTGTGGCGATGATGATACAATAACATCAGATGATGATCATGGTGGTAGTGTTTGTGGTTATAATTGTAAGATCATATGTCTGCGATTATGATGGTTAAAATCGAATTATTATTAAAATGATGACTGTAGTGATGGTGGTGTCATGAGGTTTAACAATGATCATGTTGTTGGTGGTGATGTCACGGTTTAAACAATCGCTTTCAACATCACTGTGCTGATGATCTTCACGAAGTTGCACACAGAGAGCCTGCACATTTATTCCGGGAAAGAGCTCGGGGTGGGGGGGGGGCCGTGGTGCCATTTATTATCATGGTAATGTGTGTTTGTCTGGTCTCCATCCCCCAACCCGCCACTCTCTTTTGAAAACTGTCCCGCTAATTAAGCATCTCCAGTGCACGGCTCCTGCTCTCTAATCAACGCATCTCACCGCCAAACTTTCGGCGGTTGTGAAAATGGACATGTGTGTGCGCCGTCTCACTGTAATTTGCAGCAATTTCAAGCTGCTGTTTTGCCCCCGCCCCCCCCCCCCCAAACAAAGGCAACAGAACCACGCGCTGGCAATTTCCACCGAGGACAAAAAAAAATAAACCCCCAAGATTACTTTTGATTATGACAAGGCGGCCTTCTGGTTTGTTCTTCCCGCTGATGTCGCCTTCCATGAGACAATTATGGCAAACGCTGCCCAGGTCCCGAGGTAGACGGGCAAGCGCTCTGCTCGCAGAGGTCATCTGTGACTGCCCCCCCCCCCCCCCAGTCGCCTCTCTCTTTCTGGCTATCACTTTACAACTACATTTGAAAGCATTGGTGAAGCAGTTCTGTCCGTCAATCTGTCCGTCTGTCCATTTGTACCCGGGGGGGGGGGGGGGGGGGGGATGGGGTGAGGGCGGGGGTTGCGGTTGCAGAGGAAGGGCATGATCATTGTCCAAGCGATGATTCAAACTTGCGTGTAAAGTTGTGTTGCCCTTGGGGAATTGTCCTTTAGAAAACCGGCCACGTTGATCAAATGCGTTGCCTGCGCTCTGTTCTGACCAGAGCCGCTTGTCCGTGCTGCTGCTGCTGCTGCGTCTCATCGCGGCCGACGGACGGAGCCCTTCGTGTGTACCCTGACGCAGGCGGCGCGACTGTCAACATCCCTGATTAAAAATACCTCCGAGCAAAAAAGACGCGCGCATGAACGCGTTACGGAACACGCATGCGTACGTACGCGGGCATTTTTTTCCTTCTTGTTATTACTTTTTTGGATGTATTCGTCGATTGTTTCGCATCTCGTCAAGTGGATAAAACGCCTTGCGGAACTTTTAGCCACTGGTGCGTGATGTTGTCAAAAGTCTTCTAGAGATTACTCAACAGAGAGAGATACTTATATTGTGACTTGGAATTTAACTGCCTTTTGCAGCTACACTACTGCACTTTTGAATGTTAAGTAAAGAGCAGTTATTTACACGCCAGTCATTGGTGATCATTCAATTATTCATTCTTCACATTGATGTGAAGGAATATGTTTCAAAGACCGAATATCACTTTGTTTATAATAATTAACCCTCAACCTGAAATTGTTTTTTATCACAAACCAGGTTCACAATAATAATAACAACAACAATGTCAACTTAAATTTCGATTTAAAGCTTTCGTGACTGCAGGGATTCATCTTCTTGGTTCTTTCGGTAAAGTCACGTAGAAGGGAAGTAATAAAATAATAAAAATAAAACATAATAAAATAAAATAATTCTCACGACGTTTCGGTTACAACGCAAGCAGCCGTCTTCAGGTGAAGAATGAGACACTGCCAAGCTAGGAGCTTATATATAAGCTGGGTTGGAGGTGGAAGAAGAGCGCCTTAACAAAAAGAATGTGCATATCAAGAGGAATTTAACATATTCATGGGAAATGCGTAGGAGGTGGGCGGGGGGGTTTCAAAGTCATATTATGCCCATGCATTATGCAGGATCAGCAACTTGTAACGCACCGCACATTATTTGCTCACGCGCAAATTGACAGAACAACTTGGAGGCGCGACGAGGAACCACGGACAAGCGGGAGAGACGAGCACGTGGTCAGCTGGCACCAACTTCCCACCAAAGCTCAGCACTCCTCTGTATGTCGAGGTGTTTCTCGGCCAATAAACGAGCGTTTAACACACGTTGGAGGAAACCAGAACGCCCGGAGAAAGCCCCCGCGTGCGAGGGGGCAACACTCGATCCCGTACCAATGGAACGGTTAAAGTCCCACACTGCTGTACCACCTACTCCTGGCGCGCCAGGGTTACGACACCTCCCCGATGCCCACGGGAAGGGAAGTTTCACATCATCTTCGTGTGATCCACCAACGCTAGCTGTCTCCACGGTGCCGGATCACGGGCGTGCGTCGGAACTGTCGCCCGACGAATTCCATTCTTCATCACTGTGCCAAAGGTTTAGGGCTGCGGTCGTTCTCGTAAGAAGACCTCTTTAGCTCAATGGGCCTCGCCAGCTCTGATATAAATTCCGAAGCTGAACGACATCACCGCAAGTGGCTGCGGCAACAAAAACGAATACTCAAACGAAACCCCCATCATTCGATGCGTGTATCGTGAGCTTAAAAATTTATGTTAAAATCAAAGCATCATCGTCCCCCTCCTAGTCATTGGTGACCTGTCCTGAGCTGTCGCTCTGGAGGCTTTCAGTTTGCCGTGTTGACGGCAATAGCTGTGATTTCTTACTCATTAGAGTGGGCCTCGCGAAGCCTGTCATCTTTGATCCCAAAACAAACGCCACCTCCTCGTGAAAGACCTGGCGCAGAAGATCCCTGGCCTTGGTCTTACACTAAGCGTCTGGCGCCACAGCTCTAACGCCGCACGCGCACACAAACCATGGCAACAGGTGATGCGGATACTTGAAGACGGTGCACAAATCGAATAAGTAATATTTAAATACAACTAAAAAAACCACGCTTTAATGAAATGTACCCTACTAGTAATGGAAGAACTCCACGACTCCAGGAAGTGATTTACAGCCAACGTCAGTTGAGCGTGGGCAATTAGACCCAAGCCGAAACATAACAAAAAAAGATTTTTGAAAAATATTTTTATTTTATTTTGTATGATAGAATACAATATTGTCATCAGTATGACATAAGTATACCAATTTTGCAGTCGATACCACATTGGGAAGTGGGTAAAAATTGAGTTACAAGATTTGAGGATACGACAACAACAACAGACAGAGAGAGTGAGTTCATAGAAAGCGTGTAATACAAATGGAAAACTCTCCAGCCTGTGCGCGGAGACTCTGGTCACCGCCCAGAACAGAACCGTGGAACGTACAGCGACTCAATACCCCAAATGCGAAGGGGGAGGCATCACCGCACCAATAATTCACCGCTCCGCCACCTCTGATGCTCCGCTCATCTCGACATCAGCGTCAGTCGTACAGAGAAGAAGCGACCTGCCCAATTCGACTTGTTAGAATGCGGTTTAATTACAAGACCCCGTCCAGAATCTGTATTGTATCGTCGGGGATGTTCGCAATATCAATCTTGCTAATCGACCCCGTAGCGTGACCAGGTGGCAGAGGTCGCAACCGGGTACCCGATACCCGTACCCTACCCGATACCCGGCTACCCGTACCCGGCCGGGTACGGGTACCCGTTTGCGACCCAGGTGCGGCCGGGTACGGGTAGGCCGTGAGTCACTGGTGAGTAACCGTTTGTCACTCATTTCGGGTAAGGTACAGGTACGAGTAGGGAACGGGTCCCCGTACCCGGCCGGGTACGGGTACCCATTTGCGACCCTGGTGCGGCCGGGTACGGTTAAGGAATCAAAACCCGTTTGCGACCTCTGCAGGGAGGGGGGGGGGTCAGTGCCTCTGTGCATCACACTGCCACCCCTGACACTCATGGGCTGGCTCTGATAATGAGACCTTCGGCGTGGGAGAAGGGACGCGAGACGGTCATGTAACTTGCGGAGGCAGCCGCCTCGATCTGCCCGCGTGACTTTCGACGCTGCCCCCCCGCCTCTCTCCGCAGGCGCAATCAAGCGCACGTGAGCGCTGGGCTCTCGGACGAGTCCTTGTTGTGAAACGTCTTCAAAAACTGTTTCGCGAGAAACGGGCGCTGTGATTTTAGAGTTGGTGGAAGACTTTCGGATAAGGATATTTTATCACGACGATTGTGTGGGAGGAGAGGGCGGAGGATGTATTGGGGGCGAGGGCTAGAGGGAATGGGGGGGGGGGGGAGGCGTGCGATCTCGTTCTTGTCAAATTGCGCGTTGGTACCGAGTCGTGGGCTAAATCTCTCGCGATGAAATCGCACGTCTCTGATTGTGGAAGTGCCCAGTTGGCAGCAACAAATAACAGCCGCCGCTCGCTGCCATGGAAGCCCAGCCTCATCCAGATCCGTCATCGCGTCTCTTGTCTAAAAACCGAGCGGTCTGCACGATTTATTTATTTGTTGGCTCGGCAGTCGGAGTGAGCGGCTCGCAATCATAAAGTTTTCGAGTCCGCGAATCTTGGTAAGGGGGTTGACCTTGGCCCATCATGTTCCTGGAGGTCGATAAAATATAGGGTGCTTCAACATTTTTTTACACTTATATGGGACTATCGTTTTTAATGGAAAAAGAATGGATAATAATCCGTAACATGAAAACAAATGCATGTTAATTGGTTCAAAAAGTCAGAGTCTCCACTTGTTCGCCATCATTGTCAACGCATGCCTGGAATCTTCTCCAGGTGGTCTCCAGAGACCGGGGGCACATCTCTTGTGGTGTTGTTGCGATTTCTCAAAGTGTTCACATTTGGAGCACCCTGTACTTGGTGGGGGAGTCGGGATCATTGCTCATTTGAGCAGGAAATCACGTGGCTTTGAATGTTTACAATCATGTCCCCAGTATGAGTAACTTCAGCATCATTGATAATAATTGTTTTTTTACCCTTTTATCTGGCAACAAAACTGACACCTTTTTTTACAAGGAGTCATTGACCACAATACCTGCAGACGGAATGCAAATAAAACACATAACTCTGATAATGTATGCACTGTCCTTGAAATTGATTGGTCCACACCCGAGACAGCTTTCTTTAGAGCCTAGTCTCAAACCAATTATCATTTTTTGCTACTGGCAAATGAGGTTCCAATGGTGTTCAGCATCATTATTAGGCATGATCAATCCACGGCTGGATTTTGACTACCCCGAGCTGTCAACGTCTCTCACGGACTCAGCATGCAACAATATAAATCATCTCGTGCGCACGATATGATTTGATCCCTCCATCCCCTGTTGTGGACACCCATTGGGGTGCTCTCCCTCCTTCGGCTGCCACTCTTGTTCGTCTTGGCCATCGTCTCGTCAGGTGACAGATCCTGCCCAAGTCCACTCGCAACGAGACGCCTCTTGACACCGGTGGGGAAAGTGCTGAAGAAGTCCGCGTCGCGGCCGCGAGACGCCCGTGGAGGGCATCGCCGCCCAGAGCACTCGCGGGCAGCGCAGAGATCCCGACACGAACCACACGGCCGTAGCCAACCCCCCCCCCCCCCCCCACGACCGCCAGCATACAAACGGACGTGTCCCCATAATCCACGCGTGAGTGTCATTCCAAGCGTGCGCCTCTCCAGCCTTCTTTGCCACAAATTTCTCAGCTTCTGTCCCATTTTCTTTGTCACCGTCCCGGGAGCGGCTGGACTGGACGCTCGTCTGCGTGGCCCCGAGTGCGTTCGCGGCCAATGCTGCCGGCATCGCCAGGCGCGGGGACGATTGCAAGGGACAGATTGGCACGTGGTTCCGTTGGCTCGGAATAGTTTGGCGCCCGGACTCGGATTCCTCGCAGCCCGTTTGTAACGGGGACGTGGTTGGGTGGGAGGTCTGTTCCGGCGAGCCCTTAAAGAACGTCATCAATTTAATGGCCAATCGGTCACCGATGCCGCGCGCACTTAACGTGATTCTGCGGAGTCTATTGGTGCTCACGTGATGCGCTTTTGCGATCGATCGTGTTCACTGGACGCTCATTAAGTGAAGCTCTGAGTGGCGTTCACCTGCCTTATAAGCCTCGTATGTCCTGCGTTATTGTGTGCGCGTGTTGTTGTATGGAGGGGAGCAGTAGTGTAGCGGTTAACATGCTGCACGCGAGCTCGATTGCCGCTCACGACCATTAACAGCGGTGAATATCAATTCGTCCTCAAAAAACAGTACCTGGCGCGGTGTGCAAAGATCAGTGTTGGCCATCCACCTCCTCAAGTGCCCATGCTGGCCTTTATTGGTGCTCACTAATAGCACTCCCTCCAAAACTCCGACAAGGCTATACAGGATACCTTGGTCATTGTGTGTATACAGGGGGTGAAGTTGAGGCTGGGAAACCTGGGTTATATTCCTGGCTTATATTCCTGGCAGGCTTTCCACTTGTCCCGGTTTGACCCGGTGCAGTCTGGGAATTGGCATCTGGTGTGTTCAGGTGGCAGCAGGAATCGATATCCTGCTACCGGTGTTGCATTGAGATTCATTGCACAATACTTCACAGCTCTGATAGGTCTAGGTCGACTTGAGACGTATGATCGGGGTTGGTCTCCAGCAGGAAAGGTGGCGACCTTAATTTCTGGCCACAGCAATTGATATCTTAGCGTCCACTAAGTTATAATTAACGATAATGTCCATATTTTGTCATTCCACGGCTGCGTGATTGATGGGAGTAGCTACACCATACATCATGCTAAACGAGTGCGCGTTTGGCCGCTTCAGATATTGCTCGCTCACAATGTTAGCCATGCCGGGGAATTGAACTCAGTTCACCGGCTTCAAAGCGCAGTGTGCTAACGACTGAGTGGCTTCTAAAGCTCCCCATAGACTTACTTCGCCGAAAATTACCATCTGGTCGAGTGGTGTAGTCAACATCACCGCTGCGATTATGTGAGCAGTGCTGGGTCGACTATCCCATCACAAGTGTGCCACGCGCCAGCCTTAAGAGTTGCTCACTAACTGCAATTGCCGCGACATGAAGGCTCAAGTAGGGTCGCTGCGATGTGTGAGTGGACTTGTACGTCTCTGTGTGCCCATGTGTTTAATTCCAAATATATGTGAAGATGAAATGAAACTGTTCATGTAAATTACATTGCTTTTGAGGGGAGCGGCAGGCATAGGCAGATAAGTGAAAAGGTATGATATGCGAACACCTGCATACAATGATGGTTACACAGTGGTGCGCAATAGGCGACTGGACAATACGAAAGAGAAAACTGCCTTGAACCTGCAACACGAATTTGCTGTACTTAACACAGTTATTGTGTGCCAGATTAAAAATGCATTACCGCATGCGATAGGGTCACAGAGTTGGGAGGCAGTGGTACCATGCGCAAAAACTACACTGGGTGGGAGGCGGTGAATTAGTCAGGGCGGATATGTGATGGGTGGTCACGCAACGTGGCATCATATTCCAATGTCTGTTAGATAAAATACTATATTGCAATTACCCAAATCTCACTGTGGCAACCCAGTAGACATGGAACGTTGTGTCCAACGTTGTGTCCAACCTTGTGTCCAACGTTCCAATGTCGACGTTCCATCTTCGACGTTCCATCCAGCGGTTCCAATCGCTTGCCAACGTTGGCCCAGCATTGCATGTCCCCTGGGGTAGGCACGCGTGTGTCAAACTGGATTGTCCACTGTGTCTGTGGCTTTACATTTCCCCCGCGGTGCAAATTGCGCGACAGCAGATGCGTGGCCGCTTGCACTCGCACGTCAGTCGATGCAAAGTTGCCAGGTCACGAGAAAATGAAAGGCGAGCAGAACAGCCATGGATGAGAAGGCCCTCTTAACCCTTTCTCGTTCCAAAGTCGTCTGCAAGTTGCAGGGTGGGTTCCATTCACCACTAAATCTCCGGACGCGGAAGCGGTTCAGCATTACATTTATTTAGAGAGGTTTAGCACCGTTATTTTTAAAGACACTGTACTGTACTCACGGCAGAGAACTGCAGCGACACGACCGAACTCTGACGATAACTGGCGCAAATCTGTGCCACGCGCCCTCCCGCATAGCCTTGTGGGAGCTTTCGTACCGATGAAGTCAATTAGTTTTAGTTTTTCTTCTGGTTCCGTTTCAATGACGTACACCTACATCATCGGAGTGGGAACGGAAGAACAACTGCTGGAAAGGGTTAATGGAATGGCAGGCACAGCTTGCTTTGTCTCGTGCAGTTGACAACGTGAAGCGCCGTACGCCAACTGCTGGGATTTCTGAATGGAGGGTAAATCAGCTTTTCTCTCTCCCAACCACCACTATCCAACCTAACCCCCTGACTCTCATCTCACAGCATGTGCCAGTGTTAAGTGCTTGTAAGTGCTCAGATAGGGGAATCTTAGCTGATAATGGAATCAGCCGTAACTCGATGAGCCACGCCGCGGTGCTGTAAATGACGTTACGTGTTGTTGCCGTGGCTTATTGCACTGCGAACCATTCGAAAGCCACCTTACTTAACGACGGGCCCCATCGAACGACCAATCAACACGCCTCGTGGCTGACCTCTTTTATATTGCCTCGGGGAAATGTCCCGGATAGTTTTTTTTCCCGTAACGTAATTGTGTCACTTGAATGCCATTGATGTCTCGAAGTGACAACATGAAAACGTTTTGGCATTGTTAGATGTTGGGGAGTCCTGTTTATTGTAGTCCATGTTTTTAACCTTCAAAAAGATGCCTATATATTGTCCATTTTCTAAAAAAAATATTTCTTGTATATACATTATAAATGCTCGTTGTGAATTATAGCTGAAACTATGGCCGACTGAATAATCGATTAATTTATTAATGCTTAATTGGTATGTTAATCAAATGCAAATTGACATGTAACAACTAATTTATAGAGGGCCCTTCACCAAATTAATCCCAAGGCATTCTTGAATGCTGGAGTTCTTCAATGCTTATTTGCATAATTATAATTTATGATGCCATATCGGCTTTAATATGGTGCCATGTAGGGTTTAACAAAAATGCTGCCATATATAGGTTTAATATGGTGCCATAGGCGGTTTAAAAAACGCTGGCATATAGGGTTCCCGGACAGTACAGAAATTGGCATCTGGGTTCGGGCGGCAACATACATTGAATTGTACCGAGACCTGGTGGTGATATTATGTAAAACTTTATTACAGTAGACTCCACATATTTGATCGACGTAGTGTTGACTGAGAAATATGTCTGTGTTTGGTCTCAAGTGGGAAGGTGGAGGTGGGTCGGGATTAATGATTAATTATATCCTTGGGGCAGCACATTGTTGTGAGTTTCCTGCGGTCAGAGGTCAAGTGCCCAGCGTCCACCATTTTAAAATGGTTGCCTGTAAAATATATTTTTTAAAATACAGATATTTTTATTTTTACCTTTAATTATTTTTTGTTATGAGACAAATCTGTATCGCTCCAGGTTGCGAACAGACGTTTAGCATATTACGTTAAGGGAATGGAAAGGGAAAAACAATGGGGCCCAAAATGTCAACAAGACTACTTTGTGTGCGCATCTCTCAGGGGGGGAAAGGAGGGGGGGCAGTTGGCACCTGCTGAAGGAGATGGTGGCAGGCTCAAGCCGCCTTCCTCCTATTTCATTCCCAGAGGACCCGAGCAACTGCTCTTGCTATATCTTCCAGTTGCCCTTGTGTGGGATAATTAATAGGGCTTAGGAAATATTTATAGAACGTCCCATTGTCCGGCGTGTATGCAGAATGTCTGTTCCAGTAATTGAGAGCGGCCGTTTCTTAATTTTGTGTCGGCTTCGGTGTCACACTTAAAGGGAGGTGAATTATTTGGACCACTCGTTACAGGGATGGTTTCATAAGCCTTGAAGCAATTTAGAACGCTTGGTTGAGCCCCTCGTGTGAGAAAAAACGAATCACTACTGGGCTGCAATATTTTGGGTTCCCAAATTAACTCAAAAGTTAGCTTGAAATGTATTTAATATATTATAATTAAACAGAAATTTACATGCAATCAATTTCGTTTCCCCAAATTAGTCACTCGGGTATTACAGTGGAAACAATTTGCGACCTCGAAATGTGTTTTGCTCGGTGCGCTACTGTCTTATGCCAGTTTAAAAAACAACCTACAACATTTAATTTTAGACTTAAAACTTTCGTGACTGCAGGAATTCATGTTCTTGGTTTTTTCGGTAAAGTCACGTAGATAGAAAACAAAAATCAAAATTAAAAGCAAAAAACCCACGTTTCGATCGCAACATCTCCACCTGATGAAGACACAAGCGGTTTTTGGCTTTTAATTAAGATTTTTGTTTTCTATCTACGTGACTTTACCGAAAGAACCAAGAATAACAACATTTAATATTTAAGGGATATGCCTTACGGATGGGTAGTGCAGTACTTAGAATGTGACACATGCTCAAGCTTGTTAGCATCTGTGTGCTGCATTGGTGCAGCTCAATATTTGGTGTCTCTCTCTATGTGCCTCCTATTCTTGGGTTTTTTCGGTAAAGTCATGTAGGTAAAAAATAAAAAATCACGAATTTTTTTTTTATTTTAATTTAAAATTTTTACCTACGTGACTTTACCGAAAAAACCCAAGAATACGAATTCTTGCAGTCACGAAAACTTCAAATCTATAATTATGTGCCTCCTCATTGTGCTCAATCCACGCTTCTGCTCTCTCTCTCTCTCTTCTCGCCCCCTTCACTGGAACAAACTTCCCCCTCCACATCAAGCAGTCACCTTCACCCACTGGCTTCTACTGCGCACTCAAAACTCACTGCTTGTTCTTGAGCTCGCCCCACGACCCCCTTAATCTCCCCCCTCATATCCGCCACCGTTACTTATACCTTTCCACATTCTCATTATACGGCTTTCACTCATTCTCCATTCATTCAATCATTCATCATTTACTGTAATCAATTTCGCTTACACCGAACTCACGCATCACATATTCTTAGGTTTTTTCGGTAAAGTCACTTTACCGAAAAAACCTAAGAATATGAATCCTTGCAGTCACGAAAGATTCAAATCTAGAATTCACGCATCGCAGATTTGCCCCCAGCGCTTCCACTCCTCGATCTCTTTCATTCACCTCATCTCCCCCATTGCACGCATACGTACCGCTGTTAATTATTTGCAAAGCACCTTGGTTCAAGCAGTACATACATTCCTTTAAGATAGGATCATAGTTACAGGTGAAGTTTGGAATCTCTCCTGTTCCATCGGTAAGCACATAACAGCCGACGATGACACCTGATGAAGATCTTCCATTCGTTCCTTTGTCACGTCGATTTTTTTTTTGCATCAAACGATTCGGCTTGCCGAGATTTTTTTATTTTTACTTGTGTCATTTCTTCGGTTTTCCGTAACCTCAATACTCCCGGTTGAAATGCGGAAGCGGCCTTATGTGCAATCTCTCATGCACAACTCTGAATGAGCAGCATGTGACATCGGGCGTCTGCCACGTCACCCTGCTGCTCCTTTAGCCTTTGACTCAATTCCAGGAATTCACCTCCAATGGAGTGTCTCTTAGGAAGCCGTAGCGATGACATTCCATATTTTGTTTCAAATGGCAGAGGCCCATCAGTACACAAACAAAAGGCTTTGTTTGTGTGTGTATGTATATATACACTGTATATATACATTAGGTTTGAAGCAATTCTGAACCATCACAGATGTAACGTCCATGGTTATGCTCTCAAAGAAAGAGAAAATTAAATAATAGCGTCCTAGGCTGATCTCTTTGTCTTTTATTTTATCCCCTCTCTAATTTTAAAATACACTTTTCAATTGGTGTATTTGAAAACATCTCCAATGACGCGAAGTGCCAGCAGCAACAAAAAAACCTTCCACCGGTTTGGAAGCCATGTGGTGGTGGGAATTAAAATAACCAGCTGCGTTAACAAGCCATGCCGATTTAACGCGCAGTCTTAGATGAATGTCCCTGACATTGTTTTGGCAAAAACAGGCAGCGTTTTGTTGCTCGGATGACAGATACGCGGGGCTGTGCCGCTTTAGCCGACCACGCGACTTGTGCCGAGACATCTCTTAAGGTTTGCGCCTGATGGTTCGACAGCGGCAAGACGCGACGAGCCACAATTATGATCGCGGGTTGTGTTTCGGGTTTAATTTGACGCTGTTGCTCTCATTCGTCTGAGCTCACAAGTGCCAGCTATTGTGCGGGCAAGACAACTGCATTTGTAATCACACAAACGAACAAAGGCTGTTACAGAGCGTCTTCTGCACACCGCTCGGTATTTGTCATTGTCGTGAAGCAATATAAATGCCACGGGATTGAATATTATTCAGACGCTAAATTAATTAAAACTGTATTTTACGTTTCAAATTAACTGTTGCGTTAACAACTTAGCCGAAACGTCTTAAAATCGATCACAACTAACTGACTTTTTTCCATTTCGCACCGACTCGTGCCAAACACGAGCCACGAGGTGCCTCGTTGTGGAAAGTCTAAATCCACTGCTGGATGAAGGTCTTCCTCCACCTGTGTCACCCCCTTGGCCCTGCGAGGTTGCGAGCCGTCATCTCGCTGTGCCAGTGAACTGCTGCTGCTGCTGCTTCATACAGAAACGAACTCGGGTCACCGGGTTCGTAAGGCTCCGTGCCAACCGCGACTGCCACTCCCCACAAACACACACGCACATAAAGACAAAGATCCCCTGTGTAGCCTACACATGCTGCGTGTCAAGTGAGCACCTGTGCAGGGTGGCGCAACGCATGAGGGCGCAGCGATGTGAGCCGCACCACGCACGGTCACGTTTGTCTCCACATTGCACCGGGCACGATACTCATCAAAGGCTGAGTCTACCTAGGGGAGGCCTAGGACAGGTTAATTTTTTCACTCGCTACTGATTTTGACTGCAGCCCTGAATTGAACCCACGTAGTCTGACTCGAAGCACCAAGGCCGTAGCCATGGAGTCAACATTGGGGGGGACCAAATCTTCCAGGGGGTCTGGGGGTCCCCCCCCCCAGAAAAAAAATCTAAATTTGAAAAGAATTTCCTGCCTAAAATATTAAAAAATTCACTAACACATAGGATGGATTTTTTTTTACAGTAATGTCTGAGAGTGTATTGTATTACATTGCCCTGTGTTTTTTTCTACCTTTTCTTGTTTCATTGTATGTAATGTCAGAGATTAGGGATTAATAAAGTACAACCATAACCACAATCATATAGACAGAAATTTATTTTATAGCAATATTTTGGGGGGATGTGTCCCCCCCAATATCTATTATAACTACGGCCTTGCGAAGCACAATTTGCTGACCACCACGTCAGTCCCCAAATATATATGTATATACATTTTTAAACAGGGCCCTACATTAATAATATAAATAAAACATTCAGTGTCTTTTCTCTGGTAAGCATCAATGAAATACCAAAGTTCAGGGTCTCAAGGAAGGGTGGGGGCGATTGCTGCCTCCATGCCGCTGACTGACACGTGATCGGCTTCACTAGAATCATCGTCCCCCGCTGCAGACAAGAGCCGACGCGTAAACGCTTCCGCAACTTCGCCGTAAATATCCGCGTGGACGAGTGCCCTTGCATTCGTACTCAACGTGGCGTTTCGAGGAGGGAGCGTGCTTGAGTGCACAATTCTTTCTAGGGGGTTTGGGTGGCTAAATGTTGAAGCCTGTTTGCGCTAAAGGTCTCGCACCCCCCTCCCCACCAACCCACCCTGCCCGATTTCCCTCGATTCCCAGGGCGGTGTTTGTGAGAGAAGGACGTAGAGGGGGGAGTGCTCGAGTGGCCAGGTTTGGCCTTGCGCTCGTCAAGCGACGAGAGCCTTGAGCCTGAGCGGAAGGAGGCCCGGCTACCAGCCACGGAAAGTGCTGCTCAAAGAATGAAAGAATGACGAGCGAGAACGATTAGAGCAAATCAAATTATTAATAACACACGGAGTCGAGGGCAATTGTGTGTAAACACTGTGCGTACGAGTCAGCAAATGTGCATGTGAGTTTATGAATTAATGCCATTAATTACAGTAGATTAGAATTGTTTGTCAGGATTTGTTATTCCTTAACAAATATAATGTTGTATTGAAATTCAGAGGTGTTTTTTTCCTTTATTTCGAATTGGAAATAGCTGTGGTTCATTATTCACTGGACGTCGGTGAAAAAGAGCTTCATAGCTCATCGGGTTTCTCCAGAATAAATAATAGATTTCAATAAATTTGTATATGTGCTATATTCATTTTCTAATTTTTTAAAATAAATTTGGTATTTTCTTATCAAACTCAAATTAATATTTTGTTACTTCATGCAACCTTGTCCCTATAAATGGCTTTTTGATAATTTCAATTTATTTTTGCAATTACGGTGGATAAAAAATGCTTGCTGATGATAACGGTATCTTAATCAGCCATATACAATTATTATTTCACACGTTTGTGCGAAATTTTCCACTTATCCTGCGACACACTTGTTTTTATATTGATTTATATTTGCAACATTGCTGAACTTAATATTTTTTTTTTGGTTTTTGTAATTAAGTAACCCAGATCTCTCTTGCAAATGACTCATCCTGGATTCTTGAGCGCCTCACCTTGTAAAAACAAAAATGAAGCTGGTACTTGATCTATCCGCTGCTGGACGAATGTCTTGACATCATTGCCACCCCTGATGGTGGTCCGACACAAACACAATCCGTCTCACTTCTGCAATGAGCTGACCTCATCATTCCCTATGTGCGGTAGACACACATGAAATAGCATCGTATTGTTAGTAATGGAACACGTTGCCTCTAATAACAAGACGCTCGGAATCTTTAGAGCCATTTAAATCTTGCCCTGAAAACTGGCCTCTTTAGAAATGGCATTTTCCCCACGGGTTTGGGTGTTTATGCTGAGCTCTCTGTCTTATTTCCCGACTTTCCATACACGGAGCGCGTTGGGATCCATGGATGAAATGCACCTTACAAATGTAAATTATTATTATTATTAGAAGTAATTATAACGCATCGTGTGTTGCTGCAAATTTCAAGTGCAATTTTTTCTTAATCTCTCCTGTGGGCGTCATTATTTCTGCACAGTTGGGTTTTGCTGAATTAAAAACCAAAGATTTTAAGCCACATTTTCAGGAAAAGAAATTAAATATCAACTCTCTTCAACGAGGATGTACATTTGTGGCACGGTTCAAATTTCCCGTTATTTATTCAAGTAATGTCTACACTGAAATTGTCTTCCTTAAAATATGCCTTCACACATACTTACCTAACCCATTTGTTATCTCTGTATTGTCCTCGTGTTGTAGTAGCTATCTATAGTATTTAAAAAATATATATAAATATAACGTACGTTCATCTTCTTGGTTCTTTCGGTAAAGTCACGTAGAATGGAAATAATAAAATAATAAAAATAAAACATAATAAAATAAATTCTCACGACGTTTTGGTCACAACGCAAGCAGCCGTCCTCAGGTGAAGACCAGGTCTGTCGGGGAGACAGCGAAACGTCGTGAGAATTATTTTATTATGTTTTATTTTTATTATTTTATTATTTCCCTTCTACGTGACTTTACCGAAAGAACCAAGAAGATACATACTTGTGACTGCACGTAAATACGTATATATAACAATTCAGTGAAATTTGGCTTGTAATTTAATATTGTCTAAATTCTAGCTCCGAAATTTTGAAATACCCATCTTACTGCAATGAATGTGACATTGTCTTAGAAGAGTGTGGGGAAAGCCACTTGAAGGATGTTTTGGACTAAGTCCTGTGTATGCAGCTGTTTTGGTACGCAGGGCAGCACAGAGCTCTGTGAGACCTCCTAAATGATCCATCGCCTCGGTGACATGACGCAAAAAGCACAATCAGAATAAAAATAAAATAAAAAAGCATGAAATTACATATTAGTCGCATAATGCACATCGGATTTTTCATCTAGTTTTCTGCTACAGAATCGAATAAAACCCAACCCCAAATGCCTGAAAAAACTCTCAGCAAAGCCAACATAGAGAACATTTCGCTTCCCCCCCCCC
Source organism: Lethenteron reissneri (assembly GCF_015708825.2). Lineage (NCBI taxonomy): Eukaryota > Metazoa > Chordata > Hyperoartia > Petromyzontiformes > Petromyzontidae > Lethenteron > Lethenteron reissneri. The sequence goes on along the minus strand of NC_083823.1, from coordinate 1,786,566 downwards.
ACCTCTCGTAGAAATGATATCAGAATCATCCAAAGGAAATTCAGTCTCACATTTTTCAAGCGACTTTTTTTTCCTTCCTATTACAAGCTCATGAGCGGAATAGATATTCCGTGCCAGCGTTGGGGTGTGAGTACAAAAAAAACACAGAGAGAGAACATTATACTTTGCTTTCCTCTTGGCCTCCCATTTTTTTTCATCTCAACCCATTATTGGTAACGTCGTCGGGGGGAGAGGAAGGATGGTTTCATTTAGGAAATAATTACCCCAGCCAACAATTCACCCTCGCACGCCATCAGTAAGCGGTTTTCGCTGCTATCACCATGTAGAATGTGCCCGTCGTATCATCATCATCATCATCATTGCAATCCTCATCAGTGCCATTGTCGTCATCACCACCATCATCTTCATTGTGATCATTAGTGTTGTGATTGTCTTCATCAAAAACTAGCATTGGTCAATCATGAATACTATTATGGTCATCGACATCAGCATAATAATCCTATTAATGTTGTTGTAAATAGTATCATGTGTATGGTTGAGCTGGGGATATATTACTTTGAATTCCGAAACGTTTGATATGCCTTTTGAATCCTATATCGTTATCATCAACATCATATATTTCATTGTCATCATCATCAGTAAAATGAACAATGTGCTCAGGTGTACACGCGATGGTATATGAAGATTAAATCTGCAGCGCAAGGGAAGGCTGTAGGAGAGAGATGTCGGACAGGGGTCTGGCCGCAGAGGGCTTGGCAAGAAAGCCATGCATCATTGCGGTTATTACGCCTGTGCTCTCGCACCTTGTTCAACTGCCTGCTTTGCGCTGTCCATCTGGAAGTAACTCGAAAAGGGGTGGGTGGGTGGGTGGGGGAAGTGTTTTTCATTCTGACCTCGTGCATGAGGTTAAGGCGCAGCCCTGCAATTGCTGGCTCACATCGTAGCTGGCAGAGGCGGCTTCTGGCTGGTCAGTGAACAAAGACGGTCACTGCATCGCGCGCTTTTGGATGCGCCGTTGGGAGCACTCTTCCATCCGACATTCGGAGGCCACTATGAGCCGTGCACTTTTAAATCTAGATTGAACACATTTCTTTAGAACTGATTTTGTGTTTTGTTTGTAATCCTTACCCTGCACCTCCGATTAGCGCGGTTGGCTACGTACGGTGCGAAAGAAGTTCAACATGCAATAAACTAAACAAACACTAAACTATTTTTCTTTACCAGGTAAGGCCCACCGAGCTCTATATCTTTATTCAGACGCAAACTGGCCACAAATGATAGCTCAACGAAGTGGCTCACGTGGACATTTCTATCCAAAGGAAATTCAGTCTCGCATTTTTCAAGCGACGTTTTTTCCTATTACAAGCTCATGAACGGAATAGATATTCCGTGCCATGTTGATTATAAGCGCATGTTGATTCCAAACGTGGAGGGGAAAACCGGAGGACCCGGAGAAAAATTCACGTGACCATTGAGAGAACATGCAGGTTCCAAATATGCAACGGGCATCAAGGTTTGGATCGAACCCATGACCTCCTGCATACCAGGCGAGGTAGTTAACATCTTTCCACCGTGGCACCCCTGGGGTGCTCTAGGGATCCCCTCTAACGGGTATTTGGCCTACTCTTTCAGACGCTGGCCAGACGTCGTGGCCGAGATGTGAGTATGCCCACACTTTACCCCACTACATGCAGATCGACTCGCTGGTGTGTCTGGGGGGGATTTAAAATAAACCCGCACCGTTGTTTTCCACTGGCAGGAGGTCGAACCGGCGATGTATGGATTGTAAGTCCGGCGCGCTCACCGTTACGCACTGCTGTGGTAGCTAGCCGTGTCCAGCTAGCGAGCGTGCTGTTATACTTTTATTGACGTAAAAAAATGTTATCGTGAAAATCTCAAGGTGGTATATTTAAAAAATACGTGTTCTACCCGTTTCGATTGGTGTGGAAGGTAATAGTGATAAAAACCCACCATGGAACTGACACCATTATCTCCCCAATGCATTCTCCTACCACTGCTTATTGCTTCGTCTCTATAGCCAAATAAAATGATCATGAGGGCCTGTAAAAAAAAAAAAAACCCTAACATATTTAATCGTAACACATTTAATGTCAGCAGATTTTTTTTTTCCTATTACAATAGCAATTTGCACCCATTTGGATGACAGTGACGATTCATTTTTGGCTTCTCTTTATAGATCGCATTCAACAATGACGAGGCATCGCTGCCCTAAATAAGGCGACGTATGCCTCTACGTTCGTTGGTAAAAAAAAATAGATAATAACATTAAAGAAACCTCGAACTTATAAACAAAAGCAACGAGCAGTGGCAATTTCAGCCACGACTTTCACTTGCGAGTGCAGAAATTGCAAAGGCTTTGGCAGCCCCAGTGCTTGGTAAATCCGTTTGTTACGAACGCCACTGTACACACTCACGGACAATTTGGTTCCGCACTGCTCTTAACGTTATGAATAAAGCAGCAGGGCGGTGCGGTTGGAACGTTTGTGCCTCGCAGTCAGAAAGACCTCGGTTCGATTCGCAACGCAGGCGGCGATCTGTGTTGGGTTCGTGTGTTCTCTCCCCCTGTAGCTGGGATTTGCCCAAATATCCCAGTGCGGAAAAATAACCTTCAAATTACTCAATTGGCATTCCACATAGCAGCAGCAACATCGCCCCAGTACTGCAAAACAACTTAGCAGGACCCTCCTTCAAAAAAATGTGTCTCGGTGAGGCTTTCCTGGATAAGCAAAGCGTAAGCATAACAATAAAGAATCACCGGTTTTATCTGAGACCGGCCGACGTCTGAAGTGGCCACGCGCCGATGGTTTATTATTGGTGGGTCCACCGTGGGGCTGGAGTCTGGCGGGCAGACAGGGGCACGGGTAGAATGTTTAGGGCTAGGCGCTCGGCAAGACACAAATAACTGGTGTTACTCTTTCCTGTGCAAAAAAAAAAAACCTCCAACACGCACCCTCCCACCCCAGGGCATAAACTAATCGTAATCTGTGACCGTGTTGTTGTTTTTGCGGCACAAATCGCTCACAGCCCCCTGGCTGTTCAGAAATAATGACTGGCAAGAGTGCATTTTGGTGACCGTTTAAAGAAAGAAAGAAAAGGCACGCGTGTATAAAGACAAAGATCCCCGTGTAGCCTCTAGTTGGGCCTGCGCTGTTAGCGAGCACCTTTGAATGCTGACACGGCACACGACGGGGTGAGTGGTTAACAGCATGCCCGGCCGCCTTTGTCTCTCCACTGCTGATGTTTACACACTCCGCACCAGGCACTCATTTGAGGGATGAGTCAGCTTCAGGGAGGCCCAGGACCGGTTAATATATTTCGCCACTGCTATTGGTTCGCGAGAGGAAATCGAACTCACGTCTCCAGCTGCACTACGGCTCGCACATTGAGCGCACACGTGCTCACGCAGGAGACTGTTTGCATTGAAATTAAATGAAAAAGGCAAAATAAATAAAGATGTTGGAAATGTCAAAATGTTTTGTTTCTCCTGTCCAAAAGACGAGCAAAAAAGATGCGTGTTTTTTGTTTCTTCCTGTGGCTAAAGGGCACTGCAGGCACACTTAATTTAGATCATGTACTGGCACAAAATATGCCAATAGTTTTAGACGCCTCCATAACCAGCCTTCTGTAGGGCTTCAAGAATTCAGGGTCAAAAACCCTAACGCGGCATTTGAAATGCAGGTCGAGGCAGATGTTGGGGAACGTGTCCGGCTCCGTCGCCGCTCGGTTTTGTGTTTCCATTCCTCTTGACAGCTCCCAGGTTTTTGCCCCGTGCTATTTATAATGCACTGTAAGTTACAATATTGAGAAATATGAGGACGCCAGCACTGGGCTGTTTGTTTACTTGGCATCCAGGGGAAGTCGTGTGTTCGTGCAGTGATTTTCTAAAGGATTTGGGTTTTGGGAAATATCATGCAAAATTCGATTACTTCTCCCCCAAGTTGTTAAAATACCACTCTATAAAAATACAACATTGTTGTTTTTCTTGACTGTGCTTGTTTAAGATTATCGTCGCAATCAGCCACAGTCTCTATCCACTGCTGAGTGAAGGCCTGCTCCCCGTACCGCCACCATCCCGAGCGGTTCATATCGCTCCTGCACGTCAACTTGATCTCACCACTCCATCTCCACAGAGTTGTCGTTCTCTCAGGAGCTTTTTGTGGTTCCAGCTGTCAGTCTTGTCCATCAGCCATAATCCCTTCTGGCCACGTGTTTTAGCCCAAGCCCAGTTATTTTCCTGAACAGTCACGTGATGTTCATGGTCTACATTTGTTCCCTGATCCATGTGTTCCTGCTGCCCTCAGTGTAATTCCCCAGCCATCTCCGCACACTTCTTTGCGCGCTTTTCAGCTTTTGCTCCCATCTCTCTGTCAGTTTCCATGTGTATGATCCATAGTTTTTTGGGGATAATGTGCACTGATTGAAAACTTTCCCCTTGAGTTACATTGCCTTTCATGATCAATATCAGTTTTCTAAAACCACTCCAATGCTGCTGTTGTGCGCCTTGTTACATCACAATCTTTTATCCGGGTTTGCCTCAGAAAATTGCCCCAGGTATGCACATCCTGCCGTGTTTACCACATAAATATATATGCAGTTTAATATTTTAAGAGGATGCCCTGAAATACAAAGTTGCTTGTGTAGTAAAAATATAAAGAATCCACATCAGTCGCGGAGTCGCGCGGCAGAACGCATGCAGGTCTCATGTCTCCGCCTACGTCTCCAGATTGAAAGTGTATTGTATTTTTTTTTGTTCAGTACAACATCTAATTTCTTGTACAAGTGGAGGACAACGTTTTCCGGTGGAGAGATTGTTCTCGGGCTGTTATGGATCGAGGCGGCGTGAGCAATACCGCTGTTCAAAAATTCTCAACATCATGAGAAGATTTAGAAAGGAGAAGAGGCGGAAAAGAAACGAAATGGGGTTTAAAAACCTTGTGTTTTAAACATAATTCTCACCGTGTCGTAACCCTCTCAGGCGGAACGGTGATGTCTCGCAGAGCGATACTTAACTCCTCTGCCTTTTAAGAGTTATCCGCGAGGGAATGGAATCGCCGATAATATCCACGGTAAGAAGCACGCCAAGTGTGAAATGTGAAAAGCGTGCAGCTTATCGTTCGTATTATCCTAGAACCTTCCCCCCCCACCCCCAGAAAAATGTACGGGGACACAAATTCCCCCCTTTTTAAACCTTATTGGGATTTTATTCTGACTCGTAAGATAATGGCTCTGGCAAGTGCATGGCGGTGAGAGAAAGCACTGCCCAATTACTTTTAGTGTTTGGGAAAGCTTCGGCGAGATGAATTCAATTCTTTATCCCCGTCAATGGTGGAGGTGGCTCGCAAATGTCGGTCTTCCGTTCAAAGGTTGCGGGGGAAGGGGTTAAAATAGCGGCTTGCGAAATTAAAAATTTGCCATGATGAAGCCTTTCTCACGCTCGCACGGTCACGCTATGCTGTGACCTGGGCTGGACATGAAGAGACAGCGAACAAACTATAAACCTGGCCTCATTGGCCAAAGTTTTGTTGAAGGAATAGAACATTTATTTCACGTAAGGTAGATGTTTCGCTCAGTAGTAGAGAGATTGCTGCTGGTGATGTTGGTGATGGCTGCTGTCGCTGCTTCTGATGGATGATCAAGATGATCTTGATGATATCGGTTGCTGCTACTGTCACCACCGCTGCTGGCGGCAATGATGATGATAATAATTATATGCTATTAGACGTTTATTATCAAGTCTCGTCAGTTTGTCAAATTGTACTCGAGTTACCAAAACATATGGGATAGTGACAATGTTGTAATGCCAATTATCAACTTTTTGACGAGGCGCCTGCATGAAAGTGTCCAGCCAATTACATCAATACAGCAGTTCTTAACCGTTACTGCAGCCTTGCACTCCTTTGGGTCTTAATGGCAAAAAAATACCTATAATCTTTATAAACACATAGGGTTTGATGAAACAGAGTAGTTGTACTTTCGTGCCCGTGCTTAATTTGTGTGTCGGTGATTTACCTTCTACAAACACCTGGCCACGTCTCGCACCCCCAGAAAGGGCACCTCGCACCCCCAGGGGATGCAGCGTGCAGCCCAAGTGAAGAAGAGCCACTGCATTAATAGGTAATTAGCAAGCTATCTGGAGAAAACTTCACGATGCATACGAGGGGGAGACACTCAGCCACTGACATCTCCTGGCCACAGCTCGCAGCCCCAGGGCCTACAGCACCTGGCAAGCCCCGGTGCGGGTCGCCCATTCGCGTACTCACCGGGCTCAACGCTGCTTAGCTTCTAAGACCTTGATGAGATCGGGGTCATTTTGGCAGATTTGGTCATCGGAAATTTAAATTAATGCATCCTTTGCTATGCTCTTCCTAAATGACACAATTTTAATGTTTGGTAACCATTTTGTAAAAAATCGCACAGCAAAATCTACATATGAATTTGTAGCTATGTTTGTATTAACATATGAGCAACCTGCACATGCTTTGGACATGACCCCTCAATTGTTTGTCGTTCGATTACAAGAAGCGAAGATTTGTTTTCGCTTATTCAGCCCTTTGCTGGTTCACCAAGTCGTGTTTTTTATACAAAAAATAAAAAAACACATATGAAACTTCCCCCCCTCCATGTAACAGAATCCCCATTGTTTACTGCGGTCACAGACACAACAACAACTACCTCAAAAACTCACTGCAAGATCCGCCTCCATCAGCCATAGAGCACCACACTCTGCAGCCCAAGGTGTATGGACCACCCCCTCCCCCCAGCAACGGAGTGGAAAGAAATTATCGCCAAAATTCTGGCAGAAACCAGGGCCTTGGCAGTGGCTGGATAAGCTATCCCTCCAGTTGTGACCGTTACATGGGCTAGGATGGTAAGAGATAAGCAACATGCAACCCACCGGCCGGACATTTTTTTTAAATAATGTAGTTTGACAGGGGTCAAAATGGAAATGTTGAAGTCCTCGTATGTAACCCATGTTCACTGCCATCATTTCCCCGATGTGGAGGCAGCAGGGCGGCGTACGATTAGGAACCGTTCTGAATAGTGCCATTAAACACGTTTGTTGTTCTGACAAGTGGCGATGTGGCGTTCCCATTCTCTCCTGGCACATTTGGACTACTCTTAAGCAGGCACTTTAATACACGTTAGGGGAAAACTAGGAATTTAAAGCAGCTGTGTGCATTTTTGTGAACATCCCGTCCCGAAAACAAATCACTGCCCTTGCAGTATTTGCTTTAATACTTTAATCTGTTTCTTTAAAAAATATATATATCCACCTTTTGTCCCAGCCACTCGCCTGCCCGGGGCGGCCTTATCAAGAAAGCAAACGAACGCAGCTCCTTTTCGACTGAACACAAACAGTCTGCCAGGGCTGTTTGTTCCTGACTGCTGTTTGGACGTGGAGTGAGAGTTCCACGCGGAACTGGATAAAAAAAAATAAAACCCCAACAGCAAGAATAATTAAAACCCTGGCTGGCAAAATCAAACAAACGCTTCGTGGGTGCAGTTTTGTATGTACAAGTACGACTGGCTTCGTGCCCTGCTGTGCTGGTGTCGCTTTTGGCCGCAAGTCCAATTGACGTTAAACTGAGGTCAGCCAAATGCGCTCGCTTACTCGCTCGCTGCGGTCCTTGCTCTCCGTGTGCCTTGCTTTTCTGTGCATCGTCCAAGCAGGGGAGGAAAGTTCCGTGTCGTGCTGTGCCGGTGCATGATCTCTGTCCGTGCGTGTGCACGTCTGTGGCCCAGATTTCCATCCTGATGACTTGGCCAAAACTGTTGGCGGGAGGAGACAATTCGTGCGATAATGTCCACACAAAGAAAATGAGAATCCGGCAAGTTTTACTTTTGCGCGTTACGGTTAATTAATTTACGTGGATCGCATCCAGAAAGTACGTCCACAGAGGAGATGGAGCTATAAAACCAGCTCGTGTGCAGGTGTTCATTGGGAATACTACACGGCGGTGTCTTGGGGGATCATGGCTGCTTGCGAAGACCTTCGTCCAGCAGTGGAGTGATCATGGTGGATGATGGTGTGGTTGTACATGTGTTTGTTACGAACCCAGCAATCCGAGTTTGATTCGTGGCCACAGCTAACATCCCTGGGTGAGTGGTATCAGAACTTGTCCTGGTGCATCCCCTAGGTCAACTCAGCCTTAAATCGAGCGAGCCGTGCAGCGTGTAAAATGTCATCACTGGGGAGGCAAAGATGGCCAAGCATGATATGAGTCACACCGCCCGCTTCTGCACCTTGCCGGCCCAAATAGGCGCTCACTAACAGCGCTTGCCCCCATGGTCTTCATGTCTATGCGGGAGATGTTTGTCATTGTCTTTTGTGCGTGTGCGTGGGTGTAGGTGAGGCAGACGAAAAAGAATTCCCCTTTTATTTGTGCAACCCTGATGAATTGCTATCAGCCGAAATGTCAGCTGTCCAGTATTTTCCTTTGTCAGCGTGCGTTTAATAGCCCTGCATGTTTGCTAAAGACTCGGAAACTCTACTGACACAGCAACTGGAAATGGTCCATGTACCACATTCTTGTTTAGGCGAATTTGTGATAATAACAGGAGGCTGGCGGAAACCGCTGATGATAGATTTGTGCACAATCATATCTTCAAACAAAGACAAAGATCCCCCGTATAGCCTTACCAGACTGTTAGGGCAAGTGCGGTTAGTGAGTAGCACATATGAAGGGCGACACTGTGCACGATGGGGTGCGTGGTCAACGCCACGCCCGGCCGCCTTTGTCTCCCTCGTGACGAAGTTTACACACTGCACAAGATACTCATATGAGGCTGAATCGACCTAGGGGAGGCCCAGGACCGGTTCAGATAATCATCACTGGCGTTGACCATGAGCGGGAATCGAACTCGGGTCGCCGGGTGCGTAGCGCAGCGCGTTAAACAGTGCTCTACCGCTGCCACCTCTTCATACAAACACACACGTGACCTGTGCTGTATGTGTACAAATATGTCTGCAGCTGCAGACATAACCCATTAACGGTAAAACATTATGGTAGTTCAGGATTTTTATAACGCCACTAAGCCAGACGGTGATAGCTGTGCATGCTTGTAACCCAGCACTGTGCGGAGGCAGCGAAAGTTGGCAGATCACACAGATGTTGCGTGAAACTCCCTTCCCGCGGGCGCCGATGAGATGCCGTATCCTCGCTCATCAGGAGAAGGCGCCACAGCAAGTTGACTAATCGCCATCTGTTTCCATCTGCACGGGGATGTAGTGTTGCCCCCGCGCGCGCGTGGGTTGTCTCCGGGTGCTGCCATTTCCTCCCACGTGAATGATAAATACTTTCATCAGAAATTGGTGGAAAACATCTTAAAATGAAAACACAATGCAGGACTCTCCTGAAATAGTTCTACGATCTTCTTGGTTCTTTCGGTAAAGTCACGTAGAAGGGAAGTAATAAAATAATAAAAATAAAACATAATAAAATAATTCTCACGACGTTTCGGCCACAACGCAAGCAGCCGTCTTCAGGTGAAGAATGAGACACTGCCGACTGAGTGTTACTTTTCTGGATAAGTAAGTAAATGATCATAACTAGTTATAAATATTAGCGCCATTTATTTAATGAATAAAGCCTCACCGAGTCTCAAGACTATTATTTTTTTTATCCCGAGGGGCACTGACGGAGCCAGTGGGGGGTGGGGGTGGCACGTGCCCCCTGACTGCAGGGATCACGCAGCTCAGCAAATTAAGTGGCCAAGGCACGCAACTTAATTCTTTAATGCAGCCGGCGGTGGACTGTCTGTTTGCTTAAACACGTTACTATTATTAATCCTTGGTCGTTTCTGCGTGGATTAAATATCGGCCGTTCTATAGGATTCGGGGGGGGGGGGGTGCGTCAGGCGTACGTACGCAGGTGGGGGTGGGGGTGTAAGAAGTCCGCGTGCGTACAGGGAGGGGTCAAGTTTTGACAGATTGTTGCCTTACCTACTAAATGGATGGCCCCATAAGTGGCATGTGCCATCTCCTGCCCACCCATCTCAGCCCCACACCTACAACACCGTAGCAAGCACCGATGACACGGCCATCAGTACTGTAAGAATACAATGCTTCAGCCTGCTTAGCTTTACACAGCCAGATGAGCCCTGCTGCATTACGGGTGTATTGTTATAAGTAACAACATTTTTTTTGTAATAAATCTTGAAGCACAATGACTCTCATTGACTCACGCTGTGTTGGCTTCCCATGCACCTTTGTTTCCCCTGTTAAGTCGCCTGCTTGTGCGCAGACTCTTTGCTCCTTCACGGGGATGTATTCTGCTAACACAGTCCGTTATTCGTTGGCAGCTGGGAGCTTTCGCCGTCCGTTAATTTGGCGCGCGCGTGAAAAATGCGGATTCATACGTGTCACTGCCACTGGTTGACATAATCAGTTTATTTTTGGGTTAGATCGTGCAGGTACAATGCAATTAGAGCTGCGATGCACACTCCGCCACCCGGCATAGCCCAAACAAATCGAGTCGTCATCTGGGCGAAATGTGCCCAGATGACGATTTTGCTTTTTCACCAAACCGGTGGGATGTTGAAAATGTCAGAATTTTGTTGTATAGTTCGGTGTACGACGTTTCGCTGCTGATTCGGAGTCAGAATCATTGGGTGTTGGTGAGAGCTCTGGCCTCCACACCTGGGTTGGGTGGTGGAGGAAGGTGGGTTTTTTTCTCTCCACCAAACTCCATCGTACCCGCACGATATAACCCAACAGAAACCGATAATGAATCATTTCATCGGTCGTGAAAGCACAAGTATGAAACGTTACCGCCAGTATTCGGTAGTGGCCACAACCGCACTTTGTCGTACATTGACACACGCACGCCACAACAAAAGCAGTTTGCCTTCCCCTGACACCTTCTCAGCTTCATACATTATCGCCATCGCCATCACCAAACCGTGAGTGCGTTCAGTGCTTTGCTCGGGTCAACTGAAGCGGCGTTCTGGTGTCAAAGCGCCAAAGTTGGCGACTCGCGTCGACTTATTCTGAGCGTACTCTTTGGTTCTTTCCGTAAAGTCACTTAGGTAGAAAAATAAAAAAATATTTCAAAAATATTTTTTCTACCTGCAGTCACGAAAGCTTCAAACCAAGAGTACTCTGAGCACTTTTGGGTGATGCCGACTGCCGCGCATTTTATTTTTCCTCGGTGTCTGATCCCTCCCCAATGACCCCAGCGAGCGGACCAGAGGAGCGTGAGGCTGGACATAAGCAGCACACGTTGGGACCAAGGAAAAGCTCAGGGGCCGTCCATAAATGACGTCACGCGATTTTGAACGATTTTTGACCCCCCCCCCCCGTCACACGGCGTCACAAAAAGTCAGACTCCCCCCTCAAATATGACGTCACAGAGCTCTGCTCCCCCCCCCCCAAAATAAAACATGCTTCAAATCGCTTTCAACTATTGTCATTGTAGTGCGTATTTAATGTGGCGCTGCACTCTGATGTTGTAGGAGAAAACATTTATAAAAAAGTCTATTTAAATAAGTAGAACGTGTTTTCTATATTTATTTAAAGTTGCAGCATTTTGATGTGACGTCACATTTCTCACCCCCCCCCCCTCGTCACACATCGTCACAAATGTCTGACACCCCCCCCCCCCAGGTGCGTGACGTCATTCATGGACATCCCTCCAGCTGCTTATATCCAAAGTGTTATGTAAGAATGTGGTGGGTCTGAATAGAAAGTGGAAATTCCACATTATTATGGTGGGGACCAGTACATAACTCTGATTATCACGGTAGGCCACGTAGGGAGCGAAAGAGGTTCAGCATACATACACACAAACATAGGACACTCCTGTTGACATACCACAGAATAGTAACATGAATTTAAAAGACAATACTATACACACACGTCCCATGTTGATGTCTCCACATAAAATACAATTAATTGTTTGACACATCCCATCAGTCACACGGCCGACGGAGAGTGATTTTTGGCAGCTGCATTGGTTCAACACAAGCAAACTCTGGCGAGGTTTTGACATTCAGCGTCTCATCAGGAGTCTGGCTTACTTACACAATGCTGTTGAGCAGCCAGATGTTCTCTGTTAGCTATGGGTTATAGTTTGATGCTAAACTATACAACACACAACAAGGAAGGCGTATGATCTGTTCATGTTGTTGCTTCTACTCTCTACAATGGTGCTAACGACTATTAGCATCACCAAGTAGTGGACTGACGAAGGGCTGACCATTAGTATTCTCATGATTTATTCCTGCCACGTTTGCATTGCCAATTTGAGAATTGTTTTCCCGATGCTACAAACTCGATGGCTTCGAAAACGCTTTTCCTAATTCCGCTGCACTTGCTTTGATATTGATTTCTTGGTCCGTGTAAATTAGTGGCACATGCAGTAAAAGCCCATTACATACAACACACGGGCTATGATGAACTCTGGCACATTCTCTTAATGACGCCATTGAAATACAATGGTATTGCCTAATTGACCCGACAATACACAGTGGTTTTTTTTTACAACTGCTCATGTCTTTCAGTTTATTGGCCGTCTTCTTCCACCTCTTCCTCCTCCTCCTCTTCTTAAAATAGGACATGTTATGCCTGGCACACATTCTTATAAAAAAAAACTCCACGTTTTTACTTTAAGGAAGCCATTCATTTGAACGCCGCTTGGCTCTGCAAAACCACCAGAACGCCACGTCAAAATGCGTTTTCATAGCCAAATTTTATTTTACAGAAATAAAACCATCGACGGGGATTGAGCACACAGGCCCACTTATTTTGTCCGTTGCAAATTAAAAGGCGCGACGTTGAGTGTTTCAAATTTACCATTTTGTACGGTTTTCATGAATTGGTGCTCATCAAAAAATGTGACGAAAAATTAAAAGCAACGATTTGTTGAGTTTCCATTTGCACCACGACGCCAACGCCAAGCAACGAATATGCAGAAGCCCACTCGATAGAACGCCAGTGCACACGGTAGCAATTATAGCTATAAAACATACCTTTCCGCAATACCCATAATGATGGATGTGGGTTTTTGTGGGTTTTGAAGTCTCCTTCAAAGATGAATGTGTCGCAGACATTTGAGCTCCCTTTTTTTTTCTCCACCACGTTATGAATGCCGTATGTGGCCATAATTTGCGGAAAAGCAAACGCCCTTAATATGGTGAAACCTCAACCACCGTCCATCCGCTTAATTAAATGCAGCGAAACAGATGTATCGACTGGTAAGTAAAAAAAAAAGCGGCGGTACAATTGGCTTAGGAGATGTTAACGTCAAACAGTGGCGGAGCAGCAAAAAAAAACTTTCATAAACGCACAAAAGCATCATATTAGTTGACTAAAAATACACACTTGCCTAATGACCTTTTCTGCCCGCATAATTCCATTAAAGTGTTCCCCAATGTGCAAGTTTATGTGAACAGTTCCTCTTGAACACGGTCACAGCTGCACACTTCCTGATGAGGTCCCGAGTGTCCGGGCGCCCGTCTGTGGCTCTGTGTTGCTGATGCCCGGATGAGCCGGAGGGTGGAAGTCGTCCTGGCGTTGGGACTCCGTTCCTGCAACGCGTCCACAGTGAGCCCGCTGCTTCACCATGTGGGTCAGTGATCCCACTGCGGACGCGTCGCCCGCCCCCCCACGCCACCACCCTCCTCGCACTGAGCGTCTCTCCGATCAACGGGGTCCATTCCCAAAGCACGCCAGGTCTCCTACTCGCACCTGCAGGGCAGCAACGCCAGCGGTTGGAGGAGTCTGCGATGTGAATCCGGCAAATGAACTGAGTTCAATTCCTGGACACGGATAACATCGGTGGTGATTGATATTTGGACCAGACCTGGTCCTCACGTTGTTCCTTTGTCGGGCACGACGGGCATGTATCTTTGCTGTAGCTACGTGGTGGTGAGATGTTAACTACCTCGCCTTCTATACAGGACCCTGACGCCTGAATTTTTCGGAGTTTGCGTGTTTCTCTCCCCCGTGGTTGCGTGGATTTTTTTTCTCCGGGTCCTCTGGGTTTTCCCTCCACATTTAGAATCAACGACACGCGTTTAGAGTGTTTGGCTGCTCTACATTTGCACTTGATAAGCCGATTCGTTGAGCAATCATTTTCTACCTGGTAAATTTAATGAGAGTGTTAAAAAAAAGTAAAAAACAGGGGCATAGTGGTCGGTGCACTGCACTATGAACCTGGTGACCAAAGTTCAACTCCCAGAAATAGATCCCTGAAGTGGTGAGAGATGTGTGACCAAGTCATCGGCCCCCCTGTCACCAACCCGCATTGACTCACATGGTGAAGCATAGTCAAACAGCTCGGCATGGGAAAGGTATTCATCCAGCAGTGGAGTGGTTTGACAAATGGTTGTGAATTCGTTTAATTTAGGAATAGAATGCATCTGCATTTGCTGCTTTACATCAGCAGTAAGTGAATGACGAATTAAAGCATTAATATATTTCTATCTTTTACCGACAGAGCAATTGTAATTGTTATTGCATTAGAGCACAACTTTGTGAGGAGTCAACAGTGGTTTAACTTTGGAAATAGTCGTCCCTGCCACAATAACGTGGAATTTCCTCTGTTTCCCTGGTTCCGAACCGCGTGTTGCTATTGACGCCACGCAGGGCACAACGCATTTTGATTGAGACTCGGGCAGCTTTCATGATTTTGGAAAAACGATGTGCTATTTATTTCTACTCATCATCATCATCGGTCACCAGCAATCCACTGCTGGATGACGGCCTCCTTAAGTGCAACCAATCCTGCAAAGCAACAATCCATCCGGCGCCTGCGCACGAGCTTCGATTTCGTCGCTCCATCTCCGCCGTGAACGTCCCCTCCTGCACGTTCCATCGCTCGCTTGCTCATTAATATTCGACCACTGCATCCGTATGAGATCGCGGGCTCGTGGAGGAATTCCAGAAGGTTAGATTCTTTATGCATGATTGATGAAACTCCATAACCTCCACCCTGAGCTCGCAGGAAACCCTATTGCACAAGTGCCTCAAGGCAATGGAGTTCTGTTTTCGGGTCCGTTGATGTCAGGTCATGTACTGCGTATGTATGTACAGTATGTATGCTGAACTTCTTTCACACTGTAGCCAACAAATATAGAATGTATATAGTAATAATAGCGATGGTCATTTTACAGCCCTTTGTATATCCACTGCTAGATGATGGCCTATCTGCACTGTGTCTGACATGAGAGTTTTTTTGACCATAGTGCTCAACGCGGGGTTGGTAAAGGCGGAGCCCAGGATCGGTTCTGATCTTGGCCATGATCGGGAATTGAAATCAGGCTGCCGGGTTCGTAGCGCAGTGCACGACCCACTGCTCCACACCCATCGAGTGAATTCACGTGCACACACCAAGGCGATGATCTCCGTGTAGCCTACACAGACTGTTGGCCGGCCGATGCTGTACGCGAGCACCGATAAAGGCCACCACAGCACACGAGCGGGCGTTGTAATGAACACCACAACTGGCCGCCTTTGTCTCCCCCAGTGGCGATGTTAACACACTGAGTCAGCCACTCACTTAAGGCTCAGTTGACCTAGGGGAGGCCGAAAGCCAGGTTAAGATATTTGTCACTAATGTTGGCCGCGAGCGGGAATCGAACGTGGGTTGCGGGGTTCGTAGCTCCACACTCTTCCACCTCTTCTTACGATAGATACAGTTCGTACGTTCTCGAATAACAAACACGCGTGGCAGTCGAGGGACCTTGGCAAAGTGTCCTCTGCCAGGAACAACTCAAAATACTCGTATCCATGACTGCAGGCACGTGTGATCAGATATTACGTTTAGCATTCGGGCTTGGAACACGAACTCATTTTGCGGTCGTTGAAAGATGAGGACGTTTTCGCCCACCTCAGACGAGGCATCCAGTGTGCCACGACAGGAAAAGAAAGAGAGAGAGAGAGAAGAGATAAAAAAAATCAAGTTATCTTTCACCTTGCGAACCGTGTACAAAACAGAAGGACAGTTGCTCCCAATTATTTTGAGAGGTTTGGTCAAAATTTGTCTCAGTGGGATTTGAACCTGCGACCCAGGGAATCTTTCATCCGCAGGCAGGTGGTGTTATGAGTGAGGCCACTGTGCAATTGAGTTCGTGTTGCCAATTAAAGTTCCCCCGCGCTAACACCTGCATCGAAGACAGATTTCTTTTTGGTTTCTTTTTTGTGTTCAAACCTCGAGACTCACCCGAGAGCGTTCGCGTTAATCTCAGCTGATTGTCTGCGTTCCTGCGGGAAAGTTTTGCAAAGAAAAAAAAGTGAAATGCCCTGGCTTCGTAAGGGGGGGGGGAGGGAATGCTGACATTTCTGACGTTAATATGGTGAGCATTTTGAAATGTAACAAAAAACGAGAAGAGGTGTGATAGTAGACTTGGAAACATTTCGCAATTTAAATAATACCCAGACACATGCTGAAGTCTGGTTATATTCAAGTTTTAAAAGATTAAATGTATGCGACATACCACACTGCTGTGCTGGAGACACGCACTTTAATATGTCACGTGTCGGTAGATTTTTTTTTCTTCAAATACATACTGTACATTTATACTTTTGAAATGTAGTAGACCATTAGAGAAGTAAAATAATGAAACATTTGAGATGTGATGTTTACCGTACATTAGTGCAATAGTTTAATGCCCAACTGTTTTTAAGATGACTAAAAACATTCCCCCCGCCGTCTCAATAGACTTATAATAAGACTCCCTTTGCCATGACAGATGTCCCAGAGAGACCTGGTTCTCTCTGCTGTCCCTGGGGGTTTTTGTATGTAGCAAAGGGCCCAGCGATCTGTGGCACTTAACATTGTGCAACAATGAGGAGGAGAGCACACATCACTCTCTGTGTGAGGACGATGCTCCAAGTGGCAATAGCAGCAGCAGCAGCGAGATGGAGAGCGAGCAAGAGAGAGAGCGAGCGAGAGAGAGAGCGATACTAAGGGGCTTTTAAATTCCCAGCACCAGGTGCGGCAAATAGAGGCAATTGAAAAAAGTGAAAGCGCACTGTCGCATTCAGAGTGGCTGTCTCAGACACACCTGGCACGGGGATTTTTTTTCAACTCTGGGGCAGACCTCCAAGTCCCATTTCTCCCCATAGCCATCAAATCATCGTCAGTGCAACGCGGCTGCGGGGTGCACGGACGAAAATGTGTGTGCGCGACACGGTTGCCGCGTTTTCCGTTTCTCTTCCTTTTGCATCTTGCCCACTTTGATTCCAGCCGCAAGATCGGCGTCGTGCCGACACGTTTCCGAATCCTCGCGGAAAAATGTGTCGCCCCGAACTGCCCGCAGAAGTGTATGACCGCTGAACTACATCAAACATCTCTGTCAAGAAGTGACCTCGTCAACACACTCGTGGTGGCGCTGCACTGTTCCGCCCCTCTCCCTACTGCTTGTCGCATGGCAGTGAAACTGAACATTTTGACGCTCAGAACTGGATTCTTTTCTGAAATGTGAGTGAAATGACTGTTGGATGTTACGGGTTCTTTGAGAAGTGTTTAATCACTAGGCTGTTCAGGCTTTCAGCTCACGAAACTCAAGAGCCTTTTTTTTTAATTTGACCAGGTAAGGGCTCACTGAGCTATACAACTATTTTTCAGAAGCTACCTGGCCACAAATGATAGCCCAACGAGGTGCCTTATCGTGTGGAAATGCATAGCAGCCAAATACTCTAAACGCACGTTCATTCTAAATGTGGAGGGAAAAACAGGAGGATCCGGAGAATATGCAAACTCCAAATATACAGCAGCAGGCGTCAGGGTCGGTATTGAACCCACGACCTCTTGTACACCATGCGAGGTAGTCAACATCTCGCCAATGACACACATGCATTTGAAACCTGGATTGCATCTTTCATTCTTACGCCCTGTACCTTTAAAGCGGCCACCTCCTGAGTATGTGGTTTATATATGTATAAACAATATCTAGCACAAATTTGGCAGATAATGCAGTCAGCGGAGAAATTTCAAGTGGAGATATATAATTGACATTTTCGACATGGATCTTTGTCATGGGGCTGAGTGCTTCCCATACTCAATTGCAAACTGTGGCAGCTTCTGCTCTCTCTCCCCCTCTCTCCCCCTCACTCTTTCTCTGTGCTCAAGAGAAGAAGATGTTTTGAGCGCAGACAGAAGCCAAGAGCAAATGGCTTGTGCCAACGTGTGGCTGAGAGATGGCAGTGCACCGCGTGTCCCTACAGTGTCCGCTTGGAACGACTCCATTTTTACCGGTAACATTTGATTCTGGGGCAAAATTATCTGCATGTACAATAGTGCACACCAGGCATCAGTTTTGCGTTACAGAAAATTAAGTTAGAAAAAAAACAGTTTGGATTTCGTATCTTGGGATAATTTGAGGACTATTTCAGATTTTGTACATTGTCGGAAATTTAATTTGTCTTCGTGCATACAAAAGTGACGTCAACCTGTGCCACGTGATGCCACTTTTGGCGGGAATTGCACGAAAGTGATGTAATGCAGGTGACATCATTTTCTGTGGCATCATACTTTTAGATCAATTCGTAACAAATGTTGATTTAATACCAAATTAGTATTAGGATATGTACCCTATCACATGCATTTGCCAGAATTCAAAACCACCAGACACGGCTCTGGTGCTGTGAGCCTTTTGTGTCATCGTTAGGTGAGGTTGCATTCATGTCCTGAGAACCACGTGGACAGTGCCATGATCACCTCTGTCAAGGCGCTCTTCTTCCCACCTCCCCCCCTCCAACCCAGCTTAAATATACGCTCCAAGCTTGGTGGTGTTTCATTCTTCACCTGAGGACGGCTGCTTGCGTTGTGGCCGAAACGTCGTGAGAATTATTTTATTATGTTTTATTTTTATTATTTTATTACTTCCCTTCTACGTGACTTTACCGAAAGAACCAAGCAGATGATCACCTCTGTGTAGCAATGCCAGCAGCTGCATTGTTCACAGTTTCCAGCGTGGAGAAATATCATGAGAAGCTGAGCCAATGTCGTGGTAAATTCGGGTCCATAATCTCGGGTTGCGTATCATAAAAAAATTGCCCATGATATGTCCACTGCTGGATGAGGGCCTTCGCACACCGTCACAATGGACATCCTTCTCGGGTGTCTTTCCCTCCTTGAGCTGCCATGCTGTCAACAGTCTCAGCCATTGGCCATCGTCTCCTCTCGGCCACGACTTGCCCTGCCCATGGCACACAGCTTCTTTAAAAGACGATGTTGTTATTTTATTGTTTTATTTTACTCGCACTTGTTCTCTGACCCGTGTGTTCCCTCCTTCAATCTCCCAGTGTAATCCTATCCACGAGGATTTGTCGATGTGTGAAAGCAATTACTTTTTTTTATCAATTCCCGATAAAATTGTCAAAACACGAAACCACCACACGCATTCAAAACACATTTTTATTTTTTCATTTCACGGTGTTTTTGCCTTTTTTTTAACACCGTTAATTGCATAATGTGCACCCTATGAGCATTCAGTCGCACGTGCGTTCTGCTGTTTCTATAATGCAATGTGACTCGCACACTGCAGGGAAATAATACGGGGAGGGGAGGCGAAAGGGGAAATTCTGCGTGTGTGGAATTTGACATCGGGATTTTTATTCTTTATCCACGTGTACGGAGCGGTGCATTCTTCCATTGAATTATACGTATGAGCACACTCGTAACGCGCAGCTTTGATGCGAGAGCTCTGGGGAATATCCGTGCGGCTTTCAGGGTGGCCTTGTCGGCATGACAAGCGCTAAGGCGATTGATTCAAAAGTAACGGCCGATTGATTGCACCCGAAGTTAGTCGCTCCTTCTTCAAGGTGTCGCCACTAAGGCGACTACCCACACAGGCTTCCCTGCGGCAATTAATGTGCAGGGTGTAGCCGTCGAGGTTGTTGCGAAGACGTTTGTCGTATCACCGCGCGCATTCAGATGCGCTCCAGCGGCCGTCTGGAACGCGCTCTTCCGATGTAAGGAAGCTACTGGGAGCTATGATGCACTTTTAAAATCGTCGTCGAGATCGAAAATTTATTCATTTCGAACTGATTGTTGTTGTGTTTAGTTTGTTGTTGTTGTGTTTAGTTTGTTGTCGTGTTGAGTTTGTTGTTGTTGTTGTGTTGAGTTTGTTGTTGTGTTTAGTTTGTTGTTATTCAGTTTGTTGTTGTGTTTAGTTTGTTGTTGTGTTTAGTTTGTTGTTGTTGTTGTGTTTAGTTTGTTGTTGTGTTTAGTTTGTTGTTGTGTTTAGTTTGTTGTTGTGTTTAGTTTGTTGTTGTGTTTAGTTTGTTGTTGTGTTTAGTTTGTTGTTGTGTTTAGTTTGTTGTTGTGTTTAGTTTGTTGTTGTGTTTAGTTTGTTGTCGTGTTTAGTTTGTTGTTGTGTTTAGTTTGTTGTTGTTGTTTGGTCAGTTTGTTGTTGTGTTTAGTTTGTTGTTGTTGTTTGGTCAGTTTGTTGTTGTGTTTAGTTTGTTGTTGTGTTCAGTTTGTTGTTGTTGTTTGGTCAGTTTGTTGTTGTGTTTAGTTTGTTGTTGTTCAGTTTGTTGTCGTGTTTAGTTTGTTGTTGTGTTTAGTTTGTTGTTGTGTTTAGTTTGTTGTTGTTGTTTGGTCAGTTTGTTGTTGTTTTTAGTTTGTTGTTGTTCAGTTTGTTGTTGTTGTTTGGTCAGTTTGTTGTTGTGTTTAGTTTGTTGTTGTTGTTTGGTCAGTTTGTTGTTGTGTTTAGTTTGTTGTTGTTCAGTTTGTTGTTGTTGTTTGGTCAGTTTGTTGTTGTGTTTAGTTTGTTGTTGTGTTCAGTTTGTTGTTGTTGTTGTTTGATCAGTTTGTTGTTGTTTTTAGTTTGTTGTTGTTCAGTTTGTTGTTGTGTTCAGTTTGTTGTTGTGTTCAGTTTGTTGTCGTGTTTAGTTTGTTGTTGTTGTTTGGTTAGTTTGTTGTTGTGTTTAGTTGTTGTTGTGTTTAGTTGTTGTGTTTAGTTTGTTGTTGCCCCCTCCTCCGCACCTCCGATTTGCACGGTTGGCTACGTATGGTGCAAAAGAAGTTCAACGTATATACAGAGCAGTATGGGCCCAGTGGATACAACTACAAAGACAAAGATTCCCCAGTATAGTCTTAACAGAATGTTGGGGCAAGGGTTGTTAGCGAGCACCTATTACGGCGCACACAGTACACGATGGGGCCGGTGGTCAGCACCATGCCCGACCACCTTTGTCTGCCCAGTGGCGATGTTTATACAGCGTGCCAGGTACTCAATTGAGGCTGAGTCAACCTAGGAGAGGACCAGGACCGGTTCAGATAATCATCACTGGTGTTGGCCGTGAGCGGAAATCGAACCGGGGTTGCCTGGGTTCGTAACGCAGCGTGCTAACCACTACAACACCGCTCCCCACCACTACATAGAAGCTTGAAGATTGTATCATCCCTCTAAACCCCTCCTTGTCCGCTGTGCCCTTGGCGACGCAACTCTCATCAGCGTTTGAGAGAGACCCAGGTACTCGCCAACATCTCAGCTGACATTGTTTCTAATTCTTCAGTGATGAAGCTGTTGAAAATCGCTCAAACTTTTAGGTTTAAGTATCTCTCTCTCGATGTGCCATGACATATCCTTGCTCAAAGCCGTCAGCGATCATGATCTGCCCAAGATGTTTGCTCAAGAACTCTGCATTAGGTGCTCCCACTTGCATCCAATTGTTCAAATTGCGTCAGTAACGTAAGACGCTGATGCTTAAGCACGGAAGAGACTTATTGTAGGTTTGAAGTAAAATAAGAAACACATTGACAATATTTCCACCACACGGTTCAAATTGCTGTCTATTAATAACAAGAATAATCACAACTCTTTGGCGGTGGATGACACCTTTTGTCTTGAATACCTTGCATTATTAATTAATTATTATTTAATCTTCCATCCCGAGGCTACGCTGTTGTCCGAGCCGAGGGGCGCGACGAAAGTCCACGTGCTCTGCGATTGCGTCTGTGCTAAAAGCCGGCGTGGAATAGCGAGCGGCCGCGTGTTCTCTCGGTTGCTCCTTGAAGCTCAGCTGTCCAAGTGGCACAATTTCCTAACGGGGGGTGGGGGGGGGGGCATTTGATTCGATGGGATTGACGTTCCCGCCGGGGGAACGTGGCACGTTCCCAAAGACAACGAGCGCCTGCGTGTGTTTGTTTGGGTGCTGTGCCCTCCTCTGCGTCATCAGCGGAGATGCAGAGCTTTTGGAGACCCGACAGGCCACAAGAGTGTGAGTGTGTGCGAGCGAGTGAGCGAGCATCATTTTTCCAGCAACACACAACGTGTAACAAGCACACGACATGTTGTGCCTTTTTGCAAAAACCATCGGCAATTCGTGAAGAACTGCATTGTCGATCCTCTTGTCGGGGGTCCCCATCAAAAGAAAAACTGGAACAAATGTGACCAACTGATGGGTAGGCGTGAGACACAGAAAGAGACAACTGTAGATACGTGTTTTCCTTATTAGAACTCGTCAGTACAGTATAGGTACCTATTGCCACTGCTGCAAAGTCTGCTTCTGGGAACTATATATGCGGAGTGCCCACTGAGAGTGATTGTTCGCTCATAAAAAAGCCCAAGGGCTGCTGCGTGGAATTCAGTATATCGTGGGGCCCTGCCTTGATGCAGGCTCCGTGGCGGGGGAACGGCGCTCCTTTGGCTTCCACGCGGTCACGTTTGCCAGGGGCCACTTTCCCCTTCGTGTGAAGTGCCGTACGGGATGCTCGCCGTGGAGACGCGGCTACGAGGCCGGCTCGCTTGCAGGAGCGAGACGGGTTGTTGCGTCGCAAGACCTGCGAGCGATGGCGACAGCTATGGGGGTGACGGCCTTCATCCAGCAGTGGATAGATCGAGGCTGCTGATGAGATGATGGTACTGAGAAGTGCAGTCATCAAAGGTCATATTTAGTCCCCTTGCATACATAAAACAAACTAAGCTAAAACTATAATAGGGTTGTTCCTCTTTTCTCTGGCAACAAAACTGAAACCTTTTCACAATGATTCATGTCTGCATTAACCGCAATACTTGCAGTCAAAATGCAAACAAAAAACACACTCTGATAATATATGCATTGTCCTTGAAACTGATTGGCGTCTTCTGGTCTAGCACCAATTGAGACGAGGCTCTAAAGAAAGCTGTCTCTGGTGTGGACCAATCAGTTTCAAGGACAATGCATATATTATCAGTGTGTTTTTTGTTTGCATTTTGACTGCAAGTATTGTGGTTAATGCAGACATTAATCATTGTAAAAAGGTTTAAATTTTGTTGCCAGAAAAAAGGGGAACAACCCTATTATTATATTTTGGTACTGGCAAAGGAGGTCTAATGATGTATACTAAAACTGTTTTATTTTACCAGGTAAGGCCCACCGAGCTATGTTGCTCTTTTTCAGAAGTGACCTGGCCACAAATGAAAGCTCAACGAAGTGGCTTATCACGTGGACATTCATGGCAGCCAAATACTCGAAACGCGTGACGTCGTTTCCAAATGTGGAGGAAAAAAACCGGAGGACCCGGAGAAAAATCCATGCAACCACGGGGGAGAGAAACACGCAAACTCCAAATATACAACAGGCATTGTCAGGGTCGGGATCGAACCCACAACTTCCTGTAGACCAGGCGAAGTAGTTAACATCTTAGGAATCTATACCGATCGAGCAGCCCAAAGATAGACGATGCTTGACTCCCCTTTGTACAGGGTTTCAGGCGCTGGTGATCGGGGGCCCTGGACAGGTGGCGGTCCTCCCATTCTAATGATCAACTCTGAGCGGGGCGATAGAAGAGACGTTGACAAGAGCTCGAGATTGGCAAGAGATGAGAGTAAAAGTGGACAAAGGACAGAGGTAGTCGTGAGAGAACGGCGGGTCAGGTGAGACAGAGACGTAGGGAAAGTAGATGGATGTAGGCAAGAAACGGGCGAAGGGGGGGGGGATGCAGCGAGATAAGAGAAACTGTCTGCAGATAAGATGAATCTGAGATCTGTTCCGCTAGTGTGTGCTGGTTGTGTGGTAATCAGAGATGCTCTTTGGTGCAACTGTGTTTTGTTTTTTTTCTTCATGAATCTGCGCGTTTTCTTCCGACTGCTTGGGGCCCTAAGCTTTTGCTTAGATTTGCGCATATTTAGTTCCACACCACTGCCTCCAATGAATAACTATGCTGCACAGAGCTCGAAGCAAGCGCCGTGAGAGTCGGGGTGCACGGCTGGCGAGCGTGATTGGTCAGACGGTGATTGCACATTTCCATCGACATTCTGAGGCAGCGTCTCGTAACAGGTTTGGCCGCACTTTTTTGCGATTTTCTTCCCATCAAAATGATGGGTTTTTCAACAACGAAACTGTGTTGGTGGTTATGGTGGGGGTCGAGGATGGATAAGTGATTCGATTTGGATGCATTGGGGGGGAAAATATATATTGTACGCGGAATTGAACGCACACTTTCTCCCGTAATGGCTTCGCATCCAGATTCCAACGCTCAAGATTCAACGGCGAAGATTCAGTGAAGGATCGGAGATGGACAGAGGGCTTCCCGAATTCACGCAGCGGTGTTTAATCGCGAGGTTTTTGTGTGTGTAAAGCATGCGCCGTAAAGCATGCGCAACACCAGAGTCTGTCACGCTTGCTGACCTTAATACCAACAGACATTTAAGATCTCTACTTGGAACCAAAAAGCACTCTCCCTTAGTCTTGACATTATGGCGGCGAGTGCCATTAGTGCTTCGTATCAGTGTTTAAACAGATAAACATGCAATCACTGCCAGCCTCTGCTGCCACCGCCGCTGCTGCTGTCGATGGGTGCAGGGCAAAAAGCATGGCAAATACTGTTGTGTGCGGCTCTCGTTTATAAATGCCCAAGTTGCCGTGAGAGCAGAATGATGGTTACAAGGTAACTCTCCCGACAGGCGCCTCTGTGTGTGTGTGTGGTTGGCGCGTCGGCGGTGGTTACTTTAGCTGGTGCATTAATCTTGATTCAAAAATGATGCGGATTTTTGCACGTGTGTTTTATTTCGTATGATTAGCCACCCTTTATTGGTTTCGAGGCACGGTATGCGAGATTTTATGTTGGCGTTACTAAAAATCTGGAGAGCTCCCCAGAACACGTCCATCGTGGAGATGGAGCAACGCAATTCGTTGTTGTTACATCGTAGAACCGTAAAACGGGCAGGCCTTCATCCAGCAGTGGATGGATCATTGCTAACAATGACGATGATGATGATAATGACTAAATCGCTGCTCGACGAATTATCGCGGTAGGGTGTGGAATGAGACATTATTAAGCTTCTTAGACATGCATTGAATTGTCTGCAGTAATCGATGTGTTTCAATTCGCACGAATAATCATGTACATCATGGGTTTACGTCACCCTTGCAGCCACTTGAGGCGCTACCATTCGCTGCATTGATTTCAAAATATACGAATGCTTGACGCCGACTCGATTGTGAGAATTTATTAAACCGGTGTTCTCAGTTATGAATAGCTACACAGTCCAGTAACAATGCCATCATCAGCCATGATCTATCCTCTGCTGGGTGAAGGCCCCCTCAAGCTGCCTGCAATTCTCACCATTCAAATATCCCCCGTGTAGCCTGTAACAGACTGTTGGGGCAAGTGCTGTTAGCGAGCACCTATTAGAGCTGTCACGACGCACGAGGGGGTGGGTGACCAGCCCCACACCTGACTACCTTTGCCTCAAACTTAATTTGGAGATTTCGTCTATATGTCTCTGGTTCTGTGTTTTATCTCTCTCTCAAAGTTAGCATTCTCAGGAAGAACGTAATCAACCAGGTAGGGTGTTGACTGTTATGTTATCCGACTCTATGTTGTATTACATTACATTTCTAAGTATACTAGATTTGTGTTTCTATTTAATTTATACCTGATGAT
The DNA here is from genome assembly GCF_015708825.2 of Lethenteron reissneri. NCBI lineage: Eukaryota > Metazoa > Chordata > Hyperoartia > Petromyzontiformes > Petromyzontidae > Lethenteron > Lethenteron reissneri. Next base: position 1,760,725 of record NC_083823.1, on the reverse strand, counting down.
GATTGTTTGTGTTGCAATCGAAACGTCGTATGCTAGTATTTAATTTATTATTTTCTCTTTATACGTGACTTTACCTTTGTCTCCCCAGTGGCGATATTTACACACAACACCAGTCCCTCTTTTGAGGCTGAGTCTACCTAGGGAAGGCTCAGAAACGGTTTAGATGTAACAATTCACCTATACGGTGATGCCCTATCAACGGCGATCACCCCTTTCTAGCGACATGGCCTGCCCAAGATCCTTATTCTCTTTGCAAAAATTGTAATGCCTCTAAACTGGCAAATGTTGTCGAATCGACTACGTGTTCCACTTTACGTCTCTCAACGTAAGTGAGAGCTCTCCCATAGTGACTCGTACAACTTCACACGTACGATTTCGCGGCCCTCTGTTGATTTTTTTTTAGGAATTGGTTAACAGCAATTGTGTTTTATATTCCATAACAAATCAAATCTTGGCATCCACAATCCACTCGCTTGATCAGATTCCAGCAATGCTGGCATATGCACTAACCTTGGGCTGTTCATGGGGGGGGAAGGTGAAGTGCCCGGGGTAAATCCCAAGCTGTGTAGACCCCCCCCCCCCCGACGCCTTGAAACTAAACCGGGCGGTATTACATCTGACGCCGTGACGGTGAAGCGCGAGGGCCCCCAAATCGCGGGGCCCAGGGCGGTCGCCCCGATTTCCCGTGACTCTAGGGATGGCTCTGCCTCTACACCGCACGCAAATCGATTGGAAGTGCGTGTGGAGGTCTTTGGCTATTCCATATCTTTGCCTGTTGGCACGATTTCCACAGCATCCGTGTGAAGAAGAGCTGTACAAATCCCTGCCATCCTTCCAACATAGAGCCTGCACTTAGTTCGATGGTGCTGGCTCGCGTAGAGATTTTTCAGTAAATCAGAGGGTCTCTCCTTGCGGAACAAGTTGTACGCAACTTAATAGAGCTACTTTGTGTAAAGATTTTCCATAAAGCAAACTCGGCCCCCTGTAAACAAAGTGCAGGCAGCCTAATGGTGGCGCTCCTGTGCTTGAAGGGTCGTAAAATACGTAAATAAATAAGCAGCGAAATAGACTCATAAAACCTACCGTCCCAATTTGCTTTCTGTAAACAGTCAAGAGCACCGTTAAGCAAAAGGATGTTCACATTCACTACAGGCTCACAGGTGGTGCAGCAGTGGAGCGCACTGCTCGCAAATTGGACGGTTGTGAGTTCAATTCCTGATCCGGGGGTCGACTCAGCCCATCATCCCTCCAAGGCTAATAAATTGACCACCACGTTGTGTGAAAGTCAACAATGGTTGGTCTAGGGCATCGGCAAAGGTAAAGGATATTTGTGGTGTTGTGGAGGGCTGCAGCAATGGTGCCAAGCAAGGCAAGGAAGCGAGATTACGGGGCAGCAAGGCTCGGCTGGAGGCAATCGACGGAAGGAAAGTTAACATTTGTCGTTATTCATTGTGCCGTTACCTTGCGCGCGTTTCGTACGAGTGCCTCGGCCTTGGCTTTTCTAAGCCCACTGGGCGTTAGAGTTTGGATCTTCCAGCGCTTTGTAATGTCGCGGGGGGGCGGGGGGCGCTGGGAATATTCCTGCACGTGAAAGGCCGCGACGTGCCTGGAGGGGGGTGGGGGTTATCAAACGGCACGCTAGCGGGAGTGACGAGCCAGGCGGAGTGGCGAGCCAGGGGGAGTGACGAGCCAGCGGGAATGGTGAGCCAGCGGGAGTGGTGAGCCAGCGGGAGTGGTGAGCCAGCGGGAGTGGTGAGCCAGGGAGAGTGGTGAGCCAGGGAGAGTGGTGAGCCAGGGAGAGTGGTGAGCCAGGGAGAGTGGTGAGCCAGGGAGAGTGGTGAACCAGGGAGAGTGGCGAGCCAGGGGGAGTGGCGAGCCAGGGGGAGTGGTGAGCCAGCCGCTTTATTTTTGGCGTCCGAAGAGGACTTCGCGCGGCTCCAAGGTCGAACGCCCAATAATATTTGGTGGCCATTTGGTCAGAATTTTTTTTCTCTCGTGAACTCTTGTTCATTTTGGGAGGGGGCTATGCGTGCGGTCGTTTTTTTACTTCCTTCAAGTACGCTCCCTTTAAAAAAAAAACTCTCTTTCCCAGAAGGCCGTCGTCACTGTGGCACAAAGGGGACTTGGAGACAAATTCAACGGAAGCGGCAGAGAGATTCGAACAAAAATATATCTGTGGACATGAGTTGCGCGATCCTGGCAAGCATTTATTGGATGGCCTTGGGCGGAGACGCTGTCTCATAATGGGCATCGGTTGTGTGAGAGGCACTTGACTGGGTGATGAATTGCCCCCTTGAACAGGTGGAGATGTTGATACTGTATTTAAACCTTCAGCTTTTACCCATTAACTTTTGGCTGCTAAGAAGGGGGAGGGGGGGATTTCCCTTCTGGCCAATCACTCAGTGGCTTCCCCAAGCAGCTGTGTTCATAAAGCGGCGTGGTGGGGTGCGTTTTCGTACACGAAACATGCTCGAATTAGAGCTCCGATTAATTACGCTTCACAAACTTTGGTGCTGAAAATCGAGAAGTTGAAACTCTAAATGTGGCTAATGAAATATTTAGCACTTGTAAATATTCTGATTAAAATGACAATGTTTTTTTTTTAAATAGCTGAACAATTGTTCACATTATGTAATGTAGTTACAGTCAAAATACCGTCGGGCTGAAATGAGTTTTGGATAGAGCTTCTCTACATTCGCAGTTCTGAAATTCTGCATTCCCATAGAATATTCCGGAATTTCCGATGGTTTTAGCGTAATGTGCAAAGGTAGCGTTCTTTTTGCACGTTACTGAGTGTTTTTTGAAACCCACGGTATTCCAGCATGCATTATTATTTCATGATTGGTGCTTCTCGTATTTTACAGATTGGATTATTGTTGGCTCTGAGACCAGTTAGCGGGCCCCAAGTTGTAAAAAGTGATGACTCCAGAGGCACACTTTGCAGCAGTGAGCACTGGCCCACTGTGCCGCCGATGGGTCTAATACCCACTATAATCACCCAGGGCTGTCTGTCCTTAACGCTCGTGACGTCACTCCACATCGACCAGCCCCCCTCATTAATATTCATGAGCAGGTCACGCCCTCCAAATTGACACCTCCACTCCTCCTCATTAATAATCATGAGCAGGTGACGTCCTCCAAATGGAAACCCCCACTCATTAATATTCATGAGCAGGTGACGTCCTCCAAATGGAAACCCCCTCCCATTACCTACTATGATGAGCCAAGAATGTCTGTGTGCAACGATCGTGACGTCACTCCACGTCGACCAGCCCCCCGCCATTAATAATAATTAGCAGGTGACGTCACTACACATGGGGGGGCGAGGCGCCTCCTCCCCCCTCCTCGGCGTCAACTCACAGCCCTCACTACAAAGGCAGAACAACCCTCACGTCACGTGGTCTCCGTCACGCTGTTGTTGAGACATCGAAGTAAAAAGGACGTCGTGATGAACGAGGGATTATAACCTTTACGTGAACTAAGTCTGTGTCCCCTTACAAATTGCACGCGAATGGATGCAATGAATATCACGCCGCGGTCTGCTTTTCGCTTGCAAGTTTCAGATTTAGTGCAATACACCCGTCCTTGGACGGGCAAAAAGCTAGTTAAGGATAAAACGTGACATACTATTTACAAAAGTACGTAACGTTCGCATATTTTGAAACAAAGCAGTTAATTTTTAGACACTTTAATACAACAACAGTCACCTACTTAAAATTTTCCCCGCTGTGTATTTTAATTTCAATACTTATTTTCTAACAACTCTCCCGCTGCATGTGACTCACGTATATAATAATGCAAGGTTATTAGTTTATACTTTGTAACCCGAGAGAACAATTTTGCAATTCTGGAGGTGAAACATTATCCCAGCAGATGCTGCAATACAATGCCACCGTGAAAAAATATCCACAAACATGATTCGGTAAATCCTATTTGATTTCACGGAAAGATAACCGCGACCTCTTCTCATCTGGAACTGTTCACTGTTGTTCTTCTTTGTCATCATCGTCATCGATTGACGCCCCTTTTCAACGAAACATTTCGACTCAATGCCTCTCCGTTGTGAGCCACAGGCGCAGGAAAGGGTCGTTTCAGATGGCAACACATTTTAATGAAATCCCACATTCTTTGGGCATTAATGATCTTCCTTGCCATTTTTTGGGTTTAAGCACTAAAACACAAATTGACTTTTCTGTTGTGAATATTGACGCCAAAGTGTCTTTTGGCCACACTAAAATCTTCACACTTTACACAGAGTATAATATTACAGGATGTATACATTTACAGAAATGTTGTTCATTCGCTGCTGAAATAACCCTCCCGCCCCTGCCCCACCCCCAATCCCTTTTTAGCCATGGGGGGTGGGGGGGGGGTTGCTGTTTGACCATACTTCACCAATGCTGGTCGGTGCAAGTTTTTTGAAGGGGGATCCAGTTGACCAGTTGGTGCACCGTTCGCCACTTTAAGTGACCAGTGGCCTGGAATGTACCTCTGGTCACCCAGGTTCATAGTGCAACGTGCTGAACCACTCTGCCACCATGACATTCACAGAGCTGTTAATACGGGCCCATTACTCCCCAACAGACAACAATGCGTACACGTGTAGCCCGTTGTTGTCGATTCACTGCTGGATGAGGGCCTCCTTTAACGCCTTGCCGTCCGTGAGGGATATTTGACCATACTTCACCGCGCTGGTCCGGTGCGATTTGGTGAGGGTTGGGGACGGCAGTTGCCGATACGGGCAGGGCCCAGACCCAACCTGCTTAGATTCAGAGATCTGACGGGATCGGGGTGTGCATCACGGGTGATTTCATCAAAGGAAAACGACAACACGAATAGTAATAGATCAGAATAACAATAATAATCACAAAAAAACTACTTCGGCAGTTTTTTTCTTGCTGTGGTTGTCCCACCTGATGACGATTGCTTGCGTTGCGATCGAAACGTCGTGATCGATTATTTTTCTACCTAAAATACTTTACCGAAAGAACCAAAGAGTAATAATAATCATCACCTTTTGTTTCCTGGATGAGTTGCTGCAAGTGGCAATGGAGAGAGAGGTAAATACATGTTTAATTAAGGGTGTCCTTCTTGTACATCACACAACAAAACGGAGCCGGTTTCTCAGGCCATGTTCTCCGAGTGTTCTGAAGGCGGATTCGCTCTGCCAACCGCAACAAGTCCACCTTGATGTCAGTGCCCACAGCAGCCAAAGCAATTATTAATCCACTTTGGAAGCAGCAGCAGCAGCCGGCATAGAGCACAGATCCTGGGCCAAGTAAAAGAAAACAAAGCAGTGCCATGTGTACAGAGAGGAAGAGGAACTGCAGAATTCTCCACCCAGTTCGCCGTGATAGCTGACGATGTTGTTACGCAAGACTACTACGGTAAAGGTTAAATGAACTCCTTTAAAAACAACGGTTTCATTTTAAAGTGGACTAAAAAGTAAATAACTCGCTTGGAGAACGGCAAGTGGACGACATATTGATGACAAGAGACAAACGGGGCCTGCTGCTTAGGCGAGCTGATTGCACAGTTTAGGGACCGCGGCGTTTTTCACCTACACAAAAATATAAAATTAATATGCCGTCCTTACAAACATTGCCATTGCTTGAAAGAAGGCAATTAATTGATTAATTGATGGCGATTTTAAAACAGGCATGCATTATCAACGGACCTGAGTACGTGTGCAACATTTGGAATTGATTGGACAACAGGAAGTAGACTAACTTTTGATTACAAGATTTGACCACGACGAACAGAGGAATCAAGTTAAGTAAAACCACGTAGAAGGGAAATAATAAAATAATAAAAATAAAACATTTTAAAAATTATCACGACGTTTCGGCCACAACGCAAGCAGCCGTCCAAGCAGCCGTTGTGGCCGAAACATCGTGAGAATTTTTATTATTTTATTATTCCCCTTCTACATGACTTTACCGAAAGAACCAAGCGTATGAATCCCTGCAGTAAAACCGTTAGAAAAGATGCAGCCGTGTGAATTCTGGCTGACGCCACGCTGTCAGAAGGGCCTCCACTAGAGGGAGCTCTCCAGGGCCCTGCTCGAGAGGGCATTTGGCCGACTCTGTGACTCTGGACCTTTCGCCCCACCACACGTGACCTGCCGATCAACTCACTGTGGTGAACCCATTGATACTGCTGAGTGCACAGAGGAGGATTTAATTAACTCACTGCCACACCGGGAGATCGAACTGGCGACTTCTGCATCGCAAGTTCAGTGTGCCAAACACTATGCCACTGTTGATTTCAAGCTTTCGTGACTGCAGGAATTCATACTCTTTGGTTCTTTCGGTAAAGTCACGTAGATAGAAAAATAAAATAAAATAAAAATAAACCTACCTGACTTTACCGAAAGAACCAAAGAGTAGTATGCCACTGTAATGAGTGCGACATTATTTAGCATACAAATAAATAGAAAACGCCCAGGCTTTGTTAATCCACTGCCGAAGTCATGCTGCTTCCTCCTGCCATATCAGCGATGGGGGATGTTTGACCATACTAAACCGTGCTGATTGTAGCTAAGGTCTGTGCTGTTTAACATCTGTACTGTCGCATGACACCAATAAAATGGAGCATAACAGCTCATTGGGCCGTTCCTGCTGAAACAAATAAAATCTAAATCTGCAGAACCGGTCCAGATATCGCTCGCTCCTTATGTTAGCCGTGACTGGGATTTGAGCCTGAGGTCACTGGGTTCAGTGCCGCGAATCACAGCACCACCACTCCACCCAGTATTCTGCACGTGGAGCAAGATTGACTTGCTTTCAATAAATATGCAAAGCACAGCAAGGAGCAGCAGGAGGGCACAGATGCTGACGTTGCAGCAGCTACAGATGCTTAAATGTACGAGACTATCAGCAGTGAATGTAAATTGTTGGGTCAGGATGGATTAAATGTTTTTTTTATATATGTAATTATCATAATTTCTGTCGAGATTTTTGAATCGGTCAGCACTTGGCCATTCGTTTACTGGATTTAACAGTGTTGTGCAGTAAAGTTGTACCATGGTGCCGTCTCGTTTTACAAGGATGTCAAGCAACTAGTCAAGCCACTAGTTTATAGGGGAATAATAGATGTTGTTTCTTTTGGGGAATAGCCAGCGAAGGGAAGGATTTGCCCAAGCCTCCTGGTTTTATTCACTTCTCGTGGGATTTTATTGCAGACACGAAGGTTAATTAATACCCACTTCTCTTCATGCAAGCACGGATGTGGAATCTTTAATGCCAGGACCTTGTTTTAAATGTCAACGCCTCCGAAAGCCCAAAGACTCTGGAAACTGGAGAAAAGGGCATGAGGCCTTCACCATGGGTACTAGGGAAGGTCTCTAAAACCCACGGCCTACACTTCACATTTGACCCTGAAAGCTCTTGAAATGGTCCGTCGAGTTATGACCCGCTGGGAAATGTGGCCCGCTGAGTCACAAAAAAGATAGGGAGGCACGAGAGAAATCGGGAGACGAGAGACATGGACGTGACCCCGACACCACCTGATCGTGCCCTCTGTTCACGTGACATACGGTTTCACGTGGCCTGCTCGCACATGGCAATTTTATTCTGAGGTTTGTCGGAAAGAGCAGCTGAAGAAGCCTGCGCTTGGGTCCGTGGCTTGTGCAGGAATACGATCGGTGCTGGCAGCCTTCAGAAGAAGAGCGTTTGTGGAGCGAGCGTCGTGTTGCATGCATGGTGATGTTGCATGAGTCCTGTGTCTCCTCGGCACATTCAAAATACACAACAAAGCGCGGGCTAAACACATTTTCTGGACTCGCCTGAGAAGTCTCGAAATTTTGCGAGGCTTTCATGGTAAATAATTAAAGTAAAGATTCTTTGCAAGCACACTTTTAAAGAAATAAGTTCCATATGCCCAACAATATATGTATGTGAAATTGGAGGATCAAAGTTGCCTTATTGAAACAAATGCTGCTGGGAAAAATGTTAATCTGAAGACCCCAAAGGCCGAGTGATTTTTTTTATTTCCCAAAATTAACAAACCTACATTTATTTTTTTAACTTAATAACTATCAGCCCGTTGTCAATCCACTTATTAATTAATGCTTCGCCATGCCGTGAGGGTCAATGGATACAATTACGTTATTTGACCGTATTTCACGACACTGGTGAATGCGGCAGAAATATCAAAATAATTATAGGTGATTAAGATCTCACCAAGAATGTGCTTCTCCAATCAGAGTAATATAATGTGAATGTTTTTAATTGGCCGGATGGCTTCAGATGGTCAGGAATCAAGCCCAGGAAGCCGTGTACATAGTGCAAGTGCGCTAACCATCTCATCACCACCCCACCTAATTTATTATTTGACTTACAGCTATGATGAAAAATGCATTTCTGCAGAAGGCTTACATGTCCATTGGCCAGTATATACACCATATATACATTTATTTTAATTCCCAAAAATACTGGCTTTCAACTTCACCTTGTGACAGAAATTGGTTATTGAATTCAGATGCGAGGCATTGATATCCGAGGCAGTTTCGGAATGCTGGCGGATCGCTGAATGCGTGAAGGGGAAAGGCTTGCGACCTGAAAAGCCAGTAACAATGTTGAAACCGTGCGATAAAACGGAGAATGCAATTCCTGCCGCGGTTCATTCTCTTTGTGGAATTTTTGGAATCGCCGCCCTAATCGCCCCGCAACAATTTTCAACGAGTGAGTGACATTATGTGGAAGGATAGATCACAGAGGCAAAGTCCTTTGCTTGAACAGCCATTTGTGGAATCTGAACTCGGGCGAGGCCATGAGCGGTGCTTAAACAAAGATTGTCACCTTTTGTTCGATGGCTTTTTCGGCGCAATCTTCTTTACAGCGCATTTGGATAAGCCGGGTGCAGTCGTTGTGCTTGCTTGCTGGAACACGTGACGTCTGTTGCCTTGTTGAGTGTGTGGCTATATCGACAAAACCACACAACGCTCAGGCGTTCGACTCTTTGTAATGTAAGTGGATTGATTGCCAGCGATGCTTCTTCAAAGTTCCGTTACTTCAACCGGGATTATTTTTGTCGGTCACGGATTGAATGATGGCAACGTTTTTTTTTTCTTAAATATATATTCATTATTTATATTCCTTGTTTAAAATAACTCTGCTCACATTGAACATGGAGTTGAAAATTATGATTTAATGTTTATGCATCGTGGTTTTTTTTCTACCTCGCCGCCTACAGCCCGCTGCTGCGCTTAAGATTTGCAATTTCGAGATTTCTGGAAAGCATGCGCCTTCACAATTTAGCACAAAGGCGAGCAAACACCCAGAAGAAATGCAATTATAGTATACAAACATAATCCCGAAGTTTAGTATTTAAATACACTTATTTTTGTTGGCAGAGCTGATGATTGCGGTACAGTTGTGTAATTATCCAGCTTTGCCCAGGCATATGACCTGACGAGAACGAAAACGATGATGACGATGACGACGATGATGCTGATAATTTATATCGGCATGTTTACAGACTTACAGTATGTACAATCAACACAGCACTAAATTGTATTTGTGGAAGATTACTAACAAGGCCAGCAAAAAAATTGCTCAAATGAGAATTCATACATCGTGTTGACACTGTGGACTCTTTTTCATTTATTGTCGCAGTGTATGACAGTATGCACAGCAAATACCTTCTAATCCGTGAGCTAATTTAAAAGAAAAATTGTATTTCCGCGCAGAAAAATGTCCACAATTTAAGTACAACTACCCACAAATAATAATCAAAGGGGGGGGGCGAACATCCGAGCTCATCATAAACTGCGACTTCTGAAAATGCCACTGCAATTCTAACGTGCATCACATTTTAGCAACCCAAGTGTTCATCATCATCATCCTCGTCGTCACCATCCGATTAGCAACCGTTGCCTAGGTACGGTGGGAAAGAAGTGCAACACACACACGTGAGAAACCATCGCTCGCCAGCGCAAGTGCTGCCCCGTCCTCCCGACACACCCCACGAGGAGATGTTAATTGCTTTCAAGTCTCCGTGGCCGTCGTTGTCGGGCGTGTGAAGACCCACAAGGTGTGGCTTTGCGATGATTACAAGTATCTAAATTAAACTTATCAGGCTGCGGGGTGTTAATATGGAAGCAAAATGCTTGCGTGAGCGGGTAATTAATCCCAATCAGTGCACCATTATGAAACCCGGCAGGGGATGGAGGGGGGAGGGGGCAGAGAGTCTCGGAGACCGAGACTTGCCATTAATTAGCGTGCAAGCAGCTGTGAAGGCATAAATACAGTCATTATCTCCAAGTTTCTTCATTAATTGCATTATCGTGCAAGCTTCCCCACTATTCACGTGCGCATGCACTCGTCCCGCCTGTTGATTATTTTAGACGTTCAATAATTTGATGTCAGATATTGCGAACTTGCTTGAAGTTCATCTTCTTGGTTCTTTCGGTAAAGTCACGCAGAAGGGAAATAATAAAATAATAAACATTTTACATAATAAAATAATTCTCCCGACGTTTCGGCCACAACGCAAGCAGCCGTCCTCAGGTGAAGACCAGGTCTGTCGGGGAGACAGTGTCTGAAAGAAAAACGTCGTGAGAATTATTTTATTATATTTTATTTTTATTATTTTATTATTTCCCTTTTACGTGACTTTACCGAAAGAACCAAGAAGATGAATCCCTGCAGTCACGAAAGCTTTAAATCGAAATTGCTTGAAGTTGTTTTCACGTGCATAAAGTATTTTTTCACCCAAGTACAGAGAGTTCAGAATTGATTACAAATAACAGAAAACTAGAAATGTCGCGTCACAATTAAGAGGCTGCCCTTGTTCACACTTTTTATATGATAATTAATGAATCTGAAGCTTTTATATCAATCCACCGCTGCATGAAGGCCTCCCCATGCCGTGCCATAAATTGGAGGCGCAGCGCCGGATCAGATATCACTTGCCTTTGATAGTTATGAGAGGGAATCAGAATCGAACTCGGATTATTGGGATCATAGTGATGTGTGCGACCCACTGTGCCATCCCTTCGCCGCCCCCCTCACTTCATTAATTAATATGTATTAATATGTATCTATATTGGAAATATTATGAGTGTGTTGGGGAAAGTCAACAGTGGTTTACTGCCTCAGCAGCTGTCCCCCTTTTTTTTTCTTCCTGATGACGAACGCTTGTGTTGCGATCGAAACGTCGTAGTTTTTAGTCATTTTTTTGTTATTTTCTTTGAACCTATCTACGTGACTTTACCGAAAGACCCAAGACTATGGGGGTAGGTGTTCATTCCCATCATAGTTGTGTAGAATTTTCACCGCTGACTCGGGGCTCTCAATGCCGGTGTTGAACGTTGAGATGCGGCCGCTGAGGTAGAAACGAACCAGAAGACACCACATTTCAAGAAGAGTATCTCACAACACAGGAAGAGCGATAAACGACCTGTAAATGCATTGTCTTCCGTGGTCCATTATGACGCAACTCACACGAATCGGGACGTTTAATGTCCCGGTAAGACTTTTGCAGATTTCCCAAGACAGCTTCGTAGACAAAAGACTGATCCTGGACAAAAAGTGACCTCACTTGGCCAGCTTCGTTAAACATTGCCGCACAATAATTTGAGTCGAAAATCGTCAGAATAAATCTACCTTTAGATCAAAGCGGCATTTTTTGGAAAGCATCGTCAAGACAAAGACAAAGAATCCCCCCGTATCGTCTAAACAGACTTTTTTGGGCAAGTGCTGTTTGCCAAATAATACATCTTTGCCACAGATTTCTCAGAAAATGTATCATGAAAAAAATACTTTTACATAAATCTCCCTTAAGAAAAAGGTCACTCCAGCTCACAATTAATGCCTAGCACCTGTGCAGTCAACACCTGGGCAGACGCAAGACATTAATTACAGGGACACCCATGTTTGCTCACCCGGCCCCTTTGAAGTGCGCCTCTTAAAATGCGCCCCAGAAACGGTGCGACATCACCTCGGCTCAGATGTGGCACTGTAGTTTGATATGGAAGGAATCGGGCTTGGTGTGCAAACACACGGGTAAAATGGCAAACATTGGCAGGTGACCAGGTTCAATTGTAAGGAGGGAACGAGCCGACGGCCAGATCTACTCCTGATGATTAGTCGAGCAATTGACCGAAACCTTTGTTGTACCGGAATTAGTAGTGGATCAATTGCTCATTAACCGTGTCGCATGCTTTTTTACGCTATATAGTAATATAATAAATGTGTGTTGCACGTATTTCGCGCCATACGTAGGCAACTGTGCTCATAGCATTACAGTGTTTTTCAATCCGTTACGGAATGAAAATATTTCCATGGCATGGTGGTCATGGTGGAGGGGAGGGGGGGGCCCACACGTGACCAAGCTGCTCAGCGCGTGTTCCTGGGGGCGCAAGCGCTGAGTCAGACGCCACTCGCCACTCGTGTTAACGGTGGAAGGAATCGAACTCGGCTCCGCCAGGGTTAATAGTTCACACAGCTCCACACCCCCCCCCCCCACCCATGTTAGGGTATTTTACACATTTTCAAAGGATGTTTCAAGAGTTTTCATGATTTTGTAGATTTTTTTCAACACTGAGCTAAGATTGGTGCTGTTCATTTATCTATTCACTTGCCATGTTGGGCCTTCGGGCCTTGTGCTGGGCAACTGTGTAAAACAAAAAAACTTTCTAACTGCACCACTGACTTAGAGCCACGCTACTTTATGTCCGTGAACTAGTGTGCGCTCATTATATTTGTATTACCGATATAAAATCCCGCACTGCTTTGTGGAGCCGCTCGATGACCCGGCAGAACAGAGTGATGATTGTTGACCTCATCCGCATACCCGAGGGACGGGGGAAGAGAGAGAGAGAGCGACCGATATCGAACGGCGTAAGCGTTGTTTCGCTCAAATGACGCCACTTATCAAAGCCACCTTACGCTCACGGATCGCACCCTCAATTGAAAATGGGACACCTTGACTTTGCGTCGTGTTTTTATTTTATTTTTGGACCGGTACATTTACCCACGACGCGTGACTTCCTCAAATTGAGAACATCACGCGCGCTCAGAGCGTCAATAGATTTTGGGCGTGTGGGGGGGGGGCACATTTCGTGCAATTGGGGGCCACTTTGCGCATTTAGCACGCCGAGGGATAGTGCTAAGTAAAAGGTGGTTTAATCTATTGGCGTCACACGCACACGGCTGTTAAGGGGGTGGAGAGGCGGTGGTAGTGGTGGTGGGGGGTAGGGGGGGGCTTAATGCGTTCCGCCGCAACCTGCACGTCCCCTGCGTTCCCGTCCGCCGCGCTCCTCCCAAGCGAACGGCAAGCCACGTGCCGCTCTCGCCGGCAAGCCACGTGCCGCTCTCGCCGGCAAGCCACGTGCCGCTCTCGCCGGCAAGCCACGTGCCGCTCTCGCCGGCAAGCCACGTGCCGCTCTCGCCGGCAAGCCACGTGCCGCTCTCGCCGGCAAGCCACGTGCCGCTCTCGCCGGCAAGCCACGTGCCGCTCTCGCCGGCAAGCCACGTGCCGCTCTCGCCGGCAAGTCACGTGCCGCTCGCGCCGCGGTGACCTGAGCCGCCCGCGTCGTCGTCATCAATTAGGCACGAGGGCTGTCTCGCTGCTCACCGGGGCGATGATCGCGCTGTGGCGGGGGGGGGGGGGTGGTCAGAGGGAGGGAAGGGGAGGAAGAGGGGGGAGAGGGAAGAGAGGGCGGAGAGAGGGGAGATATGGGAGAGAGGGAAGAGGAGAGGGGAGAGAGAGGAGAGGGGGAGAGAAGCAATAGAGGGAGAGAGAGGGGGTACAGAGAGAGGGGGTAGAGAGAGGGGGTAGAGAGAGGGGGTAGAGAGAGGGGTACAGAGAGGGGGTACAGAGAGGGGGTACAGAGAGAGGGGTAGAGAGAGGGGGGTAGAGAGAGGGGGGGTAGCGAAGAGGGGGTAGAGAGAGAGAGGGGGGTAGAGAGACGAGGGGGTAGAGAGAGGGGGTACAGAGAGACGGGTTACAGAGAGAGGGGGTAGAGAGGAGAGGGGGTACAGAGGAGGGGTGGTAGAGAGAGAGGGGGTACAGAGAGAGGGGGTACAGAGAGAGGGGTACAGAGAGAGGGGGTACAGAGGGAGGGGGTAGAGAGAGAGGGGGTAGAGAGAGATGGGGTACATAGAGAGGGGGTAGAGAGATGGGGGTAGAGAGAGGGGGGGGTAGCGAGAGGGGGTAGAGAGAGAGAGAGGGGGTAGAGAGAGAGGGGGTAGAGAGAGGGGGTACAGAGAGGACGGGTTACAGAGAGAGGGGGTAGAGAGAGAGGGGGTACAGAGAGAGGGGGTTAGAGAGAGAGGGGGTACAGAGAGAGGGGGTACAGAGAGAGGGGGTACAGAGAGAGGGGGTACAGAGAGAGGGGGTACAGAGAGAGGGGGTACAGAGAGAGGGGGTACAGAGAGAGGGGGTACAGAGGAGAGGGGGTAGAGAGGAGGGGGTACAGAGGGAGGGGGTAGAGAGAGAGGGGGTAGAGAGAGATGGGGTACAGAGAGAGGGGGTAGAGAGAGAGGGGGTAGAGAGAGGGGGGTACAGAGAGAGGGGGTACAGAGAGGGGTAGAGAGAGGGGGGTAGAGAGAGAGGGGGTAGAGAGAGGGGGGGTAGAGAGAGAGGGGGTACAGAGAGAGGGGGTAGAGAGAGGGGGTAGAGAGAGCGGGGGTACAGAGAGAGGGGGTACAGAGAGAGGGGGTAGAGAGAGGGGGGGGGTAGAGAGAGAGGGGGTAGAGAGAGAGGGGGTACAGAGAGAGGGGGTAGAGAGAGGGGGGGGGGGTAGAGAGAGAGGGGGTAGAGAGAGGGGTAGGGGTAAGAAGGAGGAGAGCACAGCGTGAAATCTTTTGTGAAATATTTCATTTAAAAAGGGGGGGAGGCGGCACATAAAGCAAAGTATTGAAAATAAAAATAAAAAAAATGATGAACGAAGCAAAGTGCCGACTACACCGAGCATCTTCTTGTTTCCTCTGATCGTATAAAAAAGGAGAGAGGGGAGAGGAGACGACGACTCGTGCTCGTTACTCCAAGGGACGATTCAACGAATTGTCTTGACTGCGGGAACACGTGATCCGAAATCGAATCCACAATTGTCGGTCTCGTGCCGTTTCTTCTTTCTTCTACTTTGTACTGTTTGACGTTATTTGCTTCCGTGTAACATTGGCGCAAGATGTTCATAATTGATAAATTTGCTACTTGTGATTAGACAATTGCATTACGAGTCCGAGGATGTATTGTAATTGATGCATCGTTACATGCCACCGGATGCAAACCAGACACGTTTATGTCAAAGATAAATGTATTAAAATCAGCTATTCCACTCAACATGCTTTGTCATGCACGTAAGAAATTGCGAACATTACCTTCATGCTAATAATACCAATGGGGTGGTATACATATAACAAACGAGACCCTGCTGAGACAAAGAGATTTTTGAATTGTGCCACCAATTTGCAAAAGTTAATTCAACCACAGTTGGGAGGACTGGGGAAAGGGGTGTGTGTGTATGTTGAACTTTTTCTCACCGTACGTAGCCAACCGAGCTGATCGGAGGTGCGGCACGTGTCTCATTGCCTCGTATGCCTTCGTGAATGGAGATGTGACCCATAAAACTAACGCGTGTGATGGTGCTCCCCACATCAACAAAGATTCATAATTTTTTTAATTCATTTTCTTTGTTTTTTTACGATAAAGTCACGTAGGTAAAAAATAAAATAAATGTAGGGACAACGTAGCGAAAGCACAACCGCTTAAGTGTGTCTTCGCTACGTTGTCCTCCACCTGAAGAAGGACGCTTGTGTTGCGCCCAAAACGTCGTGATTTAATTTAGTTGTTTTCATTTATTTTATTTTTTACCTACGTGACTTTACCGAAAAAACCCAAAGAGTATGAATCCTTGCAATCACGAAAGCTTCAAATCTAGAATGTATTAATTTTGTTTATTAGTCGAGGCATTAATCACGAATGACATTGAAGCGTGTTCAGCTGCCCTTTGAAAGAAGATTGACACGGTGGTTAATCTGTTATTGTCAAGTTTTGTGTTCAAATGTTCATGAGACAACTGGTGTGGAACCTTTTTTCTTTCTTTTACGTCTCTATCAAAGTGTGATTTCTTTTTGTGAAAAGGAAAGATGGGTAGATATCTCAATTTGTGTCATTGCTTTGACAGCTCCCAGGTTGGTAGATTTTTTTGTATTTAGGTACAAAAAATCGGCTGAGCATGGTTTTAGTAATTTGAATGTATGAAAAAAAGAAACTTAAAAAAATCATTCCATATTACAGACATTTTACAAATTATTAAAACTAGTTTTGAAAAAAAGAGATGGGAAGGGAGGGTGAGCCGTCCACTGGCATCGACGCTCGTTTCGCGCAACAAACAACAACAGAGAGACATACTCTTAGGTTTTTTCGGTAAAGTCACGTAGGTAAAAACATAATAATAATGATAATAAATGAAAATAACTAAATAGAATTATTTTATATTATTATTATTTTACCTACGTGACTTTACCGAAAAAACCTAAGAGTATGAATCCTTGCAGTCACGAAAGCTTCAAATCTAGAACAGAGAGACAACCCGCCACGTGGCAGCGCGGCGAGCGGTTGCCTCCAGTACGCGGGCGCGCGCCCACGAGCGAGAGAGGTGGACAAGGGGCTGGGTCCTGCGAGCGAGTGGAGGTGGACAAGCGGCTGGGCCCTGCGAGCGAGTGAAGGTGGACGAGGGGCTGGGTCCTGCGAGCGAGTGGAGGTGGACGAGAGGCTGGGCCTTGCGAGCGAGTGAAGGTGGACAAGAGGCTGGGCCCTGTGAGCGAGTGGAGGTGGACGAGAGGCTGGGCCCTGCGAGCGAGAGAGGTGGACAAGAGGCTGGGCCCTGCGAGCGAGTGAAGGTGGACAAGAGGCTGGGCCCTGCGAGCGAGTGTAGGTGGACAAGAGGCTGGGCCCAGCGAGCGAGAGAGGTGGACAAGAGGCTGGGCCCTGCGAGCGAGTGAAGGTGGACGAGGGGCTGGGTCCTGCGAGCGAGTGGAGGTGGACAAGAGGCTGGGCCCTGCGAGCGAGTGGAGGTGGACAAGCGGCTGGGCCCTGTGAGCGAGTGGAGGTGGACGAGAGGCTGGGCCCTGCGAGCGAGAGAGGTGGACAAGAGGCTGGGCCCTGCGAGCGAGTGAAGGTGGACAAGAGGCTGGGCCCTGCGAGCGAGTGTAGGTGGACAAGAGGCTGGGCCCAGCGAGCGAGAGAGGTGGACAAGAGGCTGGGCCCTGCGAGCGAGTGAAGGTGGACGAGAGGCTGGGCTTTGCGAGCGAGTGGAGGTGGACAAGAGGCTGGGCCCTGCGAGCGAGTGGAGGTGGACAAGCGGCTGGGCCCTGCGAGCGAGAGAGGTGGACGAGAGGCTGGGCCCTGCGAGCGAGTGGAGGTGGATAAGAGGCTGGGCCCTGCGAGCGAGTGGAGGTGGACAAGCGGCTGGGCCCTGCGGCCGTGCAGAGAGTCGCCGTCGTGATTTAAGGAGCGCGCCCTCGAACAGTCGGCGTAAATCAAGGCAATCGAGTGCGCTGAGCGCGCGCCCACCTCGGCTTGTTGTGGTTGCGGTTGTTGACGGTTGGCGCACCTGGGTGCTGGGATTGGCTTCCAAATGCCAAATTTTTTCAAACGCAGCTTTACGCTCGCTGGGGTTATGCCCCCCCCCCCCCCATGCGATATTTCAGTGCGTATATCATATCTGTGCACAGATTATATATGTATTTTATATTTTTTTAATGAAAGCCAATTGGCTGAAACGGTGAGGCACAATTTTAATTTTTTGCAACTACGGAATAATCATTAACTTAAAACGTCGTTTTCCTTCATTGATTTTTTTTGACACACACACGAACACAGATAACTCTTTAGCCTCTAACTGTATCGCTCAACTGCTGTTAGCGAGCACCTATGAAAACTGGCGATGGCAAACACGGTGCAAAGTTAGGGTGAGCGCAACAACTGCTGCCTTTGTGTCCCGTGGTTCAGAAGCAGATACCATTATCTTCTGAAATCCTTGGCCAGTAATTGAACCAAGGTCACTGAGATTGCATTTCGTTGCACCGCGACCACTGCGCGCACCCATTTTCTTCCACGTAGAACAATGGTTTCGCAGCGAAAAAGTATTTCACAACTCTTTGTCAACCAATCGCTGTCGGTCAAAGAGGTTGTTTGACCATACTTCACCATCGCCGGTCAGTGCGAATTGGTGAAGTTGGTGTCCAGGACTGGTTCATACATGCCACTGTTTGCCGTAGCTGGGAATCGAACTTGTGTCGCCGCATTCTGAGAGCAGTGTGCTAAAACCACTGCGCCACTTCTCCATAAGTCAACAACAACAACAACCGCCGCTCACGGCTAATTGGCAGGCCAGGTGCACTTTGAGGTCACGTGAATTGTCGAAGGCCCGCTGGCAGGAGGTCACGGGACAGACCCAGCAGGTGTCACGGGTTGGCTGACTGAGACGACTACAGGCAGACGCATCAGCCGTGCCCCGCACTGTGCCAACTCGCTGCGTTTTATCCGCCCGGCGCTTCGCCTATTTGTTGTGAGCGTCGCTCCTCTGCTCTCAGGTTTCCATAAGCCCCCCTCCCGCCCAACGTACACAACATGGGTCAAACAGTGAAGCAATATTGATGGTAGATAAACAGTCGCTCTGTCAACAAACTCCAGGCCCTTAGAGGTGGCAACGTACAGGGCACCACCACATTCGCTCGCCTCCACAGCGGGCGAACGATTTGCGGCGCTGCACAAAGCCGCCCTTTCAAAGTCGTGAGAATCGGAGGGGGCTTTTATTATCACAGTGGTGGCAGAGGCATGTCCCATTCGCTGTGATTCATCTCTCACACCGAGAGACAATCGGCGCGATGTTTGGGCAGAAACTTGCTGGGTGTCTCCTTTAAAAAGGTGGCGAGTGGACCCGTGGCACAGCGGCAGAGGCAGTGTGGCTGTGTTTTAGATTGTTCTGTCCATGTTTATTCTGAGTCATGCGCGCTTTTTTTTTTACACAAAAAGGTAGGGAGCGTGTGTGTGGCGGGGGGGGGGACAGTCAGTCGCGGATCTGAGTGAACTGGCAGTGAAAACATTGTGGGACATTCCTGAACTGTGAGTAGGTTTTCGCGTGGCCCCATTTGCACTGCACCCCGCCTCTGTTTCCTTCGTACAAAAAGAAATCGGGCGCGGTTTCTTTAGCGGAAGATTTTAGAGAAAGGGGGGGGGGGACTCCGCAGGGCTTGTACATCTTGAACAGAAATAATTGTCACGGGAAGAGGCATCCTGCAGTAAATTGGCGTTCAGGAAATTCTGCACAACGTTTTTGCCAATAATCACCAATTTTAAGCAATTGTGCAGTTAGTACGCTGGAAATGTTGAAAATGACCGAAGCAATGCTGGCTTTCATGGAAGCCAGATTTATTTAAAATATCTACATATATATGTACACACACACACATGCAAAAAGCATTAATGCCACGGGAGTGCTGTGGACTTAAAGATAAATGTCCTTTTTACGCCATAATTCCCCGTCGTTGGCTGTTATTGTACTCAAGTTGTCTCTGTTGTTGCTCTTAAATTAAAACGAATGTGCGCGTGTGTGTGTGAGTACGTTAGCAGCAGCACATCGCACCTCAACAAAAATGTAATTGTTTAAACGGAGAGCCCATCCTGTGTGTGTGCCCAAGCGCACAACGGCAGTGGCCAATGGATGATGTCAACTGACCTCTGTGTGCGCGCGTGTACGCGCGTGTACGCATGTGAGCAAACACCTTGATACAAAAAGAAACCCGCCCACGCATTCGTCAATGATATACTTGATATTTAAGTCCAACTCAATCTCGGAAATTCACACGAACAAACGCGGCCCCGTTTAGCAAACAACACTGCATGCACATGTACCACGGCATTTGTCAACCCGCTAATGGACGAGAGCTTCTCCGCGCCGTGCGTGGCTCTGCTAGGTTTATTCGACCATACTTCACCACGCTGGTCCGTGCGGGTACGTTAACGCTGGTGGTGGGCAGCGCAGAACAATGGATGTGGCAGCACTGCCCCCTACTGCCCACGGCGCCTACTGCACCTGTTTTTTTCGCTCATGTTGGTTGCCAATCCAGGCACTAGTCCAGGCTCAACGCCTGCTTAGCTTAAGAGATCTGGCGAGATTGGTTGCGTTTACGGGCGTTTTGGTCATAAGCGAAACTTATCAGACTGTCTGTGTACGTAAACATACACGGTATGTATACAATATAAGCTAACGTGTCTGGCAATGATCCATTGTTGGAGCCAGTAACGAGTATTGAGCACGTACATATTTGCGTAAATACCGGTTCAAAAAGTAATCTGCATTAAAGTGCACACCGTTTATCGACCGTCACTTAAACACACTTGATTTCCACGTACGAATACCGAACGCTGCAACACGGCAAGCGAGGGCACGTGCCGCTATTTAACGCCGTCGTAAACAACACGCATAAGTGCACTGCCGTTCTTATGAGTGCCCAGAAACGCAATTTCACATTCATAATTCACCGCGAGCCGCGAGCGTGCGCCGTGCGCAAGACACAGGATTCTCGTCGGCACCTCGCAGAAACTTTCCAAATTAGAAATGATGACAATTAGTCATTTGCGGTCACTGTTGCCAATCCACTGCTGGATGAAGCCCTGCCCGCTGGCGAGCGAGTGACATGCAGTGTGTTGGTTTGCTTGGGCACGGCTATCTTGTGATGCGTTCGCGTGAAGTCGAATAGACCGTCCGCTCAGATCTTACGCTTGCCAGGAGTACTGCACAGATGAGCGCTGTAACCTGAGCGTCAAGCACGCGTGTACATGTATGCATTTTCATTTGTACATTTGGTTCTTGTAAAAATAGTTAATTTTGCTAATATAAACAAGTTTAATTCTAAATATAAATAAAACAATTAATCCACTGCTGGATGAGGGCCTGCCCATACTCTATGGTTTTTGACCATACCTCACCACACAGGTCAACGAGGGTTGGTGAAGGGGGTGGCGTGGTTTAGACACTTCACGTGGCCTCAAGGTGTACATAGCCTGGCACAAGCGTCGTGGAGACGTCACCGCCACTTAGTGGCGAGTGGCGGTTGTTGTTGTTGTTGTTTAGACATCACTCTTCACTGACGTGAGCCTTGGTCGGTAATCAAACTCAGGTCGCCAGGTTCGGAGTGCGGTTGTGGCTTCGGTCACGGCTACGCCTTGCATTATGCAAACAGTCGGCGTACATTCCTTATCGGTTATGCTGCAACAAAAAAAAGAATATGTCCATGCAGCAAATAAAATAGAGTGATGTTTATGACTCAAGACGACTGGAAATTGATGTCTTAGTCATGACACCCCTGTGCAATAAAAGAATAATTTCCTGCAGAGAAGTTTTTGGTTGAAATATGACCCGACACCCCACCGTGTCTCACACCGCGTGGCAGTGATACCATAATGAATACAATATTACCTTCTTCATGTATTTACCATTTTTCCGCACCATTTTGAAAAGAAGAAAAAATATATAAAAATCGTCGCACGTTACTCGCTTATGACTTATGGATCTGAAAACGTGGACACTGACAAAAGAACGTGGCCGCAGTATTTCAAGATGCTGGAGAGATGAACTCTTGGGATTAGAGTGGCGGACAGAAAGATCGGGGGACAGTCACGAATTGTAGACATCATGAAGACTGTTCGGTGACGCGGGTTGGTGTAGGACACGACTGCTTTGAAGGTCGATGGACGAGACTGGTGACGGAGTGGCAGCTAAAGGAGTGAACGTTCCTCGGCGGAGATGGGGCAATTGAAAGGGATTCTAGATTTGAAGCTTTCGTGACTGCAAGGATTCATACTCTTAGGTTTTTTCGGTAAAGTCACGTAGGTAAATAATACATATATAATTGAAATAAGAATTGAATATTATTTTACATTATTATTTTATTTATATTATTATTTCAATTATATTTTTATTATAAAAATTTTACCTACGTGACTTTACCGAAAAACCTAAGAGTATAATTATATCACAGTGGCAGCATAACAGATGAATTCTGAGGTACCTACAAATCACTGAAGCGTACATTGCGTAAATATCATACTTAACAAATATGCTTAGTTTTACTGTTTTATTTGATCGCGTTTCAATAATGTTCTCAAGAAATTTTGTTTTACCCAATATGACGAAAAATTATTACAATTTGCACATGAAAGGCGCTATATAGACATTTTGTTAATCGTTAATTAGTTTGACGTTCTGAAATTAAAGTTGTAATAAGATGAACATCCGTAACCAAATTATCCCTACAAATTTATATTCTCAGCAACGACAATGTAAAAAAAATATTATGCATATTCCACAAAGATTGCTTTAAAATTTACACTTATATACTATGTGGAAAAGAAGCAACATATTAAGAATCATAACCACAAAAGTTCAAATATATAATGTCATTGTTTGGAGAAAATAAAATAAAATAAAAATCACAATCACAGATTCAACAGCATTTCTGATATAAAAATCCAGATCATTAATCGCTAATTGGGCAAGAAAGCCTTGCAGGGGCATTTCAAACATGCAGCGACATTTCAGACTTACAATACTTTCGCACGGTTTCCTCGCGAGTTTTATATTTAGCTAAGGTGTTGGCATGTTTTTTTTTGCTGCTAGAATCTTATTCCGCAGGCGATCGTGGTCGAGGGACGCGCCAGGCTTTTAACGTCGCCGCCTTTGGCTCGTTCGTGAAAATCCTTCCTGTTCCTGCGCCGACCTCGCGCGGTTATCCTTTGACTTAATGCTTTCGTGACTGCAGGAATTCATATTCGTTGGGTCTTTCGGTAAAGTCACGTAGATAGATTTCGATTTAAAGCTTTCGTGACTGCAGGGATTCATCTTCTTGGTTCTTTCGGTAAAGTCACGTAGAAGGGAGAATTGTTTTATTATGTTTTATTTTTATTATTTTATCACGTAGATAGGTTCAAATTCATACAAATAAACAAAAACCAAGACGTTTCGATCGTAACACAAGCGATCGTCATCAGGAGGAAAAAAAAGACGATCGCCTGTGTTGTGATCGAAACGTCGTGGTTTTTGTTTATTTTTATTAATGTGAATCTATCTACGTGACTTACCGAAAGACCCAAAGAAAACGATTTTCTTCTGTTTAGTTTTTTTTGGGAAGAATGCGGCGCTGAAGTTGCTTACCGTGTTTCGAAATCGCTCGGCGACTTCGAGTTCGTGTGTGTACGTGTGTGTGCGTGTGTGTGCGTGTGTTTACGTGTGTGTGTGTACGTGTGTGTACGTGTGTGTGTGCGTGTGTACGTGTGTGTGTACGTGTGTGTGCGCGTGTGTACGTGTGTGTGTACGTGTGTGTGTGTGCGTGTGTGTGTGCATGTGTGTGCGTGTGTGTGCGTGTGTGTGCGTGTGTGCGCGTGCGTATGCGTGGGTGTACGTGTGTGTGCGTGTGTGTGCGTGTGTGCGCGTGTGTGCGTGTGTGCGTGTGTGTACGTGTGTGTACGTGTGTGTGCGTGTGTGTGCGTAAGTACGCGCACGGATAACTTCTCTCGCACTCTACGTAGCCAAGCGTGCTCATCGGAGATTTAAAAGTGCACAGCTCCCAGTGGCTTCCTAATATCGGAAGGAAGAGCGTTCCAGACGGCCGCAGAAGCGCATCTGGACGCACGAGAGTCAGACGATGTAAAATAAATCGTGCCGCTTGTGTACATATATTACAAAAATATGTTTGTAATGCTTGCTTATACTATAGGAGGAGGAAGTGGTGACTCAGTGGTGAGCACACTGCGTCGTGAACTTGGCAGCCTACCCGAGTTAGATTCCTGCGCCTTAACAAACGTCGGTGGTGAGTGATATCTCAACAGTCCCTTCTACACACCTTCACCCACATGTATTGACTGGCACGGCGAAGTATGATCACACTCACTCCCGCGACTCACACAGCATGGGTGAGTGCCTTTATCGATGAGTGCATTTGCAAAAGACTGCAAAGTTTTGTGATGATCACGCTGTGATAATGACCGTGTAAAATCGGATTCGTCGTTTTTTTCTTTTCCAGAAAGTACCTTGACATTTCAGGCAGTTGGTGCCCTTCTTGAGAACAAAGTCGGATCGCCAAGGCTGCACAGACATGCGATCGTGCGTGTCTGCGTGTGTGTGTTTGCGTGCGTGTGCGTGCGTGTGCGTGCGTGTGTGTGCGTGTGTGTGCGTGTGTGTGCGTGTGTGTGTGTGCGTTTGTGTGTGTGTGCGTGTGTGTGCGTGTGTGCGTGTGCGTGCGTGTGTGTGCGTGTGTGCGTGCGTGTGCGGCCCATTAGTCGGACAGGTATTTTTTTTAAACTTACCTTGTAAGACTAATTTTTTTTTTAACTCCAAATTACAAACGCACAAGTAAAACGTGCGCAAGCATGTAACACAGTCAATAGTTGCCTGCGTCTGACATTGCCAAAGCACTGATGAAATATATATTTATATATATTAAATACTTCTTCAGGACATGCATCCTCATACTTTGTGTGTCTCGCAACCATGGAGAGACGTGTTTGTTTTTACGGCGCATTGGCACATGAGAAGAATGTTAGTTTAATGGCGAGCTTTCCTTAATCCCAATGACAATGGGCTGACTGACTTGTGGCTGTGTTCAGTATGTCACAGACCAAGCAGCTGTTGGCTCAATTCAACATCCATCCTCTGCTTCGTTTCACACTCCTGCCAATGTGTATGCTTGTTTCCCATAGGATTTGCAAGGTTATGTATTCACGTGCGTATGCATACAGTGCTATGTACTCTTCGCACATTATGCTCTGTGTACAATATCACAGTAATCGCAACAGTAATTTACAGCCCTCTGTCAATCCACTGCTGGATGAATCCTCCCACGTCATGTCACCCATCAACTTGGTTCACTTCACTATACTCAGATCAGTACAGGTTGGTGACTCTGGACTGGTTCAGAAATCACTTGCCGATGATGTTAGCCGTGGCCAGGGATTGAACTCGGATTTATAGTGCAGCTACATAAACCACCGACCTCTCACTCCCACCACCCTCCCCACCCCATTTACCACATACAATACAAATATATACATGAGCTGCAAAGTAATTTTCCATTTCGATTTTTTTAAAGATTCTGCCGCTGAAGAACAGCTTGAAATCAGGGCAGAAAAAAAATGTTGCTACACTTTTTCCCGGAAATTTCAAGAACCGTAAAGTGCTTTCCTTGACGGTATATACAATGCAGAGTCTGTTAAAAACACCGGCTAGCTGTGATTATTCCAAATGCTTCAGCATTTTTTTATTGCATGAAAGTAAAAAAAGAAACCCCTTAAAAACGTGTGTAACATTCACTTCAATGCAAAGAGGAAAAAATTGAATCGCACAAAAGGTACAAATTTTATTCCGTGAGTTTGCATGAAATGTTTTATTTTTAGATACTGTAAGTAGTTTTAGACGTCAACATTGTGTTTTGAGATGTACAATTTCAGCAACGGGGTATGTTTTAGAGTAAGCCAGAGTCGGAGTAGTTTAGGATCTCAGCGAGGTGTGTGTACTTTCAGGGTCCCCAAAACCTCTACTCCTCTCATAGGAAACTTGGGTTATGCTTTTTTACATCATTAGACCTCCTTTGCCAGTACCAAAATACAATAATAGGGTCTTTCCCCTTTTGGTACTGGCAAAGGAGGTATAATGATGTAGATGTTTACCCCGAGCCCTCATTACTTTGATAGTGCATTGTCTTTGAGCTGTACGCTTTTTGGCGTCCTCTGGTCTAGCACCAATTGAGACGAGGCTCAAAGAAAGCTGTCTCTGGTGTGGACCAATCAGTTTCAAAGACAATGCATATATTATGAAAGTGTGTTTTTTGTTTGCATTTTCACCACAAGTATTGTGGTTAATGCACACATGATTCCTTGTAAAAAGGTTTCAGTTTTGTTGCCAGAAAAAGGGGAAAAAACCCTATTATTATGCTTTTTTAGTTAGATTGTTTACGTGTGTGTATTATTGTACACAGTGTGATTGACAAATGCGTTGTGTTGTTGTTATTTGTACCAATGCAGCAGCGTCACCAAAGTAATGTTTGAGTTTTGGCGTGCGGTGCGCTAAGAACCGCAATACTATTCCCCACACAAATATCCCCCGTGCAGTCCCATAAGACTGTTGGGGCAATTGCTGTGAGCAAGCGCCTATCCGGGCCGCCTTTGTTTCCACATTGCAGATGTTTTCCACACTGCACTAGGTACTCATTTGAGACTGAGTCGACATAGGAGAGGCCCAGGACTGGTTTAGATAATCGTCACCGATGTTGGCCATGAGTGGGAATTGAACTTGGGGTTTCTCTGCTTCGTAGCGCGCTGTGGTCACCACTAAACCACTTCTCCAAAGGCACGCACACAAAACACGCACACATACACAGACAATGTCTGGTAGTCTCAACTAAAAATAGATGTCTTTATTTAACTGGGTTAAGGCCTATTGAGACGAGCATCTTTATTTAGAGAGACTTGGGGATTGTAACCAAACTAAAAGTGGAGAGTCTAAAAACAACAACAACAAACTCGTAAATAATATGAATGTACACAAACATGATGAAGAAAACTACAAATGCTTTCTATAACCGTAATTAAAGAGCTAATCAATAGTTTTTTTATTACACTTTAAAATGTAAGATGATCCAAAAGTATGATTGCCAAGACTATGAATTGTCGTCATACAGTAATTATAGTTACAATAAAACACTCGCAATTTAATACAATATCGCTGGATTATACTAATTCACTCTTCACAATTGTTTATAGATTTTAAGTTTTCGTGACTGCAAGAATCCATACTCTTTGGTTTGTTCGGTAAAGTTACGTAGGTGAAAAGCTTGTGTTGCCTTTGAAACGTCGTCATTTAATTTATTTGTTTTCATTTTTAACCTACGTGACTTTACCGAAAAAAACAAAGAGTATTCACAATTGTTGTTGGTGAATTCCGTGGAGCAGGGAAAACGTGCAACCCGCTCTCGAAAATGCGTCATTTCCTCCACTGGCTCACGACTTGACCCATCATCTGTCTTGTGCGATTAAAGCAAAGTACTACTTTGTCGGCAGCTCGCAGCGCTGAGCCCCTTGTGGAGCGGCTGGCCTCAATCATGGGAATGTAGAAATGTCCCCCGCCCCCTGGCTCGGGGAACCAACTTAGAATTTTCATTTGGTTTCAATGTCAACATGGAAACCCGTCTCGTTGTGTAAGGGTTGCTAACTCTGAGATGCAACAATGAAAAAGCCAGAGAAATAAAATGGGAAAAACATGAATAACAAAAATATCTAACACTACCACGAGAAGAAAAAGCCGCACACGTGTGCATTGTCTTGAGCTTCAGATTATTAGTATTGTTTCGATTTAAAGCTTTCGTGACTGCAGGGATTCATCTTCTTGGTTTTTTCGGTAAAGTCACGTAGAATTATATAATATTTTTATATATAATATTATTATTTTATTATATTATTTTATTATGTTTTATTTTTATTATTTTATTACTTCCCTTCTCCGTGACTTTACCGAAAGAACCAAGAAGATTATTAGTATTGTTTCCCAACCAATACAAAACCAATATAGTCGTTGTCTAATCTCAGGAAGACTTATAGATTTCCCAGGACGCCTACCTCAAGAACGAGGCAAGGAAAGCCAGAGCAGGTACAACCCTATTTGTAAGTCGCAACACAAACTCATAAATTAGCACTCTCAGGTTTTTTCGGTAAAGTCACGTAGGTAAAAAATAAAATTAAAAGTCTCCGTCATCAGGTGGGACCATCACAGCTAAAATTACTGCATCAGTAAATTTTATTTTTTACCTACGTGACTTTACCGAAAAAACCTGAAAGTATGAATCCTTGCAGTCACGAAAGCTTCAAATCTAGAATCATAAATTATCGTTGTTGCGGTGGATTGAAGGAACGCAATTACGAGTGCACCGTGCGTCGAAACCGCTCCGCAGTTTTTCTCGAGTTGAACCGATCCTGCTGAAAGTTGGTGCACTTGCAGACAGCCGCGTGCGTGTGTGTGGCTGATGGATGGCGTGTGTAACACACACGCCTGTTTATATTTTACGTGCAGAGGACAGATCTGTGGAAGGAGACGTTTTTGTCCGTTTGTTCCTTTTTTGTTCTGTATTCTTGTTGTTTGTAAGCGAATCAACCGACAAGGCTTGTTTGGAGAGACCGCGCAAGGCCGCGTGGCTTTGTGTGTGTGCGTGTGGGGTGGGGAGCGGTGGGTGTAGTGGTTAGCGCGCTGCGCTGTGAACCTGGCGACCCGGGTTCGTTTCCCGCTCACGGCCAACACCAGTGACGATTATTTGAACCGGTCCCGGGCCTCCCCTAGGTCGACTCAGCCTCAAATGAGTACCTGGTGCGGTGTAAACATCGTCACTAGGGAGACAAAGGCGGCCGGGCGTGGTGATGGCCCACCCATCCCCTCGTGTGCCGTGCCGGCCTTCATAGGTGCTCGATAACAGCATACGGGGGGTCTTTGTGTGTGTGCGCGCGTGTGTGCGCGTGTGTGCGCGTGTGTGCGTGCACGTGTGTGTGTGTGCGTGTGTGTGTGTGCGTGTGTGTGCGCGTGCGTGTGTGCGTGTGTGTGCGTGTGTGTGCGCGTGCGTGTGTGGGTGTGTGCGTGTGTGTGCGTGTGTGCGCGTGTGTGTGTGTGCGTGTGTGCGCGTGTGTGCGTGTGCGTGTGTGCGCGTGTGTGTGTGTGCGTGTGTGTGCGTGTGTGCGCGTGTGTGCGTGCACGTGTGTGTGTGTGTGCGTGTGTGTGTGTGCGTGTGTGTGCGCGTGCGTGTGTGCGTGTGTGTGCGTGTGTGTGTGCGTGTGTGTGTGCGCGTGTGTGCGTGCACGTGTGTGTGTGCGTGTGTGTGTGCGCGTGTGTGTGTGTGTGCGCGTGTGTGTGTGTGTGTGCGCGTGTGTGTGTATGTGCGCGTGCGTGTGTGTGTGTGCGCGTGTCCGTGTGTGTGCGCGTGTGCGTGTGTGTGTGTGCGCGTGCGTGTGTGCGTGCGTGTGCGCGTGTGCGCGTGTGTGTGTGCGCGTGTGCGCGTGTGTGTGTATGTGCGCGTGTGTGCGTGTGTGTGTGTGCGTGTGTGTGTGTGCGTGTGTGTGCGTGTGTGTGTGCGTGTGTGTGCGTGTGTGTGCGCGTGTGTGTGTGTGTATGCGTGTGTGTGCGTGTGCGCGTGTATGCGCGTGTGCGTGTGTGTGTGTGCGTGTGTGTGTGTGCGTGTGTGTGCATGTGTGTGTGTGCGCGTGTGTGTGCGTGCGGGGCCGCGCACCGCGCTCCTTGAAGCTCGCGCTACCTGGCGTGTTGCGTGTTGCGCCCACACAGCGCCTCACAGAAGCGCTCATTGTGGATTACACATGTAGCAAACACCCCCCCACCACCCCCCAACAAAATATACACGATGTGAATAACGAGGAATAATAATCTTGCCACCTCTGCCGTGCAACAGAAACAAGGCGAATGTTTTGGGCCGAGGCCGTTCTTCAAGGCTGTTGCTTGAGGTTTCGCCGGCGGGATATTTACCCGATGAGGTTTTTTGTTGTTCTAAGGCACTTTGCCTAAGGTGGTTGGGGGAAAGATTTTGGGAAATGTTCGTGCTTTTCAGGACCACACCTCTGGAGAGGCAACCTTGCTGGAAAATTTGCGCTAGAATGTTCTGCAGGAAGGCAGTTTGCTCGCGCTGTGGTGAATTTACGGGGTTGTTAAATTCACGCGTAAACCACCGCCAATGCGTAGTGCCGTTTTCTTTAGCACATTTCTAAGGCGATGAAATGTTTAATTAAGCAAACGTGTTTGTTTTTGTTCTCTTGTTTTTGCCAACTTCGAAGCTCTTAATTAAGTTCGCGAGCCTAGTTTAAAGTGAATTCACTTAAAGGAGAGCTTAAAAGAGCACTTAGACTTAGAAAAAAAAGCACTCCCAAATGTTCAGACGGACGAACATCTTAATCAACCGATAGCAACTTCTTTCGTGGACGTCCGCGCGGTGACGCCGATTTACGCCGGGAATGTCCGCGGCAGTGTGTTTGGGACGTCCCAAAGAAGATTGCACAAAGATCAAGTAAAGTGGGTGGGAGGATCAAACTCATTTAGGGTTTAGTCCCAGCATGGACTGTGAGAAGTGAGGCTTTTGGCTCGTTTAGAAAAATCAATCTGCATGTTGCTGGAAAAAAAATCCTCCAGTTACAATGAAAATTAGCAAATTACCCAGGCAGCATTAGGCATGCTTTGTAGTCGCTGAGTGTAATGTGAAATATATGTGAAACGTGTTTGCGTTTTTATTTAAATTGGCGGGGTTTCTTTTGTGTGTTTCATGATGGGAGATACCGCGAAATGCTTTTTTTAATATTCATTTGAAACGTGGAAGCGTTGCTCCTGCACCGAGGTTCATTAAATATTGAGAGTCCTGCGTTTGGTTGTACGAAAGGACATCGTTTCAATTAAATGCGAACTTGTGATCTTTATCACAGACCCTATACTTACATTTGTGCAGCAATAGTTTATGTAATTTCTGGCATTACCGAAATGTGTTTTTTTATTTACTTTTGTGTTCCTTAAGTAGTTGGGCTTTTTCCCAACCGTTTGGTAAAATCTATGTTAAAACTATACAATGAACAAGGTGGTCATGTAAATAAAAGGATAATAGTCATACTCCACGTATTTTTAGCTCTACATTAAATAATAAACATTTTGTTTTACACATTCCATCATCCACACGGCCTGGCATGCTTTTGTATCTGTGCACTGCTATAAACTATGTATCTATATAGCATTTCCACATTCAAGTGTGTTTGTCACGTAGGCTTCTGCAACCAATATTATCCATAATAGAAGTTTTTGGGTTAGATCGCGTAAATATTAAAGTGTTGTTAACCCCGCCACCACCCCACACAGCCAATTAGTAAGGTTTGTCACGTAAATAAAACATGCCAAATCGTTACTAGTACAGCACAGCAGTCTACAATTGGAATTGTAAATGTTGTGGGTTTACTGTCCAACACACTGCTGGCGTGCTGTACTTGTAACGAATTTGCACGTTTTATTTAAGTGACAAACCTTACTAATTTTCTGTGTCGGGTGGTGGCGGATATAACGACACATTTATAATTACGTGATCTAACCCAATAACCTCTATTATGGAATTTCAAGTGTATACACATATGCAATCAGAATATACTGAGGCCACACAAGACTGAGATTTGACAAAATATATATTTTTGTATCTCACAAATATATAATAATCATCAATCACCATTCTCATGTTTATGTGGGTATGGATTTTTTAAATTAGCAACTTTGTGTCCTTTTGAGAAAATAAACGTTCTCCAATACAGTACATACACACACTGTACATAAACGCACACAGCGAAACATACTTATAATACGTTCAAGAAAAATACTTCACTTTTAAACACACAATGCAAAATAAATATCGTTAAATCCGTGACGACCTTCTTTGAACAACCGTGACAATCTGATATCAGAAACGCACAGCGGCTGGGGCGCGAGCGTCTTGTTACAAAGAATGCGCTTTTGAGAATTCACTCATCTTCGGGTTTTCGTGGGACAACACAAAACATAAACTCCACAATGTAACCCCCGCGACAAGAACCCAAAACGCGGCACAAAGGATTTGTTTTACACGCCTGCGTGAAATTGCATTACGGTGGCCGTAATGTTGACAGTTTAAAAGGTAAACGACGACAAGCGACTGCGGTTTGATTCCACCACGAGTCTTCCTGCTCGTGGCGTTTCAGCCAAAACAAGAACCCACGCGTTGATAGTTGTATCAAAGGCACTGCTTCCTTCCAACATAGCACCCCCCTGCTTCCTCTGTCGATTTTTATTTGTTACTTTGCAGCGTTGAAATATTTTTCCGCGTCAGTTTTCGACGCAGCCCGACAAGGTGTCGTGGACGTTTATCCGACGTAAAGGTCTGTGAGCTCAAAGTGGATTTTTTTAAAAAATGCCGTAAGAGATCCGATGTAAAATCCACGCTTGACATGCACGTACGCTCGCTCAACCCCGTAGCGCCCGCCCGGCCGCCCCACTCATCCACTCGCTCATACAACACGCAAAGAAAGCGATGAATAATACATGAAACAAAACAAAGCATTCACACACACAACAAAAAACACACGCACAAATTACCGAGTCTTTATGAGGATTTATTAAATTGGAGATGGCACATTTCAAACGAATTGCTCCCACAAATTAAACCCGCACATCTTCTGCCGAGTTGCTACAGCCGAAATCCCAGGCCGAAATGGCACAGCAAGCCAGCGCTGGTTAGTCGTTTTATTAAAGACATCCGTCAAGGAAATTTCAGGCATCTGCCCAAAACAAATGGCTTTATTTTCGAACCCTGTATGGCGGAGCAATTGGCCGCAGGTGTTGAAATTTTGCGATGAAAGCCGTGGCTGCGTGTTTTGGTTTGTGCCGATTCTCGAACTTAAGGCGGCCGATTACCAAGCGTGGGAGATGCGGCAAAACGCGAGCGCACTCATCCCCCGCTTTGTTCGAGAGCTCGGCTTAGCGCCAAACATTGCAGTTGCTCCGTGTGGTTCTCTGCTTAGTGCCAAACATTGTAGCTGCCCCGTGTGGTTCGGCAATCAATGTAGCGTTTACAACCTGTACGTGCGCTTGGATATTGTCGATCCAACTCGTGAAAATCGTGCCCCGTGTATTTTCCTAATCTATTTTCATAAATAATAAACGTGGTAAATGTGTAAAATGTATGGCATTTCGGTGCAATTCTTTGCGTCAATACCGTTTGACGATTTGTCGAGGGAGATTCCTATTTCAAGTAATTTGTTTTGGAATGGATTTTGAGGCATTTTGTGAATTGACATTTTATTTTTAAAATCCTCACTTATATTCCAAGCCCTTTTTTTATTTAAAACGGCTGCGTTTCTATACAGCCGCAAGTACATGCTACGTTTCCACCCTCGTCTTTTTGTAAGCCTTCCCCATCAAACATGTCAAATATATTTAAGTGGCCTCACCTTGGCAAGAAATTGCTGACTTTCATAATCATTTTGTTCTTTACCGTTCACACCATTTAGCAACTAAGCCTACCACTTGCCTGGTGTGCCTTGAAGCAAAGCGCAACCTTCACAAGCACACAAACAGATGTTATTCACAGCATAAGTGTTTGGGTTAGATCTCGCCAATATAAATGTGTCGTTAACGCACCACAACTCGACAAAGCCAATTAGTAAGGTTCGTCATGTGAACAAAACGTGTCAATTAGTTACTACTTCTGCACACGGGTGTGTTGAAGAGTAAGCCCAGAACATTAACAAATTGAGTACGACGTTTCACTGGTGATTACAACCAGCTTCATCAGGCAATTTGCCAGAATTGTGAAGAAGTCTTCCTGCTTCCGGTCTCAAATAGAGCACGATGATGTCATCACGGTGAAAAAAGTTCGTTGTCACCATGTGGTACGCAAGAATTATCCTGCCTCGTAAACACGCGTCCCGTAAAATTGACGAGCTCTGAGTTTTTTACCCTTCTATCTGGCAACAAAACTGACACCTTCTTTACAGGGAGTCATGTTTGCATAGACCACAATACCTGCAGTCATAATGCAAACAAAAAAAACAAAAAACCAACCCATGTGAGACTAGGCTCTAAGGAAAGCTGTCTCGGGTGTGGACCAATAAACTTCAAGGACAGTGCATACATTATCAGAGTTATGTTTTTGTTTTTTGTTTTTTTGTTTGCATTATGACTGCAGGTATTGTGGTCTATGCAAACATGACTACTTGTAAAAAAGGTGTCAGTTTTGTTGCCAGATAGAAGGGTAAAAAAACAATTATCATATTTTTTACTGGCAAATGCGGTTCCAATGGAGCTCTGAGTTGGCGACGGCTCCTCCTTAACTGGCAACCGCCGGTCTCGTTGATCATGCGGCTCGCGCCACCCTCGTTATGTTTGTGAAACACGACCCCTGTTGTGTGGCAAATTGTGAAGAAATTCCACCAGGCCACAAAACAAAAAAGGAAAAACATAAACCAGAGGAGGGGAGAGAAATACAACGGCAAAGTGCACAATTATGTGATATTATTTAGGCAAAAATTACCCTCAAAATGTGGTTTTCCGGGACCGTCGCATGAAACAATAACCACGTGTAGCACACGGAGACGCTGTCTTCTCGACGGACCTGTTCTTCACCTGAGGACGGCTGTTTGCGTTGTGGCCGAAACGTCGTGAGAATTATTTTATTATGTTTAATTTTTATTATTTTATTATTTCCATTCTACGTGACTTTACCGAAAGAACCAAGAAGACGTTCGCCTCCTGTTGTAAAGACTAAGGGAAAATGCCTTGCAACACCCGCCGTGCAAGATGTGTTTGTGCCAAAGCAATGCAATCGTGGTAGGTTATGTCAACAACCGCCACATCTGGCTTGAAGTTCAAAACAAAGTTAACAAAGTGCGTTACTGCGGGCGGGATGCAGCAACGTGCTCTCAGAAGGGGCAGCACTAATTCGAGCCGACGGACATATGCAAGCGGTGAACTAAGTCACGGCTTATATTTAGGAAATGCTCTTGCAGCCAAAATATACTTTTGAAAATGCCTAGTGTTGTTGGCCAGCGGTAGTTTGACCCAGAGGATTTTGCCCTCGACTCCGCAGTTGTGCGGTCGCAGCAGAAATGAATTCACAGTTGTCTTGTTTTCGGAAGGAAAAGTTTTTTTTCTTTTTCTTCTAAATTAAAAGACAAAATTGTTTTACCGCTCAGGCAAGCGTGGAGCAGGGCGCATCTCTTGTTGCTCGCCCAAACCGGTCGTGTATATTGCTCAGCCCTTTTGGCAGGGGACAGGCTATCGATACGATGGCCAATGTGAACTTGTCTCAAAATGGCACACATTGTATTGATCAGGAAAATACGACGGAATGAGTTGATCCCCAACTGCTGATTTGAACTTGCAGCCTTCGGATCGTGGAGAGGGCTCTGCTCTATTGCCACCTGGTCCAATAGAATATAATACAAAAAGAGTTAAAATTAAACATCAATATTTATCGAGATACTGCCGTGGAGTAACGAACGGTCCGCACACTGGACTTGCAATCCAAGGAGTCGCCGGTTCGATTCTATCTCCCGGTGCGCCAGTTGAAGCAACGTCGCAAGTTTCGTAAATGACCGACCTCTGTCCACCGGGCAGTATGAATGGGTAAACCACATTGAGTCGATTGGCAGGCTCTGTCGGGTGGTGCAAAGTTCTCGGTGGTCCCACTTGTCCCATGATGTCTGCACCGACTAGAGGGGCCGTCTTGCGCAACCTCCAGTGGAGGTCCTTCCTCCAGCAGTGGCGTGAATTAGCGGCTTGCAGGGCTGCACCTCTACCTATGAATCGTTCTACATTAACCCGACGGTATGTGGCGTTTATCTACGAGCGTGACTGTCCAGTGATATTCGTGGCTTCATACGCACTGCCTTGGCTCTCCTGTTCCTATTTCTTGACACCGCATAAATGTATTCAACATTGCACGAATGTATACCGTACGAGTTATATATTTAAAAACGTTTGTTTACGTGCCATGTAGGCGTCACGTGACCATCCTGGGACAGCCTTGCAAACGAGATGTTTCATAGTAGTAGGTTTTTACCCTTTTAAACTGGTACAAAACTGACACCTTTATACAAGGCATCATGTTTGCAATAACCACAACACAAGTAGTCAAAAATGCAAACAAAAAGAAGCAACTCTGATAATGATAATAATATGCACTGTCGATGACGTTGATTGGTCCACACCTGAGACGGCTTTCTTTGTTTCATCTCAAGTGATTATCCAGGTGAAATATCTATTTTTTTAAACACGTACATAATTACCTTTATTTGATTTTTACCTACGTAATATTCATGAACGCTAACATTAAGCTTGGCGGGCGTTTCGTGTGAAACTATTGACATTAAAGAGCGACGCTTGGCCAGGGCCTTAGCGTAAACCGCGTTGCTGCGATCTTCCACGTGGCCACTCGCGCGGGTGCCGTGAAGTCACCTCCAGGAGCCTCCCTTCCCTTCTCCGCTCTCCACGTCCGCACCGCAGCGCCGTGAGCGTGGACCAATTCACCAAAATAGACCACGCTGCGCGCGGGACGCGGCTCGGCGTTCAATCTTAATTTATGTCTTCTCTCTTTCCCTTTCTCCCCTGGCCCACAGCTCAGGAGAAATTTGATGTCCAAGCACTTAATGGGATCCAGTAGAAATGTGCGGCTGCTGATCCACCCCGTAGAGTTCTTTTTAAATTTGGACAAATGTCCAAAATTATCGCGGGGGTTTATTTTTCTTTCATTTTTGTTGTTGTTGTTACATATATATTGTTTAATCGCCGTTCAAAATTGCGAGACGTTTTCGGCGATGCGCGTTTGTTGCATCCATCAACATCAGCCGGACCACGTGATGTAGTGGCGGCCAAGGCAGGGCAGCACTTCAAGGTCTAAATCTATTCCGTGCACTGCCCAATGAATCCCCACTCCAGAGAGGTGGCCAGAGGTGGGTGGGGACAGCCCGACCGGTGAGAGCGTTGAGTCGGCACCGATCAGAACCTGGGTTCACATCCATACAGCTGCCTGTGGTTAAACAACGTCAAAGTGTCGTGAGTTTATGATCTCAGCCAGCTCTCTGCTGACCGCAATCAAGACAAATATATAAACCTGCGTAATACGTGCGGGTATGCATTTCATTTGGATAAATTCCGTTGCTGAACATGTTTTTACGTTGGGTTTGACTGTCGTGTGAAAAACAATACCAGTGCATATTGGTTGGAAAAGCGTGCCCATATATAGATATATGATAAGCTTTTCAGGAAGAAGTGTGGTGAAAACGCTTGATGTTCACATGGTATCATTCTAAAATCGCAATAGCCATTGGTTTTGTCTTCTTCTTTCTGCCATACTTCACCAAGCTGACCAGTGCGGGCTTGTCACAGGGAAGGCAATTCAGGAGCAGTGGCTGATATCGCTCGCCAAGGACGTAGGATTTGGCCGAGAGTTGAACTCGGGTCACCGGAGTTCATGTTAGAGCTCGCAAAGTGCCACTGCTACCCACTCCTCAAAATGTGTTGGACGTTTCAGATAGAAATGCAATCACTCAACGATGGGGGAACACTTCATGGAATTTTGAAGTGAGTGTGTTTCTGGAACTGTCACATTGAATGCGGGGGAATTATCTCCATTTATTGTGCTGGGAACGTGCCTTCTAAATGATCTGATGGCGTACACTATATTATTCGAGGCGCCCTTGAGTGTGCGTGTGCGCACGCGCGTGAACTGATCGAATGTGACGCGCACAGCAGCCAGCCTTGTTAACCCTTAACTCTGTAGACGTTCCCTTTACTCAGGAGACGAGGCTGCCCCACGCGTGAACCCGGCCGCTTGGCGAAAACGCTCGTTCAAACTGGGGGAAAAATACCTCGTCGAAAACGAGCACAAGCAAACAGAGAAACACATTGCGTTTATATTTCATTTCGTTTAATTGAAAGGTCGAACGGTCTTCCCGTTTGAACGGTCACTTGAGCAGTGTTGTTTCCGTTTGGTGGCTGAGAAACACTTTTTGGAAATTCCACGTTCTCTTGCAGGGGGGACTGGTCTATCCACGGCGTAAACATTGTAAGCTTCTCTTCACAAGCTCCTGATTGTTTTAAGGCACTGTTCATCGTTCACTTTGTCCGTTTGGTTTGTCCCCTTCTGCTGCGATACAACAAAAAAAATCGCTTGAAATTACAGAAAACTCCAGGGGAGTTGGGCAGGAGTGCATCTGGCTAATGGCATGAAATGGGTGCAGCTTATTTGACCGCCTCGCCTGGGTCATGCTTAGTCTGAGACCAGAGAGACCCACATAATCATCACCCAATCCGATCTCTGTCTTTGCCCCATTCTATTCTAGCGGACTCGGTCTCACCAGCCTCCTCCTCCTCGTCCCCCTCATCCTCTCCCGCACCCCTAAAGCGCAAACAGCCAATCAGATCAGCTCGCCGATAATCGTCCTGGCAGCTGGCACTACCCCAGCACCCCCCCCGGCTGTGGCCGCGGCACGATATGATGAGCGATGCAGCCAAGCTTGTCTGGCACGGCTGAGACACAAATCGGCCCAAATTACAGGCAGAGAAGCAGGCGGGGCCACGCTTTGACTCTGCGACTGAGCGCGGGTGTTCAGGAGCACGCGTCCGAAAAAAATTGGGTCCCTTTTGTGTGTGTGTTGATTTTTCCAACAAAAAGCTATAAACAACTGAAATTGATTTGTTGGAAAGAATGTCAAATTCTCGTGAGCAGATGTGATATTGTGCGGAGCGATGAGCCTTAACATCTTTAAATAGGCATGCCTTTCGAATGACCAAATTATACATTTTTTCTCTTGAAATATGAAGACTCTTGCTGGTATTTGAGATGTAAAATGCCAGCAACGATTACGAGAGTTAACGATTTATGCAGTTAAAAAGTATTGCAGCGTTCGTCATGACAAGTTGAAAATGATTAAATTCATCGTAATCATTGGCATGCTCTTCAATTTGAAGATACAACTTTGTAATCGATTCAAGTTAAACTTACCGATGCAGTGGTTTAGCTGCTAGTTGATGGCCTCCCTGTACCCTGCAAATCACGGAGGTTGCTCGACCATACTTCACCACATCGCTCGGCGAAGATTAACTAAGGTGGGGACACTGCAAGACCAGTTCGGACGTCACTCACCGCCGGCGTTAGCCACAGCCGGGAGGCCACCACAGGGCTGCTCGGCTCGTGGGGGCAGTGCGCTCACCGCCCCCACTTCGTCCGTCGCAGCCATTAATACCGTACGCGTTAATCCCGCGGAAGGTGTCTGTCGGTCTAATTTGATCGTGCGCCAAATTTTCGGATTACGCCGCGATCAAGAGTTTCGTGGCGAGGACGCATCTGCGCCGCACTGAAAGGACAAGGCTGAACATCAACTGTCTGTGCGCGTTCAGATAAAAATAGACAAGACGTGTCACTCGGTGGATACCAGGCTGACATTTCAGGGTTGTCTTCAACAGTTCCAAAAATACAAGTGTTTTTCTAGGCCACCATCACTTTATTTTGTTGATTTTTAAGTCTGGCTGAGTTCTGTCTGTTTTTGTTTAACCCTTTCCAACCCGAGGTTGCATGCATTGTTGCATTAGCTTGTTCATGACTGGCACTGCATAGGGAAGTGTTCATCCAGCAGTGGATTGACAAAGGGGGGACTGCACAGTACGGAAGCTTTGCACTCACAACATTGAACGATCATCCAGTAGCTTTCATTTGGCATCCTGCCGATGGGATTTGGTGAAGTCAAAGCTGGCGCGAGTTTTTTTTTTTATAAACAAATACTCATCATCATCATCAGCCAAGATGTAACCACTGCTTGATGAAGGTCTCCCCAAAGCTATCGCCATCCACTACGGTCTCGCCATGTAACGATCCGCCTAGCAGCCTGCGTGCAACAGCTGATCTCAAAATGTGTTTTTTTTCTCAGCGCTGATCCCATCCCTGCTACTCCTTCATCAGTCACAACCGTCGGCCTGGCAATCCTGCACCAACCCCTCCCCCCCCCCCGTGCATTTCTTAGCGGTCGATAGGACCGTCTGTTCTCCAATGTGATGCGATGGCGGGGGGTGGAGGGGGGGGGGAAGAAACACTCATCCAAAGGCCACTCTGGTCAACGGATTATATTTTCATTTATTTAATTTGAGTGCTTGAACAGTCGATGGCGTTGTTTGTCAGAATAATTTGATGCTGAATGAGACGCATGCACTGCCCAGTGAAGAAGTTACTGCCTGGGGAGGCAATGTGCTTGCTGAAAGATGAGCGGCCACGGTGGTGCTGCCAATGGATTTTCCCTTCAGAATTTAAGAAATCTAGGCCAATTCGAGTCAACCTTGCAGAGAGGTCCCAACGTGTCGTTGCGAAATCTGTCCTCAGTGATCCGGAGGGATATTTGTGCCCGAACAGGAAATACCTCATGGGAAAAGTAAATATATGTTTGCATATATTTCGTGTTATATCGACTGTGCCTTCGGCCTTTATATTGGCCCCTGCCATGAAAATGTGGAATTTTAACCACGGGCTCACAGCTGCCATAGGAAATGAAAGCTGTTCGTAGCTCAGTTGCGCTGGGAGGCACGTTGACGTTGACATTTACGAGGTTTCTTATCGTCAGGGAAAGTGCATAGTTCCGATAAATTTTGCTGGGGAAAAAACGGCTCATGGAAATTTGGGAGACAATACACCGGAAAGTCACGGCTTTTACAAGATAGAGCTGATGTTTTGCTTTTCGAAAATTCTTCAAGAAACCCCAGCGAACAGGATATCCCATGCAAAACTAAGTCAGCCATCATAATGGCATTTCACCGACATGACATATTCTACTCTGTTTGGATGGTTATTTCATCCAACGTGTTATTTTCATGGGCAGAATTTCATATAATAAATGTAAGCCCTTTGTCAATCCACTGCTGGATAAAGGCCTTCTCATGCCACCTTAGCCGTTGGTGTTGTTTTACCATCCATACTTCACCACGCTGGGTCAGTGCAGTTTGGTGGAAAGCAAGAACCTATGACTGGTTCGT
Source organism: Lethenteron reissneri (assembly GCF_015708825.2). Classification (NCBI taxonomy): domain Eukaryota; kingdom Metazoa; phylum Chordata; class Hyperoartia; order Petromyzontiformes; family Petromyzontidae; genus Lethenteron; species Lethenteron reissneri. The sequence goes on along the minus strand of NC_083823.1, from coordinate 1,720,149 downwards.
ATATAACTCGCCACTCTTAGCGAGGCCTGGGAGTCGAACTCGGGTCACCGTGTCCACAACGCGGCACACGAACCAGTTTGCCACCGCTCCGCAGAGAGTTAAAAGCAGTTCTAGAATGTTTCCTTCTAAAATTAATAACATGTATTAAACACACAACTTGCAACGTGTGCATAGTTTGTGAATCGGATGCAATATTCAATTAGCGTGAAGCCAGAGGTCAAAGTTCCTCGTATGCCACCCTGAACAGGTAAGAGCCTGAACGGGTGAGAGCTCTAAACTGTAAACTATTTTTATTTTTGGTTCTTTCGGTAGGTCACGTAGAAGGGAAATAATAAAATAATGTTAATGTAAAACAATACAAATTCTCACGACGTTTCGACTGCAACACAAGCAATCATCATCAGGTGTGAAATCCACAGAAAGAAAATTTGAAAAAATTATAGTTTAATATTAATATTCTTTTATTATTTCCCTTCTACGTGACTTTACCGAAAGAACCAAGAATATGAATCCCTGCAGTCACAAAAGCTTTAAATCAAGATGTAAACTATTTTGTTTATTTTACCAGGTAAGGCCCACTGAGCTATGTAGCTCTTTTTTCAGAAATGACCCGGCCACAAATTATATCTCAACAACGCGGCTGGTCATGTGGAAATTTATAACAAGCGAATACTAATAAACGTACGTTGATTCTAAATGTGGAGGGAGCCGGAGAAAAATCCACGCGACCACGGGGAGAACATGCAAACTCCAAATATACAAGCATCAGGGTCTGGATCTAACGGAATGCTCTCCTTTATACCAGGCGAGGTAGTTAACATCTCCCCACTGTGGTGCCTAAATTGGTGGGAACCTGGACATGTGAGAGTCCAAACAGCCTTGAGCTGCTGCGTCAAGGTGAATGGTGCTTGGATGCGGCGTTTGTGCAGTGTGGGATCTATCCACTACTGGATGAAAGACACCCCAAGCTATCGCCATCGAAATGTTGATGTAATACTTCATTTCATATTCCAAATCAGAGCTTGAATATTTACTCGTATAGGTCCAGTTGTGTTTTTGTATGATAAGAGAAGTAGAATTATGTGACGTTATATATATATTTTTGTTTCCCTACCGAGCAAAGATTTTAAGTCCTGTGCAGCGAAAATGCTCACACCTCTGGCTGTTTTAGGTTGCCTTCAAATAACAGAAAGGGTGAGAAGATTACCATCGCAGATTTTATTTTATTTTCTCCTGTATCATTCCTCCCAACGACGAGGATGCTTTTATTCCATTTCTCGGCATTTAATTCCAATCAAAATGGATTTGCCCACAGAAATGACACACATCGAAACTGGCCATGTCAATGTTTGATATAAAAATGCTCTGACAGAATTGCATTTGTTCAGGAAAAGGCATTGAAAATACACTGAAGTGCAAGCAGTTACTTATTATTAGGGAAACCAAAAGCAACACCACAACTTGATATAAAATGTAACAGCGTGTGTCTCCATTATTCCAGTGATCTACTTTGGTTATATAAAAGCAGCGCACCACGAAATCCACGACGGTGTTTAAAATCTTTTTATCTGCAGTATTTAGATATAAATTATGCTGGCTTGAAACAGAGGTTTCATGCAAAAAAAAGCATGCGCACATGCAAAAAAATCGTCCTTACTAGACTGGTCTGTTTGGCAAAACAAATGATTCTCTAACATAGTGCACATTAGATCAAGACGTGTTTTCCTTGAGTAATACACATTTGTGCAAGCTCGGGATATATTTTCTTCAACACGTCACTTTATATTTGGTAGAAACATCATGCAGATGCATTACAGCACTTTTCTTGAATATGTAATGTTTTGTGCGCATTCTAAATAATTTATCACACGCCACTGAGTGCTCGGAACGCATTTACGTGTAATATATTTATTCTTTTCCTCGAGGTACTTTATTTTATGTCCCTTACCTTGCTTGCTTATGTAATCAAAAAAACTTCTCTCATCATCATCCTCGCCATCATCCTCATCATCATCATTGGGTTCCGGAGAGGATTGGTAGTCGTTGTGGTCTTGCAGTCAGCTGACTCCCAGACACGACCGATTAAAATTCACCGTCGCGAACTCTCACCACGACGAACCTCTGGGACGTCATTATCGAGCGAGCTTGCAAGTCGTAAGAGTTTAGTGTGTATACAATAATGTTAATTTGTCATAACGCATTCTCACGTGGACTCGCAGAGGGCCGCGGTTTCATTCGCAATTGTTGCCGTGACGCCCGAAAGCCAAAACCCTCCGCGCTTAAACATTTTGTCTTTGATTGAAACAAATCAGGATTCTCCATGACCGCTGTACTCATCACCAGCTTAACCGCCTCTGCTTCCATGCCAATTATTAATGATGGTGATGTGGTGTACAAATCTGAGCAAATTGTATGCAGCTCCCTTACACTTTTATTTCTAATGAGAACCATCTGCTCTGTATAGTGCATGGGGCTAGAGCAGACATTGGCACCGCCATAAGGAATCGGCACTTTTCGCGTGACACATTTATTTATACGGCCAATACGAGTGAGTTATTCGATAATGTGAAGACATTGGAACCGCTACAGCAACGACGCCTCAGGTTGGTACTGACAAGTGAGATATCTGGTCTGCGGCGCTCATGGACTAACAGCCACAATCTCTTAAATAATATCTGCTATCAACTACAAGAAGATGTGTGCATCGTTCATAATATAGACTTGTTTTGTTGGGTTAGATCGCGTAAATATAAATGTGTCGTTAAACCCGCCACCACCCGACACAGCCAACTAGTAAGGGTTGTCACGTAAACAGAACGTGGCCAATTCGTCACTAGTACAGCGCACCGGTGTGTTGGAGAGCCAAGCCACAACATTTACAATCTGCGTACGACGTTTCACCAATACTTACAAATTTGGCTGTCGCCTGAAAAAGCAAAATTTTGATGAAGCTAGTTGCAATTACTGGCGAAACGTCGTAGTCAGATTTTAAATATTGTGGATTTGCTCTCCAACACACTGGTTAGTGCTGTACTAGTATACTACACTACTATACACTACACTATACACTACTATACACGACACTATACACTACACTATAAACTACACACTAGTGCTGTACTAGTGACGAATTGGCACGTTCTGTTTACGTGACAAACCTTAATAATTGGCTGTCTCGGGTGCTGGCGGGTTTAATGATACATTTATATTTACGCGAGCTAACCCAACAAAAAAACACCTACATTATGAATGATATTGGTCGCGAAAGCCTCCTACGTGTTAAACTGATGTGTGCATCGGTTTCCTTTTTCTTCACGGCGTCCACGATGTTTGCCATGATGCGAGAAGTCGGTCTCCTTTCTTTAACGAGAGATGAAGTGAACCCGTTTAGAGATGCACGTAAATATCAATATTTGGTCCAGGAGAAAAAAGGAAAGATTTAGTAAACATTGAAAGGGCAACGATAATCATGAAAGAGCGACATTTTGCAACATTTCCTCTCCTGCGAGGGTGACCTGCGTGTTGCCCTTGGCTCTGCGGCGAAATTTACCGCGCGACAACATTTATCGTACGCGATAATTTGTGTCGGCCATGCCGCAGAATGTCGCTCTACCGGCGTCATCGTTGCCGCCTGACATTTTTCTTCAACGTTACACTTCCTGACAAGATATTCAAGAAGTAGCAAACTCGATCGCTTTTTAAAGCCTTAGGTGAATGGCTGTTATCCATGAAATTAGTGTCGTTTGAAAAAAAAATCCGGCGTAATGATTTAACGTATCTCCTGTAACTGGCAGCACGTTCGTTCTAAGCTTTATAGATTGATGACGATTAGAACAGGCTTAAAGGTCGGCTCAAGTGGCGTGATGTACAGTTTAAGCGTTTTGATGTCGTCTTCATTATTGGAAGCACAGCAAATGACAACCCCCCCCCTTCCTCCCCCCACAAATTAAAGTGTCAAATACGTTCGCAATTTTTTGGGAAACTTGTTTTGTGATAATTGTGTATTGTGACAAACGATGACAGTGGAATGGCAGTCTCGTGCTCCGCTGCTGTCGTCCAGTTTCCTGGCAAGACACTCGCGTTTACACTCTCCACTCCCATTCCTTGTTTCACAGAGTCGGAAAACGAAGTTTTTATCATTCTTGTTTGCGTCATATCTTGGCCCGCACACATGGAGTCACGTGCCATAGAGAGCAGCAATTTCTCGCGATGTTGCCGATTATAAAATATAAAACATTTTCAACGAAAATTTCAGCGAAACAATATATAAATGAATAGTGCGTACCTTGTGCTTGCAGCAATATCGCACCTGGATTGAGAACCCATTTCTTAGATCATTTATGAGGAGCGTATTGAAAATGTAAGCGTTGCAAAACACGTTATTCTGTTGTTGCTTCAACACACCGGTGGGCTAAAGCAGTGAACTATTTGTCTTTGTCAACGTGACACATTTTTACTGATTGGCCGTGTCGGGTGGTGGAGGGTTACGACACATTTATAAATAAACGCGATCTAAACCCAAAAATCGTTGATTATGAATAACATTGGTCGCGAAAGCCTACGTGTTAAACTGACGTTATTTTTTTACTTATTTTAATTGTGTAATATGATTTCAAAGTATTTGACACTTTTTTTACTTCCACATTTGATGCTGCTCTTTTTTCTAACCCAGGTGCCCCCTGAAGTAAGAGACATCTCGTCTCACGGGTTCTTACTTGGTTACAGATAACGGGCACGGTTAAGCATTTAAATAAAAATTAAATATTACATTCACCACATGCGCACGTGCTAAAATAACAACCACAGTCATTTTTCTTGGTTCTTTCTGTAAAGTCACGTAGAAGGGAAATAATGAAATAATATTAATATTAAACAATATATTATTTTATTATTTCCCTTCTACGTGACTTTACCGAAAGAACCAAGAATATGAATCCCTGCAGTCACGAAAGCTTTAAATCGAAATTTAACCACAGTCATTGTTTAGCTCAGTTCTTCCTCGGTAACTAAAAATGATTTATTTTTGAATTAATCCTCTTCCATCTGTGTACACGTTTGACAATTCCGTGAGAGAAGCAGACCCACGTCACGGGGTTACAACAAGGCGGACCGCTCCATCTCCGCTCGCTCATTTTTAATGAGCATTTCTAATTCTTCACGACGTCTTGTTAGCCGCGCGCTAAGTAGGCCTGGCACCGGAGCCCACCTTTGACCTTTCTGCGCGCGTGCCCGTTGCAATCGGCGTACATCGTGAATCCGTGAGGCGCGTCTTCTGACCCGCCACTCGGCCCGGCGTGTCCCGTGAAGCCCTTTCTGGGAACCCGGTAAGGGCCACGGGCAGGCCGCTGAAAACGCTCGCCGCTCCTTACGTAGGTTTACCGCGCCCGTGCCTCGTGCGGCACGGTGCCTGACGTTTCGCGAACGCGCGCCGGGAGCTTCTTCAGGGATCCGGATTTGAACTATCGACTTGAATTTTGTGAAGAACGCTCCCAGCACGCGGAGCGAATCCGTCGGACATCGTGCCGAACGACGCGCGGTGCGGCCCGAGCTCGCACCGGAGAGCCGCTGAACCATCACTCTAAGCCACGCATTTGGAGGTATGTTAAGGGCACGGCGTACGTTCTCTGTTCCACGGCCCGGCATCGCAATCAACTCTCGGCAGAGCACGTTTAGGAGGTAAATTCAGCGGCTTTGCTCACTTGCTTTTTTAAAAACCATAAACACGGCGTAATTGTCAAAGAGGTAATGGCTGGGGTGCAAACTGAAATATACAGTATGAAAATCGTGCAAACAGTGTGCACAGTTACACAATTCATAACCATTAATTGTTTACCACAAGGGCAGTTCAAGAAGAACTACAGTACGCGTATTGTCAATATTGAGTCAAGTGAAGCGCCTATTGTGTGTTGTTCCATTGTACGTGGAAGTAAGCCGACCTCACATTGAAAATCACGACACCCCCGTGTCCTATGACTCCACTCAAAATGTCGAATTGCACAAGAGTAGGTCGGAAGTCGTGAACACGTATCGTAAACAAACTGTTGACGCAGCTTTGGCTGAGTAACTCCTCTGAATGTCCTTGACGTGTTCACGTCTTTTATCTCGTAATAAGTCACACGTGTCGTCGGGCTTAAACGTGAATAGAGTGTATTTGTAGCACGGTATATAAACTCTTTGGGGCTTTTTGAGGGAGCTGATGGGCTCTTCATTCCTTGTCCACACGTGTGTATCCCTGTCCCTGTTCATCCATTCAAGGGTGCTCCATCATATTTTCATGACAATTACGAAAACCCATAAAGGCAATGACCACGAACCCTCGCCATGGTTCGAGTGGTCATGTCTGTGGACGATTGTTTACACACGTGCATGTTTACGGTCGGCTTGGAGAACACAACGGAGACTCCCGAAGTATATTCGATATAACCGATTTATTTATTGATGCTGACGTTGAGCCCGTGTACATTTTATTGCACCAGCCTACGATGGAATATTCTTGAGCTCGAGCGGCGATAGCAGGCTTAGCAAACAATGAAACAGGGATACATGTATATTATGTACAAGCGTAAGGCCGTAGCCATGGAGGCAACATTGGGGGGAACCGAATCTTCGAGGGGGTCTGGGGGCCCCCCCTCCAGAAAAAAAAATCTAAATTTGAAAACGAATTTCCTGCCATTTCTTGCCAAAAATATAAAAAAATTCACTAACACATAGGATGGACTTTTCATTTATTTGTAACAATGTCTAATAGTGTATTGTATTACATTGCTCTGTTTTTTTCTTTTTTACCTTTTCTTGTTTCATTGTATGTAATGGCAGAGATTAGGGATTTTTAAAGTACAACCATAACCACAATAATATTAACAGAAATCTATTTTATAACAATATATTGGGGGGGGGGGGGGGACATATTGAGCATATTTGATTATATTGGGAGGAATGTGTCCCCCCCAATATGTATTATAATTACAAGCGTACCAGGGCTGAGGCTGATTTGTACTTGTATGCGAGACTTCCCGGGAATACTAAGTGTTGTAGGCCCGGGCCTTGAGGTGGCCAGACAATGGACTCCTTCACCAAACCCACACTGACCACGTGGTGAAGTATGGTCAAACAACCCCCACGACTTGAAGGTGCCCAGAAGTGCAGTGACGGATTGAACATATGCCCTAAATTATTTTATCGTTATCATACAGGGTGCTCAAAAAAATGTGAACACTTCCGAGAATTTGCAACAATAGCACAAGAAATGTCCCTCCGGGCTCTGGAGACCACTTGGAGAGGATTTCAGGCACGCGTTGACAACGATGGCGAACAAGTGGGAGACTCTTTGAGTTTTTTAAGCTAATAACATCCATTTGTTATCATGTTACAGACACTCCAAGCCTAAGACGTGTCATTTAGACTCTGTCTTATCGACAGACATGTTCTTCACCTGAGGACGGCTGCTTGCGTTGTGGCCGAAACGTCGTGAGAATTATTTTATTATGTTTTATTTTTATTATTTTATTACTTCCCTTCTACGTGACTTTACCGAAAGAACCAAGAAGATGTTACAGTGTGATAATTGTTTTTTTACCCTTCTATCTGACAACAAAACTAACACCTTTTTACAAGGAGTCATGTTTGCACAGACCACAATACCTGCAGTCATAATGCAAACAAAAACATAACTCTGATAATGTGCACTGTTTTTTGTTTGCATTATGACTGCAGGTATTGTGGTCTATGCAAACATGACTCCTTGTAAAAAGGTGTCAGTTTTGTTGCCAGATAGAAGGGTAAAAAAACAATTATCATATTTTTACTGGCAAATGAGGTTCCCATAATGTTACAGTGTATTGTCCATTCCTTTTCCACTGAAAACGATAGTCCCATATAAGTGTAAAAAATTTTTTTAAGCGCCCTATATTAACACGTGTTTTTTTAAACCATTTTGGGGTAAAGTGCCCTTCTTGGTATCCTGCTCGCAAGGGCCGTTACCTAAAATATGTCTTCTTGGGAATGCTTCAGGCATGAGTCTGTTGTCAACCATGAACCGCAACAAAGTATATCCAACCTCTGTAATACTTACGGTGTCACGGAGTTTACATGCCAACAAATGGATTTAGCGGCGAGATTGCCCCCATGGCAAAATTGAAATATCACTACGCGCGCCTTTGCTCGTACCTGCTCGTGACTGAGCAAATTAGGGCCTGTTATTGAAACGCGAACCGCGGGTGTCGTCGTGAGCATCTTACTTTTTGTGGAGAGCGCCGCGTGCGTCGTCGACACGGCAGATCGGGGGGAAACCGTGGCGCGACATTCAAACCGGAGAGGTCCCCACGTCAAAACCGTTGCCTCCAGCGCACCGATCGCGCGCACATCCGCAGACATCCCCAATTTTACCCTTTTTTGTCCATTTCTTCCTTTCAGAAAAGCCGGAATATAATCCGCGGTGCTTTTGCATGCGCGAGGCTAATGTTGTTCTCCGTGGTGCGCGGTGTATTGTGGCTGCACAACGTGTCGGCTTTTTGGACAAGAACATCCAGTGCCCGATAAGGGCTCGGTGAGTGGGAGTCTGTACGCTGCGAGCGACAGCCTGGCCGTTCAGCACAAAAGGCATTGTGGCCTTGCGCATGAATGACGATAAAACGCACGCGGAGCGCAAATCGCTCGCGCGAACCTCGCCATGCGTGCGCAAAGACTCCGCGCGGTGCGATTTTCATATACAGAAAGAAAGAATTGTTGAGGTGAGAGGCAGTGACCTGAAAGTATTAGGTAATAAATAATTAACGACTGAGCCATCTATCTAATGCACCTGCCCATCTGTCCATCTGTCGTGTGCAAACGAGGGAATCAAACATTGTAATAATGAGTTCGGGTAGAGCGGTTGTCCACCCCTACCCCCCAAATGCAATGCGCTATCTTGTTACGAGTCAGGGTCGTGGCTTGATTCCAGAATCGATTGTTTTGTTTTGCATCGTCGTGATTGGAACCACGTCCGGTGGCCGCCGAGGTGACACGAGGCCTTCGCAAAAACAACAGTCGACAACAAGTAATTTATTCAATCCACGCCGCGGCCATCTTGGGGGTTATTTGAGGGCGCCTCATCACGCTGAGGGCCAGGACCGGTTCACATATTTGCTCGCCACTGACGTTAGCCATGGCTAGGAATCGAACTCATGGGGCCTGGCTCATAGCACAGTGCACAAATTAAATAACACGGTCATTAATGCGTACGCTTGAGTACCCTCATGTATCGGCGAGCTTGTACATCGGCCGTGCCCTTCCGCCATTGCCCTTGCTACGCCATTTTGCTTCTCTTCCTCTCAGTCCTCTTCCCCTATTCGGTTCTGTCGTGGCTGGATAACCACGCCTCTGTGAAGCCCTCCGACATGCGAGCGCTAAACAAATGCTAACCCTTAGCTCACCCACTAGCAATGACGCACTTTAACAATTACTACACGGTGACGTGACAAGGTGGTGAGCTCTGCCACTGGAGCCTTTTTTGTGGCCAGGTGCGAGTGTGCAGACGTTGTCTCTCCCCGCAGGGAAGACGATGGCCATAAGATGGTTGGCATTTAACTACGAAGTGAAGGTCAGAAGAGGCCCGTGTCTTGCGCGCGCCTCTGTGTCGCAGGCTTGGAGCGGCTCCGTCGTGCGATCATTTGTTAGGCGCTGTAGCTGGCAGTGTTCACAAAAGCCCACCTTATTACACACTGGGACAAATGCCCGGGCGTGTGGTAATAACTCCAATATGAAAGGCCATTTTTCACCCAATCAGACATCAGTATTCTGAAGCGCTCTGCCGAAATTGGAAGAAGAAGAAAAAAATGTATTTGTTTTGTGTTCCCATCTTCCCATCTTTTCTCTTCAGCGGTCAGCCGCGTCCGCATCGGCGGTGACTCACGGCGTCCGTGTGAAGACGCAAGAGCGCTGGTTCACAACAGCTTCGTGCGGGGGTTAAAATCACGAATTGGGCCACATTGAATGCGTAAATGGGTTGAATTTTTTTCCACCCCCCCCCCCCCCCACGTCTCTCTTCTTGCAAATTATTTTGTTTTCAAACCTGCGAGCACCTCCGTAAGGGGGGGGGGGGGGGGGTCAGAGTTGTGCGCTCGGCCATGGAATTGTTGTTTCCTTCCGTGAAGAAGTAGAACAACAACAACAACAACAACGTGCCGTGCGCTCGCCATTGGAGAAAGCTTCGCTCGCGGCGTTTGCCCAGGAACAGAAGGACATCATGGGACCTTTCTTGCCAGTACGAAAATATAAGAATTGGTTTTACTTTTTCTGGCAATTCAAACTGGCAAGGGCGGTCCCATGATGTAGCTGCTCACCCCGAGCTATAAATGTCCTGATGGTGGCATTGTCTTTGTGCTGTTCGCCTTTTGGCATCCTCTGGTCTAACACTGTTTGAGACTAAGCTCTAAAGAAAGCTGTCTCTGGTGTGGACCAATCCGTTTCAAAGACAATGCATGTATTACCAGAGCATGCTTTTGTTTGCATGTTCACCACAAGCACGTGTGGTTAATGCAGACATGATTCCTTGCAGCAGAAGGACATTAGCACATTTTATCGTTAACCACATCGGACAAGGCCATGATCATATGCCACGCTCGAAGGCCCCCCTTAGCCTCAATGCGGCATCCATGTGAATATTAATGTCACTTTGTCAAAGTATATCCAAGCTCTCGATTGCATTACTTATAGATACGGTGGAATTTTTTGCTCCATTACATTTTTTCTGGTAATCTTCAGCAAAAAAAATCCTTTACCATTAAAAAAGAATAATTTAGATTTTTTCGTTTTCAATGCCCAGAAGGATCATATAAGAATAAAAAATGTTCTACAGATTCGTATATCATTGCCTTTGGACTTTAAACTACCATTGTAAATTTAGGTGTGACCATATAGAAATTTTATTGAAATAGCAATAGCACATATATTCACATACGAAAGCAATTTAAGGACAGTATTTAAACGAGTGAAATACGTTACTTTGCAACTAAATACTAACATTTGACATACATACTTACAAAATGGGGAATATCTAAACCAGTGCAATGTAAACTAGAAAATAGGCTACTTTGGAAAACGGACACCTTTATTCAATTGTGTATTTAAATTAATGGTAATTGTTGTTCACAGGGTAATTTAAATTGAAAACAATACTCACGAATGCATTTAACCATTTATATACTGTGTGTGCGTGTACACGGAGAGTAGTGGCGAAGTGGTTCGTGCAAGGCACTATTGAGCCAATGACCCGACTTCGATTCCCGGCAACAGCCAACAGCAGTAGTGAAGGGGGTGAGATTGAACGAGCGCTGCGTGGCCACCCCCTCTTCACCAATCTACGCTGACCAGTGTGGTGAAGTATGGTCAAACAACCAGCATGGCCGACGACATGCGGAGGCTTCCATGCAGCGAGCGCATTGAAATATGTTTTTAGTATTGCTTACTCTATTTAAGACCGAAAGGGGAGGACTTCTCTCCACAATTCTGGCTAATCGCCTGATGAAGCTGGCTGTAATCACCAGCAAAACGTCGTGCTCAAATTGTAAATGTTGTGGGTTAACTCTCCAACACACCGGTGTGCTGAAGTAACAATTGGCACGTTCTGTTTACGTGGCAAACCTTACTAAATGGCTGTGCCGGGTAAGGGCAGGTTTAACGACACATATTTACGCGATGTAACCCAAAAAGTCTTTTTTTGGAGATATTGGTCGCGAAAGTTTATGTGTTATCATGAATATTATTACACAAATCTTGTAGATTTTAACATTTTAAGTTTTGTGCAAAAATAAGACGCTGGATATGTGTTTTAATTCACTCATCGTATCACAATTGTGCTTTCGGCGTCGTGAGATGAATGATATATTTGCATCTCCGCAGAGCAGTGCAACGTCCCCATGTGAGAGAACAGTTCACACAAGCAGATATCACAAAGCTGCTTCCACACAACAGGGAGCAGCACTTTCTCACCTGCCCTGGTGCGGAGGACAATGTTCTTCGCTGGATTGGGGAAACTGATATATAATTCTCAGAGCTGCCACGTAGTTAAATCCAGTGCAGAACCAAAATGTGATGGGACGTTTGTTTTACAAAGGAATTGGTGACTGAGCTGAGACCATCAACTAATTTCACTTGAAAACCCCTCCAATAGTGGCCTGAGTTTGAGGATTCTTATTCCGGTTGCTGCGTGTAGCGTGTTCATGGTGTAGCGTGTTCATGGTGTAGCGTGTTCATGGTGTAGCGTGTTCATGGTGTAGCGTGTTCATGGTGTAGCGTGTTCATGGTGTAGCGTGTTCATGGTGCAGCGTGTTCATGGTGTAGCGTGTTCATGGTGTAGCGTGTTCATGGTGTAGCGTGTTCATGGTGTAGCGTGTTCATGGTGTAGCGTGTTCATGGTGTAGCGTGTTCATGGTGCAGCGTGTTCATGGTGTAGCGTGTTCATGGTGTAGCGTGTTCATGGTGTAGCGTGTTCATGGTGCAGCATGTTCATGGTGTAGCGTGTTCATGGTGTTGCGTGTTCATGGTGTTGCGTGTTCATGGTGTTGCGTGTTCATGGTGTAGCGTGTTCATGGTGTAGCGTGTTCATGGTGTAGCGTGTTCATGGTGCAGCGTGCTGGTCGACATTCTGTTCACGTGGAAAGCACCATCTGACGATGAACCCACAACATTTTTTTAATAGATCAGGCTAAATATGTATGCCATCATCTACTTAAGATATTGATAAATGTGTACACTCTTTACTGTTGTGCGCAACTTAAATTGTATTCCACAATACAGGTTTTTTTGGCGGTTATATTGCGTAAATATAAATGTGTGGAGAGTAAATCCACAACATTTACAATCTGAGTGGCGGGTTTAACATGATTCAGATTGTAAATGTTGTGGATTTACTCTCCAACACACTAGTGTGCTGTACTAGTAACGAATTGGCACGTTCTCTTTACGTGACGAACCTTACTAATTGGCTGCATCGGGTGGTGACGGGTTTAACGACGCATTCATATATTTACGCGATCTAACCCAAAAACATGCATTATGATGATATTGGTCGCGAAATTCTACGTGTTAAATCAAATTGTATTGATGTGATGTCACGTGTACTTATGAACTGCCCTAACAATTCAATTGCAAAGGGGCACCACATTAAATAATAAAGTTTGATCGATTGATGAAATTCAAAACCAGATTCTCGGTCGTACCAGCTCAGCGCTCTGACCTCTTAGCCACTCGGCCAATTCCATTTTTTTTGTTTGGCTTTGCTGAAGGTAGCACTCAAATTAAGAGGGGTATGTGCTCTCTACAGGTGATCTAAAATACGGTATTTCAAATGCAGCGAGATGCAGTATTTACAATTGTAGCCCTCGGCATCTGTTGCGAAAATCCATACGCGACCAAAAGAAAATAACCGCTTGAAATTCGTTGGCAGGCGGCAGCAAAGTGCGCGCTGAAACATCATCAAAGTAAAAGTTGGACGACGATTTGAAGGACCCTTTCATAGGCAACATAATTGATGGTGGCAGCCAAACTTCGTATATATTTTTTTGCAATTTAATAGCACACGAAAAGCAAAATTACCCAAAGCTTGAATTATGACGATCACTCAGCATCTGAGAGTGCACGTCCCATCGTTGGGATATGCGACTAAATAGAACACTCGGGTGTTTTTCACGGCGGACACAATGCCCGTATATTTACCGAGATGGCACTTCAAATAACTGGGACACAAGCTCGGCACTCAAGAGGCACGAGATGGGAATGGGTTCTGTTGTGCGACTTGGCTTCATCATCCCCCCCACCCGCCCCATGTAAGTGCAAGACTTTGAGTGCGAGTGCCGCTCGCTCGGAGTGGCATCGAACTTGCAGCCAATCGTAAAAGCTGTGGCGGAGAGAGGCCGCTGTCGCACGCTTTAAATTTCCGCTCGCTACTTCTCCTCCATCCGCCGCCCCCCACTCATAGTCTGCTACTCCTTCCCCCCCCCCCATCCATGCGGCTCCCTGGCCCCCCCCCGCCCCCATCCCATCCACACCCGGACACTCTACTACCGCTCTAGTCACGAAAGCTTCATTTCTAGATTTACCGCCCTGGTGTCTGTGAATTTAACGCTCGACTCTTGTCTGTGAACGCAAAGCTGCTTTTCTCCGAGCCAAATAGTCCCCGTGTAAAGCGACGGCGAGCAGCCGATGTCGTGTGTCGCGAGCGGTGTGTGGTCGATGAAGCGAATTTTCCGCGGTTGCTATTGTCCAGAGCAAACGGAACTCGTTTGTTAAACATTTTTGGTGTAATTAAAACTTTTTTTGTTAAAGTTTAGTCTTGCAACAAAAACATTCAATACAATTGCAAACACAGCTTTTTAGTGAACAAAATTGTTTTCATGCCAATGTCCAAGGGAACTCTCCTTCACTATGTCACACGGCAGCACAGAAGCACACACCCCCAGAGCAGAATCATTGCTATTGGCCAAGCTGAATATTTCAGTCTCAAACCAAACATTTTGTCAAACAAATTCACCTAACTACACGGTTATTAGCTGATTAAACCCCCACCCCCCCCCGCACCTCCGGACTGGCTGAGTGGGGTGGCGGTGGAACGAAATTTAAAAAAACAGAATCAGATGACTGGCCGTTTAATTTCATCATCACCATCGTGGGATTGCAGGATTGCAGGTGTAACAAAAAACCATAATAACGAGAGAGCAAACAGAACGCTGCACCTGTGCAGTGTTACAACCTCCTGGTGCATCGTGGGAAATTTGCAGGCGAGCGGAGTGCTGAGGGCAGGGTGGGGGGCACGGCTGCAAGCGGAGGGGGAATTGTGAAGGAGCAGATCAAAGCCCGCCCCTAATGAGCTCAATCTGCAGAGCCGAATTGATCTGATGTCCCCAGCTGCCTGGCGGTAACTGCTGCGCCCTGCTCCGAGCTCGTCTGTGGCTGAGGCCCAACCGATGAGACCTTCTCTACGACGAGGAGCAGCAGCAGCAGCAGGTGTCGTCGTGCCGAATGCTCGGGCTCGACGCGGCAGAAAATATCGCGGCGCAAATGGATTTGTTTGCTTAAATTTCTTTCCCCCCACCCCCCCTCATCTCTACATCTCTCCTACACTTTGCCACATGCAAGGTGTCAAGTGCTCTGGCAACATTGAGCTGTGGAGCGACCACCCAAGCATTGATGTATGTTTGAACGAAGGTTCTTAAGGGTATTGACACAGTTTTCTTTTGGCGAGGTAGGCAACTATGCAGATTTGTATATGGGTGGGTGAGTGGATAGGTGGGTAAGTGGGTAGGTAGGTAACTATGTAGATGGGTGGGTAAGTGGAGGTAGCAATGTAACAATGTGGGTGGTTTGTTTTGTGAATATTTGGCTATTAAGGTAGGTACGTAGATGGATGAGTGGATGTCTTTTGAACTTATTTCGCACCAGACGTAGCCAACCATGCTAAGCGGTGGCTGTTGTGAGTTTGTGTGTCGCTAGGCAGGTAACTGTGTGGATGGGCACACGGTTGGGTAGGTAGGCAGCCAATTAAGGAGGAAGCCAGGTAGGTAGATAGAAGGTTATATTCTAGATTTGAAGTTTTCGTGACTGCAAGGATCCATACTCTTTGTTTTTTTCGGTAAAATCACGTAGGTTAGAAAAGAAAACAAATAAATTAACTTTATACAGTAATTTTGCTGTGACGGTTCCACGGAAGCTTGTGTTGCCTCTGAAACGTCGTGATTTAATTTATTTGTTTTCTTTTAACCTACGTGACTTTACCGAAAAAAACAAAGAGAAGATTACATCTTTATTCATGAGAAAACATACTTAAAAAGTTACAGTGGCACACGAGTAACATCACATCAATCCATAATTTTCATTCATCGCTGCATTGGCATCAGTAGAGTGGTCAATAACATAGCCTAGAACGAGTGTTGGGCGGATTGGGACAAATGGCCCAGCAACTCACTTCCCGTGGACTTGACTGATTGGTTCCTCCACTCGTGTTGAGGACTCCGTCTCCCAGACACCGGCTGTGTCGTCTTTACCACCACAACCACCACCGAGTTTAACAACCACCACCTCAATGCAGGTCACAACATTTCTTATTTCTGCTTCTTTCCAGTGCCGCCACTCCACTTTCTAATTCCCTCTCATCATCTCATTTCGCCAAATTGTTCTGTTCAAACTCTTATATATTACATCAAAAGTGCTGGTTGTTTGCTGGACAACTTAATGTCTTTGGGCATTTGGATCTGTGGTCAGCAACCATTATTTATTAAAGGCTAGGTATCTTTAAAAATATATACTGGAGCTTTTTTTTTGTAGCTCATAAAGTGTATTACACTTAAAATTTCATAGGAGAATATTTATGGTCGAGCGATTTAAGTAATGCAGTTTTTTAAACAATGCGCTTGGGTCCGCTGAATACAATTGCTCACTGGAATGATATTCTATTTGACGACAACAATGCTAAATATATATACCCCGAGAAATATAAGTAGGTAAAACGAAAATAATGAAATGTGCTGAAACCAACTGAAATATGAATGAGTGGGGGGGGGGGGGGGGGGGTCAGTTAACCGCTGGAACATTGGTGAAAGAGACCTGACCGTAGCTTGAAACTTTCCCTTCTAACATTTCTGAGAACTGAGAAAAAAAATTTACGTTCATAACTCTGGAAAAATAGAAATCTCTTTGACCCACAGGCAGAGATGCAGTCATTAATTCAGACTGGCCTCACAGAGGGCATTTCGCAAGAGGTGACCGCTTCATTTGTGTCTCAACAAAGGTGGCGATGGGATTGTTGAACGTAGGTTCATCGGTGGCATGCGGAGGAAGTGAAAATAATACATTGCCCAAAAGATAAATGTTCATGCAGGAACTGCACAAGTGTAACTCCGTTCTGTGTCTCTACATATACATTATATTATATATATATGTGTGTTATTAGTCCATGTGCCAGACCAATATTATCCAGCATAATTCGTTTAATTGAGCAAACTCCTGGACCCATGTATTCTGCTTGGTGGTCAGAGACTGTTGGGGGGAGGGGTGGGGTGGATTTAAAAAATGTGCCCCATTGTATCAGCTGGTGTGCAGGGAGAGCGAACCGGTGACCTCTGGATTGCGAGTCCGCTGACCTCTGGATTGCGAGTCGGGTGTGCTAACAATTAAACCGCGGCAGCGGCGTGCCACCGACGTATGGGTTGTGCTTGTCGCCAGCTGGGTGGCACTACGGTTCGAGCGTGTTCACCTCGCAGTGGGAAGGTTGCAGGTTCAAATCTTGTTCGGAGAACTACAGCTTCTAGTAATCGTTGCAGGATCGCTGAAATGAGTACCACATTGAGAGAGGTTAACGGCGATCGCCTGCCAGGAATGTGGAACGTGCTGTGGGCCATCGACGTGGGCGAGGGAAATATGTTCCGCTCATTGGACAGGGCGGCACTCGTGCTGTTGACGAGACTAAAGTATGTTACATTGCCGCCGGTCAAATGCAGGTTGGTGAAGTTGTAATAATACCAATGAAATAATGCTCATGATGATGATGTTATAAAAACTGGAGGAGAGGTGGCATCGGTGAGGGTCCGAGTGCCGAGCCAGCGCTGCTGAGATCCTGGGCCACCCTGGTTACACTTGCTTCTCAAGTGCAGCGGTTGGAAGATATTAGCGTAACCCCCCCCCCACTCCTCATCATACCATATTAGTTGTTGTAGAAGGGAAATAATAAATAATAAAATAATAAATAAAAATAAAACATAATAAAATAATTCTCACGACGATTCGGCTACACCTGAGGACGGCTGCTTGCGTTGTAGCCGAAACGTCGTGATAATTATTTGATTATGTTTTCTTTTTATTATTTTATTATTTCCCTTCTACGTGACTTTACCGAAAGAACCAAGAAGATGAATCCCTGCAGTCACGAAAGCTTTAAATCGAAATTTAGTTGTTGTACTTTATTTTGCTACATTACTCCTCCGGAGAATGTGAACGTATGTCTGACGACAATCACATATATTGGGTTTGTAGATTTCTATGACTAAATTTCCTTTTCATTTACAGATTTAAACAATCATAGCAGAGCATATGAGAATGCTATGGCCACCTTTCGTGCAACAGATTAAAAGAAAGGCCACTTGAAAACAAATTTCGGGGGGGGAAATCCAGTAAAAAAATAAATAAAAACTTCCGTCGCGCCAATCTCTGCCACATGGCGGAGGGGGGAGGGGGCTCTACAAGATTTACAAACGGATTCTTAATTTCGTGAAATGGCGTCGATAGCACAATTGAAACAATATTGAGAAGGGGGGAGGGTGGAACGCCTGAACGTTGTTCTGTCACAGAGACGGCGAGGCTTTATATATAAAAAAAAACTTGGCATTTCAGACGGCTGGCCTATTGTGCGCTTTTCGTAGTGGCTGGCTGCTCGCGAGGTGGCTGAATTAATGCGTGCCTGGTGCACCCGTGTAAAAGCCGTGTGTGTGTGTGACGAGCGTGTGTGTGTGGTGAGCGTGTGTGTGTGGCGTGTGTGTGTGTGTGTGGTGCGCGTGTGTGGCGTGTGTGTGTGTGGCGAGCGTGTGTGTGTGTGGCGAGCGTGTGTGTGGTGCGCGTGTGTGTGTGTGGCGAGCGTGTGTGTGTGTGGCGAGCGTGTGTGTGTGTGGTGCGCGTGTGTGTGTGTGTGTGGCGAGCGTGTGTGTGTGGTGCGCGTGTGTGTGGCGAGCGTGTGTGTGTGTGGTGCGCGTGTGTGTGTGTGGTGCGCGTGTGTGTGTGTGTGTGGCGAGCGTGTGTGTGTGTGGTGCGCGTGTGTGTGTGTGTGGCGAGCGTGTGTGTGTGTGTGGCGAGCGTGTGTGTGTGGTGCGCGTGTGTGTGTGTGTGTGGCGAGCGTGTGTGTGTGATGCGCGTGTGTGTGTGTGGCGAGCGTGTGTGTGTGAACAGTTCACTGGGCAGGTGCTCTGATTGTGAAAGGGCATCTCCCTGACGGTGGACAGATGGCAGCTCTTACCAAAATCAATTTTCTAATAGGCAGGAACGTCACGCTCCATCGCTCTTTCTCGTACATTAAAAATGGGTTTGTTTAACTGTAGCATCATCATCAGCCATGATCTATCCACTGCTTGGTTAAGGCACTTCCCAAGTCCGTCGCTACCCCTCAAAATACAAGAATACTGTGTTTGGATGAGGTTACGTGCCTTTTAAACGTTTGCTACCAATGTGCAACTGAGTTCATGACTAATACATGTCCTATAAAATGTTAATGTATCATGGTTCCCAAAATGTATCCACTGTTGTTCCTGAACCCGGAGTGTAAACTTCACGTTACTATTCCAGGCACCCGATGTAAAAAGAAGGTAACAACTGTTGACTTTCTAACAAGTGGTGCTTCTTGGGTGATGCTTATTTTACTTATCCAAGAGTTGGCTGATGATGACGACGATGGTGCTGATGATGGGGCGGTGACATGGCTTATCCGTATTTTGAAGAGGTTCACAGTTCGAATCCAGCAGCCGCCCTGGTTAATACTGTGGTGTGTAATGATCATTAAAAATAATATTAATTTCTAGGTTTTTTTGGTTTTAGATCGCGTAAGTATAAATATGTCGTTAACCCTCCACAACCCACTACAGCCAACCAGTAAGGCTGTCATATAAACAAAACGTCCCAATTAGTTACTACTTAAGCTCACCGGTGTATTGAAGAGTAAATCCACAACATTTGCAATATGAGTTCTGTGACGTTTCGCTGATAATTTAATTCAGCATCATCGGGCGACTTTTGCCCGAATTTTTTACCAAACCCCCCCCCCCCTTTGTTACAAGTAAATAACATTGCGTGCCGTCTGCCTGACAGCGGACGTTACAGATGCCATGGCGTCATCCGCAAGCGTTTGCCATCGTGTGCCGGTGTCATAGTCCAAATGAGAAAATTGCAAACTTGGAATATGCACAGCAATCATTGCCCCCTCTTTCGAACAAAAAATGTGGCAGGACCCTCCTGAAAAAGAATCACGAGACTCAATGAGAATTTCCTGGGAAAGTATGCATATTACTAAAAATAACAAATGAAAATGTGAATCCATCCCGCGCAGGAACCCAAGTCTTGATTTCATTGCCGTCTGTCCTACGGCTTTACTAAGAAGCTATATCCTGCCCCAAGTATGGAAAGCACTGTGTAAATTCAAAACACATTCATTTATTCTCAAGCAAACACGAGCAGAAGGGCAAGTAGCGCCGTATGAATAAATGAAAATGAGTTTCATGGAAAACAACATTAAGGTTAATGTTAAGTAGGTGGTAAAACACGTGTATCACTTTACTGCCTTTATTTATAAAACGTACACACGCACACAATTTAACACGGAAGTGGAGTAAAGAAACTATATCATCATCAGCCATGCTCTATTCACCGCTGGATTAAGGTCACCTTGTGGCGATGCCATCTTTTACTGTGCTGCAGTGTCGAAATCCATCTCACTTCTGCACATGAACTGATCTTACGATCCCATCTGCGTCAGCGTAGTCGCCATCCTAGAATCTCACCCTAATTCATGACGTCACTATCTTGATCCCAATCCGCTTCAATTAGTTGATCTACGTGCACAATCATTTCTATTTCATATATGTTGCTGTACAGATTAATCCGTTTCTATTCGCAATGTAATAATCCGAACGTGGAAAATATACACGCACAGCCAGTTTGCCAATCAACTGCTGGATGAGGGCCTTCCCAAACCATGGTGTGGTTATTGGGCAAAACTTCACCTTGCTAAATTATGACACTAGCTTAGCTTACGCGGTCTGGCAGGATCGGGCGCATTGCGGATGGGTGGTATAATTAAAGAAAACTACGGGAGAATATTGCCGAATGTATTGAAATTCATTTGAAACGAAATAAAATGCGTACGCACAATAAATGCAGCGTCGTATTTGTGCACGGCGACGGGACACAAAGGTGGAGAATGTAATTTAAATAGTTGAAGTCAGGCGATGCGTTGAAGGATAAATAATAACACAGGTGACGCGCATATCAGAACCGTTGTAATTCTTGAATAACAACACGCTTTGCGCAGTGGGTCGTAAAACACACGGCGCAATTAAACAACACGGAATAAAAAAAATTATATATACAACGAAAATTAATATGGGGCCGAGACAACCAAACAACTCCTCTCATTTGATTACATCGGAGCTTATAGTGAATACATTTTTGGATAATTAATATTTGATTCAACAATTTAATCTTCATTTAAGCATCCACGATGAAGCACATTGGTCGTGCGCAAGCATGCGAGCGTAACAATGCTGCAGGAATAATAATGGCTCATCTGGGAGGTCTGCGTGATATATTTTATGGTGGTAATGCGTCAGGTTGTCATGCCTTGGTCTCCATTATATTGTGCATTTAAAACTTCAGGTCCTCATATCTAAGCTGCTGCTGCTGCCGTTGTGAAATGGTTTGCACACTGGACTTGCAATCCAGAGAGGTCACCGATTTGACCTTCAGATGGGCACGATTTTCAAACAACTCGTAAGTCGAAGATGGCCTAGCCTACCCAGGAGTCTTAAAGAATCGTGATAATTTAGCAAAACAGAGCAATTTACAGTACCGTACTGTATTAACTATATACTGTATGTATTTATTAATTACAATACTGTATTGCACAGTAACATGTAAAGTAAAAAAAAAACTAGTTAAATTCTTAGCCTACCTATATGAACTGCAATTTAATAGAAAGTTTTTCAGGAAACAATACTATCTGCTATAATTTTTTTTAACATGCATTGAACGTATCGTATCGTGGTAACCCTAAAATGAAATCGCGAAACGTACGTATCATACATGCATTGAACGTATCGTAACGTATCATATTGTACTGTACTCACCAAGATCGTACGCTGCTGCATTTGCCTGCCGCGCGAAATTTTAAATATTTAACAATTTTGTCGTATCGATATCGCCATCGTAAGATTGAAATATCGTAAGTCGGACCATCGTAACTCGAGAAATATCTGTATATAATGAACAGACAGGGAGGTTATCTCTCCACGAAATAGTTTCAGAGCTTGCCGTTATACTGTTATTATTTGAACAGTTTAAGGAGTAAAAATCTAAAAGTTGTGTTACTTGTGTTTTAGTCCGAATCACGCTGCATTTTGTTGGAATAATGTTTTTCATTGTAGTACTTTATTCATGATAAATATATTTTATCGTCATATCATCAGCCATGATAAATCGATCTGACAAGGAAACAATCAACGCAGGACCCGCACACGGGCTGATTTCATCACTCCATCTACACATCCGACGTGCTCTCAGACACGTCACATCCCATAGCTGCCGCTCCATTCACCTTGACATTGACAGGCCCTGCCCATGCTCCGATTTTCGTCACAGTCAGAACAATGTCTTTCGCCTGCGTATGTGCTGTAATCCATGTGTTCCTCATTTCACCTCTCAACGTAATTCCAAGAAAGCATCTCTCCAAACTCCTTTGTACACCTTGCAGATTTTTACTCACTTTTTCCAAAATGCTGCGCTAAACATTTATTTTCATCAAAAAAGAAAATCCCCAATCTCCCTGGATTCTTACGTGCTTTTAAATGTAGGTCATGTAACTATCCACATAAGGCTGCAGGCTTGAGTGAACTTCTGCTGCTGCTGCTGCTGATGATGATGGCGGCAGTGATGATAATGATAACGGTTTCCACCGAACAGCTGAATCGTTCACTCTGAGGCTGCCCGTGTGGTACAGAGGAAAACATGAACACATGGTCCCATCGTTTATATCAAAGGCCCGCGATGATGGGTAGGCGACAAATGGATGGGTGGGATGGGTTGATTGGGCAGATGGTCGATGGTGGAGGGGTAGAGTAGTTTGGGGTGAGGTAGAGGGGAAACGGGGCGAGGAGAATGGAAAGGGTTCTGTAATGTGGAATCTTTGCTAATGCGGAGATTAAACACTTCAAAGTGAGCACGCGCAGACACGCTCACAACTATCCACTACTCCCATAAGCACATCACTCAAACAACCACCCAAGGCCTACACGTGGGCACACATTGCTGTGTTAGCATGCACTGTCGTCACATGCGTGTGTTTATCATGATAAATCGTTCTTTCCTGAATCACAAATCAAACGTTAGTTTCCTCCATGCTTAAGCATCTGTTAGTAAGGCTTGGCACATTGGTTGAAATTCCACATTGATATGGCAATGGCCTGGTCTTGTCCACAGGACAACCATCGCAGACTTTCTGGCACACTGGTGAAGCCTTAAGAAGTCCATCTTCTTGGTTCTTTCGGTAAAGTCACGTAGAATGGAAATAATAAAAATAAAACATAATAAAATAATTCTCACGACGTTTCGACCACAACGCAAGCAGCCGTCCTCAGGTGAAGAACAGGTCTGTCGAGAAGACAGAGTCAGATTCTGCTTGCGTCGTGAGAATTATTTTATTATGTTTTATTTTTATTATTTTATTATGTTTTATTTTTATTATTTTATTATTTCCATTCTACGTGACTTTACCGAAGAACCAAGAAGATGAATCCCTGCAGTCACGAAAACTTTAAATCGAAACCTTAAGAAGTTGCCTCTTAATTTGACAATCCCGGAGTGACGATGCTGACGCCGATCAAAAGTGACCGCAGTTATGGTGATAGCAATCGGAAGCGTCACGAGGTAAACCAGCAAATTAATGTCGAAATAAAAGCGACGTGCGCTGCGACCGCATCGCCTAAAATCGAAACGCGACAACATCCCTTCTCATTTCACTCCTCGACGTCTCGTGCCACCGGGGTGGAACCGGGTCGCGCGCGCTCCGCGTCGGGACCGAACCGTTTTGCGCATTCGCGAGTTGCTCCCCTCTGCACTCGCGCGGTCCCAAAGGGGCACGTGGTGGCTGCCCGGCGGAGCAAAGCCCGACGCCGCCTGTGGCCCCGGGTTTGCAGGCCGGCGAAACTGCACGTAAAAAAAGAGCTATAATGCTCTGGGTTCCATCTGATCGCAATTCCACATCAAGAGACCCGGTTTTTTTTTGTTTTATGCAGATCCCAGCCTCGGGGTCTGCCACCAGATGTTGAGGATTTGGGAGGGGAAAAGAGAAAAAGTCTCGTGTAGTTTATTTATTTAATTTAAATGAAATGTCCTGTCTGCAATGTAATACAGTACTGCTTTTGTAGAATGTATTATTTATTTATTTGCCTCATGATCATGGTTAATGTTTATATAAACATCTGAAGAGAAGTCCTGCGGCATTTTTTTGCGAAAGTTTTTTTTGTTATAATTTCAAATTATTCTTTTTGTCCCGAGCCAAAAAATATTGTTGCAATTATTTCAAAAGGTTTATGCATTGCAGGCGACCTTTGGGGTCTCAAACAATATGAATCGCACGTATTAGCGCTGTTTTAACATCATCATTATTAATATGTTGTTGTTTTTTTCACGTGACCTCACGCTTCTTCACATTTTCCGGTCTTCATGTCAGACCCATTGCCTTGGACAGTCCTGACCCTGGGGGCATGCGCACATGTGACTTACTCTTTCCGAGCAAAGCACTGAAGCGTTCACTTCCCCTCCGCCGCAGACTGCTTCTGGCTCCCGTCCTCCTGGGCTGCCCTCGACTGACTTTGCATTTACCCACAATCCTCTGCAGCGTCGGCCCAAGCGCAGGACAAAATTGGCTGGTCCACACGTGGTTCTGGCTCTGCACCGTCCATGTGTGTGGCCTTAAGAGATGCTCTCGAAAAAACAGCTCAGACCAACAGTACATCCACTTCGCAAGGGGAAGCGTTCCCTGTTAATTTCACAAATAACACCGCACTTCGCTCATTATATGCGCAGGAGTAATTAATTACTCAGCGTTAATACGGTGTTAAATGTTTGTGCCTTCGTAATAATTACTGAAATTAAAGTAGTGAAAATATATATTTAAATAAATAAAACGATAAACCAAAATAATTGGCCATAAACAAAAACAGTATTTATTTTTAATGTATGTGAACACATGAGTAAGAATTATAAATTAACTTTAGTGATAATCTTAATAATTACAGCAATTATATTACTTACTAAAATAAAAATAAGTATACGTGTTGCGTATTTTTTTCGTTTTTCGGTAAAGTCACGTAGATAGGTGCAAAGAAAATAGCAAAAAATAACAAAGAGCTCCGACGTTTCAGTCGCAACTCAAGAGATCGTCATCTTTTTTCCTCCTGATGACGATCGCTTCAGTTGTGATCGAAACGTCGTAGTTTTTTGCTATTTTTGTTATTTTCTTTGAACCTGAGAATAGGTTTTCCCGTCTTTTTCTGGCAACAAAACAGGTGTTAAGATGTTAAAACACCAAACTAAAACCTTTTACAAGGAATCATGTCTGCATTAACCCCAATACTTGTGGTCAGAATGCAAACAAAAACATAGTCTGAGAGTATATGCATTGTCTTTGAAACTGATTGGTCCACACCAGAGACAGCTTTTTTTCGAGCCTCGTCTCAAACGGTGTTAGACCAGAGGATGCCTTCTGGCCTTTTGTTTAATATTTATATAATTTTATTATTTCCACCCTACGTGACTTTACCGAAAGAACCAAGAATACCTTAACACCTGTTTTGTTGCCAGAAAAAAGGGGAAAACCGATTCTCATATTTAGTACTGGCAAAGGAGGTCCCATGTTTTTGAACCTATCTACGTGACTTTACCGAAAGACCAAAAGAATATGAATTCCTGCAGTCACGAAAGCTTTAAGTCAAGATTCATGTGTTACAGTTCAATTTTAAATACTCACAAATAAAACCCGCTACATTTTTTTATTTCGGCCAAATTTCTCCGACAAGGCTTATTATCCCTCTGTTCAATGAAATGCTCTTGAGTTCCGCGCACATCGATGAGATGTTGCAGTGGACTTATCAGTGAGGCAAGTGCTGTATGATATAACATGCAGGGTGTGGAGTGGTGTGGCGGTGGTCATCATACTGCACTGTGAACTCTGTAATCCGGTACGATTCCTGAAGATCTTGGATGCATGTTCACGTTGTACCATGTGATGTTCATCAATTTGTCCAGCATTTTGTGCGTGTGTGCGTTGAACTTCTTTCGCACCGTACACAGTCAACAGTGCTAATCTGAGGACGCAAAATGAAACAAAGTCACACATGCTGGGAAATAAAATAAAGGCATACGTGCAATATCAGAAACGAGACAAAAACAGATTTCCAGACACATCGACTACTTCATGGCACGTGTCAGAAACAGAATACTTGTAGCAGTAAAAAAAAATACGCAAGGGAGATTCCATCCATTCAATATTTCCATTCCAAATGTGCGAAGGGCCCATTCCAGAATGTTATCGACATCAATAATGGCTTCAGTTGCATGAACAAAAACCTCCTGGTGCATGGAGCGAAACGTCAGACTTTGTGTGCAAACAACACACGGTACAGCCCGAAAACACATCTGAGAGAGAGAGGTATCTGTACGGCACAAGCGTGAAAACCTCAGCAGACGCAGCAGCGAGCGATGGCTGAACTGGTCCTGGATATGGCTCTTTGACCCCTGCAACGTGCACTGTGAACCTGCGGCTGGGCAGTACAAATACAAAACAATATTCTGCAACATACCACACCACCGACACCGCATGCGGGCGGGAGGGGAGAGGGAGATAAGGGTAGGAGGTGAGCGGCCCTCCAATTCTGCAGTGTATTGAGAAAGGGCTGAGATCTCTATTCATAGTTATTTTGTTGTTATTTTTTGTTATTGTGCAACGAAGATGAATTGTGGTATGCGGTGATCTCGTGATTCCTGTGACGCGTCACGTGAGCGGCTGTGGTAGCTCCTGGAAGCCGAGCCAACTTTGAGAGTTCTTAGCTCGCCAAAAAAATGCCCCTCCCCCCACTTTTTTTATTCCACTCATGCAGAATTTACCATTGAGTGGAAATAAGGTAAGATGGAAACAATTCTTGGCATAGGATGCTTCGTAATGTAAAAGTTAACAAAAAAAAGCCACTTGGCAAAAAAGAAGAGGACTTTTAATAACGTTTCGGTTTTCGCAACAACAAGAAAATCACTTCATCCCAAAGTACCGTGCAACTTTTGTCTTGCAATATAAAAAAAAGCTATTCGACTAACGTGCAACACATGCCTGCCTTGTCCCTAACCGTCCCACACAGGATGCAATGCTATCTATTTGTAATAGAGTCGCGCGGGATGCTGATGCGTATCGTATGGCCTGGCATTCTCCGTACCTGAGCGGAAATTAAATGTAAACATGTGCCAAGCATTTGAACGCAAAATATATATATTGCTTCTCGTGCAATCTCGCCCTTATTGATGTTGATTAAATGCTGGAATTGCCCTTCGCAACTTTGGAACGGAAATGTTCAACGGATGGAAACTCCGTGTTTTTTTTTTATAATAAAACTTGCGTTTTTTTTTACAGGAAGTGGTATAAGTCTTCTGTTTCTGACCTGTACCATAAAGTAGCCAATGTGTCTGGCAAATGTTTTTTTGATTGCACATATTACTTTTTTATTTCTATTTTATAGTTTCCACTTTCTGTGGTGAAAGATCTCGGCCTACCTGCTGGCATTCCTGCCAACACAAGCGTAAACAACTGTGGCCATATCCTCGGTCTTGTGATTGCTTCTAAGCTAGAATGTAATCCAGATGCTTGCCACCTCTGCGATGGAAAAAAAATCCGGACATGTCATGGATAGAAGAATAGCTCATAATCCATTTACATGGAGTTCTCCCCTCTACCGATATTGTCTTGAGTGGTCCAATATAATTAAAGAAGTGTTATGCAACTGACAAAAAAAACAGGACTTTAACTGTCCTGGCAAGACTCAAATAATTTTCAGGACAGCGGCCTCAAAAGGAATATGATCCTAGAAAAACCAAGACAGATGGCAACCCTCCATGCAATAACCCTACGCTTACAACTTGTGTACCCATAGTACAATATAACGCAAAGCATGCATAGCTCTTAACATTACTCAGCAACAGAATCTGTGCGTTAATGCTAACCATGGTGTAAACCAAAACCTCCACCTCTTTGAAGTAAGGGATTATCACATTGCCACTGATGTGATGGTGCTCTGCTCATAACACGTGCAACGATATTAAAACTATAAATCTGCTGGCGGTCGAATGCCGTTATTATTGTGTGTGTGTGTACGTAAACCTCCGTATTGTTCTAGTTTCGAAAGTGTAGTGGTGCATGTCTCTAATTTAGCTCCGCGGAACTTTGTTTGGTGGATCACGTAGAGATTTGATTGATGGGCCGACTGCCGTTTCATCGGAAGAAAACACATTGTAGACAATAACTCTTTCTTTTGTTGCAACGGTGACCTGAGCCTACGAGTAATAACACAGAGAGTAGCTTTGGATTCTAAACACATGGAGCTAAGAGAATTACAACAGAAGCTCCCGTTTCTCATCAGCAATAGGAGCAGATTGTACAAGATTGCCATCCTCTGTCAAGGTCAGCCGCCAGATCTCTTCACTCTCCCTAAATCTCTGACCGCAGAGAAGTGCCGTGTTCTTCAAAGAGCATCCCAACATCTCTTGATCATCCCCAGAACCAGGACTGGTCCTGGCTGAGCGGTGTTCCTCCGTGGCTGCTGCTGCCATCTGGAACTCTCTCTTCACTCCGCATACGAGGTGTTCACACTCCCTCTACCTGCAGGAGTAAGCTGAACACCCATGGCACTCTCATCCTGGTAATTTGAGCTCTAACCTCGTTCAACTAAATAAAATTGTAAATGGAAAATATGCATTTCTATGCATATCTCTATATATGTATATCTGCGTGTCCATTCTCTTTATATCTCTGCATGTCTCTGTGGGTCTCCATGTATATATGTGGGTCTCGATTTAAAGCTTTCGTGACTGCAGGGATCCATCTTCTTGGTTCTTTCGGTAAAGTCACGTAGAAGGGAAATAATAAAATAATAAAAATAAACCATAATCAAATAATTCTCACAGCGTCTTTCCGACAGACCTGTTCTTCACCTGAGGACGGCTGCTTGCCCTGTGGCCGAAACGTCGTGAGAAATGTATTTTATTATGTTTATTTGTATTATTTTATTATTTCCCTTCTACGTGACTTTACCGAAAGAACCAAGAAGATAGATGTGGGTCGTTCAGTAACGGTGTGTCTCATTGCATCGCTATGGGTCTCTCCATAGCTCGATGTGTTTCTACGATGTCGCTTTGGTGACCCGGGTCACTCTTGCAAATGAGACTCTATTCTGGTCACTTGAGCTCTCACCTGGTTCAATGAATGAATGAATCAATATTTATTTTACGTGCCAATATCGCTTTCAATAATAATAATTAAAAAACAATTTGGCATCAGTGCAGATTACGCTACCAAGTGGCACGGAACTAAATGGGAACGGAAAAATAAACCCGTGCACGACCTTAGGGGCTGACACCGACTGAGCAAAATAAATTTGCAACCGGGCAGAAAATAAAGTTCCGACAAAATCAACGTGAAGGCTCCACCCGCACATGTTAGGAGCGGGGCACGAGCAGTCGTGAGCCTGTGCCGCTCCGTAACTCCCGAGTTCGCGATCCGACAATGGTTTAGTTTTTTTTGCCAAAATCTGCTCATGTTACAAATCGCTGTGTTATTGTCAAAGCAGGTGACGGGATACAAGTCGTGCTGACACACCAAGCGACGGGAAACAGAGACAAATGTAATATTATTTGAGCAAGTATGAGCACGAAACTTGTTTTTTTTACGGTATAACTACGAATCTGGGATTGAAAAAGTAATCTACGAGTAGTTACTCATGTCATGCAAACAAAAACAGGGTACAAGTATAAAATGAGGTGAGGTTGAAATCAACTGCGTTACCTTTCAAGCAATCAGTTTGTCACGAAAGGTCGATTTAGGGACAACACAAAGTTAATAAGCACGTGCTGTTAGACTTCAACTTGCTGGCTGGGAGGGAGCCAGGAGATGGCGGTACAGCGAGTGGGATTGTGAACTCCTCTGTGTGGCATTTTGGGGAGTTTCCCCCTTGCGTGGCATGATTTTTCACATACAACAAAGTCGAGTGTGATTTTTTCCCCCTATCAATTATCTACATACACGGTTGAAGATTTCCTCGATAAAAAAAACACAGTCCATCTCTCCACATGAAAATTAAATAAGTTCTACTTTATCTGCTAATGGGCCTTACAGACATGCGTGTCATAGTAGCAATCGTTTAAGCTTGCAAACTCTGGACATGCTATAACCCCATGGGTCTCGTCGTAGTGGTAAAATATTTTTTTTATTAAAAAAAACGCCCTGCACATTTATTTATCTGTTTCATATAATTCTCTGCAATGACACAATTAGTTTTTATACTGGATAAATGTAGTTGTTTTGGGTTAAATGACGGGTGACAGGAGGAATTGGGGTGTGCCAGGGGAGTGAATGAGGTGAAGGGGGCATCTCCTATATCTGATGCCACACAAATCTGTCACCACTCAGAGACACTTTATAAAAAAGCTGACAATGGAATGTTTTGACAAAACTGTGTTTCCTCTTTCCTGTATTACTTACCGTAGATGTTGTTTTAAGCGTTCGGGGAAAAAAAGAGCACTTTGCGGCGATCTAATTTTAAATAGCTGCTTCAGCATTTCAGGGAGAGTTTTTTTGGTGGTAGTGGTGGTGGCGGTAACGGTTCCGTCATTTAAAAAACGAAATGGTGGCTAAAATTGGATATCTTTTGAGGCCACAGGCTGAAAACGGTCGCTCCCAAAGGAGGCCGCTTTTGGCACGTTCTTGCCGCAACGGCCACCGGCAAATGCGCGCACGCGGTCAACGCGGAGTTGGAGGTTTGGATAATGCATGGGCTCTTTGCAGTCACGCTCGCTCCTGTCCAATGCCGCGGGGTTGGCTGGAGTTTACGGAGGTCTGCACGCTCTGCTGCAGATGCACAACGGCACTCGGTGTCATCTCTCGGTCACTCGTCACGAACACCTTGTGCGTCAGCAAGCGTACGCTTGCGAGGGCGCTGTGCGAATGTAGATTTATGTGTGCTGCGTTATATGTTATACGCGTGCGTCGCGGGGGTCCTCGGTGCTTGAGAATGAATGAACACGCAGACTTAAATGTAAGCAACAACCATTTTTTAAGCGTATATATATGTACATGTATTTTTGTTTTTTGATTTAAAGCTTTCGTGACTGCAGGGTTTCATCTTCTTGGTTCTTTCGGTAAAGTCACGTAGAATGGAAATAATAAAAATAAAACATAATAAAATAAATAAATATATTTCTATTTTATTATTTCCATTCCAGAATGGGGAAAAACATAACAAAATAATTATTTAATTATTTTACTACGTTTTATTTTTTTTATTTTATCATTTCACGTAGAATGGAAATAATAAAATAATAAAAATAAAGCATTAAATAAATCTTTTATTATTCCCATTCTACGTGAAATAATAAAGTAATAAAAATATAACGTAGTAAAATTATAAAATATTAATTTTATTATTACTTTTTTCCATTCTACGTGACTTTACCGAAAGAACCAAGAAGATGTTTTTTTGTGTTCATTGTAACCCTGAGTGTCAGTGGTTAGCACAGTGAGGAGTGATGTATGAGCTGATCCTTGGTCTTCACCAACCCACACTGGCGAGTGTGGTGAATTATGGCCAAACATCCTCCAGACTCACATGGCGTGGGGAGGTCTTCATTCAGCAGTGGATTGGCAAAGGCCTGTGGATTATTCACAAAACAATATATTATCTACCATAAATATTCACTCTATGATTAATGTCGAATTTTCACCTCTGGCAGGAGGAGTAATGGAGAAGAGTCGAGAGATACTGTCACTTGATTTTTTTTTACTCTGAATCGCCGGAAATATGAACGCTAAAAAACCAAGCCCAACTGTCAATGGGTGCAAGGTTTAAGCATCGTATCATCCCAAAATGCATTGTTCTACTCTGGTGTGTGTCAGCAGCCCACGTCGTAAATAAGTAGTTGTAAAGAAAATTATGTCAGGAGAATTTAAAAATACACTGGTGCAGCGTCCGCTCCGTGTTAAACAATATCCCGTTCCCTTTCCCACCATTCGTCACGTTTGGTCAGAGTGGTCGTGTCAGCGCTACAGAGATCGCGAGCAATTTTTATACTGCAAGGGAATTTTTTTTTCTTACAAAGTTCTAACAACATCCTCAAGAAATCATAGCGCTGTACCGTAATCTTCAAAATTGGTCCACTTAGCCGTTGCTAAGTAACTGCGAATATAAACTGACGGCTGGCACATACATGCAATCGCTTGCAAACTGGAATCAGAATTAAAAAGAAAACAACCCCACGTATAAAATTCACAACCGTGCTTGCGTCCATCACTGTCATTTCGTGATGCAGCATTTATTTCCATTTTATTTGTTTTGGCATTGATTGTGGAGGGAGGGGGACTGCGGGCCGGAGTGTGGTCTGGATCTGCAAGACTGCTCATTAATGAAGCACGTGGCCCGCACAGATCCACGCCGTCACTTTGTGTTATTGGAACTCAAGGTTATAAAGAGTGTAATATGGATTGCTTTACAAGTGATCGCACTAATTAAGAGGATCTGACCTTACATCGTGGGCACATTTTATAAAAATGAATATCATTAAAACTCAAAAAAAGCTTGCACACTCTTTTATTTTAGCTGGGGTAAAAGTCATATTGATGTGTGTATATGGCATATATCAAAACCCTTCTCATCATCCCGTACCAATTATATTTATATCTCATTAATTTTCATCAGCCTTATCCCAGTTACTGGCTTGTGACAATTCAGCCAAAGGTCAGCACAGTAACTTCTTATTTCTTAGTCTAACAAGCATATGATGAAAGGCAACTGTTATATATTTATTTATGAACCTACGAGTTTCAAGTTTTGAATTTAGACCATGTGTCGTGTAATACTGTGGGTGTGTATTGTGAATCCCTGGCCAGGATTTCAACTTGCAACATTCTGATTGAGTTGAACATTATAAGCATGCCACCACCCACCTAATAAACACACATATATGTGTATACACACGGGCAAGAAGTAGTGGCAGCGCACCGCACCAGTTAAACTCAGTCAACTGGATTCGATTCCCAGATTTGGCTAACAGCTGTGGTGAGTGATATCTGGACCAGTTCTCGATCCCTGTCCCTGTGTTAACCAATTCGCACCAATCCGCGCGGTCAAGAATGGTCAAACAATCCCTGTCAATTATTACTTTACATTACTACATATATATGCACACAAGAAATTTACTTAACACTTTCGTGACTGCAGGAACACATATTCTATGGGTCTTTCGGTAAAGCCACGTAGATAGAAAAATTATTTTAAAATAATAAAACATATCACGACGTTTCGATCGCAACACAAGATTTTTTTTATATCTACGTGGTTTTACCGAAAGACCCATAGAACACAAGAAATTGGCAATAATTTATAATATATTTCAACTCGCATATAAATGTGAAACGCGGGCGCGTGCTTGTGTTGTCATTGTAGTGGAGGGAAAGGCATTCTGGGTATAATCACGTTTGCAACAGAGCTTGGCCAAACTCTTTGGTCCTTTCGGTATATACATTATGGGATTGACATTTAATCCCAAACAGAAAAGCTCGTTAGGGGGGAGATATGAAAGAACAAAAAATTGCCAACTTTTTTTCTTTCCAAAATTGCTATTGAGCAACAAAAAAAAAGAGTGCACATTTAGCACACGGAAAAACACCGCTCAATTATCCTACATTTAGAGAATCAAGAAAAGTGCTGTCACACTTGACGAAACTTTCAGTCAACCATCACGCGCTCGTTGACTGGGAACGGCTCCGCTGCTGGCATTGATGGGGCTGGCACAGAAAGGGCCCTAATAAGGCTCGGCGCACAGAGAAAGCTGTCAATAAGTCTGACATTGCAGCTAAACTATTAAATGTGGAATGCATTAAATGAGCGTTATCGTGAAACGGTACTTTAATAGTTTAATTTTATTTTTTGACACAGGAGTGGAAAACGGTCTGCTGGACACAAACTCCCGCCTCGGACTTTGACGTTGACGCTTCGTCGCGGTCCCTGGCCCACATGGCTCACCCCAACTCTGCCGTTCGGAAGAGCCTCCACCGATCGGGAACCCCATCCG
Organism: Lethenteron reissneri; assembly: GCF_015708825.2. Lineage (NCBI taxonomy): Eukaryota > Metazoa > Chordata > Hyperoartia > Petromyzontiformes > Petromyzontidae > Lethenteron > Lethenteron reissneri. The sequence continues at coordinate 1,686,045 of NC_083823.1, read as the reverse complement.
AGCCCCTCTCTGCATGGGTAACGGTCTTGGCCTACTCTTCCACGCGAGTTTGCAGCACGCCAGAGTGACCCACGTGAGCGCGGTTTATACCAACACCTGCCAGACGTGGGACAGTATTCGGCAACGACACAGCCGAAGATCCGGCCGAGACGCGCTCGGTGGAAGCCCAACGTTGTTGTTGTTCTTCTTGGTTCTTTCGGTAAAGTCACGTAGAATGAAAATAATAAAATAATAAAATAAAACATAAGATAATTCTCACGACGTTTCGGCTGCTTGCGTTGTGGCCGAAACGTCGTGAGAATTATCTTATTATGTTTTATCTTATTATTTCCATTCTACGTGACTTTACCGAAAGAACCAAGAAGATGAATCCCTGCAGTCACGAAAGAAGCTTTAAATCGAAGTTGTTGTTGTCGTCGTCGTCGGCACAAACCAGTACTTGGAGGTCCCGTCTGCCGCGGGCTTCCCCAGGTGGACGTAGCCGTCGGCTCCGTTGCCGCAGTCTCCCACACGAATTGGCTGTCATTCGCTGCAGTCCCTGTGCAGCGCCTGGCTGCTGCTGCTGTCAGTGAATGTCGCCACCGAAACATTTCCATAAAAAAAAATGTTTTACGCCGAAGCGAGAATTCATTTGTTCATTGATTTATGCCTGGCCGCCGTTAACTGAAATTTCACCGTGGTGATGTTGTTTTAGGTCGTATGTTTTAATGCGTCCTGTATTTTTTTTTATTTCTATGTGAATATGTCCACACTTTTTATCATACCGGGTAAGATTCCCGTTGAGTCGTAATACAAATACTCTAGCCGCATGAGGTAAATTTATTCTACTTTGAAAATCTTACTCTCCAACACACCGATGGGCTCAAGTAACTAATTGGTGGGTTTTTGTTTACGTGACAAACCTTACTGGCTGTGTCAAGTGGTGGAGGGTTATGACACAGTTATACTTACGCGATCTAACCCAACGAAACCTTTATTATGAATAATATTGGTCGCGAAAGCCAGCCACGTTTTAAATTAATTTCGGTTGTCTAGAGTTTTCTCTTTTCTATGTCCAATGTTTCAGCTATTTGATTTATCACATACACTCTGGAGATATCCTTATCAAGTCACTGCTAGGATGATGACCTCCCCACAACGTTTGTTAATACTGGTAGGAACCACCTGGTTCCACCAGCCCACAGGGGATTATTGTGTCCGTCCGTCTTGCATCCAAAAATGGAAGGGGTGGGGCTGGGTGGAGAGGGGAGGGTGGGGAGGGGCTGGGTGGGGAGGGTGGGGAGGGGCTAGGTGGGGAGGGTGGGGCTGGGTGGAGGGTGGGAGGGTGGGTAGGGTGGGGAGGGGCTGGGTGGGGAGGGTGGGGCTGGGTGGGGAGGGTGGGGCTAGCTGGGGGGTGGGAGGGGTGGGGCTGGGTGGGGAGGGGCTGGTCACCCCGTGGTCCCATTATAAAACTCAACGTTTAGCCTACTCACGCCGGATTGTGCCCGCCCTCACAGTCGGCCATATTTGCGGAATACACCACGCCGCCGTTGACCCTGGCCATTGACCGAGCAACCCAACGTTCCTACCAGCTCCCTCCGCAGCAGGAATGTGTTTTGTGCATTGCTTGACCATACTTCGCCACCGCTTGTAAGTTCACCTTTGATGAGTTTGCGTGGCGTGCCCGAGATGGGTTTGATTTGTCACTTGCCAACGCGCTATGGCCATGCCAGGGAATCCAACTCCTGGAGTTTAAGACACGCGATGTGCGTTGTAATCCAACAACAACAGAGTATTTTATTGCCAGAAAGGGTTAAAGCTATTAATAGTTTTTCATACTTTTGTAATGCGGGCGCGGGCGACCTCCCGGATGTGACGTCACGGAGAGGTGGAGTTAGGTGACGTGGGAGGAAAGGTTAAGGTTCTTAAGGGAGGAGACCGGAAGAGGAAGGCAGAACGAGTGGGACTGGACCAGAGTAAGGCCACGTGGGCAAAGCCAAGGGGTGGCAGCGGCGGCCAGCGGTGGCCAGCTAAGGGAGCAGCCAGCGGAGCTGCGAGAGAAGACAGCGGTGGGGCGGCTGGAGAGAAGGCGGACGAGGAGCTGCGGGGAACACAGCCGGCGAGGCTGTGTGTGAGGGAGAGGCTACGAGAGCGACGAGAGGAGAGAGAGGCTGAGAGAACGACGAGGGGAGAAACTGCAGGAGAGCAGTATCAGTGTCAGTATAGAGTCTTATAGAAGGACAGCCGTGCGGGTTAAGAGAGAAGAACCGAATAAAGGACACCAAGCCAGACATCGTGGTCGAGTCCTTTATTACATTGGTGTCGGAAGTGCAACGGCATGTCGAAACAAGTGAGAAAGAAAAATGTTCCAGCGCCGGCATCGGCTTCTTCGTCCGAAGACGAAGACTTCCCTCCAAACATGGATCCTGCCAGGGTGGTGGAGGAGAGCCCTGCTGAAACGAGTGCGGGGACGGGAGTGGAAGATGTAGCCACAGTGTCAGGGCCGCCGACACCATCAGACGCTGATCGGCGATGGCTGCAGGTGGCTGAGCAACTGGAGACTCTCAAGGACGCCCTGGGCCAATTGTGTCATCTCGTCACCCCAAGCACGGCGACGGAGAGAGCGGAGAGTGCTCCACAGGCCGCCACGGGTTCTTCACTCCCGGCGCCATGGGCCACGCGGCAGGAGGCCGCCATCTTGCGCGTGCCGCGGCGGGAATCCGCCATCTTGACCACGCCGCGATTCGACGCCATTTTGAATTTGCCTCCGGAGGAACCATCGGCGGAGGGCGGAGTGAAGCGAAGTCGGAGTCGCCATCTCACCACGGTCAAGGAATTCGCCATTGGGGGCGACTGGAGCGCTTTCGCCTGCAGATTTTTAGCGGCGGTCCGTTCTGCGAGATGGACCGATGCTGAGGCCTTGGAAGTGTTGCCGACTCTTCTGGACGACGAATCTGTTCGTTTTTTTCGCTCCATTAAGGCCGAGAAGAAGAGGACATTATATGGAGTTTTTCAAGAAATGGCCGACGCCTACGAGCCACCTGACGACGCGCATCGGCGATTCGCTCAACGACAACGAGCGCCCGAGGAGTCGCCTGTGGCGTACAGGGGTGCAGTGCTTGATTTGGCTATGGCCGCGTATCCAGATACAACACCTGACCTGCTCGAGCCTCTCATCTTGGGCAAGATGCTCGAGCTGTCGCGGGATCTTGGGATTCCCATGCCGGTGTGCGGGCATGAGAAGCTCACCTCCCGGGCGGCGGCGAAATGTCTGGATGCACAATTCAACCTACGACGATGGAAACAGGTCACGGCGTGGACAGGGGGGCCCGTCGCGGAGGGTGGCGCTCTGGGTTGGGACCCTACGAAGTCGGTATACGTGCCGGATGAGCGGGGCCCTCAGGAGCTGACGGCCGCCTCGGTGCCATGGTCAGGCCGCGGTGGACCGGCCTCTCGTGCTGCACCGCCGATACGCGGGCGGCGCGATGCAAGGCCTGCGCTTCGGCGCAACGACGCCGATTGCTTCCGCTGCGGACGGAAGGGCCACTACGCGAAGGACTGCTGGGCCCGCATCCCGGGTCCGCCACAACAGGAGGCCTCATTACCGGCCAAGCCGCCCAAGGATCCACCGAAACAGGCCGGCCTTGACACCGGAGGGGACGAGGCGCTCTGCTCGGAGGGTGCCTGCCAGATCTGCGGGTCCTTCGAGCCCTGCAGCCCTTCCGACCCCGCTGCAGACGCATCCGCGGGACAAGCCCAAAACTGATCCTTCAAGGACACGGGACGTTGGTGGACTTCCAACAGCGACAGGGGGATTTCACCCTGTCGCTCCTCAAACTCAATCACGTTCCCGTTCCGCGGATGGGCCGCCGACCGTCCGGGACGGGCCGGCGACCCGCACACGCTCTAAATCCCTTGTGTTTCGTTGATTGTTATGTTGTATTGTTCTTACTGTGTATTTATTGCCTGCTTCTGCTACGTTATTGATTGTTGAGTTGTGTTGATTGTTCTTACTGTTATATTGCATGCTTGGTGTCCTTTGGTGTGTTACGCTCGGGTTCGCCCGCATTACTGTTGGTGTTGTTCAGCCGAGGTCGGCTGGGTTTTTCTCCACGGGGGAGGGTGGTGTAATGCGGGCGCGGGCGACCTCCCGGATGTGACGTCACGGAGAGGTGGAGTTAGGTGACGTGGGAGGAAAGGTTAAGGTTCTTAAGGGAGGAGACCGGAAGAGGAAGGCAGAACGAGTGGGACTGGACCAGAGTAAGGCCACGTGGGCAAAGCCAAGGGGTGGCAGCGGCGGCCAGCGGTGGCCAGCTAAGGGAGCAGCCAGCGGAGCTGCGAGAGAAGACAGCGGTGGGGCGGCTGGAGAGAAGGCGGACGAGGAGCTGCGGGGAACACAGCCGGCGAGGCTGTGTGTGAGGGAGAGGCTACGAGAGCGACGAGAGGAGAGAGAGGCTGAGAGAACGACGAGGGGAGAAACTGCAGGAGAGCAGTATCAGTGTCAGTATAGAGTCTTATAGAAGGACAGCCGTGCGGGTTAAGAGAGAAGAACCGAATAAAGGACACCAAGCCAGACATCGTGGTCGAGTCCTTTATTACACTTTTATACTGGCAAAAAGAGGTCCCATTTTGTAGCGACTCAATTCCAGCTACAAATGCCCTGCATTGCCCTTGTGCTGTTCGCATTTTGGCGTTCTCTGGTCTGACTCTGGTGAGACTAGGCCCTAAAGAAGTTGGCTGTCTGGTGTAGGCCAATCAGTTTTCAAAGACTGCCGTATATTACCAGAGAATGTTTGTTTGCATGTTCACCACAAGTAAGTGTGGTTAATGCAGACTTTATTTCTTGCAAAAGGTTTCTGTTTGGTGTTTGAACAGCTTAACACCTCCTGTTTTATTGTCAGAAAGGGTAAAACGTATCCTTATTTCTTCATGTAATTTGTTGTTGTTGGTCGCCCTTGTTTCGTGCAGCGGGTCCTGCTGTTCGCCTCCCTCGGTTTCATGACCGAAGACTTGACGCATAGGATGCCCCGAGGTTAATTATAACATCACTAGGGGTTGTTCGGAGGCGCCTGCGGCACCCCTCACAACCATTTACGGCCTTCGGCCAGGAAAGTCACAAAAAATTGCACTCAATAGGCAAACGACTCGCTCGCAAGTGAAAGTTGTTCAATCAGCAAAGGCTGCTGCGCTTTCCACTTTTACCTGAGCACAGCCTCTGGATGGATACATTTATACATATTTATATAGGTGCCTGCGTGCAAACCCAATGATCGGAATGTACCGGTGTATGACTGTCACAACTGAAACTGCTCAGAACACGGAACATGTGTCATGAGTGACTTCCGAGACGCAACGTGGAGAGGGCTTCTTGTTTATTTCTCACACTCGGGCACAAACACTGGGCGATATATAGAAACGTATCTACAGAGCTACACACAGCCGACCTTTCTACACAGCCCTATCGTCGGCGTCTAACTACACAGCTGGCTGACTAATGTAGCGATGACGACGATGGGAGCCGTGCAGAGGATCGGCCACGCGGCCGGACGACGAAGAGAGATGACGGCGAGCAGTGACGCGTCCAGGACCCGGAACCCCGCGACAGCCCCGAACCTTCGGTTACGTCCCCCCTATATACTCCCCGGCGTGGCCAGGCCCCGCCTCCTGCCACGCCCTCTTCTAGAACCTTCCAGCAGGTTCCCGGAGATTCCCGACTGACCCCGCCGTTTACCTTTAACCCAGATACGCCCATACCCGTGATTACCCCTCCTGGCCAACAGGTGGCACCCTGTCATTACACATGTATGCCGGCTCGTTTCAAGAGCAGCTCCTTCACTCTCATTTGCTGCGACGTTTTCACAAAGGTGAAGCGGCAGGGAAACGCGCTCCGCTGTACAACGAGTCGGGTTTATACCGGCACGTCTATATTAGTTGCCACCATTCTTTGCATCTCTCCAGCCGATTCGTTTCTGAGAATATCCCCAGAATGCATTACGTATTTACGCGCATGACGGAATTGTTAAATATTCAGCATTAGCAGCAGTAATCTCGTCCACTGTATTTTCTGCATTATGTGTTTGACATCGCCCAGTAGTTTGTGATTCGCCTCTGGCAGGCCGCTCTGGTTATTACTGCAGCTACCTTTATATTGACCGCAATATATGCACCGTCTGCTTCTTGGTGTACGATACGAATCCCACAAGGTAGGCCACTGTGTGCTGGCATCACCTTGGATTTGCGAAAGAGGTTCAGCATACATTCACGCACGGTCTCAATTATTCAATTCGGATTAAACACGGCAACATCACAACCCCACTGTGAAGCTACTGCAGACTACGAAACAGCACCTCCGTAATAGCCTTGCAGCTTTAGAATGTCGTGAATACCAAATGTGCTCATTTTTAAGCATCGAAGGCAAGCGATGAATCCGAATGCTTAACTGGTTTCCGTCTTAAACGGACGTTGACATTTGTGGAAATCTCTGGTGGCCCTGAACTGGTGGTGAAAATCACCGTAAATCACCCATCCCTTTGGTAAGGGACAAGTCCAATCATTAAATAATTGCTAAGTATTTATTCTATCCTCCCCAAATGGATGATGGGTTGAGTGGGATTTTAACTCGAGATGAATTCGCCACCACCACGTCGTTTAACATATGCACATGTACGGGCCCGTTTTGTCAATCCACTGCTGGATGGGACCCTCCCTACGCTGTCTTGCGGGGGTTAATTGACCATACTTCACTGCACTGGTCACTTCGGGTTGGTGAAGGTGGGGACAGCATAGACGTAGGAGTATAGGACAGAGCAATGGATGTTACTGCACTACCCTTTGTTACACACAACGTAGTCTCGCAGCAGCCTATACAGTACCACGTCTTTTACCCAGAGTGGTCACTCATCCAAGCACACTGTTCGGGCTCCTCTGTGCGCTTAGCTTCCGAAATTTGGTCATGGGTTAACAATGGTACATTGATATCGTGCTGCATAAACTGTATAAGATGTTTCTTTTTAAAAAAGGGATATTATTTGTTTTGCTTCGTGTGTGAAAGTATGTACACAAATACCTACAATTTTTTGTCAACCCCTTTCCATGCGACAAGCATCTCGACCATTGTGGAGTGCTCTCTCTATCTCCGAGCGCCAGGTGCGGCATTGATGTGGTGACGGGTTATTGTCGTGGTTTTTTTTTTTCCCGCAGAGCTATCGCATACGGCACTGAAAGGTTGGGGATGGCTTTACCGTCTCTAACACAAACACCGCACACACATCAACCCCTCTGAGTTTGTGCAGTTCGTTTCATTTTGTTGTTGTTGCATCTGCTCAAAATCTCGTCGACAATCTGAAATAAATTCCCAGCCACAATGGCTGTGTTCTCACCGAGCGGAATACGTCCATTAGAATCATCCCCCTCCGCTGGCTTTCACCTTTCACAGAAGACCCGAGCGTAGCACGGTGGTGATGCCCCCCCCCCCTAATTAAATACGGCAGGAAGCCGCGTTACAAAATGTTGTAACGCTGCCGGTTCGCTGGATTTGATGAGCGTTCTAAAAGCGAAACTCTTCCGTGACCTTAACTGTCACGAACGCTCATTGGGAACTCCTTCCCGTGCCTGAGCTGCTGCTCCTGCTGCTGCTGTAATCCCGCTCGTAGCAGCCACACTCGCCCACAACCATCCCCGCATGCGACTCGCGAGATTGAATTTAGATAAAGTCATGCTCGCATGACAAAGATGATGGTTCCGTCTAGAGCAGCCTTAACAGATACGTCTCGTAATGATGTCAGGGTGTCAGACAGACTTGCAAGCTTTAAAAGCACCACTTAGAAGCCGTTACGGGTGTATGCACTATTATTGTATTTTTTTCCCTATTTACATTTGCCGGTATACATCTTGACTTAAAGCTTTCGTGACTGCAGTAATTCATATTCTCTTTCGGCAAAGTCACGTAGATAGGTTCAAAGAAAATAACAAAAAACTACGACGTTTAGATCGCAACACAAGCGGTCGTTGCGATCGAAACGTCGTAGTTTTTTGTTATTTTCTTTGAATCTATCTACGTGACTTTACCGAAAGACCCAAAGAATATTGATTTGCCGGTATGTTGAGATGTGTTATGATACTGTACTGTGGGGTCAACATTGTCATTATTGTCATGATAGAATTTGTTTTCGTTATTGATGCGTGTGATGCTGCTGATGATATTAAGATTAGTATTAGTAGTGGCAGTAATATTAATACATCACTGTATAGCGTTCATATTTACTGGAACATGTTTTCCAATGCAGGGGTGGTGTGGTAGCGTGGTGGTTTACACACAGCACTATCAACCCACGTTAACGAGGTGTTAACTACCTCGCCTGGTATACAGGAGGGCATGAGTTCGATCCCGACACTGACGCCTGCTGTGTATTTGGAGTTTGCGTGTCTCTCTCCCCGGGGTCGCGTGGATTTATCTCTGGGCCCTCCGGTTTTTCCATCCACATTTAGAATCAACACGCGTTTAGAGTGTTTGGCTGCTATAAATTTCCACACGATAAGCCACTTCCTTGGGCTCTGATTTGTGGCCTGGTCGCTTCTGAAAAAGAGCTATACGGCTCAGTTGGCTTTACCCGGTTAAATAAAAATAGTAAAATAAAATAAATAGTTTATACGTGAACCAGTCCTATGTTTCTCTCCACATTGCACTCTTTACAAACCCACACTGACCAGCATGGTGAAGTATGGTCAAACAACCCCCATGGTCAACAGAGTGTCAGGAGGCCCTCCACCAGCAGTGGATTGGCTGTGAATGATTATAACTAGAATTATCATTTACTACACAAACTCCCAAATCTCATCTTATTTACTAAAGCGAGTACAGTACTGTAGCACAAGTGAACACGTGCCAAAGGCCCGTATTGACATATGGTACAAGGGGTGATGATGCTAACTATGGGTTACTGTAACAATGAATTGTCACGATTCAAGGTCACAATTCAATCGGAACAATCAATTTTTTCTTAAGGTTGTGATGAATATAAGCAGCCTGTAGTGGTTGTATGAGTTCAGGTGAGCGCCTTACCGAGACCATATGAATTAAAAAAAACATTGATTCAGGGACCGTCCTCAAGAAAGTCATGAGTCTCGGTGACATTTTCCTGGGTAAACAAGCGTAACAAATAATACTCCACATGCGATTCAACGCTTGTATTCTGAGCTGCAGAATCAATAGTTATGGATGCATTGCAACACTCCTTGTACCAACGCCAAACATGCCCAGCCACCTTTGTTTTCTCTTATGCTGATGTAGATGCGCTGCATCAGAACCCAGTTCATTATTTAAGGCCGAGTCAGACCGAGAGCAAGCCCAGACTATATTCGGATATCATGCACCACTCACAATATACACGCCGAGTAACCTCCGTTTAACACGGACAAGGTGCAAACACGAATGGGTGTCGGGTATTTGCACATAGACGAAGTGCCTAATACATGCGCACAGAGTCATGAAAACCAAAGAACAGACGTCCTGCAGCCCTGTAGCTCTTTATACTGCTGATTGATAATATATATGTTAAGCAGCTGGGGGTGTACGTCACACTGATTTCAAAGCGAGTATGAAAATAAAAGGGCAAAAAAACGTGTTTGACCCGTATTTCAAAAAAGCACATGCGCCTACCGGTGCACGTGTCATTTGCATGCAATTGTGTGGAATGTGACCTTAAACTTTGACACGCTTGATATTTTGCTAACGAACGCCGCTGCCCTTGTATGGTCCCACTCAATGGCGGAGCCGGCCACGAGCGCACCAAGGAAGCACAAGCACAGGGCCACAGAGAGCTAAAGGGTCACCGCCATGTGAGTGAGAAAAAATAAATATGGGTCCATCAAATATCATCTCGCGTTCAGATCCTAATCAGCCAAATTAGCTAATTCACTTATATCTTTCATCTGACCGCATCTTTATCATCCATGTCTTTTCTGCCATCTCACTGGAATGTTATGAGTTGAAAAATTGGCCTCCAATAAATTCTGCTTCGGGTCCCAAATGGGATAGCATCACCATCATTATTATTACTAGTACACTTTTATATCCCGGTAAGCCTCACCGAGTCTTAAGACTTTTTCAGGAGGGTCCTGCCAAGTATTCAGAGGAGTGGCAAAAGTTGCTACGTGTGATCCCAATTGAGTAATTTGAAGGTGTTTTTCCAGCATTGGGATGTTTGGCCCAATACCAGGTACATTGTAATCACACGTCCTGCTGCAGACATAGCCGGTTTGGTCCAGATGCTATTAAAAATGCCATAGTTACACATGGGAGGCTCACTCTCTCACTCTGTTGCACACGAGCTCATTACACTGTCACACTTTCCCATGGTAGCGATACATAATGCCGCAAGCAAGGCTCAGACTAAATGGAATTTTTTTTTTGTTGAAAACTATAATGGCAAACAAAGCTAATTAAAAGCTTTGTAAAAATAAAACGGTGCAACATAACTAGCATTCGCTCAGCGCAGTCACCAATGGCTGTATAAAACACAATCGTATGGATGTGTACTTAATATGGCGAAATTCCAGAATATCAATTTCACTGGCATTGGGGTCAACTTCACTCTCATTTGTGTGTGGAACAGACGTCACTTCGAGGGATCTCGGTGGTTGCTCTGTGAAATCCACTTGTGTGGGCCATTCTTCAACACGGAGGGTTGCCCTGCTATGCGAAATTATCTGAACGTATTCTTAATCGCGTGTCACGACGCCGAGAGCACTGTCGAGATAAAATATGGAAAAAAATTATAAAAGTAAAACATCTTAAGTAGTTTTGAAATGAATCTCACAGGTAAAAGCAGCTTGTTTAAAATTGTACCACTTCAATGGACTTATGGCAAACATCTAAAAACTTCACGTTTTGGTTTTGTGGATCACTAATTAAAATATGTATATATGTTTTCAAACAATTAACAGCAAAAAACTATTTTTGGTATATACCATAGGTTGTGCTACATACAAAGGCATTATATTTTTAGATATTTTAATATTTTTTGCACTGCAATTTTGTAAATGTATTTACCAGTGGAATAATATGATTAAAAAGAGATGGAAAATTGTAATTTTAATTAACGATAATATTTACAGTAAATCATTACTTTGGTTTTCGCACTTTTTAACAACACAATTCCACCGACAAAGCACTCCATTGTATGACAAAAGACAGCCCGGTGGGCAGTGCTCATGATGCGATCAGCGTGTATGCCCCATACACAAGCAATGGGTTAGTGACACCACCCTCCATAGATGTTCCAGAGCCAGTGGTGGAAATTCCCCATTCCTGATGCAAGAACGTGGATAATCACTAAGACCACCACTGTTCATTTCCCCCAAAGTGGCACTGGCTTTACCGATCTTGGAGGGATCATGGGCTAAGTTGGCTGCCGACCAGAATTATACATTTCAATTCTTATCTTCCTGGCTATGCCTGGTAATCTGCTGCAGCACTGCACGGAGTGGGGGGGGGGAGGTTTGCAGTCGAGCAAGCACTATGATGATGAGGGTTTACAAAGCGGAGCATTTTCCTTGCGAGCAACTCTCCGCGTTGTCGCACGATAAGAGCAAAACTTTGGTCGCGGCTCGCGACTGCGCGCTTTATCTTTCATTTCACAAACGGTCAAGAGTTGCAGCGGCGGCATTAATTCGGTGGGCAATTGTTACATTTGTCGGCGACAACCTGTGCAATTTTATTCGAGTCTCAGTCTGTGGATTTCGTTTAGCAATTATCTTAGCCTAAATTAGCCTAAATTTCGATTCACCTGAAGACGGCTGCTTGCGTTGTAGCCAAAACGTCGTGAGAATTATTTTATTTTATTATGTTTTATTTTATTATTTTATTATTCCCTTCTACGTGACTTTACCGAAAGAACCAATAAGATATCTTAGCCTACTCTACTAAAGAATATTATTGCGCTTTCCGTTGTTAAATGTTTACCGGGAGTATGCACATTTCCCCCCCCCCCCTCTCGGATAATTAGGTCAGCTAATTGGTAAACTTGGTAAATATATTTATCTGCATATATTGCCAATTCACAGCTTTGGTCTCCCTCGGTTCACTGCCGTCTCTCAAGGCTGTGACGAAATCTTCTTAGTTTGTGTGTTCGTTTAGACTCGTTAGTTTCGCCTCGTCTTCGTCGGTCGTGCCAAGGCCTTTCATGCGTAGTTGCAATCATCGCCGTGGTTGTTGATATTCATCTGCTCATAGTCACTGTTGACGACTGGTATAAAGTATGGAAAAAAATACTTCGTTGACGAATATTGCCTTCGTTGACGAATATCGCCAATTAAGTTAATGGAACGAACACTGGGGCGCAGGTGCTGCACCCGCCGCGTCTCTCTGCCGCGCGACGAGAGCGCCGGGGCTGTGCGTGCGCGCGTCTTCACCGGACATTCCGCACGCCGTGGATGTCCCCTGAGCCGTAGCCATCCATCCTGTCCGTCAGAGTTGAGCAAAATGTTCTCGTCAGCAAGTATAAATTGTACATGTAATTAGAACACGGGGGCTGGGCCGCGTAGGATAATTAACTCTGCACTTGCTGAGTTGCTTTGCGCATGCTGCCACTGGTTAATGTACATTTAATTTTGAGTGGATTTTTTTGATATCGGTATGACCGTGCTCTATTAATGGCCAATGTGGAAATCACGTGGGCCTACATCGCCTCCGCGTCGCTGCTGATGAAGATGATGATCCAGCTGTCATATATAGTGGAGAATCGAGAGCGCTCATCGCAATAAAGTAAAAGTTAATTTAAACAACACGATAAGCGACAAAGCTTAACCCAAAGGCGCGCTATGTTTAACGGTCATATATCTTCTTTGCTTTGTTGTCTTGCCTAGCTTTAGACCGATTTGACACCTTGCATTACAGCTTACAATAATGAAGCAGGGTACACCAACAAAGGAAAACAAGCGACAATAATTGAAATGTTAACCAATATTTAAAACTCGGATTTAGCCACATTGAGTAATTAGGTACAGCTTCTATGGGATTGAAGTTTAACTACTCGTATATTATGCTGTGTTATCACATCTACCGTGACTGTTTTGTTAAAGTTATACAAATAGAGCACATCTGTTTCAATGCTGTACAAAATATGTTTACATTCTGCACACTGGTTAGGTCTCACGGTCCGTAAATAATCTTAATAGTATAGGTACCAGCTTGTTGTTTTTTTATGTTTTTGTACCAATTTTGTTGCGTATACCACTTATTTACCTACTTAAAAGCATACCAACTTTTGTACCCACCTTGGCGTAACCTTGAATATAACAAACTTGAAATCAGTGTGACACCCTACCACCTCCCTGTTCCCACCTACCCACTACGCAATTCATCCCATCTACTTACCCCCCTCCCCACTCCACAAAATATCAGTTTTACTCACCTCTGTGTAGACCTTGTTTTACATGTTCCAGCCAAAACCAAGATAAAGTCTGCAGTGTTTCGTGGTGTAGCTGGCACACATTAATGATACCCGCAGGTTATCAGCATGCTCGTGAAATACGGTTCAATAAAAACAAGGTCTGATGAGTGTTAGGTACTTGGGACATTATTGTAAATTACGGGCGTTTTAGAGGCACTTGCATACAACGTGGATTACATCGGTACACCGATTATGACATTAATTGGAAAATGCCCCATTAAACATTTCCCGATAGCTATTTAGGTACCCGGAGTGCGGTGTGTACAGTCCGTGCTGTGTATTCCCCCATACATGGCAGTTTGTTAGTTTGGTAATATGTTTATAATGAACACATGCGCTTATTCGATAGCTATTTGTCTGCTAGCTAATTGAGAAATGTATTTGAATACATCAAGAAATTAACACACGTTCACAGGTTTGCTCGAAGGCACGATTATCCCGACGTATTTGAATTGTAGGAAACCTTAACATGAGTTCCATACGTTAAGAAATAGGGTATAAACATTGCATTGATGTCCGTCATAGTATTTACACGTAACTTCGTTAATTTAATGGGTGTGTATTCGTAGTAAACGCTTTCAACAGTGTTTATATATTCCATATGTTTGAATGGCATTACTGTAGTTGCGGTAGTAATTGCATTTAATGAAAACCAAAATCTACTCGTGCATCTGATAAACAAAAAAACATGCGACAGATTTTTTGTCATTTCACTCCTGGACGAAGACATCCGCATACCATGTTGGTGTTAGGGGTTTGAAGACATTCATCCTCGACTGTGAGGGATTTCGAAAAAGAGGGCTTCGAAAACACTTCACCACATGCTGGTCAGCCATATCGGAATACCAGGACTGGTTCAGAGAACACGTGCGCACAGAGCACGCGTACCACTGCGCCACCGCTCCCCCACACACTTAGATCTGTGATAGGGTGCTGTAATCTATCTTTTTTTCATGGCAAACTACACGCATCACCGCGGAAATGATCAGTGTTGATTTTCCCAGCAGAGAACATCGCAGCTATGCGCAAAAATGTGAATTGAAATGAGGGACCCGCGGTTTGCCAATTTAGTTCCTCAAAAAGGGAGAGAGAGAAAGAGAGAGAGCGAAAAGCCGCAACATCTTAGCGCAAGGTGAAGTCTCGGTTTCATTGCGCGCGGAATGGTTAAACGGCACGCGACTTAATTTCCCCGTTCTAAGCAGGAGGAGGTTACCACAGAGTGTGTTCATCCCACGGAGCCCTTGGGCTAAAGCTGATGGGCCGGTTACAATACAGCTGCTTAACTTGTCGTTAGGACAGCATGCCGAGTGAAGATCTTAAAATGCAAATTGCCTTGAAGTCGGGGAAATTAATTTGATTTGAATGTGAGAGTGGATGAGCTAAATGGCCGTGTGTTGTTGCCATCTCCTTACACTGAACGGAACCTATCCCATGGTGCCGGCGTTAAATTAAAGGATAATGCGAGTGATTATTATTATTCTCACACGTACATTTGTAAGTAATTTCCCCCCCCCCCCCCTTCTTGCCAACGTTTACAATTGCGTTTCTGTGGCTTGAGTTTCTTATTATTATGTTAATGTGATTCCAAGCTGTTTTGTCGTAATTAATTTTGTGAGATGCAATGATTGTAACAGTTCTTGGACAGAATAATGCCTCCTAAATGTATATATATATGTTTTTTAAGTGCATTTAAAAAATAAGATTTTCGCAGATGGAATGCAATGATTTTACAGTTTAATTGAGAGGCCATCTGTGTGGGCTAAACATAGACAAGTATAACCCGTAAAAACAAAGGTTTTCACTCTAAATCCTTTATATGCGTGGCGGCTAGAGTCCTCTCGTCCTCTGGCTTGAGATGGCTGCCACCTATGGGTCAGATGATTGTCTGCCAGTATTAAGCAATTGGTAATACAAATTTTAATTTGTTTTCCATAAACAGTGTAAAATTTTGGAAAAATATTTTCACGAACATTAATTGTCTCGCACAACGAGTCTGTGTGCAAAATGTCAGCTCGATTGGATCACGGGAAGTGGGTTAAAAAACGACCGAAAGGTTTGCACGGTCGTAAGCAAGCAAGCACGCAAGCAAGTGAACTTAATATAAAGGATTTAAAAAGAGCCGTAATCCCCCATTTAGAGTCTGTACACTTACATAATGCTAGCGAGCACCTATTAAGGTCAGCATGGCACTTGAAGGAAGGGGTCTGTGTGACTGTAAGGAGCCTTAATCTCCCGCGGTACGACTGTTGGCCACGGCACTGAAACACGTACACTCATTTTTAGGTCGAGTCTTCATCGGAAAGGCACAGTCGAGGTTCAGCAACGATTGGTGCTGTGCATCGTGAGTGGGATCGTGAACACGGGATTTGCGGTGCATTTCAGAGACCAGTGCGTGCCAAAATCCAATCTGTTGAGAAATACCTAAGCCTGACGGGGGAAAATTGATTCGTCCAAAAAAAAATAATCTTGAAAAAAAAATGCCCCTGTTTTGTTTTAAGTTTGCATTGCTGGCTGACTGATGCTTGATGCAGTCCGGCGTAAAAGCGCCGTTGCGTGCTTGCACGGAATGACAGGGCTTGAACACTCTTCGAGTCTGCCAATCACGCACGCACCTTATCTTGATTTCCAGCTATAAGTGAGACGGGCACATTGTCAACAGCAGCCGAGCTGCAATCGCAAAACGACAAAGATCCCCCGTATAGCCTTTAACGGACTGTTGGGGAAAGTGCTGTTAGCGAGCAGCACCTATGAAGGCCGGCACGGCACACGAGGAGGTGGATGGCCAACACCACGCCAGGCCGCATTTGCCTTCCCAGTGCGTTGATGTTTACACACCGCATCGGGAACTCGATTAAAGCTGAGTCAACCTAGGGGAGACCCAAGCACAGTTCAAATATTCGCCACTGTTATTGGCCGTGAGGGGGATCGAATTTGGGTCACTGGGTCCACAACACCGTGCGCTCACCACTACGCTACCGCTCCTCGTTCACACGCGCACATACTCACCCTGTAATGCTGAGCACATTTTTGCACTTCATTTCATTGCATTGAAAAAAAAACATTTTGTAGCATTCTACATAATAGCGATAGGAATGTCATTGTGTTGACGTGGTCTTTTAGAGCATGGAGATGCTTTTACTTTTCAAAACGAAGTTAACAAAGCATGAATTCGCTCGAGTCGCAGTGTTCTCGGCTATTGCACATTGGGAACCTAGGATGCAATGCGCATTATACTTTTGAATTAGTATTAATTATTAAATGAGAGTGTAGCAGAACCTTAATTCCCCATTTAAGAGACCTGAGCCAGAGTGGTGGAACGTCCACATTCCTGTCGCATTCATGTAGGTCTATAAGATGTTTCTTACAAACTAGTACCTATTTTATTGACCCAGACGCGATGAAGGGCTGAGTCAACTCCTGACCCAAATTTTAACTCGGAACCTTTTCCCGATTGATAGCTACCTCCCACTGTTCAGTGCAGGGCTTTGAAACGCGGTTACATTTAGATACTACATGAATAAAAAATATATGAGATTATAATGTAATTGTGAGCCAATTATACTATACTTCCTGTACATATGTAGTGAATCTTTTCAGAGACACTATTAGGAGGCAACAACGTTTATTCTCCCCTTTACACGACACCATTACACTCGGGACTAATACGCCTGTCTCTCACTCTTGTTACCCACGGGACTATAATACACCGATCACTTTCCTATACGGGATAACTACAATCGGGTCAGAGCAGCCACGTGCTGTCTGACGCACGATGTCGAAGATGGAGACGAAGACTGAGACGATGTCGGAGACGTAGACGTAGCAGCTCGGTTCCACTTCACCCACGGACAGCACCGATATGCGATCGGGGCTCCCCTTTTACCCCTCTCAGCGCGACCTGGCTCCACCCTCGGCCGTGCCACCCCTTCTCGAACGTTCCAGAAGGTTCCCGACAACCTCGCACATGCTACCTGCCCGGCTCCGCCCTTAACCATGCCCACCTCAGGAACTCTCCAGAAGCTTCTCGGCTGCACTACCCGTGTCCCCTCAGTCACCTGTTCCCCCTACCCCTCACCGCGGCCCATCACGCACTTCACCCGGAGACGCGGTGACATGTCCTTACATCCCTCCTCCACCAGCAGCCCTCACCACGTTCCCTCGTGACCAAATATGCGGCAATTACTCGCTGCGCTGGCGGAGTGGCTGCTATTCCTTATTCTGTCAGTAGGGCTCCTTTATCTCTTTCTGCGAGCACCCGGTACCACGTTTTTAGTGACCCACTACGGTACTGCCCAGTGTGCTAACTTCTGTCCCCATATTTCCTTGTTATACTGCACTCATCCCTACGCACGGTAGTGATCTATTTTACATCACTACATCACCCCCCCTCTTATAAAACACAGCCGTCCCGGCTGACCCCTATACCTCACGCAGCGGGACGACCCACAATCAACCAATCAACAATCCCAACAACAACAACAACCATTACCCCCCCCCCCCCCCCCTTGTGAGTCAACTGCAACAACAACAGCAGAACAAGCAAAAATAAAACATAGCGCGACGCACCGCAATAACCCACTCCCGGACTATGTACAACACCCGACGGGTGTACATCTGTGACCGACCTGGATCCGAACGCATTGGGGCCTCTTGATCTTAAACACCTCGACCGGGCCCTGCCACAGTCTATGCAACTTAGGGGACGTGCTCCCCAACGTTCCACAGCATCCCTGACTCTCGAAGCCCCGCTAGTTTTTCGTTCGATGTTTGCCGTTTGGCCGAATTCAGACATGATGCCTCCTGCGCCACTGCATCGTTGTGCCAACTGCCCTGCTGGGTAAAGTTGTGAGAGCTGCCCATGTACGGCTGATGCACCTTGGTGTGCAAAACACTTTGTCTTCCTTGAAGCGTGACTTCTTTTGGCCCGGGATGTGTGATGACGTCCACAACATTCTTCAGGGATGTGTGGAGTGCACGCGTCGAAAGCCCCCACCAAGGCTCGCCCGACGGCCGTTGCAGTCTATTGGGGTGTCGCGCATAAACGAGCTCGTTGTTCTTGACATCCTCGGGCCATTTCCCACCACGTCGAGGGGAAATACATTTCTGTTGGTTGGAGTAGAATACCTGTCACGGTAGGCCGTAGCATGGCCCCTGCAGGATCAATCGGCTGCGTCGATTACTGACGCTTTCATTCATGGGTATGTGCTCGACAAGGGGCCCTGGAACGTCTCCTTACAGTCCAAGGCCGAAATTTAGTTTTCTCTTCAAAGTTGTTAAAGGAAGTATGCAACCAATTGGGCACTAAGAAAATTCTGACTTCGCCCTACCATCCCCAGACTGAAAATGATCAGCTGAATTAGCTTTAATGATACATCATTTTCAGTTACCTTGTTACGTGATTATTGCTGTAAAGTCTGCTGATGCATGGTTAAAAGCAGGGTGCGGGCAGCAGTGATGCAGTGGTTAGCACACTGCTCTGAACCTGGGTTTGATACTTTTCCACGGCTAATATCCGTGGTGAGTGGTATCTGAACCGCTCCTGGACTGCATCTTCACTAACCCATACTGACTAGAATGGTGAAGTATGGTCAAATAACCCCCATGAGCGGCTTTAATCCAGCTGCAGATTCACAAAGCGCTGTTCATATTAACAACTTGTTATGTGCTCGTATACATAAGTGCTAAAACCTGGACATTTTTAAGACAGGAATATATAATTCATGGAAAATCTAAATATTTTCCAAAGCATTTTGTGTTTCATTATTTATTGTATTTAAATTAGCTAACATATGGCAGCATTTTATTGTGAAGTAGGCTTTGATCAAGAGGATCAATTTAGTTAGGGAATCATTAACTGCCCTCTAATCAAGTTAATTTCATATTTGAAGACAGGTTCACCTTGCCATCTGCTAATTCAAACAAATACCGGCTTAACCCATATCCGTTCCGAGGCGTCTGCAAGTTGCATGGTGGTTTCCCGTTCACCGATGAATCTCGGAACACGCAAGCGGTTAGCTTTAATTTTGTTTAGAGAGGCGTAGCGCCGTTGTTTTAAACGACATTGTACTCACCGCAGAGAACTGTAGCAACACGACTGCACTCGATCATAGCTGGCGCCAAGCTGTGCCGCATGCCTTCCTGCATGGCCTTGTGGGAGCCTCGGTATGTCTTCCG
Organism: Lethenteron reissneri; assembly: GCF_015708825.2. NCBI lineage: Eukaryota > Metazoa > Chordata > Hyperoartia > Petromyzontiformes > Petromyzontidae > Lethenteron > Lethenteron reissneri. Next base: position 1,666,441 of record NC_083823.1, on the reverse strand, counting down.
TCCTGAAGAGGTACCGATATAGTCATTATATTTCAGTTTCGATGACGTAAACTAATCGCGTCATCGGAATGGGAAAGGGTTAACAGCGATTTTGATCGGACACATTAGATTATACTCACAGGATGTCAGACCTGTGTTGAAACACACGCTGTCAGCGTGCTAAGTCGATTATCCTGAATCGCGCTTCTAAAGAAATGGATATTTTGCCTGCCATTCACTGGTTGGTGATGTGTACCGGAAAGATTATTAGCGGACCGTAATCTCCACTTTGTCTTTCATGGAAAAAAAAACAACAACATTAAGTTGGAAGAGGATGTTGCTGATTAATGGATATTTATTGTCACGCCAACCACTCACTCAACACAGTCTGGCCAGCCCAGTAGTTCCTGACGTTTGGTTTGGCGAGACGACACACACACACTCACCACGCTATGGCATTGAGTACTCCTGCGGGCACTCCAACGTTAAGGTGGCTCACGCATGCCGGATCTGCAAATGTGAGATAAAGGCAACTGTTAAGCAACTGGGAAACGTAAGTGCGTTGCATACAACTACACGGATATTCAATTTCTATCAGGCCTGGGGCGGGTCGGTGAAATGTAGAGGTCCTTTGTCATGCCACTGCTAGGTGAAGGCCTGCCTCGCGCTGCGTCGACCCATAGGGGGATGTTTGACCGCACTTTGGCAAAGCATACTTGCAACCTGCACCTAACTTTTCATCCGGCGCCTCTTACTCCTAAATGTTTGCACTGTCCCGTGCGATTCACGTGTGCTTGTGTCACTGTTAAGACTAAAATCTAGCGCTTGCTTGTACCCGTACCTAACTTTTCCTGGCACCTCTAGCTCGGTTCATGTTTGCACTATTATATTATTACAACTATAATTGGAAGCATGTGTTGTGCGTAATAATCGATTTGAATCGACGAATCAATGTGCAATTACGTGCCCTAAAGTCATTATTAGAATCTTATATTACGCACCTTTAAATTGTCATCATGTTTTGTCTGTCTATTCTCTCTTTACTCTGTAAAAAGAAGAAAAAAAGATCAATTTCCCGAACTGTTACCGACTTTGTATATATCGATTTAAAGCTTTCGTGACTGCAGGGATTCATCTTCTTGGTTACTTTCGGTAAAGTCACGTAGAAGGGAAATAATAAAATAGTAAAAATAAAACATAATAAAATAATTCTCACGACGTTTCGGCCACAACGCAAGCAGCCGTCCTCAGGTGAAGAACAGGTCTGTCGGAAAGACAGCGTTGTGGCCGAAACGTCGTGAGAATGATTTTATTATGTTTTATTTGTATTATTTTATTATTTCCCTTCTACATGACTTTACCGAAAGAACCAAGAAGACTTTGTATATTTCTGCAATAGGTCGGTGCTCCTTAAAAGGAGACTAATTAACACGAACTTCGATAGCGCCCGAGCATAGCGCGATGTCAACAAGGGCGGCGCTGCCAAGAATGAACCCAAGCGACACGTGGAATTCACTTCGGTTCATAATGCAGGTTGTTTGGGTTAGATCGCGTATATTTACGTAATATAACCCAAAAAAACCTGTATTAGTGGATGACATTGGTCGCGAAAGCCAATGTGTTAAACTCACTTCGGTTTTGATTTAAAGCTTTCGTGACTGCATGGATTAATATTCTTGGTTCTTTCGGTAAAGTCACGTAGAAGGTAAATAATTAAATAATAAAAATATAAACAATACAATTCTCACGACTGTTTCGACTGCAAGACAAGCAATCATCACCAGGTGTGAAATCCACAAATTTTCTTGCTGTGGATTTCACACCTGATGATGATTGCTTGCTTGTGTTGCAGTCGAAACGTCGTGAGAATTGCATTTTTTTACTTTTTCCCTTCTACGTGACTCTTTGTGATAGCTTAAGAGTTACGTGCCTGTTTACATTTGCAGGAGGACTCCCGTAGTCCGTCGTCATTTGAAGGACCAAATGTCAGGGATCTTATTATTCGCAGAGTTATCTGCGGGGGCGCAGGGAAAGCGAGGATAATTGTAGTTTTTGTGGACTCTACTGCTCCCACGGACGATAGGAGTCTTGGGTAATTTGGGGGCAGATAAGAGGAGTTCTCCTGCATTCATTTGAGCGGTTTTATTCTATTACTGTGTTCACCCGCTGACATTATGTGGGTCGTAACGACGGAAACCACTTTTCAGAGCCACGCTCATGATTATAGAGGCACGTGGTGGAACGCCACGCTGCCTAACCCACACCCGCGTTCGTCATATGTCCTACATTCTAATGATTGTTGAACTTATTATTTTTGTATCTTATTCTTTTAGATCAGCCCTTAGGAATGTTAGACCTAACTTAATCACACTGACAGGAAGAGAAATGTTGATAGATGAGTTGTTGTTACAACAATCAGCAGGAAGATGTTACTGGAAAAGGTCAGCGGGAAAAATCGCACTGTACTCCCGTGGCAATTGACTTCTCTGGCCCTTTCCAAATAGAATCTCTTCTGAATGATGCATTTACAATTATTTGTTGTGGCTCCTACACATATTGCTCGCTCCAGTTGAAGGTATCAAAAAGGGAGCAATTTGAGCCGTTTCTAATAATACTCCTAATTAGAAAACGTTTCCGATAACACGCGCCAACGGATGGGAGCAAAAACATTGGTAAGCAAGATGAATGAATAGTGGCAACTTCAAAAGTCCAAAAGGAATAATTATAGCCTCCAGTCATTCTCACGCACACATATCCTATTTCTGGTCCCCATCTGTCCAGAGATATTACAATGCGCTTTAATATACGTACGTGTGGATACGTGTGTGGGGAGCGGTAGTGTACTGGTCACTGCGCTGGACTACGAACCTGGCGACCCGAGTTCAATTGGCGCACAGGCCCACACATCAGCAATTAAAACTGTATCTGATCGAATCCTGGGCCCTCCCCTAGGTCGACTCAGGCTTAAATTAGTACTTGGTGTAGTGTATAAACATCAGCACGGGGCAAGTGGAGAGCAGATATAGCCCGCTGTGGTGATAGTCATGTAGCGGTTAGCGCTACGCTGCGCTATGAACCTGGCGACCCGGGTTCGATTCCCGCTCACGGCCAACACCAGTGACGATTATCTGTAACCAGTCCTGGGCCTCCCCTAGGTCGACTCAGCCTGAAATGAGTACCTGGTGCGATGTGTAAACATCGCCACTGAGAAGACTAAGGCGGTCGGGCGTGGTGCTGGCCACCCATCCCCTCGTGTACCGTTCCGGCCTTCATAGGTGCTCGCTAACAGCACTTGCCCCTACAGTCTGTTAAGGCTACACGGGGGATATTTGTCTTTTGTCCCGTGCGTCACGCAGGCCTTGATAGGTGTTCGTTAACAGCACTTGCACCAACGGTCTGCATGGCTATGTAGGGGGGGACCTTTGTCTTTGTGTGGGCTCAGTGTGAATGTAGTGGTTCACGCATTGCACTTTGAATCTGGCAACCCAAGGTATTTGAACCTGGCATGGGGCCTCCCTTTAGATTGACTCAGCCCAAAATTAGGAATACCGGGTGCGGTGTGTCACATAACTGGCAACCGGGAGACAGAGGCAGCTCGGCACATGTTCCATTCTCACCTGAAGACGGATGCTTGTGTTGCGACCGAAACGTCGTGTTTTCTTTTATTATTTTTTCTATTTACGTGACTTTACCGAAAGAACCAGAGGGCATTGTCTTTGTGCTGTACGCCTTTTGGCGTCCTCTGGTCTAACGCCGTTTGAGACGAGGCTCAAAAGAAAGCTGCCTCTGGTGTGGACCAATCAGTTTCAAGGACAATGCATATATTATCAGAGTGTGTTTTTTGTTTGCAATTTGACCACAAGTATTGTGGTTAATGCAGATATGATTCCTTGTAAAAGGTTTCAGTTTGGTGTTTTAACAACTTAACACCTTTTTTGTTGCCAGAAAAAAGTGGAAAATCCTATTATCATCCAGAGAGTATGTTCCATTCTGTCTACACCATTCCCTCTTGGGCTGAGCTGACCCAAATAGGTGCTTGCCAGCCACACTCGCCCAAATCGCTCTTAAAGCTCGTGGTTTTTGTACGCGTGTGGTTATTTTATTTTTGGTTCCTGTTAGGTTACATTTAACGGATTAGTGTTTAAATGAGTCTGGCAGCTACGTATTTATTGTCTTTTTAGCGTGCGCAAATACATGTCCGAGCAGTCCGCTCTCGAAATGTGTATCCAATGCACATGTCAATCTTGGCTTGGGTGTGAATGGCTGCGTGAATGGACTCGTTGATATGCCGATGGTAATTCAATTGTGCGCTGAGATGCATTGAATTCATTATGCAATTTGAAAGCTAATTTTATCCTGCCTAATAAATCTTAATGTATGCTTTACATCAAAATTGCATTTATATGTGTTATTAAAACTCCTCTTTATTTGGTAAATTGTTATTGAGATTTTTGGAATGAATTCCAATCAGCTGCTTATATCCCGCCATCAATGACCATATACGCCGTTCAGATCAAAGTTGGCACAACTATATTGTCACGTTGAAGAGGATTTCTAAAGTCCTTTGAAACCGAGGACGAATAATTAGAATCACATTTGGGGAGCCGAGTAGTGACAACATTGGTCACATCTCTGCATAATGGAGACTTTTGTTCCTGGATAAGATCGAAGTTTCGATTTCCCATCAGCAATGCTAATATGCAAGTTAAAAATAACTGAGAATAAATATTGTAAATGACAACTTGAAATAATTTTAATGAACATATACAATGTGTTCTTATCACCGCACATTCAATATTCTCATTTTGCCATTCAACTTTCTTTGCATGCACAGGCCCAGCACACACCCGATCACGAAACAAATTCTCCTGTCAGAAATATAGCATCGCAATGTTATTTCTCCCCATTAAGTAAAGTAGATTTAATCTCTATATCCGAAATGCATATATCTTAGTTTGAATGTGCCATTTAAAAAAATGCACAATTAGGAAAATTCCATGATGCCCCTTGAGGTACGGATACCGCTGTTTATTTTGTTTTAGCTCATGCACATATTTGTAAAAAAAAATCTGACTGGCATAATTATAGAGTACTTTTAAATTGGGCAGTTTGTGGATAAGTGTGCATCAGCTGGAACAGTAAATGTTATTCATGTGGCTTTCTTAGAAACGGTAGAAATATTTTTTGTTGCTCGCAGAGAAGAGCTTTCTTATTTTTAAGAGCAAAATATTTAACGTTTACGTAAAGCTAGCTCGTGTTAATAGTTCGCGTGACGGCAGCATACCCCGAGCTCTGACAAATACCGCTGCATGCAGCCAACAATTATCATTATCATCATCGCGTATGACTTATTCACTGCTGGATGATGTCCTTCCCCAACCGTCAGTTGCAGCATCAGCAGCAGTAGCATCAGAAGCATCAGCAGTAGGAGCAGCAGTAGTACCAGCAGTGGCAGCAGTAGCAGCATATTTGAGTCTATGGGTCTCTGTGTGAGTCTATGGGTCTCTGTGCGAGTCTATGGATCTCTGTGTGTCTATAGATCTCTGCGAGTCTATGGGTCTCTGTGTGATGAGTATGGGTGTCTGTGTGATGAGTCTATGGGTCTCTGCAAGTCTATGGGTCTCTGTGTGAGTCTATGGGTCTCTGTGCGAGTCTATGGGTCTCTGTGTGTCGATGGATCTCTACGAGTCTATGGGTCTCTGTGTGATGAGTATGGGTGTCTGTGTGATTCGTCTATGGGTCTCTACAAGTCTATGGGTCTCTGTGTGAGTCTATCAGGTCTCTGTGTGAGTCTATGGGTCTCTGTGCGAGTCTATGGATCTCTGTGTTTTTATGGATCTTTGCGAGTCTATGGGTCTCTGTGTGATGAATATGGATGTCTGTGTGATGAGTCTATGGGTCTCTGCAAGTCTATGGGTCTCTGTGTGAGTCTATCGGTCTCTGTGTGAGTCTATGGGTCTCTGTGCGAGTCTATGGATCTCTGTGTTTTTATGGATCTTTGCGAGTCTATGGGTCTCTGTGTGATGAATATGGATGTCTGTGTGATGAGTCTATGGGTCTCTGCAAGTCTATGGGTATCTGTGTGAGTCTATGGGTCTCTGTGTGAGTCTATGGGTCTCTGTGCAAGTCTATGGGTCTCTGTGTGAGTCTATGGGTCTCTGTGTCATGAGTCCCACAAGCATGCAGCTGAAGCCCTCTCTGGTGCGTTTTCCTCCTTTGCTGCCACTCCATCACTAGTCTCGACCACCGGCCATCATCCTTATAGTGCCACGTCCTATCCAAGGGCACTTACTTTTCTTGACGGTCAATGTGAAGTCTTTGACTTGGGTGCGATCTCTAATCCACGAGTTCCTCGTCCCGTCTCTCGGTGTAATCCCAAGCAAACAGCTTTTGTTCCATGTAGGCAATGCAACTCCCCACCGCTGGAGCATCTCTCAGCCAGTCGCTCCTTATCTTATCAGGAGCTGACACGTTAGAGAGACACACAGACACTGCCCAAGGTAACCATCAATGCCCATTTCAGAAAAGAGGACAAAGGAGTCTGGATCTGCCACTGATTAAAGTTTTTTTTTCCTACCAGGCCACTCCTGGCAGACTTATCTGTTTCATTTTGTATTTGCTGGCAGGAGGCAACCGTCGTACCTTTTGCCGTACCTGGAGGATATATTTTTTTTTTGTTAGCGAGATGCGTTGTTTATGAAGAGAGAGAGAGAAGCTTCGCCCAATGGTGCTGCTAGTCCACGTCCCTTGAAAGCATTCTCCGGATTCCGCCACGGGGAAGGGGGGGGGGTTCATCTCCGTCGGCTGTAGGATTAGAATTAACTCACTATCACATCTGTTGAAATGGGACGCTGTACAAAAAAAAGGTTTTACAAAAAAAATGGTTTCGTCCTTTTTTTAAATCCTTTATATTAAGTTCACTTGCTTGCTTGCGCGCTTACGACCGTGCAAATCTTTCGGTCGTTTTTTAACCCACTTCCCGTGATACAATCGAGCTGCTGACATTTTGCACACAGAATCGTTGTGCGTGACAATTTATTTTCGTGAAAAAATTTTCAAAAATGTTACACTTTTTAGGAATTTTTTTTTATTTAATTACCAATTGCTTAATGGTGGCAGGCAATCATCTGACCCATAGGTGGCAGCCATCTCAAGCCAGAGGACGAGAGGACTCTAGCCGCCACGCATATAAAGGATTTATAGTGAAAAACTTTGTTTTTACGGGTTAATTTTTTCTCCCCCATAATTTTGTTATGGAACTCTTGCAGACTTAGGTAGCAGCTTGCGGATGGAGATATCACAGCAATAATTCTGAGATCCCTTAAAGGAACGTCTTCTCAACTATCGGAGATCCTCTGCAGGACCTTCTCATGTGCCCTTCTACTTTAGAGATTTGTTTTTACATTGGAGTCAAACTGAAGATATACTGTACCGTAAACAATTTAATCACTAAAATATTTGCCGAATTACATGACTATCCCACGCTGACCTGCATGGTGAAGTATGATCACAACATTTCCATAACCAATCCGATGTGAGGAGGCCTTCATCTAGCAGTGCATTGACAAAGAGCTTTCATGCAATCAATCAATCATCATCATCATTATTATTACTCGGTGAATTTTTTTTATGTCATGGCCTTTTTCCCCTGTGCACTCATTAGTGACCCGGATGATGAGACCCATCAACTCGCTGCCTGTAGAAACCCCGACTCGAACCCAGCATTGCTCAGTGCTGTTTGTCGCCCGGCCGACACGGCCACTCCACAAGCAAGGATTTATCTTCTTGGTTCTTTCGGTAAAGTCACGTAGAAGGGAAGTAATAAAATAATAAAAATAAAACACAATAAAATAATAATTTTATTGTGTTTTCGTGACTGCAGGGATTCCCTTCTACGTGACTTTACCGAAAGAACCAAGAAGATGAATCTCTGCAGTCACGAAAGCTTTAAGTCGAAAAATAAAGCAAGGACTTGTTTCGGGTGGACATTGATCTGTCGTTGCTTGCGAGGTGGTCGTGGTTATGTTGTCCGCCTTGTGCCCGAGACGGGAGACGATAGGCATCGCTGTTAAGTTGCCCTGCACTGTGAATGTTGTGGTCTGGGTGAGTATGAAAGGAGGTGACAGTCTGTCATTGAAGGCCCTGTGGGAAGCATTTTAAACATTTTTACATTTGTTTTCTTTGCTTGTATAAATAAATAAGGCTACTTGACCTGTGAATGACTTGGGATGCAGCCCAGATGCATACTTTATTAAAATATTTACACATTTATATCAGAGCACATACAACATCATGCAATTTAGGTTATTGGAAAACAAATTAAAGTACTGTATATTGTGTTGTCCATAATAGCTGATAAATTGCTCGGGGTAATATATATCTACGCGAATTGATTGTTCAGAATTAACTCACTCACAATATTGATCAGTTCTTTTTCGGGTTAAGGTTTCATTTATAACATTGACCAGCAAGCGGGGCTTTGGCTCGTGATGCACTGACATAATACGTCACAATTACGTGTTTTAGTTTAAATGTTGATTTAGGCTGCCTCTTCTTAATAATTACTCGATCTCCAGAAACAGCCAAAAAAATGCTGCATCCCATTAAATTATGAAAACCAAATCATTCAATCACCCTGAGAATGCCCGTCTCATCAGAGTACGGAAACTAAGGAGGCATGATCCTGGTTAGGACTTGGAGCGGCGAACGTCTGAAATATGAGTAATTGTGATTTCAAGCTTTCGTGACTGCAGGGATTCATCTTCTTGGTTGTGGCCGAAACGTCGTGAGAATAATTTAATTATGTTTTATTTTATTATTTTATTATTTCAATTCTACGTGACTTTACCGAAAGAACCAAGAAGATGAGTAATTGTCTTAGCCTTTGCTCTGCGGCTAACTGTGTGAAAAGTGCCCGATGTCTTTGCCAAATCCCGGCTCACCCAGGATCAAATTCAATAAATAAAGCCCACCGAGGCTTGCCAGGTGGTGTAGGCATGAGGTTTGGCCACACGATGGCATTGTCGAGTGCCGCCCATCATCTCGCGTGGCGTTTCTCCGGGAACTCCGGTTTCCTCTGACGCGAAGCCAAACTCTCATTGATGGAATTGGACAAACTCCCCCTCCATCCATGACTCGGCAAGGCTTTTCTGGGTTAATATGAAGGGCGTTATTACATAAATACACAACACTGTTATAGTTATGTCTGTTCCTAGCCACCGAAGCCCATTTTCATTTCCACAGGATTTGGCTATGAACACACGCAACTTTCGTGGTGCCCTTTAAGAAAGCACTCTCTCTCTCTATCTCGCGTGCGCGTGCAGTGTGCACACTCTCAAAAACCAGAGCCTCTTTAAACCTGCAGGCTGTTGTTCTTTTCTGCTTCCAGTCATCAATTACATTGGGGGGGAGGGGTGTGGTGGAGTGTAGACTGGTCAGCCGATGTTCGGCTATTGCGTGCAATTCACACACAAATACTCGGCGCTTATTAGCGCATGAAATATCTGCGCTTCGTTCAAAGAAACTGCAGGTGGCCTCGGGCGGTGGAAAATGACCCCCAGCTGTGCCACGCATGGATATTATCAACATCTAGGCCCGGGCTTGCTTTTAGAGAAACATTCTTTCAAAATCACGGTTGTGAGATATTGAAAACATGCAGTCTCGTATGCGGTCTTGCTATAATATATGGAATGTCAGGGCCTGTTGCAGTTAGGTTATTGGCTTAATGGCTAAAGGACTGATACCAACTTTCGCCCGAGACATCCAAGAGCAGATACCTGAAATGCCAATATTACTAAAGCGATGCCAGATGCCTTGGGATGTTTGTTATTATTATTTCTTTGTGTATGTATTTGATTTCCTCAAAGTTGACAGCTGTAGGCTATTGAGTGCATTAGAAAGCTGAGACCTGCTCTTTGGCAAGAGTGTTCAAGGGTTGAGCAATTAGGCATAATCCCACACTCTGGCTTATTCGCCATCAGTATTTAGGCCAAACGCTAAAATCTAAATCATCACTATTAAGCGATCATGTACCGCCCTTTGTCAACCTAACGAGGAATGAAGGCCACCACAACATGTGCCAGTCTTTGGGAGTTGTTTAACCACACTTCACCATGCAAGGGCAGTGCGTGATGGTGGTGGTTGTATTCAGGACTGATTCAGATATCATTCGCCACTGATATCAGCCATGGCCAGGAATCAAACTCGAGCCATTGGGTTTGTATCGCTGTGCACTAAACACTGCGCCACCACTACCCCCAACGTGACTTCTATCTAATTCCATCTCGATTGTGAAAACAGCACGCATGAGTATATTCCATGTGATGGGTTACATGTTAATTAGTTGGATTTCACAGTATAGTTACATTTATTTCACTGCAACTATGAATTCCTGCAGTCACGAAAGCTTTAAGTGAATATTCACTGTAATTGTTTTGATGTTTTACAAGAAGACCCTTGATCGCACACTTATTGGCACGGGTACAACTTCCATGAGGCAGCAATGCCCATCCAGTTGACGCGGAAGGCCGTTGGTTTTATTGAGCCACAGGAACTCCACCAAGATTTGCTGGGCTTGTTTACGGAGGTCCCGTCTGTTGCACTCAAAGTCTTTATTACTGAGCATCTGAATAAGCCACATGCCGCTCACTCGTTTGCTGCGAGCCCTATTACTTCACTGAATGCGCTTCTTACAAAGCGGCTCACTTATACCATATGGGTTGTCCATACAAGGAGACTCTTTAACAGTTTTGTTGTGGATTCTTTATTTTTTTTAAACGTATTTACAGCGTGGGTGCTTAATTTTGCCCCGACACTGGCAAACAGAGGCTAACCTTGTGAAGTGTTGGGTGCTCTCCAACAAGTAGATGGTCTTCTTTGTAATTCTACGATCACATGACGTCGTCCGTCAGGGCGAGGAGGGATTGAATGCCGCACTTTAAAAGATGAACCCGACATGTGAGAAAAAAAGTACATTTGATTAACTTAATTTGGCCAACTTCCAACTCTTGAGAATTAAAATATTGGTCTGACTGTCATGCGAATGGTCATCTCAAACGCGAGTGGGCAAGTGCTGCCCCCTACTGTGTTGACCAGATGCCACTTGAAGGGATCTCAGCAGTAACTCTGCGACATTCACGTCCGTGGCCTGCTAATACGAAAGGTTTCATTGCTCTGTGAAATATCCAAATGGATACTCTGTTTCGTGATCAGACGCTGATAGCAGCATTGGCAAAAAAATGTCATTATACAGTATATGTGTATATATGTTTTAGTCTGTGAGTCTCTTGGCCTTCCAGATTCATGTTAACCAGAAGCATTTGTCTGAACACGCAAACTTTGGGTCGATGTTTGCCCCCTCTGGGGTTCATCAGCAGACTCAGGCGGTCCAAACAAACGCCGCTGGTTTACCAGGATGTTATTGGATCGGGGCCAATAGATGAAAAAAATATTTATTTTTACGAAGAAATATTAAAAAGAAGGGTCATTTCTTTACTTTACTACCCAGAATGCTCTGCTACAGGGTTCAGTGAGATTCTAACACATAAGGGTTAGACCTAGCATTGCCACAATGTCAAGATATGTCCATATATTTGTGTTTTACAAAAGTTGTTTTGCTTCATTGACCACATAGTGGTTATATACATTAATTACAGATTTCCAAGAATAACCACACAGAATCTGAAGACTTGTTTTCAGGAGGGTCCTGCATTTAGATGTTTGTCCAACACCAATTACATTATAAATATTTAGCTATGGAAGCTAAACTAGAGAATCTGATGGAAATCCGTGTAGAACGGGGAGGGGGGAAACATATAATCTCCACACAGCGAGGCACCCGAGTCAAAAATGGAACCCAGGTTTCTCTGCCGGACATCCACATTTTGGTCGTAATGTTTTAATTTGCTTAATTATTAATTGTCTTGCTGACCACGTGTGCACCACAGGCGTGACAAATTGTAAAGTCGCGATGCCGAGAAGACTCGCTCGCAGGCTTATGTTGAGTGAACAGCAGTTGAAGCACCTTTAAGTAATCGCGATTCGCATTGGAAGCACAACAAAGCAGAAACACAATACCGCGCAATAAAATTGTGACATGTAATTACAAGCGGGATACTCGTCGTTTTGCTAACATGAATGTTGTTCCATGAAAACCCTCGTTAGGAGGCCTCTCAAGAGAGACAGCTGCAGCCTCGCCTTGCTAAGCGACGTGACGCTTGCGAGACGTGGGGGGATTTAAAAGCGTTGCTTTGAATTAGGGAGTTGGCAAAACAACCCCAAAGCGGAAATAAGTGCAGGGGTTCGGCGAGAGCCTTTGCCCGCGTAAACGACAAAAAAAAAACGAGTTGCCCTTATTATTACAACGCACACGATCGTACAACGGCGCCTCTTTGTTTGGGGCGAATTCTCTTCATTCCGACGGCGGTGTCTGCAGGAAACGTGGCATTTGGGAGTTCGAACAGATATAGCCCCAAATAGTAAAACAAAAAAAATCCATCAAATCCAGACAACCAGAGGTCCAGATTTAATTACACAATTTAACACTAATCATGCTCCTGTTTTGGAAATGCCCGTTTTCCTTCCTCCTCCTTTGCCGCCGCCGTTCATGCTGCTGCTAAAACAACAACAAATGCTTTTCTTTAAGAAGACAACGACAGGATGCAGTCGCCCTGACGAGTATCAAAAACGCCGCATGGAACGAGCTTCATAGATTTCGGGAGGAGCCACTGCTGCCATTCCAGCCTTGTGTGGCCGACTGATTTATGTGGCGGTGCGTTCGTGATTTTAACAGGTGGGAAACTCCTTGATTTCATTGACAGGGACCAAGGCAAGATAAATGCTCGTGTTATTTTCTGCTCCGTAAAGTTTTGTAATGAAAAATAAAGTTGTTTTACCGCAGACAGCTAAAAGAGTGATGCATTGGCAGATAGTTTTCTCAATTAACATGATTAACTGTTGCATATATTATGTTTAGATATATATATCCCTTGCATGTTTAATTTGCGCCAAATTGCTGCAGTCCTTATAATTCACACATTAAGTGTAATATGTTTATTTTGTTTGTTTACAGAAGATTGCCTTACTATCCCAACTTTTTTTTGTTATAGGATCTTCATTGTATAGTTTGGACAGATCATCGTTATTATCAGCAGCCATGTTCAATCCACTGCTGAATGATTGGCCTCCCCATACCACTACCATCACTCACGCTCCTGTGCCTGGTAATATTAATTAGCGCCGCGGTGACGAAATGTTAACTACCTCGCCTGATATGCAGGAACGCCGTGGGTTCGATCCCGACCCGTGATGCCTGCTGTATATTTGGGTTTGCTTGTTCACACGTGGATATTTCTCTGGGTCCTCCCGATTTTCCCTCCACATTTACAATCAACGTGCGTTTAGAGTATTAGGCTGCTGTAATTTTCCGCGTGAGCTACCATTTGTGGCCAGGTCGCTTCTGAAAAAGAGCTATATTTACATAAACATGACTTTAAATCGTTTTAAATAATCCACCTGGCGCCTATGTATGAGTCGCTATGATCGCTGCATGGACGATCCATTTCGTAATTTGTCTTTGCACGTTGGAGAAAACAAAGTTCACAGACAATCAACCCGCACGTAGAGAGGTTGGCACCATCCTGTCAGTGCTTACTACCACCAGGCAACTTGCACTGTCCTTCTCACGCAGTGTCTCGGTGCGTGCCTACCCTCACTCCCGACGAATCTAAACAATGGGATCGTCGTCTTCTTGCCGATGGGATTTGGGAAAAGAAAGCAGTAGCAGGGCTGCAATTGTAGATGTGTGGAGTAGTCTCCTCGTTCTACCAGAGTACGCGTGGTTGTGTTGGGGTAGCTGAGTGAAGTAGTCCACTTGCTCCATCAGGGTACGCGTGGTTGTATTGGGCAGTCATCACTGATACACGCCTAATGGTTGGCACCTCAATGCATTCACAGTTTGGCGGAGTCCCTGGTCTTACATTTACGGAGGAAATGTCCAATAATGGGGGGTTGCACCTTTGGTTCGCTTTGAAATTGGGTTTGCGTGAGTTTTGCGATAAAAATCGTCATCGGTTCTGGGAAACTGAGCGTGCGAGGTGGCATCCAGGTTCGTGTGGCAGCAGTCTGATGGGACGGTTCTTCTTAGAATCCGATTTTGAAGAATTGAAAAGAGGTGATGCGATTAACCTGCAGTGGGTACTTTGAGAAGATATCGCATTGCAGTTGTGCTCAAAGAATAATGCTAAAGCCACATTTGCCTCGTTTAACTTTATCTACACTGCTGTATTTTGGGACTCTTTTGACACCACTTTGTAATGCATAAGTGCAGTACTTGAAGGATAATCCATCGTGAGGCGTGCCGTTGGTTTACTCTGTGAATGTAGGCGCTGTTTAGCTCACCCTGTGCTTTCTTTTCCATCCACAGGAAAAGTTTAAAATATTTTTCATTGTTTTCCAAGGCAAGAAAAATCACGATTTGATTCGCAATATCGATTCAACACTGATGTTAGCCACGGCCAGTAATCAACCTCAAGTCGCCGGGGTTTATAGTGCGGTGAGCTTAACCCACCGTGCTGTTGGACTGGCAAAAAAGTAGAAACTCTACTTTAATATATTATTTCCAAGATAACTTATATGATTTCCATTGGTCGAAAATGGCGGTACACAATGATATGCCAAAGCGGAACTTCCCAGAACACCAAACACACGCGCACCAGCACTTCCGCAACGTTTCCCATCCCTGCGCTGCAATGTTTCCACAAAGGGGAAATGGCAGTGAACACGTGCCGCAGGACAAACAGATTTCATATCGGCGCTCGTGCGTTTACATTTCAACCCCTGATTCTCCAAGATTAAAGATGCTCTTGACAGTAAGAACGTTTCATTTTTTTCTCCAATAAATGTGACGACCTGAGAAAGCCAGGAACAAGGGTGTAAAATATAAAGTGGGATGTTGGGGGGAATGAAAAGAAACTGCCTCTTATAATTAAGGCAATACGGTAATGTTGACTTTACTGTCGTTATTCAAATCTGGTCGCACGTGACATGATTGAATTGGGAATGAAGGTCGCGCACCAGATTACTGTACGGTATAATACACACTCCCAAGTGTTGCTTTATATATGTGAAGCACGCGGTAATCTTAGAAGTGACTGTGTGTTGGCAATTTCGTGAGTGACTGATACTCGGTGCCGTGAAGGAGACTCAAGTCTGCTCGAATTCTCGGACGCCCTGTCAAAAACTTTTTATTGTTTCCCTTCAAAGCGCGTCTCGTGCTCAGGGAGAATATGATGTCACCTTAACGCCGTTGAAAGAGAACCACATTGGCATTTAAAGAACCAATTCTAGATTTGAAGCTTTCGTGACTGCAAGGATTCATACTCTTAGTTCTTTCGGTAAAGTCACGTAGGTAAAAAATGAAATTAAAATTTATAAAAAATAAAAACAATAAAATCACGACGTTTCGGAGGCAACACAAGCTTCCTCCTTCAGGTTGGAACGTAGTTCTGGCCTGGTCTCAGTTCAACAGGCGGGGCGGTAACGTGGGCCCGCACCAGGAGCGCGCAATCGCGTGACTGCTGCTGCTGCTGCTGCTCTCATAGCGGCATGCAAATTTATTTTTCATTTTCCTGTTTGAGGAGGAGATGCCGCGCACCGTATCGCTTGGGGCAAATTATATTCATTGTACCGGCCTCTATTAATAGCGTCCGCAAAGGACGGGCTTGAGGAATGACTCTCGCAGTAGTTACAAAAGGAAGCTTTTTGGATAGGGGTAAAAAAAAAAAATGTAATCTTGATAGTATTAATAAAAAAACGCTTGCATATGTAGGCAAAATGACAAAGGGGGGCAGTGGGGGGGAGGCTTGTCGAATTGATAATGCAAATGTCTACGGTGCAATTGAGGTCGTTTCTGTAAGGTCGGCAGCGGAATGAAATGAAGGCCCACTTCGCGTGAATTGATGTGCCCTGGCTCGACGAGTGTGCGCCGTGGAATTTGTCCGCTATCCGGGAGCGACCCGCTTTGCCTTTCCCAAAATCTGTCGCTCACGACGCACGGATGAATATCCTCCATAGCCTTCTTCCCTGCAGGGGGTAAGTGCTCGATGGCAGGCGCTGGTTTCACTGTCATCCACACTGTGCTGCAAGCTGATGGGTAAGAATTACATTTCCTCCATTCACCGTTTCGGCGTCCGCAACGCTGCACAGGAAAACCGATGGTGGATTGAGAAGAGATGGAGCCACCGTGCGTGTGAGAGGTTTCACCTGGCAAGGTAAAGAGTTGGTATTTCTAGGAGGCACTAGATCGAGTTGGATCCTCACAGGGATCGTGTGTGTTCTCTTCACATATGCATGGGTTTTCTGAAATATACCCATTGAGGAACTTGCAAAATATTTCCAGCGGAACTATCATGAAAACAAGGACTTGGGAAACTATGCTGAGAATTGCTGGCATAAATAACGACACGCACAAATGTTACATTTCACGAGATGCGAAGTAGACGGATGAAATGAGTTGTAATTATTAGAGGATTTTGAAACTTCAGTCTGGCAGACGAGCTTTGAAGCACCGAGATGCTGGAGCGACGTGGAATCCGCAATGCCTGCTTTTAAATCTTCCCTCTCGGCGGTGGGCTAACCGGGCTTACCTGGCCCTGGCCCCCTGAAACTTCTGTATCACCAGCTCACTCGCACACTGCCTTGCACAAGGCCTCACGCTAGCGGAGCACGTGGTAGCCTGGCACAGTCGGTGAACCAGTGCAGTACGCATGTATGTATGTTGAACTTCTTTCGCACCGCACGTAGCCAACCCTGCTCATCGGAGGTGCGGGGGAAGGAAAACAAACGAAATAATCAAAGCAGTTCGAAAGAAATTAGTTTTCAATCGAGAAAATGTATTTAGGTGATTAATGTCCAAACAAAATGGGGCTCAAGGTCACCACGAGCAGAGCACGTGGTAGACTGATGCGGTCGGTGACCCCGTTACCCGAGGGCTCATCAGTCCACCACGTGCTTGGTAAGTGGCGGCCTTGCACTCTCGTTTGTCGAAATTAATTTAGTCAAATTAAATAAACACTTTAATTCAGTAAATACATATATTTCAGCTCCTCCCCCCCCAATAATTTATCAATAGCTCCTCCCTTCCCCACCGCCCACCAAAAACAATATTTTATCCAACGTCTACGTTGCGAGCCCCTGCAAATATTCCAAACACAGCTTCATTACACGCTTCTGCCGCAGCTTGCCGCGGTTGATAGATGGTGATAGATGTTAGATGGGAGCAGACACCGCTTGCCGTGATCATTCAGATACAAAAAGGGACTTGGTTGGCTTGGGCTCATCCAACGAGCGCCGCGTAGACAGATCCGCAAGGTCGACATGAAACCTCAAGGGGTGGATGGGAAGGGAAACCCGCAGAGGAGGAGGGACAATTATGATTTGTCTGAGTTCCAAGTGCAGCTGCGCCTGCCTACCTCTTGAGTTCTCTGCCCAAGGGCAGGTCTATGGCTCGAGTTGCCGTCCATCCCCACCTCACCCCACCTCACCCCAACTCATCCCACTCCACCTCTTCCCCAGGCAACTGCACACTCTGTACCAGGTTGCTTGAGCCATCGCTCGTGGAGGTATTTTACGGAGTTTCTCCTCCTCGCCTTTTCGTTAGCGGCGGTGGCACCATCGGCAGATGAAGTTGAACTGTCGCAACTTTATCGGTGGGCGCTTTGCCCAACGTGAGTCCGTCTGTCTTCTACGCGCAGACTTTAAAGTTATTTCTAGGTTTCAAGTCGACGTCCAAGTACCGTCTAACGAGTGATCTGACCACGGGGAGTTCACTGAAGAGCCCTGGACTCACAGCCAAGAAGGTTCACGAGTCCAATCCTGATCATATTCCTCAACACATTTCTCTTAAGTCAATAAGATGACCACCACCTGCCAATCAACAGCCATTGCCTTTTTGTTGATATCTAAGGCAGACGTCATTCTCCAGAGTCGTGTGAAATTGTTGCCACTGGCTCAGAGCCACCATTGGAGAGGAGACACACTGGCATCGGTTTGACTGTGTTGGGTCCTGCCAACATCACTGCCCCCTATGAGCATCATCGCAGGCTCTCGGGAAGCAGCCTGTATTTACTGCTCCTGCCGATGCTGGATACAAGAGGGCCCCTAATGTGCTAGGCTCGATTGGGCTCATCATGGGTCAGCGATGGGGGAACGGCTGGGCTACTCTGTCACAGCGAGCCGGACATAATGACCAATCTGGTCGTCAGTGCACCCATGTGTATAGAGACAACAATCGTAGCCCGTGTGTCTAGAGATCGCCTTATTGCGTGCACTCAGTATAACCCGAGCCGGAGTGTGCGTGACACTATTCGCTCGTACGTGTGCCATCACCGTAGGCCACATACTTGCAGAGCTAGCCCATGTGCACAGGACAATCATAACCCGTGTGCATGTAGCAGTCCCTAGTTTATGTGTGTATAACACTCATCACCCACGTGTATATAACACACACGAGCTCATGTGTATATAACAATCGCAGCCCATGCGCGCGTGTGTGTATATAGCAAACCGCCGGCCCATGTGAGTGTAAAACATAGATATTGCTTGAGCCCACGCGAGTAATGCTGTCCAAGAATCCCGAGGCCAGACCCTCAGTGGACTGCCTGCGTGCGGAGATGTTCTCTTGCAACCCGGAGATCAATTTTAGAGTTCACAAAGCAAGTTTTTTTGAAATTGTGCATTGTCGTACATGCCAATCACCCTCCCCCCCCGATAGGTGATAGGAACGCGTGCAAGTGTGTAAAGCCTGCTAAAGATCCCCCACGCATGAAACCGTGAATCAGTTTCCGCCGGTTGTGTTGTGAAGCGATGCCAGTGACAGACTGCGGCACACGCGGCGGAGAGCGTGGCTCGTGTGCAATCTAAACACAACTGCTGGGGCCAAGAAACTTAATCATCTACTCATCACCACCGTCGCGGAGACTATCAATATTGTTTTTTTTCATCAGTACTGCAGCGTCTGGGTATTATGCCGGGACACAGCGTGGCGAGCGTGCAGCGACGACTCGAGTTCGTGCTCTGTGCCTGTGTGTGTAGGTGTAGCGGTCAGCGCTACGCTGCGCTACAAACCTGCCGAACCCGAGATCGATTCCTGCTCACGGCCAACACCAAGTGGCAACTATCTGAACCGGTCCTGGGCATCCCCTGGGTCGACTCAGCCTCAAATGAGTACCTGCTGCGGTGTGTAAAAACATCGCCACTGGGGAGACAAAGGCGGTCGGGCGTGGTATTGGCCACGCACCCCCTCGTGTACCGTGCCGGCCTTCATAGGTGCTGCTCGCTAACAGCACTTGCCCCTACAGTCTGTTAAGGATATACGGGGGATCTTTGTCTTTTGTAGCGTAAACCCTGAGAGCAATGACCAATTCGTGCTCAAATTGCATTTTAAAAAATGTCTCTTGCCTCTGTTACCCTCCCAATAAGTCATTGTGTGTGCATAGCTGTCAAGTATAAAGTCACACAGGTACAATTTTTCTTTCATATTCTCATTGGCACCAAGGCGAAATTAGCATCGTCAGTTTTGTTTTCCGTAATTAATGTGATTGCAGTGCAGGGTTTCTGCGTCTTCAGAGAAAACCTAGAGCGTTTGTCAAAAGTTAGTTTTGATGCGCGTTGGTTTAAAATTTCCTACTATAATTAAACTTGGATTACGTAGGGAAAAATTAATGCACTCTATGCGTCCAATCAACCAGGTATTTACATCTGAATTACAAAAGGACCCTGGCTTCTGTTTGATGCCCGACAGACGGAAACGTGCTACGATCTATTCCCGATATTTCTCCATGTCTTCGGGGCTGAGCATGAGCAGAAAATGCGTGCCATTCCTTGCTGTGGCTGACCGCAGAAATATGATTCTCTGGCAAGACACCTCGAGCAAAGAAAAAAATAAATATCTTAAACGCAGAAATATTGCTCCATCTGCACCGCTTGCTTGATAGCTGCAGCTTGCCCTCAGCAAATCGTGGTCCGTATGCCGATACTGCGAAAAAGGTTGCCGCCACGATTACTGTTAAGAGCGCTGTGGTTTTTTTCTCTTCCCACGCACACGTCTTCTCGTGTTCCCACTGTTACAGCTCGAATTCTGGCATGGAATCATCCAATCTTTCTATTTTAAAAAAAGGCCTGCGGAAATTTGGCAGAGTGAAGTTGTCGGCAACAGGACTCCAAGCACCGGCGTGCTGCTTTCACGAAAATGTTTTACAGCTTCATACGGTTTGTTTTGGGCTGCTTTCGGAGAATTAATGGTTAGCACACTGGATTTTATAATCCAGAGGTCACCGGCTTGATTCGATCTTCCAGCGTCGCGGCTTAAACAACTGTGCAAGTTTATTAACTACCCCGAATGCCTCTGTCCACCCCGCAGCATAAATCGGTTCGCGACTGTTGTATGCACGTTGAATTTCTTTCGCACCATATGTAGCCAACCGTGCTAATCGGAGGTACGGGGGAAGGACAACAATCTAAACACAAAGGCAGTTCTCAAGAAATTAGTTTTCAATCTAGATTTAAAAGTGCATGGCTCCTGTAGCTTCCTAACATCGGAAAGCAGAGCGTTCCAGACGGCCGCAGAAACGCAGCTGAAAGCAGTCGATGCAGCGACCGTCTTTGTTCGATGATTTAATCAAAAGCCGCCGCTGATGAGCAGAATTCGCGTGATGGTTCATGCTCCTTGGCGACATCAGCAAAGTATTGTGGTTCATTCGTGGCAAGCACTTCGTGTGTGATGAGTGCAAGCCTTGCTCGATTGGCAGGTAACGTGTTGTGATCTAAATCGTGGGTACTACCGGACATTTCCAAGACGTTTGGTAGCGTGGAAAAGTATGCCAAATACGCTCCAGGGAGATGTTTTAGAGCCCCCTCTACTCAAGGTCCTTCCAGCAGCAGCAGCAGCGGCGGCGGCGACGACGGAAGTATTTGCAGGGCTGCAGCTTTATCACCTCTACGCTGTATTAGAAGTGTGGGGCCTGTTCAGCACACTGTCTGGCTTTTCACTCCATGTGCACAAAATTCAGTTCCTGAAGGAGCTACCGGCACATGGAGTGAAACGCCGGACTTCATGCCGACAAACACGCAGCACAACCCCAAAAACGCATCGCAGACCAACATTCATTTAAATTGTTAAGACCACCTCCCGAAGTTTTAAATTGAATTACATTTTCATCTAAAAGAGAAATCAACCGGTTTTCGTTATTTATAATCGTAATAGCTATCAGAACAAAACGTAAAAAACGCACATTGAATTGTCTCCAGAATCCAGAGACAATTACATTATTATTTTTTAGAAATACAGCACACACACACACTCGGTGTAAATATCCACCACGACAGATCTCGCGATGGAGATGCGTTGTCTCAATAGACACACAACCTAATATAAAACAAATTGAGCCGAATTCAAAACCCTGTGCTCCTCTCTGCCAGATTGCCAAGGTAATCAAACCCCGTTTGCCCAGCATCGGTGTAGTGTTTCAAGCCAGTTATTAAAACACACACACACGCTCACACACACGCTCACACACACGCTCACGAAGACAAATACAAAGATGCCCCGTATAGCCTGAAACAGACTGTTGGGGCAAGTGCTGTTAGCGAGCACCTATGAAGGCCGGCACGGCACACGACGGGGTGGGTGGCCTGCACCACGACCGGCCGCCTTTGTCTCCCCAGTGGCGATGTGTACACACCGCACCAGGTACTCATTTGAGACTGAGTCGACCTAGGGGAGGCCCAGCACCGGTTCAGATAATCGCCACTCGGTGTTGGCCGTGAGCGGGAATCGAACTCGGGTACCCGGGTTCGTTGCGTAGCGCGCTACCGCTCCCAACGCACACACGCACGCACGCGTTCGCTCACGTGCACACACGCTCACGTGCTCACGCGCACGCACGCACGCGCGCACACACGCACGTGCACGCACCCACGCACTCACGCGCACGCACGCGCTCACACACACGCACGTGCTCACGTGCACACACGTACGTGCACGCACGCACGTGCTCACGCGCACACACGCACGCGCACACGCACGCGCTCACATGCACACACGCGCTCACGCTCACGTGCACGCACGCATGCACGCCCGGGAGCAAGCGGTCGGGTCTGTAGCCTACGAAGGGAGCGCAGTCATTTGATGCGGTGCTGCGGAAGTGTATTGTCTGGGACGATGGGGACTGCCGTGTTCCATGTCGCTGCAGCAACACAGACAGATGCATCGATTGTATTAATCAATAACGGTTCGCAGATTGTTTTCATTATTACAACCAGAATTGATTGCCATTACTGACAGACGGGCCTTGTAATAAGCTTGAAATATGAGTTCGGAACACGGGGGATAAATGGGGGTTTGTGCATTTTGGTTGAAATAACGGCGCGTGCGCGTGTGTGTCCGTGCTTTGTTGGGCGGCATTGTCGTGTATCCGGGGTGTCTGCAGCTCGCAGCCTCCTGTGCCCTTGGAATTGAAAGCCTGAAAAAGGTGTTTGGGCCTCGATTGGTTCATTCAATAAGGGACCCCCGCAAAGACAAATAAATCCAGCGGCTGTTGACAGCATTTCACGTACCAAGACCATTTTCATCCCCAACAGTAAAATATCACACACTCCCTCTTTAAACGGTAATCACAACAATGACTCGGCTTGTTGCGAGACGTTACGCTTGTTATAGATTGGACTTTATTATTCTCATTACATTATTTTTACCACAGATACTGTTTAGATATTTTTTTTTGCATCGCTTTGTCAATCCATTGCTACATGACGCCATGTCAGCCATGTCGGTTATTTGACAATTCTTCACCGCAATGGTCAATGTTGGCGGGTGAGGAGGGCTGGAGGAGTAGGACCAGTTCAGATAGCACCGATGTTACCCGGAATCGAGAATCAAACTCGGACTCACTGAGTTCGCATCACAATGTAATAACCACAGCCACAACACTCCACCATCCGTGTTATGGTCACTTATAAATCATAGCGGAACGAATCATTGCTTCATCAATTAAATTCGATCGTTCAGCTCGTATATACGTGATTCAAATCACGTTTGTAAGAATTGATGTTTTTATTTTTTACTCGTATATGTTATTTGTACGGTAATGGGGTTTGCACCACCACTGCAGGAGCTGCTATACATCTGCAATGTTTGCGTCTTCTCCATTCCGCCGGACAACAGCCTCGCATTTCCGTCCACTCCTATTCCACGCTTCTTGTAATGTGCTGCACGTCGTCTGTCCTTGTGAGCCATGCCTCTCACGACGCGTCTTGCCCGGGTTAGCCTCCGCGCCTCCCGATTAGCCACGTTTGGCTACGTACGGTGCGAAAGAAGACCAACGTGCGTGCATACAGATCCTCACGCCTCTGTTGCGCCTGCAGTGTCTTGCCCTGTGGCTCTCACCTCGAACGCGCGAGTTGGCCAGGCCCTCTCGTTCGGCGCACGTCCCCAATAAAATGTTGCCTTCTTCATCGCTGTGACCTCCGTGGGACGACGAGTTTGCTTTGCTCTGCGCGCCGTGATACATCCCCACATCTGTCGTCGTTTAAACGCGGCTGATTTTCCGTGTTCTACTTAGAATCCCGATTTCTGTACCGTACAAGATGTTTCATCCCTCGAAATGATTGTCCGTGTTTCACCGCCACGCAGCAAATGGTGACCCAAACGAAACATTTCACCGTCCCCGTCTGCTTTGCGAGCGTTATCTTCGTGTCGGTGAGCAGGCGCCTCAATATTTATGAACGCGGTTTTATTGTCAGAGCTATCCCTTGTCGTTATTTCTTCCTTTCATCCTCCATCACTTTCCCACAATTGCAAGTTGTGTGTACCTGCAATGTGAAAGAAAAAAAATCTTGAATTGGATCTCGGACCTGAATCGCAACAATTCAACAGAATCACCTTGGAGGTGAATCGTTTGGCGAATAAATCACAAAATAAATGAGCAGACAGTGTGTTCCCTTCCCATATCTGTCTCTCCGCACAGAAAACAAACTACTATTGTGTGACTCGTCCCATCGGTCCCAAACCACCTTCTGGGATATGAGGTGCATTGGCTATTAATTTATTTTGTTGTTTATATTCTCCGCAACAACGCTCATGATTACTTTGTGTCACATGTCACAGTTTACTGGTAGGAACCTCCTGGTTACACCAGCCCACAGAGGATTATTGTGTCCGTCCGTCCGTCGTGCATCCAAAAATGGGAGGGGTGGGGCTGGGTGGAGAGGGGAGGGTGGGGAGGGGCTGAGTGGGGAGGGTGGGGAGGGGCTGGGTCGGGAGGGTGGGGCTGGGTGGGGGGTGGGAGGGGTGGGGCTGGGTGGGGAGGGGCTGGTCACCCCGTGGTGCCCTTATAAAACTCAACGTTTAACCTACTCACGCCGGCTTGTGCCCGCCCTCACAGTCGGGCATATTTGCGGAATACACCACGCCGCCGTTGACCCTGGCCATTGACCGAGCAACCCAACGTTCCTACCAGCTCCCTCCGCATCAGGAATGTGTTAATTCGCTCTGCCCTCATGAAGTGCCGTTGAACAAAAACGCTGTGATTATAACTGTACATTTTCCTCTTTGAGGCGGTGCCGATGATCATTGCGATTTCCAGCCTGTGCCTCCTACACCAATGCCAACAAAATCCCAAAGTTTTTTTTCATGCCTTTCATTTATTTTTGCAGATGCGTGCATCCACCCTGCAATGCGTTACGTAGTTAGCCCCGGCCTAAAAGAGCGCTGCCAAAATGTAACAGACGTGAAGCCAGGCACGGAGGATGCATTTTGAAAAGCGTTCCATCTGCAAGATAAATCCCACGCTTATCAGAGGCATTTGTTTTGCACGCTCCAAGAATTGTGGGGAAGTGGAGAGTGTTTGTCTGGTTTCTGAGAGGCGGATCCCTGACGGTGCTTCACGTAATAATAAAATTGTCGCTCGGCGCGTCCGTGCTCAAATTGTGTCGTAGACAAAGCCACGGGCTGGCTGCGCCGCGCTGTGCCTCTTGCGTTGTCTGCCGTGTGGCTGCGCCGGCTGTAAGGGCTTTTACAAGCGCTGGTCAATTCGGTCACTCTCTCTCTCTCTTTGGCCTAGGGAGCAATGCAAGTAATGGCCAAAATAAATATCATTCATTTTCCTTTGCTCGTTTCGCAAATGTTAAAGTCAGAAATGGTCATTATTAAAGTCGTTAGTCATGATAAAGGCTAACGCTTGCCTCCGCTGTTGGTTTTTATCTAATGTTTGTGTGCCGCCTGTCATTTCCTTACAGCGCTGGTGCGCTACTGAGTAGGCATGTGTCTCATTTGTGTCCCCGATGGCGCAAAACAAAAAAAAACCATAAAGTTGTCCGATAGTAAATGGGTTAAACTCTCAGTGGGATTAAAAAAATGTGTTCTTCCAAGATATATTGCAGGTGTTTTGATACATTTTATAATCTGGTTTCTTATTGTGCATTGATGAAATATGGTTTATATGAAATAATCCACTTCGACTGTAAAAACGATCTATTTTTAAGCATAACAAAGAAAGGAAAATAATACTCGCTAAACCCTCCGTATATATACACACACACAGCACTGTGTGAATATGTATACACACGACACTCTGTGAATCCCCTGCTCGACGAAGACCTTCCCACAGTCTGTGAGCTGGTGAGGGAGGAATCTTCGGCGCCGCTTTCAAACATCACTCGCTGGCGATGTCGCTCACGACTGGGCCCTCGATCTCGACTTGTGAGGTTCACAGCGCACTGTGCTAAACGTTACGCCACCACTCCACCCGACGTAATAGATTATGTGCGTGCATATGCAGCACTGCATGCATTTGTATTACGCGGCCAGAATTTGGTCGGTGGTATTATATCAATATCAAGAAAAATCGTGACAAATTGTCACCATCGAATCGATCGAATGTCACGCCGTTTCAACGTGTGCTCGTAACCTACAAACACGCGCCGCGATCCGCACAAAGGAAAGTAATCCCGTAATAAATCCTCACGTGCACGATACCTGATCCTCAGATTTTGCTAAAAAAATAAAATTGATGCAGTAGAGAGGGCTGAACTCGTGTGGCCATTGAGCTCCGTTAATATCCCAGGATTCCCCGATTTCTAAGAATTTTGCTTCTTCAGACCTGTGCTGTCCTCACGAGGCACCTTGAAGTGCGACCTTGGTTCCATTCCCACGGCGATCCGTGGGGAGAGATAGTACACCTGGTTACGGCGTCGCGACTAACTCGCTATTAGCCTTGATTATAAGAGAGGAATCTTGGTCTGATCAGGAAGGGCCCAACTAATTCTATGCTGCCACCACATGACGTTTAGCAGCAGCTTTTGTTGGGTTATAATTGATTGCAGCTGTCAGTTCAACACTACCCTCCTCGAATAAATCTAAGCTGACAAATGCCACTGGCACATTGGAAATTTTTGTTTCATGCTGAGCGCATCTCCACAGCAGGTCTTTCATATTAAATGCCGTAAGAGCATATGACCACGGAAATAAAATATAAAACATTGTACTTTGTTAGAAAAACATTAAATATATAACAATTTTCGTGGAATAGGCTAGACGTTTCTCACTGTATAAACAGGAAAAAGGAAATAAAAACGAGAGATTCTTCGAAGAAGAAAAAAAGAAGCCACCTTTGTCGACGTAATAAATGTCTCTCGCTGTTAGGTTCGCCATTTTTTGTAGGTAATTTCATCATTTGCCGCTGTTTGGTGCATTTATCATTTGGTCACGTCTGCGGTTGGTCGGGAATTAAAAATTGCGGGCAATTTGGGGGTGGGGGAGGAGTGACTTAATTGTTGATAGAGCCCTAAAACACACATTAGTCATCACAATCATCTCATTTTCTAAAGCAGCCATAAGAGCCAAATGGCCGTAATATTTGATACGTAATTATGGAGATTAAAAGGGAGGGTTTTTTGTTATTCTTTCTTTATAAATATCAACGGTAAAGGCGCATGCCTGTAATTCCTTGCTCAGACCTTTGTTAGCAGAAATTGCTCCACTGGAGGGAGCTCTAGGGAGCTCCTACACAGGAAATTTGGCCTACTCTTTCACGCTGGTCATACATCTTGGAAGAGTTGGGAGAACTCACATTTTACCCCACCCACACGCTGATTGACTAACCGTGGTGAACCCATTTACACTGCTGCTGGTTAGAATACATTTAATAATCTTGCACCGTTGTTCCAACTACCATGGCAGCCCATTAAATTATATTGATTTCATTTGGCAAAAGCTTTAAATTACTTCTGCTGCTGTTGCTTTCAGCAATTGTTTTCATTTCTGTCATCAGTGTTTGAACGAGAGAAATGCACCGAATGAACAAGATCTGTATGTTTTGGTGTGCCTAGAACATTGCAAGAGGGAAGGGGTTAATAGAAAAAATATATATAAATACTCACAACCACTGTCCCCAAGTCCTCTCATAATTTTTCACCCTTCCCGATTGCGAAGGAGAGTAAAGGATAGAGGAGGCCTGCGATGGGTTGGTGGGTTGGGCTGTGAACAGTGGAAGACAAGGGGCTTTTAAAATGGATCTCGCCTCAGGCTCTCAAAATCCCAAAGGTCACTGTGTGGATATAACGCATGAGAAAAACACACAGTAAGGGTTAATGCCCACACATATTTGCTTTTTTGAAAGTGCTTTCACATTCACAACACTGTCCTTTCATCATCGGCTGAAATCTAATATAATGTATGACTTTGTAAAATCCTCGTAGGGGAGTGGAGGCGCAGTGGTTATCGCACGGACACTACGAATGCGGCAAACCCGAACGCCGTTCCCGGGAGCCACAGCAACTTCCCAAATTGTCGAGGGCAACCGTTTCACAAACCCGCTCTGACTAGCGTGGTGAAGTATGGTCAAACAACCCCCGTTACTGATACACAATGGAGGGTGGGGGGGAGGTTTTCATTGGGCAGTGGATTGACAAAGCGCTGTGAGTTAAATATAATTAATGTGGCACAGGTTTACACGCGCATGAGCTGTACACTTGCGCTGTGTGTGTGTGTGTTTACCGGAACATTTGATTTTGGCCAGTATCCCTCTGTGTTATTAACAAGCATTCCCCCCGCCGCCCCCCCCCCCTGGATTATTTGTTTTGCTATTATCTGAATGGAATCCACTGAATCCGTAAAAAAAAAACTGAGTGAAAATAATAGTTTGGAGCAAAGCCCCGTGGCAGCTCCATTACATTTTAAAACAAATAGTGCTGCCCTTAGGGCCAAAGAGCAGGCAAGCCATTAAGGGCTGTTTTACAAGTCTATTATCTGTGCTGCTGCTCAGCAAGACGCTGTATCAAGTCACCGCGCTCTGATCACGCTAATTGACGGCAGTAAACAAAGCTGCCCGGCTGGCGAGGTCGATAAGCAGAAAATTCAGATGCTCCCAACTCTACGGTTATTTGCGATTACCCCGCAAAAAATATAACGCGAAACCTGCTCCTATGTGAAATCACGGCCTTAATTAAATCACGGTTATTTAGTGCACATGTAATTTTATTACAGGTAGTTAGGTCCTGGGAAATGAAATTACTCAATAAACCATTATCACGTGGCCTTCAATATTAACCTTTTACAGATCGTTGAGAATGATTTTCTTTATTTTCACATTCCCTCCACGGGAGTTCATAACATGAGCACCGTCAGGCACGGGCGCAGACCAAGGTGGAAGTTGTGGCATGGAAGAGGTGATTGAAGAAATACCCTCCTGCTGAAAATTATGTTTTCCAGTCAACACTGCACCCATGCACACAGTGCCCTATAGTTGATTGTATCCATTGTCGGTATGCGTGGTAGTAATTTTAAATCCACAGAGATGAATTTGGCTTAACACGTAGGCTTGCGCGACCAGTATTATATATAATAATGGTTTTTGGGTGAGATCGCGTAAGTTGCGACACATTTATACTTACGCGATCTAACCCAAAAACCATTATTGTGAAGAGATTAATTTATAATGAATGTAAAATTACCCACAAGTAACTCAAGAGCTGAGTCACCTTGTGCCGCACAGGGACAGCTGCCATTGGGGGTACCCTTTCAGATGTGTTGAGATGACACGTAAGTCGATTATTGCGTGTGAAGCACTCCGAGATGCTCCGGCGGGTTGGTGGATTGTCAACAAATGTTGTGAATGGGGAAGCCATTTGCAGGGCAGGTGCTTTTTGTACGTGGCAGTAAACTTAGTAGGTTGTTGACCAGGTATCCCAGTTTCTTCTCAAATGCACACAATAAAAATTCAAATATCCTCAACAAGATTCTTGATTTTTTCAGAAATATAAAGTTTTTGTCTGAACAGTATATACACGAGAGTAGCGTTCACTTCTCTCATTATGCACAATTACCGTGTTTTTAATTTAAGGTTATTTGGTGTGATTGCACATCTCTGGAATATTTACATATTATGCTTACGGTGAATAAGTAAGTGATATTTTGCACTTAAATTGCACAAATGGTGTCTGCGAGCCATATATTGATATTGAAAAGCAGATAAAAAGTGAAAGACCAGAGATTTTTTTTATCTCCAATTACGTACAAAATTCACATTTAGTGGTCCAAGTATAGCAGAATATTTCCACTTTGCAGGGAATACTAAAAGTTGAAGAAAGTTGTTTAACTTTGTTAGCCGGACACTGTGTGCCTTGCCATGCGAAATCCTGACTTTAAATACAGCCCAAAGGAGCAACGTCTAAATAAATTATTCTCCTGGAGGCTATAGAAAGCTTTCAAGTGCAGAAAGTCTGATGGACTGAGCTTAGCCACCAGTCACGGCTTCAACAATGGAAGTGTTTTTCTTCTTCCAGGCAAAGCCAACAATAAGCTGGTATAAGCAGTCTTTCTTGCAGTAATGTTGCAAGCAACGTACGTTGATGTCCGTGTTGCTCCGTTCAATATAGAAGTGCCAACAGTGGGGTCATCAACTTGAATTCGTGTCTGTCGACAACACAGAACGACTTGTTGAGACGTTTGCAATGTGTTCTTTATTTAGAGCGCACGCATCATGGTGCGCTGGACGGGAGTCACGTGGCTGTCAAGACAACCTGAATTGTCATTATGTAGCGATGGCGGGGAGATGTTTTATAAAAAATAACGAATTCATATCTAGCTATAATTGAAAATAACTCTTATTTTTTTTACATTTTAGCTTGATTTATTTCTTTAAAATACCTGGACATATTTAGTATTGATCGGCTGTGCGGGTGCCTCTCCGTGCCAGACTCCTTTGGCCAGCTCACGCAGGCAAGAAGGGAGGGCGAGGGTTGGGCCTCCCCCAGCCTGTCCTTCCTGCACACAAAGACATCGGCCAGTTCAAGGAGTCCTACCTCTTGCCAATGTTCTGGCAACTGCTTTCATCACTTTAAAATCGCAATATTTATTTATACTGGAGGAATCCGATGAGCTGTAAAAGCTCTTTTTCACTTGACCTCTAAAATTGGCCTGAATTTGACCTCAACCAAAGCTGAGTTTAGAAATAGTTTTACGAATACTCTTCATTTTGTTTGATGTTTTCCGGCAGCAAATGTTTATTTCATCACATTTTTAACAGCGTTCTCCATGCATCTACATGTATCCCTCGATTTACAAACATTCGATATACGAAAGGTCGCATGAATGCTAATTTACAAATTATGGACACCGTTCAATTAACGAAATCAAATTTCCGCGCGCGAACAAAATGTCACTGCGGCCACGCGTGTCACGAGATCATCAAGCGAGAAGTCGCCACCTGGGAGACTGCGTCGTCACCCATCCTCGACTGCGTCACGGTGTCCCTGCGGTGCAGCAGTAACGCCTCCACGTCATCACCCTGCCGGTCGTTCCAACATACAGATATGTCTTCTTGGTTTTTTCGGTAAAGTCACGTAGAATGGAAATAATAAAATAATAAAAATAATAAAAATAAAACATAATAAAATAATTCTCACGACGTTTCGGCCACAACGCTAGCAGCCGTCCTCAGGTGAAGAACAGGTCTGTCGAGAAGACAGTCAGACTCTGACTCTGTCTTCTGAAGAGGACGGCTGCTTGTGTTGTGGCCGAAACGTCGTGAGAATTATTTTATTATGTTTTATTTTTATTATTTTTATTATTTTATTATTTCCATTCTACGTAACTTTACCGAAAGAACCAAGAAGATGAATCCCTGCAGTCACGAAAGCTTTAAATCGAAATACAGATATGTATTTTGGTGGGTTTCCTCAAAAGGTTTATGATTTGGGTTTTCAATTAATAATTAGTCAATCTTTTTATATTAATGTTTTTCATTGTTAGTATTTTGTTGTATTGTGAAAAGTGATATCGGTTTGTATTTTTAGGTGAGGAGTAGAGTTGGAATGACTGTCTGAAACACATCCTTAATTTTATTGTATTACATTAATGGGAAAAGCCATTTCCGATTTAAGTTTCGTTTTTCGAGTATTTTTTGAAGAACGCATCCCCTTCGTAAATCGAGGGATACATGTACTTATCTAGCATAGTCACTTTCCCGAAACGTAATTAAAATTTATTGTACACGTATACATTTCTGTAAGTGTAAATCTCTTACTTAAAGTCTGATTAACGTTTTAATTATTCTTCTGCTGAAGTTGGTCTCGATTTAAAAAATATTGCGTACTTAAATTGGTCTTCATGTAATACAGATCGACCTTGCAAAACGACCTTATTTCATCTCCTCGTTGACCATCAACACGTGAAAGCAACTGATTTGCAGTGTGTAGCGCAGGATTGTGTGCAACATTTCTATGGTAGAACAACGTTCCACACGAACAAGAATGTGCGCCGTTGAACTTGAGAGTTTAAACAAATGATTTGGTGCTACTCAACTTGGTAGTGGTGCACAAATAACAAAAAAAACTCGCAAACAAAATAAATTAATTGATAACACTGATAGAAAAATAATATAATGATATAACAACTTCAGTTTAGGTTAGATAAGAGAGTTCATTTAGTGAGATGGGAGTCACGTTGTTCATGTGAGCAAATAACAAAGTGAATAACATTTATGTTTTCATTCATTATTAATTAAATACAGACAAAAGCCTTACGCTGAAGCATAATGGCTACTACTTAGCATGTTATTGCTGTTTGGAATGTTTAAGACATTCCTTTTTCTTTTCTAAAGGATTTAATGTTGTTTTTTACTGGGAGTAGCCCGGGGGGAAGGCAGCAAATTAACTACACGAGCCATTTGAACAATTGGATGCAACTCGGGGTATGTAATGCGAATTAGTCGAGCGATATCACAGAGAGAGGCAAGTGGTTGGAAGGCCACGACCGCTAACATCTTTTCAGAAAGGACACGGTTCAAAGAGAGAGTAAGGAGTCTGGGAGGAATCCAGAATACCTGGAGAAAAAACCTTTGCACACAGGGTATGGGGTGACTGAATTCATCTTCTTGGTTCACGTAGAATGGAAATAATAAAATAATAAAAATAAAACATAATAAAATAATACAATATTAAAATAAAACATAATAAAATAAAATAATATATTATTATTTTATTATGTTTTATTTTTATTATTTCCATTCTACGTGACTTTACCGAAAGAACCAAGAAGATGAATCCCTGCAGTCACGAAAGCTTTAAATCGAAATTTGACTGAATTCAGTCTGGTAATCTCACCGCCCTGTTAGTTGTGTGCCCACGGAGGGTTGCCTGCAACGTTGGGGCCGGATGAGCGCGGTTGGCTACGTACGGTGCGAAAGAAGTTCAACGTACATACATCTGGAGTCTATTCAAGTTCAAGTTCATTTATTAGGTATAGCCCTGTGAGCCATTCGGCTCTTGAATCGGGTGCAACCGCAACAAACAAAAAACTAAAACACGAACAAAAAACATCTTAAAGTGAATATGTGACTAAGTGCAAACAGAAAATCCAAGAAAAGTGACGATGGTAATGACCCCAAGATATAGCTTTTACGTGACGTTAAAACAATAAAAGGATCTCTCTTTTGAAAACCGAGGTGCCGGGATATGGCATTTAAACGAATAGTTTTTTTCGTGCTATATTCTTTCCAATTATGTGGATTGATTTGTCCACTTTTCCAGCGTACACATTGCTTGCAAATTGAATGTTTGTTTCCTCTTGTACAAAGCATTCAATGTTTGTTCAAGGGTTGACATTACAGGCCTGTGGTGGTGGGAGATTTGTGCAAAGTTTTTAATTGCTTCAGGCGTATTAGCTCTTCCTGTAACAGCGAAAAAGCAATTTCCATCACAGCAAGAGACCAAGAGTGAAACAATTGTTATATTGTTACCAAGCAAACCTCACCTTTCTAAAATCCTACCACTTATTTACACCTTAATTTATCACCTATTCTTAATTTTTCTGATGATATTTATGAGTTCACACGCGTTAATTACGCCCATGGTTCCATTTGGTGCGATTGAAACGGGAGTTTTTTTTTGGCTGAAAAATGTCGTTCATGTTGCGGCACTTAATTTACTCTGCAAAAAGCAACCCGGCATGCATTAACACGTTCGCAAAGGTGTACAGCAGGAGCCACAGCTCAGATTTAAACACAGCTCACAAATTCTACTCATGGGGCCTGATTCAGGCTGAGGAAGGAAATGTAGTTCTTCCAGATATTTGTCAGAGACATAACCAAATCTCTGTTATTTTCTGCCATGTTTCTGCCACATTTCCCCCCCCCCTCCCCTCCCAACAAAGAATCACTGGAACGTGGCTTTCTGCTAAGTCATGAGTAAAATCCCGTGTCTGAGCATGTAATAATAATGATAATGCGATGTGCGGTACACGTATAATTTGTCAAACAAATAAAAGAACATCAGAACATGCTGATGGAAGGAGCCTCGTTATCATAACGAGGTGTAATGATCTAACTCCCCGGTGATTCAATGGATGGTCACGATTCATAAATGAAGAGGTTTACTTACAGACTGCGTTGGACTACAGTTCACAAGCACAAGCAAAAAATGCTCGCGACATTAATCAAAAGCGCTGCCGTACTACGGGAACAAATATAATAATCTGACATTCTGGGCGTGAAAATTTACCTGCTTTGGCATATGGATGAGAAATGTTGACAGAGAAGCATGGCGAGATTGCAATTTGTCATGCCACTTAAGAGACGGGAAGAGGAACACATGCACATTGTAGAGCATCTGCAAGTTAAAGACATTCGTATTGACTGTTGAAAAAAGTAAGTGGCCTTGGGCAGGATGTGTCACCAGAAGGAATGATGACCACTGGTCAGAATAACGACAAAGTGGCAGCCAACAGGGAAAGTGCCCTCTGGAGAGAACGTCCTGCGGGGAGATGGAGCAATGGAATCGGGTCCTGCGCAGGAACCAGATGGATTGCCGTATCGCGAGAACCATACATATAATGGTTTCGTGATATTATGGCGTTTGTGCATTTAAGCGGTGCACATATATATACGCTGTGGCAAGATTTGAAAATGCCATATTGTGCTTGAGGTTCATATTTTATACAGCCCAGGCCAAAAGTTCAGAGCGAGACGTTCGGTGTCGTCTGGCTTCGGCGAACTAGATAATGGATTCTAAAAACCCACTGTGCCTTAACCCCTATACCACCTGGAATTCTACTCCAGCAGCAGCGGCAGCGGCAGCAGCGGCAGCGGCGGCAGCGGCGGCAGCAGCGGCAGCAGCAGCGGCAGCGGCAGCAGCAGCAGCAGCAGCACCTTTCCTCCAAAGCGTGATTTATATGCATACGTAACAAAACACTCAACACGCTCGTCAATAACACTCCGCCTTCAAAGGAAAAATATATAATAGGTGTGTTTTTTGGGGCAATGGGTCTTTTCATTGCACATTTGCTGTGAAGAATGACCACATATGCTATGAGAAAAGGCCATTGCCTGAAACGTCACGTATCATGTACATTTTCCCTTTTAAGGCAGTGTCATTGATGAATGTGTTGACTTTTTCTTTGTTATTTGTGCATCACTCCCAATGCAGTATCACTAAATTATATGCATACATGCTTTTGTATCTACGCGTCTTACTGCTATTCCATACTGACCAGCTGTGGTGAGGCATGGCCAAACAACCCCCATGACCAACACGATGTGCAAAGACCCATCATCCAGCAGTGGAATCACAAAATGCCGCTTTATTATGATTTACTTATTTGGATGTCTTGAACAGTCCTGTGCATATGTACTACATACAAATGTTACAATAATTACCAGCCAACCAATATACATCTGTACACCCCCGTGTACAGTGGCTATGTATGGATTTTGTGATGTATGTGTTTGTAAATGTCAGGCATAAAATCCAAGCTTCAGTGAACATATAAAAAACAGTACTTATTAATTAAAAATAGCATGGTGTTTTGAATTTGTAGTTTAACTTCTTGAGAAAAGTCAGCTCAAATGTCACGACCTTCTCAGTGACAACAACAAAAATCAATATTAGTTTCAGTGAACATGTTATTTATTAAATCTGTAAGTGTCTATGCAGATATTTCATCTTTATACATCTATAGATGTTTAAGTGTACATCGTAGTCCTTTGTAAATGCACGGTTGGATGGAGCGATGGAGGTGGTGGTGCAGTGGCTGGCACGCTGCACTACGAACCTGGCACGGCTAACATCAGTGGCGTGTTACATTTCACACGCTTCAGCAGTCCGTACTCAACAAGCTGATTACGTTTGATCAATTAACCCGCATGACTGATACAGAGTGGAGATACTTTAGTCCAGCAGTAGATTGACAAAAGCCTGTAATTAGTATATTGCGTATTATAAGTGCATAGAAGTCTAAACATCAATGTTGTGGTCACATGTAAAAAATAGTGATCGCTGTCATAATTTAATCTGTTTCACGTTAGACACCACGTGTAGCTCTGCTGCAATCGTGTAAAAGCAAATATCGGTAGAACTCCATCCTGTGTCTGCACATATCATTTAGAATAGCTTTTAGCCCATCAGCCCATTGGCTTCCCAGACCAATGCTATCAAGCGGCATTCGTTTAAGCAAGCAGATTCTGGGAGCGGCTCCGACCTTTGTAAGTCTCGTCGGTTGCGCATTGGTCGAGGGCACACCTTGCGCGTGCATTCGGCCCATCGCACGTTTGCACAATGGGCATGCGGGTCGTGATTTAGCGCAGTCTGGCAGCAGCGTTCATTCGGTGTTCTCCGTTCGCTCGCGAGCGCAGGAGCAGGAGGAGGTGCGTGGCTCAACTGGCCAAGATCGATGCCAAAGCGCCTTTCCGCGAAAAACTGCGGCGTTGTTGTTGAGCTCACGGCTCTTCCCACGCTCCGAGCGAGAGCGGAGCGAGCGACTCGGGTTTGTCGGCGATGGGAAGAGAGCTTTTCCACATTAGGTGCATTCTCATCGCTTAATAATTAATGTCGCCGGTGCATCCTATTTCTGCTCCGGGTCTCAGAAAAAGGGCTGCCCGTATCCGTGTGCCTGTCGTAAATCTATAAATACTGTTAATGGACTAGTTATTTATTTATCTGTTTTAATTATCCCTGCCTTTCCTGTGCTCTTCTCTGCCGTATCTGTGGTGCCCACTTTCCAATGACCCCCTTGATTGCATTTCATGCAAAAGATCACCAATTTATTTTTACTGTGCAAAAAAGCAATGGAAAAGGATATTAAAGATTTTAAGCTTTCGTTACTGCAGCAATTACTCTTTGATTCTTTCGGTAAAGTCAAGTGATGATGGTTGCTTGTGTTGCAATCGAAACGTCGTATTCTATTCTTATTTAATTTCTTTCTACGTGATTTTACCGAAACAACCAAAGAGAACAGGATATAGTTTTTTTTATTTTCAGTTATATTTGATTGTTTTTGTACATTCAACATTTAAATAACAGTGTAATATTTAAAATGTTGACTATTTTAACATTTTATGCCATTCTCTTTTTTTCCTACATACAATTATCACGTTAAAATAATTCACTTCAGTCTTATAAAATAAAATAAAGCAATGTTTCATTAATATGAATAAACGTGTTCATTCCTGGGATAATTTTTAATTGCACTCTTATTTCACAATTATAATTAATGCGGCAGGAGGGGTAATTGATGTTGTTTTTGCCACAATTTGGAAAAATTTACATTACATTTATAACGATTTAGATTAAAATTTGCACCACTCTACATAAGTGTAATCTATCAAGGAATTGCTCTTGTATTACATGTTTTCTTACTTTGGCTTTTTGCTAGGACATGCATAATTAATGTAAAAACTAAATCCTATTTTCAGAAGTAATGTTTTTCTTTCATAGAGGTTGCATTTGTTAATTCTGTTAGCTGTTATGAGTATATTGCCTTTGACTTTGAGTAATACCCCCTAGAATCTCACTGGGGTCAATACAACATGTCTTAAAATAATAAATACAAACAGATAAATACAACTTCTCGCATGCTGTGTGTGTGGCTACTGCTAATTGAATAATAATAATAATATAAAATGTCACAACAATGATTACATGCAATGCGTAATAATACATTTATTTTCAGGACTACACTTTCCTCAATTTGTCCCATCAAATGGAATACGCAGCTACACTAATTAGATCCTAACATGCGTCCACCTTGTAATGATATATTTTACTTAGCATGAGAAATAAATATAAGGATAGTCGCAGCAGACTGTACAGTGTGCGAGCAAATCCAAGTTTGATGCTCTGTAGAGCGCACTAAGGATTTATCGCTAAGCCGCACACTTGCTTAATCTTAAGTCTGTAGGAAGTAAATTACTTTTTAATCAGGGCGCGTTCATAAATGTTAGCATCAGGACGTTAGGCCAGTCGTGTAATGCATCGCCGATTCCTTAATTATGACGATCGCCTAAGTTAGCGCTCGCTCCGTGTTTGACCGAGGGGCAAAATCTTTTGCCGCAACACGGGGGAAGAATAGCGCTTACAAAGAAAAGCATTCATCTCGCCCACGATCGTACAGGGGACTACTAAACACACGCGCAGATGAACCAGGCTATGTCATTCATTTTCTGATGCAGCGCAGATGGACTTGGCATATGCTGAAATGATGCACGTTTACTGAACTGAAATAGTAAAATATTATATCGTTGGGATAATGTATTTTACAGTTGTGAAATTAATTATTGAAATAAAATAGCATCGTGAGTTTGGATTATAAATTAATTTCACCGTGATAAAATTACTGCGCAAGTACAGTAGACTGTCGTAAGTACATTTTGTTAAATAATACCTCATATATATAACCAGCTGACACAGCGTTCGGATGACACATATCTTTAAGGATGGGGAAATAAGATGAACAGGAGATTAGAAAACTAAATCTGTTCACAACTGAAATAAACAAAATCGCATATGAACGGGAAGTTGTGTAGCAAATAAATTTGCGTTGCGAATTTAAATTCACGTATTGTGCTCTTTACGTTAAAATAAACAAAAATCAGAGTTCAGCTTCTCGACAAAATCAAATAACTCTCGCGATTAGCAATAACGATGGGAAATTACAGTCATTATATTTTCTTAAAGTCACTACCATGTTTTATTGTAATATTAAATTGTTACTGATTTCACAAATATATTGCGTATTGAAGATTTTTAAAAAAAGTATTTCCGAAAGGAAATAGAGGGAGTTGAGCAGAACATCAATCCTGTTACACGTCTGCCGAGTAAGAAAACATTTCCGTGATGAATTTACGATTTATTTACACGAACAGGAATACGTATGGACGCGTGGTCAAAGGTTTTGAGAATGTTTATGTAATCACGATTTTTCATCGAGGCACTTTAAATCCTGTTGGTCAGTGACAAACATTTGTTCGTAAAAATTCAGGTATTCACACAAAATAGATATTTCTTCGACGTTTAACGTATCACCTGCATTGATCAACGCAGGTTTATTTCTACATGCTGTAACAACAAAAATGGTATGTGTGCACGTAACATATGTTTTAAACAGACTCGCTATAAAATACGTACGGCATCTTGAGATGTGGGCCACATTTCCACAATATATACATTCCAAATGTAATTGCGTCGTATAAATATAAATTTTTTAAAACATTCTTTGCCACGTTGGCAGAGTGTCTGATCACTTCAAATGTGTGTGTGTGTTCATAAGAGATATTTATGTGAGAGTGGCACATTTGCGTGGGTTTCAAAATCGCACATCAAAACACTTTTCAGCCGTGAGGACACTGGCAATTGAGGCACATTAACGTGTCTATTTGGCAGATCATTAATAGACATTACTTTCCTCGGCTGCTGCATAATTTAATACCGTCCTGTGTTAATTCTATTTAAACGACATCGTCGGTTGCTATCGCAAGTGTCAGGGCAATGCAAGGCGTCTGAACTTTTCCCACTTTATTTTCTTCTCTCGTTATTTTGTTTTAATTCCTCCTAAGTTACAAACTATTTAATCCCTTAAAAGACTTGGCAGCCACATTTAACGTCCGAATTATACTCTTTCTAAGCATGCAATGAATGCGAAAGCTTTTAATTCGGAAAATGTAATATGATTAGCAATTGCTGAGAACCCCGTTCATTGTTAAGCGACTAGAAGGACACGGCGCATGATGCGTTGCTTTGCCCAACAAAGGCGACATTTGTATTATTTCGGACCAACTTGAAGATCTGCAAGTCTTCAATGCGCACGGGTTCAAATGAAGGGCAAGATATTGATTTAGGAGGTATTCAAACTTTCAGCGAATTCAAGTCTGACAATGCTTTTAATAAGATGCATTATGAAATCGGACAATGTCGCATGATCTCAAGTCTTTGGAGTTTCGTCAGTCGTATAAAAAAAAACCACGCACACTGTTGGCACAATAAAACAGGCTTTTAGCTCGTACAGATCAAGAGGCTTAAGGAAAATGCCAACAACGTAATGAAAATTGTAATTGCTTTTGACGCGAGAGTTTTTCGGCAAAAAAAATGTCTGCCCCTACCGAGAGAGTTGCAAAAAAACCCTTTACCAATGCACGAAGCCAGCATTGTCTGGCAAATCTCAGACGTTACGCGGGTGGTCAGCGCGACGACTCCAAAAACCGCGACGATTCGCGGGCCCCGCCACGTGCAGTCTTGCGTCTGTACCACCAGAAGCCCACCGCTACTCCGGCGGCCTTTTGGAGCCCAGCGCCTGTCATCCAGCACGTTGGGGGGGGGGGGGGTGCCACTCCTCGCGACCCCTGGGTGTTGTGACTTCGTCCCCAGCCCGCTTCTTCCGCGAGGCCCTCCGCGGCCCCCTGCCAAGTGTGACCACGGGGCCAGTTTGGGGCGTGCACCCGAGCGCGTGCGACTTTCAAGGACGCGTTCGCCGTCTTCTCTCGTCTCTGTCTCTCACGCCTCGTCCCGTTCGCTCTCTCGCTCTCCACTCGGTTGAGATCCGTCGGCGGGGCCGTAGTCGCAGCCTCGCGGTTCGTACCCTTTTTGTTTTTGGCCACGTTTATTTTGGGCAACAGAACTAATGGGAGGCGAGACTCTCTCTCTCTCTCGCTCCCTGCTTTGAAGCGATGAGCGCCATCGTCCAAAAACGCAACCTGTTATGCGACTTGTCCTCTTGTGTGTTTTTAGGGCAGCGTTAATCGAATGTGTTGAGGCTTTATTAAATCGGCGAGGGGATCTTTTTTCAGGGTGTGGGCATTGTCGAGCGGTGAAAGGGCGTTTTGGCTCAGATTGGATTTTCGGGCCCTGGCTGACGACTCACATCAGCTGCTACGAATGGAATGATACGATGGTGATGCGAATCTCGAGAATGCGGCATCTTTGTACGCAAGCATCGCAAACAACCTGACTTGAGACGCGCAGGCCCTCAAGAGATGCAAAGTCGTGTTGCAGTTCTTGCCAAGGCCGTTCCTAAGTGTGCATTATTGCCAAAACCATTGCAAGCTGATGGGAGATTATTTAATGTAGCACACACTGAAAGTCTAACTTATTCATATGATTGCTTATTTATGATAATCTCGTTTTCAACACGTTATTTTACAACAAAAACATTGTTTGCTATAATTCGATATAAGCCCATATCTTTGATCATTTGTTAAAAAAAAGTCTAAAGCCACGAGCAGAATCTCCTCAGAAAACAACAAAAGGCTTTCCCACCGGGTAAGGGTTTAACAAGGGGAGAAATTGGTTTTCATGAGCTTGGCTTCTGCCAAGATTTGAACAAAACCGTCTACTTTTGTTACGATACAGCATGGCTCATTGATTTAATAATAATAAGAATTTAAATGTATAAAGCGCCATTAAACAGTCGATTTCAGGGTACTTTCCCTCCGAGCGCGGGTGATCCGTGTACTGCCACTGTGAGCCCCATCACCTGAGTTCGATTGCAAAGCCGCGGCTGCCATGAGTGGCGAGGGAGCAAGTGTGTTTCTGAACCTCACCTGAGCACCACCTCGCCTTCATGCAGCCGCAACGCGCGTCGACGACCATCGCCACGGCGGACACGTGGAAGGCTTCGAGGGAGGACAGTCGTAAGGGACACTCTCCACACTTACGTACGTGAGCGCGTGTGTGTGTGTGGTATCGTTATCGTGGGGAGCGGTGGGGTAGCGGTTAGCGCTACGCTGCGCTATGAACCCGGCGACCCGGGTTCGATTCCCGCTCACGGCCACCAACACCGGTGACGATTATCTGAACCGGTCCCGGGCCTCCCCTAGGTCGACACAGCCTCAAATGAGTACCTGGTGCGATGTGTAAACATCGCCACTAGGGAGACAAAGGCGGCCGGGCGAGGTGTTGGCCACCCACCCCCTCGTGTGCCGTGCCGGCCTTTATAGGTGCTCGCTAACACCACTTGCCCCTATAGTCTGTTAAGGCTATAGGGGCATCTTTGTCTTTTTTATTGTATAGGAAGCGGTGGCGCAGCGGTTATTGTACTGCGCTCTGAACTCGGCGATCCGAGTTAAATTTACGCTCTGAACGTCCAACAACAGTGGCGAATATTTGATCCGGTCCAAGGCCGCCTCCTCTAGGTCGAATGAGCTTCATATATTTGGTGCGTCTTTAAACCACCGGCACTGGGGAGACAAAGGCGGCCGGGCGCGGTGCTGGCCACCCTCCCCCCGTGTGCTGTGCTGGCTTTCATAGGTGCTCGTTAACAGCACTTTCCCCAACAGTCTGTTAAAGGCTATACGGGGGATCTTTGTCTTTCGTATCATTTACCTGATTCGCAATGCTGAAACATTATGGATATCCCGTAAATGTACGCGATCTATAATCCAAAAATAAAACCTGTATTATGGATATTGGTCGCGAAAGCCTACGTATTAAATCCCATACAATATTAAATATTTATTTGGATTACAAAAAAGATACAAATAAAATTATATCATACTATTTGTAGATTGTCAAGCGTTGATTAGGAAATGTTAAACAGATAATTTTGTGGTAGTGATTTGGAAGTGAATGCACAAGCACAACTAGTTAGACCCTCGCCACGCTGGTCAACAACACCGCGCTTCAAAGGAAATAAAAACATTTTGGTGGAATCATCACCGATTACATGTATTTTTTTCTATACTTTTAAGGCTGTGTTATTGGCAGATGTTTTGACTTTTATAGGTAAGAAGATATTTTTTAAACCAACATGCTAATCATCTCGTGGGTAAAGAATGCCATTTTTTGGAGGGAAATAGAGTAGGTCGGTGCCAAGTGCAAAGGTTTGTTATCATTGGCCACATTCCCCCTTCGCCCATTGTTTGACAAATTCGAATTGGTTGCTTCAGCACTGACCTGCGATAATCTCTACATCGGCCTGCATAACGAGCCACCCCGACGATAACGCATTCCTTCATACTAATGTTTTCGTACGAACCATATTCGTAACTATTTTAAATCACAATAATCATCCATAATATAGTTTTTTTTGGGTTAGATCGCGTAAGTATAAATGTGTCGTTAAACCCGCCACCACCCGACACAGTCAATTTGTAAGGTTTATCACGTAAACAAAACATGGCAATTAGTTACTAGTACAGCACACCGGTGTGTTGGAGAGCCACATTGGAGACCATTTCCACGTCGTGCTCAGATTGTGAATGTTGTGGCTTGGCTCTCCAACTCCCCAGTGTGCTGTACTCGTAACGAATTGTCCACGTTCTATTTACGTGACTACCCTTACAAATTGGCTGTGTCGGGTGGTGGCGGGTTTGACGACACATTTATACTTACGCGATCTAACCCAAAAAAAAACTATATTATGGATGATATTGGTCGCGAAAGCCTACGTGTTAAACTCACAATAATTATACTCGTGTAAATTTTAAATCCCTGTGATTCCCTGGTCACTGTGAGCACTGGAGGTGTATATACAATATCTACAATTAGTTTGAGTTGATTCCACTCTCTTGCTTTTCCATTTTTCACCATTTCTTTGCTACAAATAAAATTCAAAAAAATCACGACGGATGACTCAGGGTCAGAGCGCCTAAGCTGCCACCACTAAAATATCAAACTCTGGTTTCAAGTGTAGCGTTGTTGATGGCACCGTACAAACAAAAAGCCCATCAATAAATTTGTTCTGCTCTTCTTTTGGCTAAATTCCAGCTCTTAAGATGTAAAAGTATTGGTATGACTGTGTTGCAACAGTGTGATTGCAGAGTGCATGGGAACACGTGCCCCCTACTGTGTACAGGACAAAAAAGGCCACTTTAATGAGGCCTTTTCGAGAGACACATCACTCCTGCAGGGTCCTTCTTTGACAAGTGTGATGCTCAGCTCTGCAAGATTTCTGAATGGAGTCCTCTCCTCATGACAGTGTGCTCAAGAGCATACAGTAATTGAAATAAATTTGCTTGGGGCGGGGGGGGATATATACATATATATTCTTTAACATTTAAAAAAATCACACTGGCTTGTAGGCAAAAAGAGTGGATTTGTGCGAAGCGTTGAACAGTGGTTTGGCTGTGCGTGTGCACGGCGCTTTTATTTAAAGCAGCTGTGCAGGGTGCGTTGCTTGGAAGGTAATTCCAGGAGGGTTACCTGCCAATGGCCAGCCTCATCACTCCATCGCCAGGGGACCGCTTTTAAACAATCCAACACTCGTCACTAATGGGTATTGACGTCAGGCGTGTGAGCTCCACTCCGTGACAGTGTGCGAGAGATTCACTCAACAGCAAGTTAAGTCGCTAACTGCGCACAGTTCACGTGCAACAAGGGTGGGACTTTTTTGTGTGACTCAAATCAAATTGGCGTGCTCATTTTAATTAGCTACATTTGATGCTTAAAAAAGCACCGTTTCACGCGTTACTAATTAAAATGTATTTTCTCATACCATTCCTCTTTCTTTACTTTGCTCCATCCATGAGCAAAAATGTTATTCTCCTTTGCCATGCCATTTGAAATTAATGAGGCAGAGATTTATTTTTTCCTTCGGGGTTGTTTTTTTTCTTCCGTGTTTTTTTGAACAGCAGCAAAGTGAAAGAGAACAGCAAAAAAAGTGGGCGACAAGAAAAAACAATAAGCGAACAGAACGTGACATTTCACAGCGTCAATTCACTGATCCATAGG
Organism: Lethenteron reissneri; assembly: GCF_015708825.2. Lineage (NCBI taxonomy): Eukaryota > Metazoa > Chordata > Hyperoartia > Petromyzontiformes > Petromyzontidae > Lethenteron > Lethenteron reissneri. The sequence goes on along the minus strand of NC_083823.1, from coordinate 1,621,978 downwards.
AGCACGCACCAGGAGCGCGCGTGGCTGTGTTTGTTTACTAATCACTATTGATGGAAACCCGCAGGAGGGCCCTGTCGAGGCCGGTGTTTTTTCGCGAATAAGGTGGCATTTGGCTCGACTCTTGGCAGCGGCAGGACGCCAAGGGTGGTACAGAGTGGCTGCATCAACACGCATCGCTGAGCACGAGAGAGTCCCCTTTGAAACAATTAATTTTTGGAGCTTTGTAACGATCGCGGTTATGAACTAATGACGATTTGGCACACCAACAGAGAAAGTGACGATTCAACCTGAGAACAGCACTCAAGCAAAAGGCCCTTCTTAATGAAATCAATGCACTGTGCAAAAATAAATGTCTGTTCATGCTTCGATTTTTTTTGTTCGCCCCCTCCCACCCCGTCAACTTGCTGGTGACAAGGTGAAATCTGAGAAGGCCGTGCAGGTCTTTTGAGGCTGTGCTGACATTGTGTTCTTGTCTGACTCTCGGAAAAAAATTCGCTGCGGTCCGCCGCAGGCCACTGAAAATAGTTATTTTTTTTTCATATTCTATCTTGTCAAACAAGCGACACGCATCTATCTGGCAACAAAACTGACACCTTTTTACAAGGAGTCATGTTTGCATAGACCGCAATACCTGCAGTCATAATACAAACAAAATAACATAACTCTGATAATGTGCACTGTCCTTGAAGTTGATTGGTCCACACCCGAGACAGCTTTCCTTAGAGCCTAGTCTCATATGGGTTGGACCAGATGACGCCAAAAGGCGCACAACTCAAGGACAATGCACCATCAGAGTATGAGAGCTCGGGGTAAGCATCTACACTATGGGAACATGACTCCTTGTAAAAAGGTGTCAGTTTTGTTGCCAGATAGAAGGGTAAAGAACCAATTATCATATATTTTTGCTGGCAAATGAGGTTCCCATAGTGAAAGCGACACGCAGTTTTAGTCTTTTTTTGTGAGAGGGACCTCAAAGGCTCAACCCGCGGACGTACCCAGAAAGCAGCGTAGTGATTCATACAAACAGGTTGGGGTCATGAAACGCTCAGCCGGTTACAAACACACACACACACGCGCTGTACCACAGTAAGGAATTAAGATGCAGCCTGTGATTATTTTGCTGGCAGAAGCGAGAGGGAGCTCAAGAGAAACCCCGATACAAGGCATTTGGCCTTCTCTTCCACACTGGGCAGATGTCTCTGAAGACGCTTTGTGTGTATGTACGTATGTTCAACTTATTTTGCACTGATAATTGTTTTTTTACCGTTCTATCTGGCAACAAAACTGACACCTTTTTTACAAGGAGTCATGTTTGCATAGACCACAATACCTGCAGCCATAATGCAAACAAAAAACATAACTCTGATAATACATGCACTGTCCTTGAAGTTGATTGGTCCACACCCGAGACAGCTTTCCAACCCATGTGAGACTAGGCTCTAAGGAAAGCTGTCTCGGGTGTGGACCAATCAACTTCAAGGACAGTGCATATATTATATTATCAGAGTTATGTTTTTTGTTTGCATTATGGCTGCAGTTATTGTGGTCTATGCAAACATGACTTCTTGTAAAAAAGGTGTCAGTTTTGTTGCCAGATAGAAGGGTAAAAAAACAATTATCATATTTTTTACTGGCAAATGAGGTTCCAATGGTGTAAATGCTTATTTTGTACTGTACGTAGCCAACCGCGCTAATCGGAAGGGGCTGGGGGAAGGACAACAAACTAAACACCAAAAGGCAGTTCTATTAAAATTAGTTTTCAATTTAGATTGTAAAGTGCATAGCTCCCAGTGGCTTTCTTATATCGGAAGGAAGAGCGTTCCAGACGGCCGCAGAAGCGCATCTGGAGGCGCCGCGTGATGTGATGACCGACTTTGTTCGATGCTCACTGCACGCGACCACCCACCGATCGGTATGCCGTGGTGGTGTACTTCAGTGCAGCAATTAAAATGGAAAGTTGCCTGTCCAATTGTGGTATACTTATGTATACATTCTAAATGTAAATAAATGCTTGGTAAACAAACAAAAAATATATCTTGCAGAATAAATTGACAAACCATATACGTACCTTGTAAATAAATATACTGTGTAAATATAAATGAGATTAATCTAATCCTAGATAATGATATGCACATAATGCAATACTAATAACAATCCAATATACCGTTTTATATGTGGTGTGATGGATATTGGTAATGTGTATTTAATGTATTACATCTGTATAGAAGGGGAAGAAAAATTACCCTCACTCGCCTAATACTCACCACACCCCTGCATTAATTATTCTGTCTTTCAAGAATGTATCGAGTAGGATGTGTGGAGCGGTTTTCTCGACGCTAAACTGTGAAATGTCACAGCGATCTAATCGGTTTTAAAAATGCCCCTTTATTGATGCAGTATCATTTCATAAGAGTTTAGACACCTTTGTTTAACTTTCAAATGACTTACATGCAGGAATTTAGCGGATTTGTACTTTTTTAAACTTTAAATTTAGAAAAAAAATACTATAATGAGCCAAGAATGTCTGTGTGTCCCGTGCGTGACGTCACTCCACGTCGACCAGCCCCCCTCATTAATAATCATGAACAGGTTACGTCCTACACATGGAACCCCCCCCCCTCATTAATAATCATGAGCAGGTAACGTCACTCCACATCAAACAGCCCCCCTCATTAATAATCATAAACAGGTGACGTCCTCCAAATGGATACCCCCCCCCCCATTAACAATAATTAGCGGGTGACGTCACTCCACATGGGGGGCGAGGCGCCTCCCCCCTCCTCGGCGTCAACTCACAGCCCTCACTACAGAGGCAGAACCCTCACGTCACGTGATCTCCGTAACGCTGTTGAGACATAGATGTAAAAATGACGTCATGATGAACAAGGGATTTTAACCTTTAAATGAACTAAGTCTGTGTCACCTTACAAAGTACACACGAATGGATGCAATGAATATCACGTGGCGGTCTGCTTTTCGCTTGCAAGTTTCAGATTTACTGCAATACACCCGTCCTTGGACGGGCAAAAGGCGAGTTCTCAAATATTTGTTCAGAAATTAGTGGCAGTGTGAATTAATCATATCTGGATTTTTAAAAATCCAATCTTGATAGTGTCTGGAGTGTATTCATCAGATAAAACGGGTGGTAATTAAAGCTGTTTGTACACAACGACACTTGAGGGATTCCGTAAATTATGCAATAAAAAAAGTGTCTCATCTTAAAATTAAATGGAATTAATGCTTTATCCATGTATGTTTAATTTAATTCTATTTGCTGTATAATAATAATAATACAATACCCTGCTTCACAGTTGAATGAATTACTCCTCCAAAACTTTTTAGGAGATTAATGCAAACAGGGCCTCTCGTGATTACCATTAAGTTACTCATTTAGCAAAGTGCATTTATAATTGTTTTTTAATCATTATTATTGATAAATAACGGAGATGGAAATGGACTGATTCTAATGCGGAGCATGCAAATTCATATCTGTACACATTTATATTTTAGTGGTGTTGCGCCACTCATGATGAATTGGGGACAGTGTACTCCATCAAATTTCCAATTAATTTGCCATTACGTTGGCCGCAGCGATATTGGCAAATATTTCGGCGACATTCATGAGAGTGAATGATATGAATATTGCCCAAAATATATAATAAGATTTAAAAGTTATTTTTCACGAGCCAAAAAAATTGTCAGCAGAGCCTGTAATGTGTAATGTAATGTTGCTTGGGCAGCAAATCGCAGTGCATGAATAGCGCAACACATTTGTGGGCAAAGACTGCGGCTTTAAACAGGAGAGATGTTTCTATATATAGTTTAACACGTAGACTTTCGCGACCAAAATCAATAATATAGGGTTTTTTTGGGGGGTTAGATCGTGTCAATACAAATGTGTCGGGTGGTGGCGGGTTTATTGATACATTTATATTTACGCGATCTAACGCTCCCAAAAAAAAACTATATTATGGATGATATTGGTCGCGAAAGCCTACGTGTTAAACTCACAATAATTATACTCGTGTGAATTAAACATCCCTGTGATTCCATCGTCACTGTGAGCACTGGCGGTTTATATACAATATCTGCAATTAGTTTGTGTTGATTCTACTCTCTTGCTTTTCCATTTTTCACCATTTCTTTGCTACAAATGAAATTTTAAAAAATCACGACGGATGACTCAGGGTCAGGGCGCCTAAGCTGCCACCACTAAAATATCAAACTCTGGTTTCAAGTGTAGCGTGTTGATGGCACCGTGCAAACTAAAAGGCCATCAATATATAGAATTGGCAAGCGATTGGGGCAGAGGTCCTTCCTAGCACGTGAAGTCAGGCCATTGGCCAAATTGTTGCCTATTCCTTTTTGATTTGAAGGCCGCAGCGTTATTGACGACTTATTGAGTCGTATTATTATTACTATCTGTGCTTGTGCACCCCTGCCAATGCAGTATCACCAAATAATTAGCACAGTTTATGGATCACGGATAAATGTACGAATGTATATATGCTGCACGGATATATGACGCATTGGCTTCACAGCGTATTATTCTACGAATTTTCTTCTACTGTAATATGAAGTATTGTACATATTCAGATTCCAAAGAACACAGGATGAGATTTAAAGCTTTCGTGACTGCAGGGATTCATCTTCTTGTTTCTTTCGGTAAAGTCACGTAGAAGGGAAGTAATAAAATAATAAAAATAAAACATAATAAAACAATTCTCACGACGTTTCGGCTACAACGCAAGCAGCCGTCTTCAGGTGAAGAATGAGACACTACCAAACTAGGAGCTTATATATAAGCTGCATTGGGGGTTGAAGAGCGCCTTAACAAAAAGAATGTGCATGTGAAGAGGAATTTAGCATATTCATGGAAAATGCGTAGGCGTTGGGCGGGGGGGTGTCAAAGTCATATTATGCCCATGCATTATGCAGGATCAGCAGCAACCAAGGGGGGTGCAGGGATTAGCAGTAACAAAGGAAAGGAATGTTAATGATATGTAGCTGCAGTTACTCAACAACCACGTAGAAAACTAAAGTATAAACTACATAAAAAACTAAAGTATAAACTGCATCGCACCATCAGTATACTTACTATACTCTATAATAAGCTGAGTTACTAACAGCAAGTAATACATTACAATTTTACCTCGTAAAAATTCTATAATATGCTTCCATCTAAACCTTATTCTCTTACATCACACGAGCATATACCGTACTATATACTGCCATAGATAAACCCAACATTAAATTATATACTGTATTGCTGTAAACCAACCTATATCTTATACATTTAATATCACACTATGTATTATTCTACACACCCTAATGTGTATCGAAATGGTTTATTACGTCCTTCCAATGATTGCTGAGCCAGAATCCATCTTCTCGGTTAAAGTTGTCTCTGTGTTTGTATATGTGGATCGCCTCATGAACGAATCTCTCATGATAGCCAGATGGCTTGCAGAGAACCTCTGTCTTGGAGAAGTCAATATCATGTGAGCCCACTGAGTTGTAACAGTGATCTGCCACGGCTGAGGTGTTAGTCCTACCGTGTTTCAGGTCTGCTTTATGTTCACGGATGCGGTCCGAGACATGTCGTTTGGTTTCCCCAATGTAACTGCTACCACAGAGGCAACTTAGTTTGTAGACGCCAGGGTACTGTATGTCTGGAACCACATCTTTTACAGACGGTACCAGATCACGGATTTTATGTACTGTGTTGAATCGGACCTGGATCTTGTGTTTAATCAGGATTTTGGAGATCTTTTTTGTGACCCCAGCAATGTAGGGTAAGGTGATGGTCTTGAAAGGCTCCTCAACAGGATCCTTCTTGATGGTTGGAGTGATGGCTTTGCGGATTGTATAGTCGGAGTAACCATTTGCCTTAAGAGCTTGGCGTACGTGTTTGAGTTCACTGGAAATGTGTTCATGGTCGGAGATGCATTGGGCTCTATGATATAGAGTCTTGATGAGGGAATTCTTCTGAGATGGATGGTGGTGGGAATCCGGTTTTAGATAAGCATCCGTGTGGGTGGCTTTCCTGTAGACAGAGTGGCTCATTGAACCATCAAGTCTCCTTTTGATTAGGACATCCAAAAAGGGTAGCTTGCCATCATTTTCGACTTCCATGGTGAATCTGATGGCTGGGTGTATGGAATTGATGTGGTCGAGAAATTGGTCTAGAGCAGGCCGGCCATGTGGCCAGATGACAAAAGTGTCGTCTACGTACCTCTTCCATAAGGTCGGGCGTAGAGTGGCAGTCTGGATGGCGTCCGTCTCAAATTTCTCCATGAAGATGTTGGCTACAACCGGAGATAGGGGGGAGCCCATTGGGGTGCCCTCAATTTGCTTGTAGAAGGTTCCATTCCAGGTGAAGTATGTATTGGTTAAGCAGTGTCTCACCAGGGGGGGTACCCCAGCATTCAGTCCTTGATGAACCAAGTCTTCAATGATTGCGATGGTGTCAGGCACAGGTACCTTGGTGAACAAGGAAACCACATCAAAACTGACAAGCAGGTCGTCTGGGGACAGGGCAATCCCCTTGATTGTCGATACCAGGTCAGTAGAGTTTAGTACTGCAGAGGTGGTTTTTCCAGTGAAAGGCCGTAGGATTTCGGACAAAAAACGAGCCAGTTTGTAAGTGGGGGAGTTGATAGTAGAGACAATGGGACGAAGAGGTGTATCTTCTTTATGTATCTTTGGCAAGCCGTACAATCTTGGTGGTCTGGCTGCAGAAGGTTTCAACGAGAGCTGTTTGGTCTGATCAATTAATGCGGTTGAAGCAGAAATGATGTTGTTGGTTTTGGAGACGAGGCTGTTGGTGGGGTCTCTTTTTTATTTTTGTATAGCTGCCATCGTTTAGTAGTTCTTGAATTTTGTTGTTGTATTGCCACTGTCATCATGGACAAAATAGAATACAACAACAAAATTCAAGAACTACTAAACGATGGCAGCTATACAAAAATAAAAAGAGACCCCACCAACAGCCTCGTCTCCAAAACCAACAACATCATTTCTGCTTCAACCGCATTAATTGATCAGACCAAACAGTTCTCGTTGAAACCTTCTGCAGCCAGACCACCAAGATTGTACGGCTTGCCAAAGATACATAAAGAAGATACACCTCTTCGTCCCATTGTCTCTACTATCAACTCCCCCACTTACAAACTGGCTCGTTTTTTGTCCGAAATCCTACGGCCTTTCACTGGAAAAACCACCTCTGCAGTACTAAACTCTACTGACCTGGTATCGACAATCAAGGGGATTGCCCTGTCCCCAGACGACCTGCTTGTCAGTTTTGATGTGGTTTCCTTGTTCACCAAGGTACCTGTGCCTGACACCATCGCAATCATTGAAGACTTGGTTCATCAAGGACTGAATGCTGGGGTACCCCCCCTGGTGAGACACTGCTTAACCAATACATACTTCACCTGGAATGGAACCTTCTACAAGCAAATTGAGGGCACCCCAATGGGCTCCCCCCTATCTCCGGTTGTAGCCAACATCTTCATGGAGAAATTTGAGACGGACGCCATCCAGACTGCCACTCTACGCCCGACCTTATGGAAGAGGTACGTAGACGACACTTTTGTCATCTGGCCACATGGCCGGCCTGCTCTAGACCAATTTCTCGACCACATCAATTCCATACACCCAGCCATCAGATTCACCATGGAAGTCGAAAATGATGGCAAGCTACCCTTTTTGGATGTCCTAATCAAAAGGAGACTTGATGGTTCAATGAGCCACTCTGTCTACAGGAAAGCCACCCACACGGATGCTTATCTAAAACCGGATTCCCACCACCATCCATCTCAGAAGAATTCCCTCATCAAGACTCTATATCATAGAGCCCAATGCATCTCCGACCATGAACACATTTCCAGTGAACTCAAACACGTACGCCAAGCTCTTAAGGCAAATGGTTACTCCGACTATACAATCCGCAAAGCCATCACTCCAACCATCAAGAAGGATCCTGTTGAGGAGCCTTTCAAGACCATCACCTTACCCTACATTGCTGGGGTCACAAAAAAGATCTCCAAAATCCTGATTAAACACAAGATCCAGGTCCGATTCAACACAGTACATAAAATCCGTGATCTGGTACCGTCTGTAAAAGATGTGGTTCCAGACATACAGTACCCTGGCGTCTACAAACTAAGTTGCCTCTGTGGTAGCAGTTACATTGGGGAAACCAAACGACATGTCTCGGACCGCATCCGTGAACATAAAGCAGACCTGAAACACGGTAGGACTAACACCTCAGCCGTGGCAGATCACTGTTACAACTCAGTGGGCTCACATGATATTGACTTCTCCAAGACAGAGGTTCTCTGCAAGCCATCTGGCTATCATGAGAGATTCGTTCATGAGGCGATCCACATATACAAACACAGAGACAACTTTAACCGAGAAGATGGATTCTGGCTCAGCAATCATTGGAAGGACGTAATAAACCATTTCGATACACATTAGGGTGTGTAGAATAATACATAGTGTGATATTAAATGTATAAGATATAGGTTGGTTTACAGCAATACAGTATATAATTTAATGTTGGGTTTATCTATGGCAGTATATAGTACGGTATATGCTCGTGTGATGTAAGAGAATAAGGTTTAGATGGAAGCATATTATAGAATTTTTACGAGGTAAAATTGTAATGTATTACTTGCTGTTAGTAACTCAGCTTATTATAGAGTATAGTAAGTATACTGATGGTGCGATGCAGTTTATACTTTAGTTTTTTATGTAGTTTATACTTTAGTTTTCTACGTGGTTGTTGAGTAACTGCAGCTACATATCATTAACATTCCTTTCCTTTGTTACTGCTAATCCCTGCACCCCCCTTGGTTGCTGCTGATCCTGCATAATGCATGGGCATAATATGACTTTGACACCCCCCCGCCCAACGCCTACGCATTTTCCATGAATATGCTAAATTCCTCTTCACATGCACATTCTTTTTGTTAAGGCGCTCTTCAACCCCCAATGCAGCTTATATATAAGCTCCTAGTTTGGTAGTGTCTCATTCTTCACCTGAAGACGGCTGCTTGCGTTGTAGCCGAAACGTCGTGAGAATTGTTTTATTATGTTTTATTTTTATTATTTTATTACTTCCCTTCTACGTGACTTTACCGAAAGAAACAAGAAGACAGGATGAGATGTTATTATCCTTTGTGCAAGCACTTCCAAGAGTTCATGAACAGTGAGCCTGGTGAAATTTGGGGAGCGCATCGTCAGTAGTGAACCTTTGGGTCCTAGGGTGTTTCGGCCTTTCATACTATACACCCTCCCCAAAGGCGGCCAGCGACAGGGTGATCAATCCTACGCTTGCGTCCCATTCCCAATTAGTCATAGGAGTTTGCTTGTTTTTTTTATGTAATTGAGTAAAGGTAGCAGTAGTATGTGATTACCCTGCCATGACGAAATGGTTAGCGCACGCGATATACAAAACAGAGGTCGTTGCTTGATCTCCTGGTGTGGGGCAGTTTGACGCAATGGACAAACTTCTTAAAATCCTCCTGCCTCAATCTTGTGTAACCGGGCACCATCGGTGGTGGAGTCAATTGTGGGTACCTCCACCTCTTCTGAGTCTGGACAGCATGGAAGAGTAGGCCAAATACCCCTTAGAAGGGCTCTCTACAGCTCCCTCTGGTGGAGGCCCTTCTGCCGGCAGTGGCGTGATCAGAGAATTTCAGGGCTGCGCTTTAGCAAGCAGTGATGTGCAGTGTATTTCAACTCTTGGACCAATAACAATTGGTAAGAAGTAGTCGTAAATGACAAAAATGTAAATGTAGGTGAGTTATTGAGACCAGGAGCTTCGTTTGCAAGCGAGTCCTCGGTTGAAATAAGTACAGAAACATTGTAAATTTTATATGGATAAACAATAACAATGCGGAAAACAGAAAAAAATACCATTATAAAAATAAACCCCTACAATTAAGAACACAAAAATACAGAAACATTTTTTAAAGCATATTATTTAGTGAAAAATACACGTTTTTTTATCGTGTTTTATTTGTGATACCGTAGATAAATAAGCGTGAGTGTGCAGGCATGTGCGAGCATAGATGTGCGTTACTCATAGGAAACACACTCGGCATTTCTCTCCAGACGGAAGCTCAAAATGTTGAGTACAGTGAAGTGTGTTCTTTCCGCATGGGTGCGCAGTTTTGTTCGCCATAAATTGACTCACGGGTATGAGAAAATTACCGCCATTTATGGAGGACGGCTAGGAACTCTGGGAGCTGAGAGGACCAGGTGAATCGCCCTCGATGTCTCCGCACGCGTCGCTTAGCGGATCGCTCCGACACCACATTATTATTATTTGACCACTGCGATGGAGCCTCTGGGAAAGAGAAGGGAAAAGGCGAGGTTTGTGTCACAACACCGGGAACATCCTGTACACGTGGCGAAATCATGTAATCACCCAGCAATGAAAAATTAAGACTGCAGTGCAGGCTTCAGAGTATCCGTAAAGTTGTCACCCGTTATAATGAATAATTATAACCAGATAGCCGTTTGAGGTAGGTCTTTAAAACCATAAAAGACAAAGACCATGCATCTAGCCTGAACAGACTATTGAAGCAACTGCTATTAGCGAGCATCTATGAAGGCACACGAGGGGGTGGGTGGCCAGCACCACGCCCAGTCGCCTTTAGGTGTCTCGTGGTGATGTTTATGTATCGCACCATGTACCCATTTGAATCTGAGTTAATCTAGCGGAGGCCCTGGTCTGTCTCAAAAAGTTGTCACTGGTGTTGGCCGTGAGCAGGAATGGAACTTGGGTCGCTGGGTTCGTAGGGAAAAGCGCTCACCACTGCACCACCGCTCCCGACAACCAGACAGGCACACACACACACACACGTGGTTGTGCGTGCTTTGTTTTACGATATTTATCCCTCTAAACCTCCACGTGCCCACAATGGCAATGACAATACACGTTCCACCCAGCCGTGAGAGTCCCAGGTGTTTGCCAACATCAAATCAACAAAATAAAATCTAAACTTCATTTTATTAATGGTGCCTTTCTTAAACCACTGCCCTTGTATATAAATTATAATTATTCACCAAAACTTTAAAACCATGGAATTACATAATTAGCAATGCCTTTAATTAAAACCGTACATTTGTCGAAACGCCATGTTAATATTCATCTGTAAATCCAAGGCTGAGCAGGTAATGTTTTTAAGATCTTTTTCTTTTCAAACTCTGGATGCTCGGGGAGTCCCTTATCCGACGAGGTAGAGAATTGAATTCCACAGAGTTGGAGCCATTTAAAGAAAGGAGACGGGCCCCAGCTGTTTGTAATCGAACCCTGGGGGTGCCTCACAATTCCCTCGACGCCGGATAATCGAAGCGATTGGTAGGGCGAGCAAAGTAGGAAGGAGACATTTCAGGTAGCAGGGTCAACCTCGGCTGTGATTCCTTCACATGCTTCTGTTGCAAGGCATTAAAGGTCACTCATACCGATGTAGATTGTATGCATGTGTGTTGAAATTCTGTCGCACCGTACGTAGCCAACGGTGCTAATCAGAGGTGCGGGTGAAGGACAACGAACTAAACACAAGAAGCAGTTCTAAAGAAATGGATTTTCAATCGAGATTTAAAAGTGCATATATCCCAGTTGCTTCCTGATATAGGAACGAAGAGCGTTCCAGACGGCCGCAGCAGCACATCTGAAAGCGCGTGCTGTGCAGTTACCGCATTTGTCGCCAACATCTAAACTGCCAACACGTCGATTTAGAGCTTTCGTGACTGCAGGGATTCATCTTCTTGGTGCTTTCGGTAAAGTCACGTAGAAGGGAAGTAATAAAATAATATAAACATAAAACAATAAAAATTTTCACGACGTTGTTTAAAAACAAAAACCTCCCCCCCCCCCCCTCAGCTGCTCTCATGAGTCCGGTTTTCCTGATAGAGTCGATGTGTCCAGTAATACTGTCCAGAACGTCAGGATGTTGCAAGATAATTATGTGAGAGAGGATGTGGAATAAACACATTTTCTCAGTCTAATGCTTGAAGGCCAACCCACGGCGTGTCAGTCATGGGTGCTGTTTAATCATACTTCACCGCACTGGCCAATGCAGGCTGGTAAAGAAAAGTGAAAGCCCAGGACCAGTTCAGGTAGCACTCGCCACTGCTGATGTTAGTCACGGCTCGAAGTGTAACTCAAATCGCTGGGTTGAGGGGGAAAGTGGGCTAACCATTGCGCCACCACTCCACCCTCATAGTCACGCTGCACTTTTCTACGTCAAGTAAATTTATTTTTGGTGAACACGTGGTGCCTTTCTGGCACAAATCTGCCACCCAAAGCGCCATTATAATTGTTTAAGAATTGTAAATGTCTTCATGAATACACCCTGTATTGTATTTATATTATGTGGGTCTTTCGGTAAAGCCACGTAGATAGAAAACTAATAAAAAATATCACGACGTTTCGATCACAACACAAAGCAATCGTCGTCAGGTGAAATCGTCATCATTTTTTTTCACCTGATGACGATTGCTTGTATTGCGATCGAAACGTCGTGGTATTTTCATAATTTTTCTATCTATGTGGCTTCACTGAAAGACCCAAAGAATATGAATTCCTGCAGTCACGAAAGCTTTAAGTCAAGATTGTATTTATCTATAGCCTGAGTCTTGAGACTTGTATTTTAGAGGGTCCTGTTCGGAATGTTTAGCCAAATTTTATTTATTTTTTAACGTATTTGTCATGTGGCAGGAAATCCAAGAGCCTGGAGAAAACCCACCTCAATATGATCCAATTTTAATGTAAAAAGCGTAGACGATAAATTACCATATCTCAAGATGATGACTAATTACGTGTATGGAGAGAATGTTCGTGAATTCCAGACATGCACCACCGCAGCAAGCAAAGCACTGCATCACACACCGTTGCCATGATAATAATAATACATATTGTTTGCAACGTTTAATTAATCGCTGCAATTATGTACAGCAATGGTGACATGAAATGGTATACATTTATGTTAATTCCAGGGTCTATAGAGGACCCTTAACAATCGCCAAACGAACAGATGATTCCCTCCCCCCCCCCCCCCCCCGGTTTATATTTTCTACTTTGCCGTAAATTAGCATCGGCAGTTTAAATGCGTCCACAAAGCAACGGCGAAGACCAGAGCCGGCTTGCAATTAGCGCCAAGTTGACCTGAGGGAGGCCCTCTTCCTAAAAGGCGCGGGAGGGAGGGGGGCGTGGAGGGAGAACGACGAAGATGCAATAATAAGGCTCTTCATAGCAGTTGAAATGGATTGACATTTAAATATGACAGATGGGGGGGGGGGGGCAGTAGAGTGAGGATGCCAACAACTCCGCCCAGTGGTCCAGCAATACGATGTTGTTGGCTTCAGTTGACGTCGCCACGTCCGAGGATAAACATTCGCCAGGGAAACATTTGTTTCCTGTTCCTTCCTTGGAACCTGCGTGCCAGAAACAATTTTCGTCAATCGTCGCAGCCAGAGAGTCCCGTTTTGTGTGGCGAGAGGTGTCGGGTACAAAAACTATGAAGAAGAAACGACTGCCCTCTGACGTTTAAAACATTTTATACTTTTTATTTTTCTTTTTCATCAGCTAAGGCCCACTGAGCTATGTAGCTCTTTTTCAGAAGCGACCTGGCCACAAATGATAGCTCAACCAAGTGGCTTGTAAGGTGGACATGTATAGCAGCCACATACTTTAAACGCACGTTTCTAAATGTGGAGGGGAAAACCGGAGGATCCGGAGATAAATCCACACTGCCACGGAGCGAGAGATACTCAAACTCCAAATATACAGCAAGCGTCAGGGTCGGGATCGAACCCATAACCTTCTGCATACCAGGCGAGGTAGTTAACATTTCGCCATCGTAACCCAATGGACGAGTGCTCGCTGATGGTAAATCAGCGCGCGTTCGCGAATAGGCAGTTGAGCATGGATCATCTTTGTACGTGTCTCTAGAAAGAGTTTAACATTTCTGAAAGGGTTTTTTAATTGAGTCAAACCAGGGACACGTTTTAATTAAGTGCCTTTTCATTTTAGATCTGTGGAATTGTTCTGATGGTTGTTTTGAAAGCAAACAATGACCATGGCCTTGGGATTGAAAAGTGTAGCCTTCAGGAAAATAACCGTTGCCCTTTAGAGTCAAACATCGTGTGTTGGGCAAATCTGCAGCGCAATTTTTGTATCCAACAGATATCTGTGCATTTAAGCATTTGTAAGTAAAAACATGTCTTTATTCCCTGAAACAACTCACACTGCACCAAGTTAAGCATTATACATGTTCAACCACAGTGGTGAGATGTTAACTCCCTTGCCTGGTATGCAGGAGGTCGTGGGCTCGATCCCGACCCTGAAGCCTGCTGTATATTTGGATTTTGCATGTTTTCCCCATGGTCGCGTGGATTTTTCTCCATGTCCTCTGGTTTTTCCCTCCACATAAAGAAACATGCGTTTCGAGTATTTGGCTGCTGTGCACTTCCATGTGGTAAGCCACTTTATTGAGCTATCATTTGTGGCTAGGCCGCTTCTGAAAAAAACAGTTGCTTAGCTCAGTGGGCCTTACTTGGTAAAATAAAATAAAAAATGTTGATTAGCTTAGTTTTCATCGTTTAATCTGCTGCTGGATTTGGGCCCTCTGCATGCTGTGTGGGTTGTAGTGGTTATTCGTCCATACCTCAGCCGCGCTGACCAGTGTGGGTTGGTGAGAGCGTGAAGCATGGACATGAGCGCATAGAAGTACATTGCAACAGTGTTATTCTTCTGCACTCCCACTTGCTGACCACCACGTCGCACAGCCCCACAACCACCTATAACAACCTGGCGTGGATGCTGCCAGATCCAAGGGTGGGGGGTGGGGGGGTGACCTTGAGACCCTGAAAATTGATATTCACCAGAATAAACATAGAAAATTGCATAAAAAAAAGATTATCACTGAAGGGCAATATATTCATACTCTTGAAATGCCAGGACTGCCACCCACCTAGGAAGGTTTCTAAAATCATCCTCTGATGGTGGTCACTCCAAACAAGCACTTTCCAGGCTCAAACCTGCTTAAATTGTGAGATCTCATGAGATTGGCCACATTCCAGGTGACTTGGGCCCACAGGCTAACCATATATATGTAAATGTTTGTGCTTGCAGTGTCCTTCATACTGGTCAAGGTTGAGGGCGTTGGTTACGCTGCTCAAATAAAGTCTAGGTTACAAATTTCAATGCATTTATTATAAATGACTCTAATATTTATACACGCACTTACGTTATTTGCCCGTCTGTGTTTCTCCGTGTGATATCGTCAACTGTATTGACGTGCGTGAAAAATTGAAAGGCAACCCAAGTGACCGGGTAAACGTACCCAGCTGTTGCCTCGTATTGTTTTACAATCCACGTTTATATTTCCATTCAGAACAGGATGTAGAACCGCGTCACAACACACGAAATGACATTCAAACCGTTGCTTTATTGCCGGATAAAAATGCCAAACTAATCTTGAAGCGGGGTTACACTTCTGCATGTATGTTGTGCCGTTGTTAATTTGTAATTTTTTTGTTTAAATATTTCATCTCCCTGGGTAATCCCTTTTGAGATAGAACGTCTCATCATGTTGAGGTTCTTGCAGCCAATATGACAATTCACAATCTAGATCTTAAGTTTTCGTGACTGCAATGATCCACTATCTTTAGTTCTTTCGGTAAAGTCACGTAGGTATAAAATACATAAAATAACATTTTAAAATAAAAAAAATTCACAATTAGATTTTTGGGTGAGATCACGTCATCATCCGGACCAAAGGACCTTTCACCACTCGGCCAGCTGAAACAATAACAAGTCTGTGGTGACAGTTTAATTTGGTTGGGTGGTGGAGGTGCTTAATGACACAACGAGGTCCTTGAGATCTTCGAATCGTCTTCTTCTAAGTACTCCGAGGGTCAAGGTTCATTTCCCGGAGCAATCGCGATCTTGCCGGTGCAGCTCCCAGACCACGGAACAACGCTTTGCCTCTGGTAATGTGACAATTCAGAGTCGTTAGAGCTATTTAAGTCCTTCTTGAAAACTCGCATATTTAAATTGGCCTCTACTCTCGAGTTCTGGCCGTTTACCCTGCAGGTTCTGTTTATGCTCTGCTTTCCACAGACGGCGCTACGGATGAAGTGCGCCTTGAGAGAGTAAATTATTATCATTGTCATCATGACGTGGCCAAGCCCAAAAACATCTGTTAAGAATGGAAAGTGTCGTTTTGCAAGAGTGTCCAAGGTTACAATTGACACATGCCGAGCAGAAGCTCTAGGAAGAGGACAGAGTAAACATGGACTTGTATATTATAATAATAATAGCTCTTCTTGGTTCTTTCGGTAAAGTCACGTAGAAGGGAAATAATAAAATAATAATAAAATAAAACACAATACACTAATTCTCACGACGTTTCGGCCACAACGCAAGCAGCCGTCGTCAGGTGAAGAACAGGTCTGTCGGAAAAACAGACCTGTTCTTCACCTGAGAACAGGTCTGTGGGAAAGACAGACCTGTTCTTCATCTGAGGACGGCTGCTTGCGTTGTGGCCGAAACGTCGTGAGAATTGTATTATTTTATTATGTTTAATTTTTATTATTTTATTATCTCCCTTCTACATGACTTTACCGAAAGAACCAAGAAAATGAATCCCTGCAGTCACGAAAGCTTGAAATCGAAAAATAATAATAGCATTCATACCGCTGCTCACAACGCTCTTAATTAAAGGATGTCTGAATAGTGCTTACATTTAATAAGGTGACATTACGAGAATACCTTGTAAAGGTTTTGGCTCGTTTTCCGGCTAGGTGATTAGGGGATTTTGTCATTTCCTTATTTATACACAACCATGGCAAGGGGATATTACTTTTAATCAGGCCATATCTGCAATAATAAATTATGCTCATTATCTTAAGTCACATTTAAATGTAAGGATACTGCTGGTGTGAAGAATAATTGCTGGTGTGATTTTTATCCGCAGTTGTTATAATAATGGTCTGTATAAAAACATTCAGATGACCAAAATAGAACAATTATTCAGTAAGTGTAATGATATTCGTGTTCACAATATTATTCATTGAGCTGGAATTACAATTGAGTTATTTTTTTCCTACCCAACAATGATCAAATAACTTTGACCATCATTGTTTGTGCACAATCTGAGCTTTATCACAATATGTTTACATTAAACACATATTTTGGACTGCATATATATATTCATTGGGGTGTTTTTATTTATACTTCCGACAAAAAATGCAGGTACACAAATAACCGGGGGCCACACATCCTCCGAGTGACCGATGCATGTGTAGATCGTCATAATAGTGAAATCATCGTCATAATAGTGAAATCATCGTCATAATAGTGAAATCATCGTCATAATAGTGAAATTCAGCTGGGCTCCAAGAGCACGAAATATGTGCGCACATTATTTGGACAAATATAATTTCCACTGGCATTTTTTGTTACATGTGTAGTAGTCACTTCAGAGACACTAATACTGGTAGGAACCTCCTGGTTACACCAGCCCACAGGGGATTATTGTGTCTGTCCGTCCGTCGTGCATCCAAAAATGGGAGGGGTCGGGCTGGGTGGAGAGGGGAGGGTGGGGAGGGTGGGGAGGGTGGGAAGAGTGGGCAGGGGCTGGGTGGGGAGGGGCTGGGTAGGGAGGGGCTGGTCACCCCGTGGTGCCCTTATAAAACTCAACGTTTAACCTACTCACGCCGGCTTGAGCCCGCCCTCACAGTCGGCCATATTTGCGGAATACACCACGCCGCCGTTGACCCTGGCCATTGACCGAGCAACGCAACGTTCCTACCAGCTCCCTCCGCAGGAATGTGTTAGTAGGAGGCACACACGTTTATTCTACACTTCCACAGCACAGGGGATAACTACACACGGGTCAGGACAGCCGGCACGCTGCCTGACCCGCAACGCCGAGGAGGTGAAGACTGGCGTAGACGACGGGTCCCATTCCAAACGACAGCCCCGACCCAGTGTCAGGACCTCCCTTTTATCCTCCCCAGCGTGGCCCAGCTCCGACCTCGGCCACGCCCCCTTCTGGAACCTACCAGAAGGCTCTGGGCTTCGCCCCACGTGTCCCCTCTGTCACCTTTAACCTACATCCCTTACCCCGGCCTATCACGTGCCCTGCTGGCAGACCGGCTGCTGGGTCCTCAGCAGAGGTCGCAATCGGGTACCCGATACCCGTACCCTACCCGATACCCGTACCCTACCCGATACCCGGCTACCCGTTTGCGACCCTGGTGCGGCCGGGTATGGGTACGGGTAAGGAATCAAAACCCGTTTGCGACCTCTGGTCCTCAGATCCCCCCTCTCTGCCAGCAACCGGCGCTACGCGCTCCAGTGGCACTCTTCACCTGCCCTGCTGGTAGAGCGTGCTACTACACCCACAATCCCCCTCTCTACCAGTAACCAGCGCTACATGCCCCAGTGGCACTCTTCACCTGCCCTGCTGGTAGAGCGTGCTATTACACCCACAATCCCCCTCTCTACCTGTAACCAGCGCTACACGCCCCAGTGGCACTCTTCACCTGCCCTGCTGGTAGAGCATGCTACTACACCCACAATCCCCCTCTCTACCAGTAACCAGCGCTACACGCCCCAGTGGCCCATTCTATGTCACTACACATATAAAAAGTCTCCATTTGTATAGTTCCACAACAGATTATGAATATATTCAAGTCGTCAATCGGCCAGCAACAAACAGCACGATCCAAGATGTAGTAGCGAAGAGTCGACAGCTTTCCTGAATCGAGCGAGGTTACAGGCGCTTCGAGAGAGACGTTGGGAACGGAGGTCAAAATAATTCCCGAAATTTGATTGACATTTGGCTAAAATGTGGCGGCCTATCTTCCGGCTACGTTTCACAAGTGCCAAATGAAACGCACCAAACGATTTAAAGCTTCCGTGACTGCAGGGATTCATATTCTTGGTTCTTTCGGTAAAGTCACGTAGAAACGTCGTGAGAATTTTATTGTTTGATTTTTATTATTTTCTCATTTCCCTTCTACGTGACTTTACCAAAAGCACCAAATGATCTCCGTACATTGTCATGCATTTATTAGTCGTTACAAAACAATGCCTTCGTGGCTAACGTGTACAATTTGGAGTCGAGGAATTGATCTTGCTCCGTAAAATAAAATCGTCGCGTCCGACCGCGGTGCACGTGCGATGGTCGCGCACGCGGGGTTAGGGACGTGTTCCCGAACCCCACGTGCAGACATCAGCGCAGAGACGCGCGCAAAATAACAATGAGCGGGAGCAATAATCGGCAATACCGTCATCTGTTTTTATTCACTACGATAGAAAATTAAGCGTAGGTCATACGTATTGCTGTTCATATTTATAATGATTTCGAAACAAATTGTCGTGCTCAAGCCGATTTATTGAGCGATGAAAATATTTGCGCTCATATGTGGAGAGTGGTAGTGCAGCGATTAGCACGCTGAACTACGAACTCAGCCACCTCAGTTCGAGTCCCGTTCACGGCCAACACCAGTGACGATTATCTGAACCAATGCTGCGCGTCCCCGAGGTCGACTCAGCCTCAAATGAGTACCTGGTGCGGTGTGCTGACAACCCACCCGTTCGTGTGTCGTGTCGGCCTTCATAGGTGCTCGCGAACAGCACTTTACCCAATAGTCTGCTAAGGCTATACGGGAGGGGGGAGGGGGGTCTTTGTCTTTGCACTTGTGACCACAGCCCAAGTCTGCATTATTGATGTGTCACCTGAGGCTAACCGTGTTGGCTGGTCCATGAGTTGATTCGAGTCAAAAGCACTTTTCTCCAAATCCTCACAGCAGCTGGACAGGAGGCGACTGCGGAGGGTTTGCCGCGCTCTGTTTGATCACGAAACCCAGAGCCACGGACAACGAGCAGACCCAGAAGTGACTCGGGACCCGGTCATGTGCACACACACACTCACACACACACTCACATACACTCACATACACTCACACACACTGACACACTCGCATGGATATACACACACATACTCACACACCCACACACACACTCACACACACACTCACACACTCTCACATACTCACACACACACTCACACACTCACACACACACTCACGCACACACTCACACACACTCACACACTGACACACAACACTCACACACACTCACACACACTCACACACTCGCATGGATATACACACACACACTCACACACACTCTCACACACACTCACACACACTGACACACTCACACACACACTCACACACACACTCACATACACACTCACATACACTCACACACACACTCACACACACACACTCACACACTCACACACACACACTCACACACACACTCACATACTCACACACACACTCACATACAGTCACACACACACTCGCACGCTCACACACTCACGCACACATGCACACGCACTCGCATGGATATGCACACACGCACTCGCATGGATATACACACACACACTCGCATGGATATACACACACACACTCGCATGGATATACACACACACTCACACACACACTCACTCACACACACACTCACACGCACTCGCATGGATATGCACACACGCACTCGCATGGATATACACAAACACACACTCGCATGGATATACACACACACACTCGCATGGATATACACACACACTCACACACACACTCACTCACATACACACTCACACACACTCGCATAGATATGCACACACACTCGTATGGATATGCACACACACTCACACACGCACTCGCATGGGTATACACACACACTCACACACGCACTTGCATGGATATGCACACACACACACTCGCTCTCATGGATATGCAAACACACACACACACTCGCATGGATGTGCACACATACACTCGCATGGATGTGCACACATACACTCGCATGGATGTGCACACACACACTCGCATGGATATGCACACACACACGCACACTCGCACACACACACGGACGCGAAGACAAAGATCCATGCACAGCCTCTAAAAGACTGTTGGAGAAAGTGCCGTCAGGGAGTCGCCTACAAAGGCCGACAAGGCACACAAGAAGGTGCGTGTGTGTTTGTGCGTTCAAGTTCAAGTTCATTTATTAGGTATAGCCCTGTGAGCCATTCAGCTCTTGAATCGGGTGCAACCGCGTGTAAGCACGCGTGTGTGTGCGTGTGTGTGTGTAAGCACGCGTGTGTGTGTAAGCACATGCGTGTGTGTGTATGTGTGTGTGTAAGCACGTGTGTGTGTGTCAGCACGCGTGTGTACGTGTGTAAGCACGTGTGTGTGTGTAAGCACGTGTGTGTGTGTAAGCACATGCGTGTGTGTGTATGTGTGTGTGTAAGCACGTGTGTGTGTGTCAGCACGCGTGTGTACGTGTGTAAGCACGTGTGTGTGTGTACGTGTGTAAGCACATGCGTGTGTGTATGTGTGTGTGTAAGCACGTGTGCGTGTGTGTGTGTCAGCACGCGTGTGTACGTGTGTAAGCACGTGTGTGTGTGTATGTGTGTAAGCACGTGTGCGTGTGTGCGTGTGGGTACTTGCGGACATGGTCCACTCACGAAGGGCGCTGCGACCCAATGTGTCGACACACGTTCGGTGCAGTGTGAATTGAAATGACATTGATCGCCGTGGTTCTGTCAATGCGGAGGCATTGATACTGGAAACTGAGAGCTCAGATCCACTTCTACAACGTGTTACCAAGATTTTCGATCAACACAGCCCCAAAGTAAAACGTTTCCTTGCCCAATTTTCGCCTCCCATGTTTTTGGTTTCTTTCCCACAAACTCTGCCCCATCCTACTGTGGTTTTTAAATCCACAGCAGGACTTATTACATACATTTTTTTAGGCGTTGACACAATGATCTATGTGCGTGTGTATATATATCGGGGGCTGGTTTACATAATTATACAATAGCCAAAATGTAAGATGGCCAGCTACAAACAGCACCATCAAAGTTGTAATAGATAAGAGATAACGCATCACGGGATAAGACAAAGATCCCCCATATAGCCATACAGACTGTTTGAGCAAGTGCTGTTAGCGGGAACCTCTGAAGACCGGCACAGCACTTAAGGGGTGGCCGGTACCACGCCGAGCCACCTTTGTCTCCCCAGTAGGTGATGTTCACCGCACCAGGTACTCACTTAAAGCTGAGTCGACCTTTAAAGCCTGGGGTGTGCAAGAATAGTTCAAATAGTCGCCACTCTCCGAGTCTGTGAGCGGGAATCGAACTCGAGTTCTTCGCGCAGTGTGCTAACTACTGTGTCACTGCTCCCCCATGTGTACGCGCACAGACAAAGATAATATTCCCCGTATAGCCTTAACAGACTGTAGGGGCAAGTGCTGTTAGCGAGCACCTATGAAGGCCGGAACGGTACACGAACGAGGGGGTGGGTGGCCAGCACCACGCCCGACCGCCTTTGTTTCCCCAGTGGCGATGTTTACACACCGCACCAGGTACTCATTTAAGGCTGAGTCGACCTAGGGGAGGCCCAGGACCGGTTCAGATAATCGTCACTGGTGTTAGCCGTGAGCGGGAATCGAACCCGGGTCGCCAGGTTCATAGCGCAGCGCGCTAACCGCTACACTACCACTCCCCAGACACACACACGAGCACACACACCCTTGCGCGCTCATGCTACGAGTAGGACCATATCTATTTTCAGAACCCGGGTCTCGGTTGACATTCTGTACCTTTAACAGATGGTCAATGTTCGTAATCAACGTGCGTTTGGCAGCGGGCCACAACTACGTCCCATCAAGTGTACACAAACACTTGTGCGTGCGTGCGCGCACAAACAGGTGCAGCGCAAGCGCGCAAACCTCTCCACTCACCTCATCGTCAGCGTAATAAGGGGGGCGCCGCAGTGCAGGGTTGAGTGAAGTTCAGGCGTTTAGACTGCGAAGCCCCCTTAGGCTGCGCCAACAACACGCCAAGACTGCGGATGCCCCGCCAAGCGAAAATTGTATCTAACGCAGCGAGACGGCCGTTGCTGAGTGAGCGACCGATACAAATTCTAACGGTGTTTCCGGAAGGGCAGGCGAGCTGAGATTTGGCACAATTTTGGCGAAGCCTGCGCTTGTAACGGTAACGTTTGAAAAGCGACGTTTTTAAATTCGAGATATTTTTCGAAATGATGGCCCAAAAAATTATTGGTTCTTTCGGTAAAGTCACGTATAAGGGAAGTAATAAAATAATAAAAATAAAACATAATAAAATAATTCTCACGACGTTATTATGTTTTATTTTTATTATTTTATTACTTCCCTTCTACGTGACTTCACCGAAAGAACCTAGAAGATGAATCCCTGCAGTCACGAAAGCTTTAAATCGAGATGGCCCAAAAGTTGATTGGTTTCACTCGAGGGCAGGGTCGGCTTAAAAAGTTCTCGACATCTCCTGCGAAGCACTGAAAAATGCACGAGATCCCCTATCATCTGTGAACCGAGTAAATTGCCTCCCAGGGAGTGTGGCCTGAAGCCGGGGACCAGCGCACGAAGCTTTCCACCGGAGTTCGAGCATCAGATGCTCCGTATGTATTGTATCACGAGGAAGATTGTTTGCGAGCATTAGCTGATTGCCAAATGGAAATAATTTAACTTGTGAAATAAATTATATAATTTACTTATAAATGTTCTTCATGCTCAGGAACATTTATATTATATATATAATATCTGTGGATACCATATATATAAAATATCTCTAAATAGTAGTTTTCACGAAATATGACAGCAACTGCTGTATGTTACCCACTAGCTTCAAATTCACTAAACTCCCAAGCGAATATAAAAATGTGAAAGCGAATGTGAAACATTTGAACCTAAAGCATTGCAATCGGTCAGTTGCATCGCTTTTGAGTTAATGTGGGCTTTATCTGTCACCTGGCTAATGAAGTCGTGCAAGGGAATGTTGTCCTGAGCATGCAGAGGATGATCGCGAATGATTGCATGAGCTCTGGGAGCCGATGAACCATCCTTGGTTAGGCAACACTTCTTTACACATTTCAACCCTAAAGCATAGCCGTTAACAATGCTAACGTCTGTGGCACTTTGTGTCAAAACCCCAATGGAAAAAAAAACATTTCATTGAGTGTACACTTGAAGTCGGGGTAGCAGTTAACAGATACATTGATGAATTAATAATGCAATGAACGTTTAAACACATTTCTACGCACCTTCCTTGACATTGATGTCTACAAAAACAAAACGGTGTCTAATTTGTGAAATACTGAATCAGGTGTGACAGGCCCACCTCTTGCAGTGAAACGTTATAAATCGATCCTGGCTTTCTGACATTTAGCTGACGTTAAAACTATCACGGAAAAGCTTATTATAATATTTCAAGAGGAAGCAAAAAGAATTGTCGGGAATATTTCATAAATATATATTTTTTTCACAGCCAAAGGCCATCACCGTATATGCCGTGTCGCCCAGGGCATTGCATTTGTGATGCGCAGAGTCAGTGAATGGTGCCATCAGCCATGGAGCTATTGATGCCTGCGTGGTGAGGTTGAGGGTAGAATGTAGTTATCAGTGGTGTGGTAGCACCTTCCACGGGTTTTGCGACACTCCACCGTGCTGTAGATCGTTTCGAAGCAGAGAGGGCACTTTCACTCGTATGCAAATGAAGGCTTTGTCACGTTTTTTTCTTCTTGGTTCTTTCGGTAAAGTCACGTAGAAGGGAAGTAATAAAATAATAAAAATAAAACATAATAAAATAAAATAATTCTCACGACGTTTCGGCTACAGCGCAAGCAGCCGTCTTCAGGCTTTGTCACGGTTATAAACCACCGCAATGCACCTGAGACACGTACGTACACATACAGGTGGTAAATATGCAGGCTGGTTAGAATGGGGTGTCTTGATTCATGCACAACTTTGCTGTTGTTGAAACCATATTGACCGCCAACTCGAACGCACTTATGAATAGATTTAAAAAGGGCCCTTGTCAAAGTGACTCCATGTTTATATCTTGATTTGAAGCTTTCGTGACTGCAGGAATCCATACTCGTTGGTTCTTTTGGTAGAGTCACGTAGGTAGAAAATAAAATAAATCACGACGTTTCGGGCGCAACACAAGCATCCGTCATCAGGTGGGAAAGCATGGTCTGCTGCTTCCCACCTGATGATGGACGCTTGTGTTGCGCCCAAAACGTCATGATTTATTTTATTTTATACCTACGTGACTTTACCGAAAGAACCAAAGAGTATGGACCCATATTTCTAAATTTGAAGCTTTCGTGACTGCAAGGATTCATGCTCTTAGTTCTTTCGGTAAAGTCACGTAGGTGAAAAAATTCAAATTAAGAAAAAATGTAATAATATTTTTTTTATTAATTTTAATTTCATTTTTTCCCCTACGTGACTTTACCGAAAGAACTAAGAGTATATAGTATGGACCCATGTTCATAGTTTATATCCCTTTGTCAATTAACTGCTGGATGAAGGCGTTCACCACACCATACGGATCATAATGTATTTGATTTGCCATACTTCCCCACGCTGGTCACTGTGGGTTTGGTGAAGGGGTAGAGACGAGGGGCGGTTGTGAGATCGCTCGACACTAAAGGGAGGCAGCCAAGGGTGGGACTCGAACGTGTGTTTACGCTGCGTAAACCACTCTACGCCCAATGGGACACTGGACACTTCCAGTAAATAAAGATGGCACGTTTAAAGGGTGGTTGGCGTGCTCTTAAAATAAGCAATTAAATATACACACAGACCCTTGTTCTTCCTTTAATTTCCTTTACCACATTAACCATTCACCTTTGCGGTAATAATCTAAATGCGATTTTGGAGGAAATGTGAATGCCGGTGTGTAAGTGTCTGCACGCTCGCTAATTGGCTCGAGTGATGGTTTACAGGGGCTCGTGTGTGCACTTTAGAAGAATGTATAACACGTTCACATTCTGCCTTGTTGGATTGTCTCTCTCTCTCCCACAAACCACTCAACAAACTCGCGACTCGTTTTTCCATCTGAAAAAGAATAAAATGCGTTTTGTATGTATGTGTTTAAGCAACCGCCCACCGTTATTGCATTCGCCGTAAAAGACATTTGACTTACACCATTGGAACCTCATTTGCCAGTAAAAAATATAACAATTGTTTTTTTTTACCCTTCTATCTGGCCACAAAACTGACACCTTTTTTACAAGGAGTCATGTTTGCATAGACCACAATACCTGCAGCCATAATGCAAACAAAAACATAACTATGATAATGATATGCACTGTCCTTGAAGTTGATTGGTCCACACCTGAGACAGCTTTCCTGAGACTAGGCTTTCCTGAGACTAGGCTTTAAGGCAGCGGTCGGGAACCTATGGCTCGCGAGCCATATATGGCTCTTCCAGTGACGGCATATGGCTCCCAGACAATTTTGAGTTGAAAAAATAAAAATAAATCAGTTTGGAACTGATTTTTAAATACTTGTGATATTGCTTAATAATACTGTGTCATTTTAAAGTAAACAGAAATTAGTTTTGAAGATAAATTTCACGGGTCACGCCTGCATGAAACTCAACCTCACCACGTATGAACCAGACTACAAGGCCATCAGCAAAACCATGCAGCACCAGAAGTCGCATTAAAAGTAAGACATATTTAATTTATTATACGTTAAAAATACTATATGGCTCTCAATGAAATATATTTAGAAATATTTGGCTTTTATGGCTCTCCCTGTCAAAAAGGTTCCCGACCCCTGCTCTAAGGAAAGCTGTCTCGGGTGTGGACCAAGCAACGTCAAGGACAGTGAATACATTATCAGAGTTATGTTTTTTTGTTTGCATTATGGCTGCAGGTATTGTGGTCTATGCAAACATGACTCCTTGTAAAAAAGGTGTTAGTTTTGTTGCCAGATAGAAGGGTAAAAAAAAAACAAGTATTACATTTGACTTATTTAAGCACTCCAAGCAAAAGGCGGCATTGACTGACTTTTAATGACGGGTCCGAATCGGTGGTAGTAAAAACGCACGGCACGATGTTACATTACCGGAGCAGGACAAACTAAATTACGTTACACACGCAATTGGATCAGCACACAATGTCACTTCAATAGCGGTCGCTGTGTTACTCGCTACATCCACACGTGGATATTTAATATGAGCGATATGCTGTTGGTTATAATGACGAGTAGCCCGTATTCGTGTGCGGAATGAAAACGACGAGTCCCCCGTTTAGTTTGTGCAATTAAAAGTCATCGCCCACAGTCACCACGGTCAGCGCTAGTTGTCGTGAAGTGAATCGATCTAGCGCGAATAGATTTTTATACATTTAAAACAAATTGACATTGGACCGGGGTACGATTTACCCTAAATGCAGTGGCTGCATTTAACGTGAACTGGTGACCCGAACGAGCGGGTTCCTTGGCCCGAGCGCGAGAGTGCCACCGAGTTTGCTCAATGAATGCAGTGTCTTAAATTTCTATTTAAAGCTTTCGTGACTGCAGGGATTCATCTTCTTGGTTCTTTCGGTAAAGTCACGTAGAAGGGAAAATATTATGTTTTATTTTTATTATTTTATTACTTCCCTTCTACGTGACTTTACCGAAAGAACCAAGAAGAAGAAAAATGCAGTGTCTGTCCACGTGCGATGCCGCGACCTGTTTGACCTCTCCTGTGAACACGAGCAGAGAGGCTCCCCCGTGTCTCTCTCTCTGCACTGGACACGGAGCGCTCGTGGCCACTAATCAACTCGCGGGTTTGCGGCCGGGCGTGTCTCACTGGAGGTCATGCGGCGTGATTTTGTTTCTTAGAGGGAACGAACGATGTCGACAGTCACACTGTTTACCTTTGTCGCTTCATCGCAGTTGTTATTGCTGTATTGGTGGTGGTGGTGGTGCATTTGTTGGTGGTTGGGGGAGAGGAGGCTTGCCACAAGCAAATTAAAACCTTTCAGTTCTGGTTCCTAAACATCGGCGGCTGACTTTCTCCAGCAGAAGCAGCCCCCCTTACCATGCCACGACACTGTTTCGTCTTCTTGTCTCCCATCACCCACCCCTGATTCGTTCTACCTATCCCATCACTCTCCCCTGATTCGTTCTACCTATCCCATCGCTGTCATGATTCGTTCTACCTGTGGTATTAGGAAGCCACTGGAGCTATGTACTTGTACATCTAAATAGAAAATGGATTTGTTTTGAACTGATGTTTGTGTTGTCTCTAGTCTGTCCACCGTATCTCCAATTAGCACAGTTGGCTGCGTACGGTACAAAAGAAGTTCAACATACATGAAACTTCATTCCACAAAGAATACGTTCAGAGAAACTT
This sequence comes from Lethenteron reissneri, assembly GCF_015708825.2. Taxonomy (NCBI): domain Eukaryota; kingdom Metazoa; phylum Chordata; class Hyperoartia; order Petromyzontiformes; family Petromyzontidae; genus Lethenteron; species Lethenteron reissneri. The sequence goes on along the minus strand of NC_083823.1, from coordinate 1,593,698 downwards.
CACAATGCAGTGCACGCCACCGTGTATCAGGGAACGGCTCGCAGGAGAGATTTTGCGGAGCTTAAAAAAAAACCCTTCAAGTTGCCTTCTCATCCCTTGCTCTGTATAGGGGGGCGCATTTACCCATTCGCTCGTGCCAACAGATTGTTATTCTTAGGTTTTTTCGGTGAAGTCACGTATGTAAAAAAATGAAAATTAAAATTAATAAAATAAAATAAAAAATTAAATTAAAATCACAACGTTTCGGACGCAACACAAGCTTCTGTCTTCAGGTGGAACCGTCACAGCACGATTGCTGCATCAAGTACTTGATGCCTCCGAAACGTCGTGATTTTTATTTTATTTTTATTTTACTTTTATTAATTAATTTTTTTTTACCTACGTGACTTTACCGAAAAAAACCTAAGAATATGAATCCTTGCAGTCACGAAAGCTTCAAATCTAGAATCAACAGATTGTTGTTTAACAGTCAATCCGACGCTTCCATATATCAGGGCTGGAATTGACTCAAATAAAGTGCGAAGCCAGAGTAAATGAGATTTTTTTTCTTCTGCAGTCAATGATAAGCACGGTGAGACCATCAATTTTCTACACTTGGGAACGTGGCTTAATCGGGAGTGGCCGCCTAAGATTTGTACCCTGGATCTCAGCGGTGCTAGCTCAGCACTCTGACCTCTGAGCCACCCCCGGTCGCCTTACCAGCGGCTGCCTCGACTGAATCGCAGGCGTGCACGCGTTGCGTCTCTCTGCCCGCTGGATGAGCCCGTTTCATAACCACTAAAGCCCCACTTTTCGCACTGCTGGACTTTCATCTCTTCCCCCAAGACCCAAGGACTGTCTTTGAGAGCGGTGAGTTTAAAAAAAAAAATGTCTTTGAAAAGTGCTGTCCATGAAAAATAGAGTTGACAGCGCCAAAATGAAATCCCTTTCATTGGGAATCTTACTTGATCCGCAGATGGGACAAGCGCTTCTCGAAGAGCGTTAGATTACATGATGTGGGCTGGAATTCCCCCGAGACGAGCCACGTGTCCCCGTCTTATTTTTACAAGTTCGGGGATATTCATCGGTTTGCCGTGGTAGCTTCACGACACACGAACGGGCAGCGAGCGCAAACACGGCCGTCCCTTGGGAACCATGGAACGTAATGACAACACGGTATTGGAAACTGATGTGCCCAAATGATGCGTTTTTATTTCACAATTGAAGGAAACATTTCGTGAAATAGTAAATTTTCATTCAAATGATCGCATTTTGTTCTTTTATTCTTTTTTAGTTTCCGTCTCTTTCTTTGTTTCGTCTAAATAGAAGCGGCTTACGACCTTGCTTCGGTAGAGCGTGCCTTTCCAAGGTGAATGCGCGGGCAACATCCATTGTCCAGGCATCGGAGAACACATGAAAATGGAGGCAATCTCAACGAAAACAATGGGAGGTCCATTGTGAGAGTTGTCCACAGCCACAATAGAGGGCCGAGAGCTGCACTTTGAGACCACCTCCCTTGCCAGCGGCGCCCTCGATAGCGACGCCCTCGCTTTGTGCCACGATGCCCGGCCGAGACGCAGCGTCTAATTTTGGCGTCATCCCAGATGCCGCGAGTAGCAAGCGCACTGGGGAGCCGGTGTCAGGCACCATCACGTACTGCGCCAGACGGCTTTTTTTAATATATAGCGAGAGAGAGAGAGAGCTCCCTGTGTTTTTCACGGCGGTAAAAATGTAGCAACGAACTAAGTGGGGGGAGGGGGGGTGGCGGGCTGGGTGCTGCCCCGTGGTTTATTTACTATCAATGTATGTCCGTGCAACATTTTCGATTTCTCGAATGACACGGTTTCCGTCCGCTTCGATTTCTATCCGGTTCATAGCCCCACCGTGCTGTGTCTGTTCGCGTCACGTCGGTGACCCAGGCCTCACTCCTGCAGACGAGACTCTCTCCTGGTGAGTCTCATGAGTCCTCGCCCCGGTTAATACTTAAATCAACTCGCCAACTTAGAAGCTTCAACAAAACCACCGCCTCTGAAGCTGAGCAGCGTTAAGCCCGCTTGGTGCTTGAGTGGGAGGCTGCCTGAGAATGCCAGGTGTTATAGGCTTGGGCTGAGAGGCGAGCAGGAGAGAGCACCACAGTAATGGATTCTTGCGTGTTTCTGCGCAGCTTTGAGTGTCAACCCCATCGCACGAACTTCAGTTCCCTCTCGCATGCCAAACACCGTGACTCGGATTGAACGAAGATCCCACCACTTGCATCACTTGTAAAAGACGCAGCCCTGAAATCGCTCGCTCATGCCACTGCTGGCGGACGGGTCTCGACTATAGGGAGCTCTGGAGAGAGCCCCCCTCTCTCGACTCGAGGCCTCCTCTTCCATACTGGCAAGAAGTCTTGGAGGAGGTGGGAGTAACCCATACACACTCGACTCCGAGACACGTGACGAACCGCAACCAGCGGCGGGGAGTTCCAGGGACTTGCCCCATCGCATCAACTGCCGCGCCAGGAGAGAATGAACCAGTGACCTCTGGGTTGCAAGAAGTCGGGCGTGCTGACCGCTACTCCACAGCAACACCCACCCAACCCCCCCCGGGAACGTGTACGGTTATTGATTATTGTGGATTGAGCGGTGGCGCAGTGGTTCATTTACTGTGCGATGATAAACCCGCTGACCTGAGTTTGATTGCCGACCAAGGACACAAGCAGTAGCGAGCGCAATTCTAGAATTCAAGCCTTTCCATGCCCCCCCCTACTCTGAAACCACCCGCACTGACCAGGGTGGTGAAGTATGGTCCAACAACGGCCATAATCACTTTGGCATAATGAGGCCTCTGTCTGGTCATAGTTTAACAAAGGGCTGTAAATGTATTATTATGATTGGATAACTTTTTTTTACACACTACTGATTGAGAGACATACCTCAATTGATAAATCTGCTGCTGGAAGTTTTCGAATGGGCGATCTCGAAAAGGAATCATCTTTCAGAAACAACCGCTATTTCCCAGTGACAATCACTCCTTTGTGCAATGCAACGCGATCTGAATTTACATAGCCCCTAAGTGGCGCTGCATCTGCAGATGCTGCACTAAATAAGGGGATGTGCACATCAGGGGAATCGGCAAAAGCATATACGTGTGTACAGTAGATGCTGTGCGTGTGTTTATTTATTTCAAATGCGGTTGGTGACAGACACGTCACAGCAGCTGAATGACAGCACGTCCACGTGCGGCTGGGAAATTAAAGATTGTTTTTCTTGTACGTGTGGGTTTATTGATATCATATTCCTTGTCTTTTGTTTCTACTGTTTTATATTGCTGCGATGTTTCTATGACCTCCCCCAGGTCTCCCTCGACAAATAAACCGAGCGACTCTGTGGACTCCCACCTGGTCACATCGAGCGACCAGTACCACAATGACGCTTCCTTTGAGCGAAGCGCTCACATGTCGGGTAAAAAAAAAAAAACATGTTTTTAAACTATTTTTTTAACACGTCGCGGGAAGGAAGAAAGAATCCGACTCGTCGGGGTAACGCCATCGCGCTCCGCGGCGTCTCGCGTCGCGTGGACCGCGGCTCGCCGCACCCAAAGCGAACGCGCTTGGTTCCGGCCGATATTTACGTGCAGGTTAGCCTGATTAGGAGGAACAACCCCATTCATCATCCCCGAAACGGACGGGCGCTCGCTAACGGAATTACAGGGGCGCCGGGGAAGATATGGGCCGCGTCAAAAGCATCGATTCATCACCGCACCCGGGCGTGCCGGCCTTGGAACGCGCTTTAATGAGCGTGACATCGAAACCGTGCGTGAGGTCACGTGCGCGCCTCTGCAGCGCATAACGTCGTAATTGCGTCAGGTTGCCGTTTTTAATGTTAACGCCACGAGGGAGAACGTCAGACCACCGTTACCCATGCCCCACGCTTCATTAAAACCTTAGCTGTGCGTATCTCGAGAGCTCTTATAACTCGATGACTGTTCTGCTCAGAGCCCCAGGGATCTTTGCACAAATGTTTGTTAGGACACGGTGGTGATAGCTGCAACAGCTGCGATTCTCTTAATGGCTTTTTTCTCGGGCCAGGACGCCACGCCGCATCCAATAACGCCTCGGCGATGATGTTTTTGTTTGCTACAATGGGTCCTACACAGCCATGTTTAATAACTTATTGGCAGTCGCAGATTTTTGTGTTGTGGTTATCATGATGGGGCCGGGGGGGACAAGTTAGAATAATGGTGCAGTGGCTAGACAACCTTGAGTTTCATTCCCGGCCATGGCAAACGTCAGTGGCAAGCGATTTTATTATCTAAACCGGCCCTGGGCTCCCACCTTCATCGACCTACGATGACCGTCGTGGTTAAATATGGTGGAACAACCCCAATCGCCGACACGGCACAGGCAGGCCTCCATCCCGCGGCGAGTTGACCGTGGCCGAGGACGGCGGTGACCAGTGAGAGGGTTCGCGCGAAGGGTCAACGGGCTCTCTCTGCGCTCACGCGGACAATCGGGTGGCGCTAATCGCCAGTGGCATTCTTGAGCCGCCGGTGGATTTCCCACGTCCAGCCCACGACAAAGTTGTGCCAGTATCCGCATGTGGCAAGCAGAGTTTAGCGTCGCCCAAAGTTGGGACTCGTTGTGATTTGCACCCGAGGGAGGGCGGGCCGAGTAAAGCGCTGACCGGAATTCGAACTCGTGGGGGGGGGGGGGGGTGGTATTGTGGGGGTGGTGGGGGCCCTTCTTTGAGTCCAGCGCCGCTGCCAAACGCCCCGCGGGCCCGACGGCTCACCTGCATCGCTGCCACGTCGAGGCCACGAGGTGACACATGCCCAAGCTAAAAAAACAAACCCCAAAAAAGTCACGAGGTACACTCCACGGGATGAAACGTGACGCACACTGCATGGGGTTCGGGGCGTAGGGGACGGGCACGGAGCGCTCTGGGGCAAGGTCTGGGCGCTGGTACAGGTGAGGCAGCGGTCTGATACGGAGCTTAAATGTGTTTCCCTTGCCATGGGTGGCCAATAAAGTTCATGTAAATGCAGCGGCGCAGAGCCCTTCTGAAATTGCGTCTTACCCGGTAACATCTAGCAGTGGGGAGTTGCATAACCTGTAGTAGCGGGTCGCGGGAACTGCCCTGTTGCTGCTGCTGCTGCTGCGTATGAGCCAACATTTCATTTTCATTCTAAATCCAGCGATTCAGCGATCGCTCGTTTGCTCAGTCATTCGCGCAATTGTCCCGACAGCTGTTTGGTCAATCGTTTAAGCAATCGGCCTAAGCTGACAACAGCTTTTTTTTTTAAACCCATCATAGCATGATTAAAAACTGAAATCCAAATGCACACATCACTTCACCAACACTGGAGGCCTGGACTTAATTTTAATTTCAAAACAAAATACAAATACGATGTGTGTTTTTGTTTGTGCGCACTGTGTACATTTGCAAACGTACAGTCCCCGATCAAACACGTGTTGATGTGACAACACCAAACTGTAACCTTTTACAATGAATCATGTCTGCATTAACCACAATACTTGTGGTCAGAATGCAAACAAAAAACATCCTCTGATAATATATGCATTGTCCTTGAAACTCATTGGTCCACACCAGAGACGGCTTTCTTTTGAGCCTCGTCTCAAACGGTGTTAGACCAGAGGACAGCGCCAAAAGGCGTACAGCCCAAAGACAATGCACTATCAGAATAATGAGAGCTCGGGGTGAGCAGCTACATCATAGGATCTCCTTTGCCAGTACCAAAATATGATAATAGGTTTTTCCCCTTTTTGATGTATTTCCACCATTGATTATAATTTTTGGTAGGGTCTCATTGTATCTGGTCCTGACTCATTTCCCAATCGGGGCATAATATAGATTATACAGAATCAATCCCAGAACCGAAACAAAAGTAGACAGAGCTTAAGCTCACGCAGCCTTGTTCGTCATAATTAAATCAAAATAAATTGGTCATTTTAACGACTGTAACATGAACGCACTCCTCCCACCCACTCTCCACTACGAAGGGAAATAAATAAAATAAAAAATATATAAAGTTTCCACCCTCAATGGTCGAATGGATATGGGGATGTGTGCCGGGTTGACAGTGAAATCCCATGTCCCCGCCGTGCCCGTTCATTCATTTGTGGCGCGCTCATTAGATCAGACAGCACACAAGAGAAAGTAAAAATAATAAACTAACGGTGGGCGAGCACGCACACGTGTCGGGTCCGCACTACGCTTAGGAGTGATGCTCCGCTCGGCGACCCAGAAACGTGATCCGTGGACCGTGAACGCGACGGGGAGGGAAGAGGGGAGGGAGGGGAGGGAAGAGGGGAGGGAGGGAGAGGAGGGAGGGAGGGAGGGAAGAGGGGAGGGAGGGAAAGGAGGGAGGGAGGGAGGGAGGGAAGAGGGGAGGGAGGGAGGGAGGGAGGGGAGGGAGGGAGAGAGGAAAGAGAGGGTTTGGCTGCGTGCAATTGGGGGCGAGCGAACGTACGTGCAACGTGAATTATGATTATTATTTAATGTTAATAACAATTTTTTTTCAAATTTCCTTTGCTTATTTCCATTGCCAGTGGGGGTTCTGCCGCATCTGGAAGGACGTTGGGCTTGAACCCCGGCCACCAGTCGACCCAGCTCATCACCCGACCCCCTATGTAGGGTCGGTAAAACAGTGGCACTTTGTGCAGGAAGTCAACGACGATCGTCGCATGGAGGGGCTGGCAAGAGAGATGGGCACAGCGAACGTGCGCGCACACTCTCCTTGATCCGACTACAGCGTTTACTCAGAAGCTACACAACGAGTGACAAAGTGCTCAGTGTTCAAGAGGATGAACATTGCACCGAGATACACACTAAGTGGTGCCGACGACACGGCGCCCACGGTGTGTCTGAATGACCGACTTGCCAGGCTGCATTGCGAGTGCTCTGCGCCGCCAATGTGGGTGTCTTCACCTTTACATCGTCCGCACATGTTGCCTGTGGTGGTTATTGGGTGAAGTGCATTGCCAATTCATGCAGCTCACACACGCGCACACACGTACGCAAAGACAAAGATTCGTGTGTTCTGTAACACACTGTTGGGGCAAGTGCTGCTAGCCAGGAGTACATACGAAGGCCGGCACGGCACACGAGGGGTGGGTGGCCAGCACCACGCCCGGACACTTTTTTTCCCCAAGGCCAACGAGCATTTGGCGAGAGTGGGAATCGAACTCGGGTCGCCGGGTGAGTAAGACAGCGCAATAACCACTGCGCCACCGCTCCCTACACATGCATGCAAGCACACGAATATTGTTACCAATGCTTCTGTCATTGTGCCCACATGCAGACTCTGGAGTGGCATGTGTGCGGGCACTCAACATCAGCACGCATGATGGCACAGGCACAAAAATTGCAACGCGCGCATCATAATTGTGCATCAAAGCATACTCACGTACGCGCGCACACACACACACACACACGTGCAACCACGGAGACACGCACACACGGACTCGCAGACGCATTCGTACCCACACAAGCATTGTACACAAAGACAAAGACTCCCCCTCCCCCTTATAGCCTTGACATACTTTTGGGGCAAGTGCTGCTCGAAGCGTCGATGAAGGTTGGCACACACGAGGGGGTGTGTGGTCAGCGCCACGCCTGGCCGCCTTTGTGGCAATGTTTATATACAGAGAAGCAAACAGACACACACACAAGGGTCCGTCGTGCCATGCACCCACCACGATGCTACCGCTTCACACACCAAAGACAAAGATCCCCCGTATAGCCTGAACAGAATGTTGGGGAATGTTCTGTTAGCGAGCACCGCTTTTTACCTCCACATTTGGACACATCACGCGTTTAAGATGATTTGGCTGCTATATAAATTTCCACATGACAAGCCACTTTGTTGAGCTATCACTTGTGTCTAGGCCGCTTATTAAAAAGAGCTGGGTAGCTCAGTGTGCCTTACCTGATAAAATATACATAGTCTAAGAGTAATAGTTGAGTAATAACATCGGTTTACATGGCCCGAAAGTGAACTACTCGATAACCCAACTTATTTAAAAGTGTTCTGACGTAATTCAATGTTATTCGCCACGTGTATAATTTGTTTCCGATAAAGTTACGCCAGATCAGGTGGTACCGGAACGAGTAAAATATCAATAAAGCACTCAGATTCACTCAGCTGCTTCTCTCGCCCTGGGCTCAGCAACCTGCGTCTCTTTAAGAGACCGCTTCGTGACCACTACCACGACCCCTGTCACTACCTCTCTCACTACCACCACCCCTATCACTACCCCTATCACTACCCCTGTTACTACCCCTATCACTACCCCAACCCCTCCGTATCCTCTCCCACCTGTCCTGTCACCATAACTACACCACCACTTTTAGAAACAACGCCACTCTTTATTTTAACCACCATCACATCATGTACAATTTTATAATCGTCGAAAAGCACCTTGGAATAAGGCGCTAAATAAATCTAGATGAGATAAAAATTAACCCGTAAAAACAAAGTTTTTCACTCTAAATCCTTTATATGCGTGGCGGCTAGAGTCCTCTCGTCCTCTGGCTTGAGATGGCTGCAACCTATGGGTCAGATGATTGTCTGCCAGCATTAAGCAATTGGTAATTAAATATTTTTAAAAAATTCCCTAAACAGTGTAAAATTTTGGGGAAAAAATTTCACGAAAATTAATTGTCACGCACAACGAGTCTGTGTGGAAAATGTCAGCTCGATTGGATCACGGGAAGTGGGTTAAAAAACGACCGAAATATTTTCACGGTCGTAAGCAAGCAAGCACGCAAGCACGCAAGCAAGCAAGCGAACTTAATATAAAGGATTTAATAAAATAAGATATTTTAGTCTGGGCCCATTGACTATATTGATGGCACGTGCATGCCTGTTTATTTCTTGGGCTGTGAGGAGGTAAACAGTTTTCATCTCTGCAAAAAAAAATTGCACTTAAATATCTTGCATCAACCTGCATCGCAAACGGAACACAAAACACAAGCAGCCAATCTAAGTGTGCGTGCGTATCTTACATTTCACCGTTGCCACACTCCCAATTACCTACAACAATTAGGGAACCGCATTGGCATGTTAATACAACCACAATAATAATTGAGCCATAATAGAGGTTGTTTGGGTTAGATCTCGTAAATATATAAATGTGTCGTTAAACCCACCACCACCCGACACAGCCAAATAGTAAGGGTTGTCACGTGAACAGAACATGGCCAATTCGTCACTAGTACAGCACTAGTGTGTAGTGTATAGTATAGTGTATAGTGTACTAGTAAAGCACTAACCGGTGTGTTGGAGAGCCAAGCCACAACATTTACAATCTGAGTACGACGTTTCGCCAGTAATTACAACCAGCTTCATCAGGCGACAGCCAGACTTGTGGAGAAGTCCACCTGTTTCGTTCCTTATATAGAGGCGTCGATGTGATGCCAACACTTGTTCTGTTTACGTGACAACCCTTACTAGTTGTCTGTGTCGGGTGGTGGCGGGTTTAACGACACATTTATATATTTACGCGATCTAACCCCAAAAAACCTCTATCGTGGATGATTGGGTCGCGAAAGCCTGCTACGTGTTAAATAATAATTGAGGTCCATAATGCGCCCCTAAACAGTCAATCCTCAGAGCGCCGTGCGTGTCAATGTGGAAGGAATAAGCGATCAGTAGCCGGTGAGAGAGAGAGAGACAGGCTGAAGAGACAGGTAGGAGAGTGCTTCACTATGAACCAAGTGCCTCGTGCCAGGAACATACATAAATCAATAAGCGGTCGTTTCAGGCAATGATCCTTCTGCAGATCCGACTTACCAGACAATCAGTTGCAATCGTCCGCCTTTCCCCTCTCCATTTTGGTGCTAAAGAAGAGGCAATACATTCAAACACGAGCTCCGGTGACCGTTTATCCACGTCTCAACTCCCTCGTTGTCACGAGATGATTGAACCCGGCGCATATCTTTAATGGGCCTCCGTGAATTGCCGGGGTTTGTTTGGGATGGTGCGTTAATTAGCATTTCTGCAGCATGGCAGATGTATTATTTTACAGGTAGGGAAAATAACTGTTCTGAAATGGTTTCACAGAGGTCCAATATTCCACGCGATAAATGAAATTGCCCTCTTTATATACATACATGTACAGCAGATGCACCAGAGGTGGCTTTTGTTCAACACTGAGCTGTGGCAGAGTGACAAAGCAACAGACGGAGAATTACGAAATCTCTTCCTGGTCAGGGGTCGATTTAGCTCCTCATCTTCTGGGGTTTGTAAATTAATGTTCTTTTTTTACGAAATTCATTTTTTTCGTTAACCAGGTTAACAGATTGACCGTCCCTTTCCAGAGGGCAGTGGAGTTTTGACCACTGGCTCAGAGGCAAGGCTGATGCCACTGGTGGCTGTAAGGACGACCCCAACATTTGCACTTTGAACCTCCGGTCAGCGCACACACATCCATGGTTTACACGCACACAGCCAGCACACATCTACTGGACATCTATGGACCTGCTGGACATCTGTGAAAAAAGAGCTTCATAGCTCATCGGATTCCTCCAGTATAAATAAGGATTCTGATTCTGACATTCATGGCCAACACACACCACACGCACACACACGCTCAACACACACCGCACGCACACACACGGTCAACACACACCGCACGCACACACAGGGACAACACACGCGCGCAGCACACGCGCACATACACAGTCAGTCAACACGCACACACTGTTTACACGCAAATGCACACAGGTAGCAATCTAATTGCACAAACGCATATCATTTGTACCTGTGTGGAGCACACTGCCCACCCTGGCCACGGGGCACGCGCACGTATGTGTGCGCATCTACAATCCACTCGGTGACCACCAGGAACCGCTCGCGAATAGTGACAACTCTGCCCAATTTCCAGAGCACGACTGAGCCTCTGCCCATGGGCCCGTAACCCAGCGCTGTGTGGAGGCGGCGGAAGTTGTCGGATCGTGCAGAATCTCGTGACACCGTCGCGTTCGGAGGTGCTACTCACATTCTCCCTGCTACTTTAGTGGGGGTATTCATGTATTTATTTAAACATGTATCTTCTTGTACTGTCGGTGCCACACGGAAATATAACACGTTTCATATATGTTGAGTTTCCTCTCATTCACGCGCATATGTCGGTGTGGTTATTCAGGCAGGGTTTTCTTAAACCGTTTCACACCGAATTGGTGATAAGTGTGGGAGCGGTGGTGCAGTAGTTAGCACACTGCACTATTATGAACTCGGCGATTTCGGATGTCTGGCCACGGCTAACATCAGGAGTGAGCGATATCTTAATCACGCCTGGGCCCTCCCCTTCACCAATCTTCACGGACCAGCGTGGTGAAGTATGGTCAAATAACCCCCATTACCGAAAGGGGACATGTAGACCTTCATCTAGCGGTGGATTTAACATGGCTGCTGATGATAAAGGCTTAGGGAGGCCTTCATCCAGCAGTAGATCAACAAAGGGCTGTAAATTGTTATTTTACAAAAGTTGTTGTACCAGCATTGCGAGCGTTGAGAGGCGACTGAGATGCACTCAGCAAATGTACTTTCAAAAATCAATATTCTGGTAAACATATATGAAAATATTACTTACATAATTCAATTTCACCGTGCTTTCCTTGAAATAACCCGCTGCATCATTGATTTATAAAAAAAACAAGTCAGCGCCCCTGCGATGAAGCATACTGAGCCATCTTCTCGTTTCTTTCTGACGCCACGGGAAGGGGAGGATGACCCATACTCTCTGTTTTACAACACCTGCTATTCCCAGGCAGGATCCCATCTACTTCTTAACCAGGTTGAAACCTGCTTAGTTTCCTCGACCTGACAAGATCAGGTGCCCGTTCCAATAAAGTTCAGCAAAAAAATTGCGCTCTTTATTTATCCTGGAGGAATCCGATGACCTATGGAACAACTTTTTTTTTCACAGATGTCCAGTAGGGGCAGGTCAGCAAGTTACAACAGACAAAGACAAAATATATATTCGTGTAAAGTATAAAAGAGATGAGTCACCAGAAAATAATACATAAATTATACAAGTATACATTTCATAAGTTCATTAATTCCTGACAATTTCAACACTAAATGCAAGCTTGGGCAAGGCAAAAAACAACAACAACAACAACAACAGTCCCAGACCACACCGAGACAATAACACAAGTAGTCCTGCAATAAAATTGAACACGAAAGTTGAACTATCGATACAAAAGATGAAAGTTGCAAATCACATTTGCAAATGTGGTTGTATCCAGCACTCATCTTGTGCTTCGGGATCATTTTTGAAGGAAGATTTGCGATGTTAAGGGAGGAAACGCGGCTGTTCCAAAACGTCAGGTGCTGCAACGGCAAAGGCTTTGTCTCCTCTTGCAAATCTTATTGTGGGGATAGTTAGAAGGAAATTAAGTGGCCGTCTTAGGTTTCTTGGGTTTGACAGTGGGGTAAATGAATTAGCCAAGCACAGTGGAGATTGGCCAATAAGAATGTTACGGATAAACAGGGCCCAATGTAGATTTCGTCTTGCATCAAGTGATGTGAGATTGGATTTTAAGTAGAGGTCACAATCGTGGGTCCTGTATGGTACATCCAGTGGAAATCGAAGAGCAGTGTGATTAAGGAGGTTTAGTCTGTTTAGTATTTCATTAGTAGCTGATCTATAAGCAGGGCCACAGGAGTTCAAAAGTAGTAGAATGATAGCTTCAACCATTTGCAGGCAAAATATATGTATGTAAACAAAAAATCTCACCGTACGTAGCTAACCGTACGAATCAATAGAATGAGAAAATATGTGTTTCTGTGAAAAAAAATCCAAATATTTGCATTTGATTTTCTTTGAAATGTGATCAATATGGGGTTGGAATGTATGTTTCGAATCAATAAGTGAGCCCAAGTATTTCAAGCACTCCGTTTGTTCAATGATGCTGTTTCTGATATCCGTAATAGGTGGAGGGAATGAAACTGGATTTTTGTTTAGAGAAAAGAGCACGACCATCGTTTTTGGAGATTTAGGAGAAATTGTATTGATGAAAATGGATATTGAATGAAGTCGAAATAATTTTGGAGATTCGGTTTGACTTCGTTTTGAGGTTTACTCGATACCAGCGTGACGGTGTCATCAGCAAAGAGATCTAATTCTGAGTGGTTTAAGTTCAGTCCACGATTGTTTAAATATAATACAGAATTGGATCCAGCACGGAACCTTGCGTGATCACCCTTTGTTATTTTAACATTTGTGGACGAGATGTTATCGCTGTGGACCTTTTGAGAACCCTCTGAGAGGTAGCTTTTAACCCATTTCATTGTGCTGTCTGAAAATGTTAGTTTACAGAGTCTTGTGAGTCAAATATCACGGTCAACAGTACCACAGGCTTTTGACAAATCTAGGTTCCTGACTTTTTATTTTATACATCCATCATTGTGAAAGAATAGAGATTGGTCTGTAATTTCGAAGGCCAGGTTTCAGCCACCCACGACTCAACGAGAGTCGTCACGTGCAGCAAGTGCACCTCACGTGTTCGTCGTTTTGTCTCTCGGCGTAATTCCCGGCATGCTCCTCTCCACGCTTCTTTGTGCACCTTGAAGCTTCTCTTCCAATTCTGCCGTCATCCGTGGTCTTTCTGAGACGCGTATTTCGTATCGGGAGATGTGTCAGACTCGAAGCCATTATCAAGGCGCATTGGTGTGTTGCTTTCGCTATCAAATTCGATTTTATAAAAAAGCACTCCGACCTGCTGTGATGTACTTCTGTATTTCATTATTTCACCTTGGCCTGCCTTCAATAATTACCCACAAGACCGACACAGGAGCGAGGATTTCTCCACAACTCCGGCTGTCGCCTGACGATGCTGGTTGTTGTAATTCCCGGCGAGACGTCACGGCACTCGAATTGTAAATGTCGTGGGTTTACTCTCCAACACACAGCCGGTTACTGTTGAACGAGTACCGAATTGCCTTGTTTTGTTTACGTGACAAACCTTACTGAATGGCTGTGTCGGGTGGTGGCGGGTTTAACGACACAATTATATTTACGCAATCTAACCCAAAACAAAACCTCTATTATAGATAATATTGTATATTTTCTATTATATTCTTGGTTCTTTCGGTAAAGTCACGTAGAAGGGAAATAATAAAATAATAAAAATATAAAACAATAAAATTCTCACGACGTTTCGACTGAAATCCACAGCAACAAAATTTGCCGTGGATTTCACACCTGATGATGATTGCTTGTGTTGCAGTCGAAACGTCGTGAGAATCCTATTGTTTTATATTTTTGTTATATTATTATTTTCCTTCTACGTGACTTTACCGAAAGAACCAAGAATATGAATCCCTGCAGTCACGAAAGCTTTAAACCAAAAATGTATATTTTCTCTTGTGTCTTGCAGTTGTCACTCCTGCAATTATTTTACTTTTGATTTTGAGTGAGCTTGTTGAATATTACCTTTGTTCTGATCACACTTATCCTCATCCCAGATATGCAGCGTTCATTGTTTCGTTCTTTTTCGATTTAAAGCTTTCGTGACTGCAGGGATTCATCTTCTTGGTTCTTTCGGTAAAGTCACGTAGAAGGAAAATAAAAAAATAATAAAAATATAACATAATAAAATAATATGATATAATAAAATAATATAATAATGTAATAATTCTAACCTTATTATTTTTTATGTTTTATTTTTATTATTTTATTATTTTCCTTCTACGTGACTTTACCGAAAGAACCAAGAAGATGTTTCGTTCTTCACTTGTATTCTGTGGTTGATTTTCTTCGATGTAGAATCTAACGCCTTTGTTATACTCGAAAGGTACGCTTCAGAATGAGTTGGCTACAGATTTTAATCTGCGATGTATTTTAATTGACGGCCCTTTCTCAATCCACGACCAGATGAAGGTTCTCCCCACGTTGTGTTGGTCACGGGGGCTGACCATACTTCACCACGATGGTTCAATAGGGATTGGTGAAGTTGTGTGTCAGGCCCAGCTGTAATACCGCTGGCCACTGATGTTAGCCAGGCCCGGTAATCAAACTAGGGTCGCCGGGAACCGAGCGCAGTGTGCAAATCACTGAGCCACCGCTCCAACTACACATTACCGCTCTGTAAATGATGATGTATGGCACCACTAAAATGTGTACATATAAATAAATAAATGTTAAGTATTTCCCCGTAAGAGATTGCATTGATTAATCAATTCTATATTGATACCAGCTGCTTTCGTGCCCTTGCATCTGCCCTGCTGTTGGCCTTTAAACAAACCCCCGGGTAACAGAGACTCGTGGCCTGAAACATGAAAAAGATAAAGTCGTAATTGTCATATCTTTACCAAACAGAGAAGGAAAAACATCCTGAATTCCATCGAATGTACTATCGTTTAGCAAAGCATTACTGTACGTCATTAAAAAAAAGTTCCGTAGGATCGGGAAGAATATTTTTTTATATATCTCTCGGGTGTTCGTGATATTAGTTTTATAATTTGTCTGGTTCAAGATGGTTCACTGAATTGTGTGCTGAGATTCTAATTGAAATCAAACATTAATTTTGCGTTAATGTGACAAGACAACAAAGAAGGCAAGCGTGCGGCCTTTTTTGTTACAGGTATTTAAATGTCTACCTTTGCAGCAGCATCAGCACCACCACCAAAAGCAATGGCTCGAACGCAAGGCTCCAACAAATATACATGCACATCCAGTTAAAGGTGAAGGAGTGCAGATGAGTGTGTGAACCGGCTGCGCCATTTACATTAAGACCCGCGCGCACACCTCAAGGTCAATGGCGAATGTAGCCAAGCGTGGCCAACCGGCCGCGTCCTCCCCACCTCCCCCAACGATTGGGCGACAAAATATAACCAAAGCAACGTGGGGGGACATAACGCGTGCCGGTTCCGCGAATAAAAACATTGGGGGGGGGGGGTGCCCGTGGAGGGCAGGGTTCGTGAACGTTCCCTTTGGCCGTGTCGAGGGCACGTGACCGCCCTCGACGTCTCGCTTTGGCTTTGCGGCTGACGCCACCGAGCGCGTGCCGCGAGCAGAACGAGCGCCGGAGCCGCCGTGGCACCGCGGCCGCGACCTAAGCTGGCACAAACGATCACGTGTGTGTGTCGGTGCGTGTGTGTGTGTGTGTCGGTGTGTGTCGGAGCGCGTGTGTGTGTCGGTGCGTGTGTGTGTCGGTGCGCGTGTGTCGGTGCGTGTGTGTCGGTACGTGTGTGTCGGTGCGTGTGTGTCGGTGCGCTTGTGTCGGTGCGTGTGTGTGTGTCGGTACGTGTGTGTCGGTGCGCGTGTGTCAGTGTGTGATGGGGAGCGGTGGTGTACGCTGCACTACGAACCGGGCGACCCGGGTTCGATTCCCGCTCACGACCAACACCGGTGGCGATTATCTAAACCGGTCCCGGGCCTCCCCTAGGTCGACTCAGCCTCAAATGAGTACCTGGTATGATGCGTGAGTATCGCTACTGGGGAGACAAAGGCGGCCGGGCGTGGTGCTGGCCACCCACCCCCCTCGCGCGCCGCTCCGCCCTTCAGAGGCGCTACTCGCCAACAGCACTTGCCCCTACAGTCTGTCACAGGCTACACGGGGGATCTTTGTCTTTGTTGAGACTTCAGGGACCGGCTTCCACAATCCATCATCGCGGCCCGGTGGACGCGACGGCACAACAGGGGAAGAGCAAATGAGCTCGTTAGTCCCCCGTGGTGGGGTCGACGCTGACCTCTCCCCCCCCCACCTTATCCCGGTCACACTCCAACACATCGGTGGCGAGCTCCCGCAGTCGATGGCGCAGAGTCTAGTCGCTGGCGAGCGCGACACGAGGAGCCGACGGGTGACTTGATAGGAGGGTCGACCGTGGCACCACGGACTCGCCCTGCTGGTCGGCGCCTTCCACGCCGCGGTGGGGCGGCGGGGGGAGGGGGGGTTGGTTGGTGGATCACGCCGAGATCAACGTCGTTTCGAGACTCCCCGGCCCTTCTGGGTTGCGAGACGCAAATTAATCAACGCGATCGGCGAGTAAAAATCGCGGCTCTGGGGTTTTGTCGCGCGTATCTGCGCGTGTGTGCAAGTGGATTTTCAGCGCGCTCGTAATGACTTTTGCCGTGATTATTGTTATTTTATTCTCACTGTTGAAGATGGAATCGGCCAAACATCTCAATGTGGAAGACTCGGTGAAGATTTACTGGTTAAATAAAACACTGTTTTATTAATTAATTAATCACCTTCTGTTCCGTATTTCCTCGTGAACGTTTATATTTAGCCTTATCAGTTGTCTCATCAGTATTCCGAGCGTATGGTGACCGGCAGCGTTTGTCGAAACAATCAAACCCTGGACCAGTTTCGTCCTCCTGGAGCTCATCAGCAGAGTCAGATGTCTTAAACAAATACCACTGCTTTACCAGATGCTATTGGTAAGTGCCCTATCTCTGCACAATGGGTCATCGGTGCAAAAACAACACGTTTAATTCCCTTTCGCAATCCACTTCTGGATGTAGGCCCCCGATGCTGGTCAAGAGGATAAGTCATCCTGGACATCTGTGAAAAAGAGCTTTATAGCTCATCAGATTCTTCCAGTATTCATATTCTGATTTTGATTGAGACGTCACTCGCAAATGACGTTAGCCGTGACCAGGAACCAATCTCAGGTCACCAAAGTTGACAGCATAACCACCGTCCCACCGCTCCACCCTCAACAATATTCTTGTGCCCGAATAATATTTGTATAATTATTATTTTTAATTTGTGAACTTTGCTAAATGTATTACAGCGACACCCGACATTGTTTATCGTGCCCCTGATTAAATACTTTTGGCGGTCAATATCCCAGGCTCCCTCCATCCCTCCATCCCTGCCAGATTCCACCCCTCCCCCCGCCTCCCCTTTGTGTCATCAGAGCCGGAATCTCAAAGCCGCTCTCACCCACAGCCACTCAAACAGAACCGACATTCGTCGCGAGAAAATGCCAAATTCCGACACGTATCCAGGTAAAGCTTTTTTTTATATATCAAATTGTGGATAAACCCGGCCCTCTAGACCACGAGGCACTTGTACATATTGGATAGCGAACATTAGTATGCCTTAGAGCTTGCGACCTTGATTTGTTTTGTGTAGAGAACAAAAAAATGTGTGTGTGTGTGTGGTCTGTCATTTGATCCAGGTTAAAGGCAGGCAAGTCAGCACTCACAACGGACACACAAAAATATTATAATAGAACCAAAATCCTCCACACGTGGAACACAAAGGCAGGGCCAACAATGTGCCACATGCGTTGGAGAAAGAAGCCCATCGGGTTTTCATTTGCAACACAAACAGTGGCTTCAGATTCGTCTGCTCAGCATCAAAAGCGGAGCTGGCCAAAAGGACACATGGGCCTGGTCCCAGATTTAACCTCGAACCGCTTCTTCAAAGGGACGCAAATGCGATGACATTGCACCGCCTCCCCCCCCCCCCCCCCCCGCGCTGCATCCAAGCAAGATTTCCATTTCGTCGTTTAAACACAGCACCGGTTTGGGATTTGCGGCAGGCAGAGTCAAATCGGCGAGATACAAAATAAATAAAGGATGTGGCGTGGACAGAACGCAGCGGTGGACGTGGCGCGCTGAAATTGAGCTGTCTGGTTTTTTATTTTATTTACTCCGATTACGTTCCATTTTTTATTTTGTTAGGTCTCTAGATTTCCAAAATTTATAGGCGGCTGCCATGTGCTTTGTAAAGGGCTGCGGTGGGGCAAAATGCGATTTTGCGCCTGGTGAAGTCTGCGTTCGAACTCGGTGAACGTGCACGCACGACGTTTTGAACAACGGGCCTAACGACGCACCGTCTAACATCGATTAACATCGATGAACATCGCCGCCTGTGCTCGCAACACATGCATCAACCCGCGTGCGCAAGAAGCCAACTTGTTCGATGGGTCCACAGGTGACGAATTCGTGTGAACTCTACAGCCACTAGAGGCCGCTACATTCGCCAGTGTTGAAAAAAATAAGTAATATAAAAAAAAACTTTAAAAAAAAACACGCTTTTATGAAATGTACTAGTAATGGAAGAACTCCACGACTCCAGGAAGTGACCCCGAGGCTTGCCGTAACGTCAAGGACCGTAGTCATTTACAGCCAACGTCAGTTTACCGTGGACAATTAGACCCAAGCCGAAACATAACATATACAAAATATTGTTTAGAAATATATTTTTTATTTGTTATGATAGAATATAGTATTGTCATACGTATGACATAAGTATACCAAGTTTGCAGTCGATACCACATTGGGAAGTTGGTTAAAATTGAGTTATAAGATTTGAGGATACGACAACAACAACAGACAGAGTGAGTTAAATGAAAGCGTGCAATAATAGTTTTTGACTCGAATCGCCGTCCTCAAATATAACAGTTTCGGTGAAGCTCAAGCAGCAGAGGGAAGGGGGCAGTTTTGGGGGGGGGGGGGTGAAGGCCTCCCCGAGCCATCTCCACCCCTCTTGGTCCTGCCATGCCATCATCTGTCTCTCTCTCTCTCTGCTGCTCACCATCTACACAGCTCAATGCGACATTTTGACAAATAAGCCGAGGTAATTATCGCAGCTGTGTTTCAAATGCTAGCCACTACTTGTTAATTGTATCCGTCATTTTCGTTGGTAGTCTCATTATTGTTACTCCGAAATAACTCAATGTGGTTTGGGAGTAAAAGCATAATTGTATTTTAACACGAAGGCTTTCGCGAACGATATTGCCGTTCATAATTTTATGGTAACATTTATGGCAGCTGCCTGGTGATGCCGGTGGTAACGACCAGCGAAAATCGTCGGCACCCGATTGTGAAACGTTGTGTGGGTCACTTTCCGGCAACGTGCCGGTGTTGCTGCAGAGGCAGTCATCGATGGGCCACGTGTGTTGGCGTGACGACTTCATACATTGGCTGTGTCGGGTGGAGGAGGGTATACGACAGAAAGTTTTACTTACACAGCAATCTGACCCCAACATCAACTGTGTATGAATTCAGTGCACTTTTGTGTGGTTAACGCATTTTTATTTTGTGATTTTTTTGTTGAAAGGAAATGTGAATATTTTGCATTTATTTAAGTATCTCTCTTTTACCCCCTGCTACGGACTCGTCCAATTAAGATGTGCAGCTTACAAACAAATCGTAGTAGCTTGATATCAAAGTACTTCGCATTAGAAACGTAACAGCATGTGGTTTACATTCGTATGCCATCGTTACGTGCCATGATAGCGCAAGACAGAATGGTAATTGGTACTCAACATTTTGCTTGCCATAGCCTTCATGCTATTCAGCTCAAGGGTCAGCTGAATAGTGATGCAAATTTTGATGGAATCCCAATTTTTCTGCTTACTCATGAGAGTATCTCAAACACAGAATGTTTAAAAAACATTATTATTACTCATAATCTCTGAAAGTGCCTTTGCTAACACATCGCGAAGCAATTCTTAGTGTGTAATACATCGCTATACAAATTTGAATTAGGCTTTATGGCATGTTAACAGTGCTCTTGCATGTTTCAAGTATAATTGCCGAACTGTGAACCAGTGAAACCATGAAATTAAGCGTATCAAGTTTTTATTTTATCAAATTTATTTTACGTTGGCAATGCTCTTCAGCAATGTTGGCAAATGAACCATGGTCATCGCTGAAAGGCCGTCTGATCGCTTCTTGTTGAATTCCCACCGACGTCGGAACACACACCTCGATACAGAACACACTAACACGTGCACACACATACACACTGATGCACATGTAAGGGATGTCAGGGACATACACTAACACACTTAAAGATCCCCCAGTATAGCCTTCACAGACTGTAGGGGCTTTATGGCATGTTAACAGTGCTCTTGCATGTTTCAAGTATAATTGCCGAACTGTGAACCAGTGAAACCATGAAATTAAGCGTATCAAGTTTTTATTTTATCAAATTTATTTTACGTTGGCAATGCTCTTCAGCAATGTTGGCAAATGAACCATGGTCATCGCTGAAAGGCCGTCTGATCGCTTCTTGTTGAATTCCCACCGACGTCGGAACACACACCTCGATACAGAACACACTAACACGTGCACACACATACACACTGATGCACATGTAAGGGATGTCAGGGACATACACTAACACACTTAAAGATCCCCCAGTATAGCCTTCACAGACTGTAGGGGCAAGTGCTGTTAGCGAGCACCTCTGAAGGTAGGCACGGCACACGAGGGGGTGGGTGGCCAACACCACGCCCGGCCGCCTTTGTCTCCCTAGTAGCGATGTTTTGACACACAGCGCCAGGTACTCATTTTAGGCTGAGTCGACCTAGGGGAGGCCCAGGACCGATTAAAACAATCGTCACTGGTGTTGGCCGTGAGCGGGAATCGAACCCGGGTCGCCAGGTTCGTAGCGCAGTGCGCTAACCGCTACACCACCGCTCCCCACACTAACACACACTAACACGCACACATTGATACACACACACACACTAACACACACACACCACTTAACTGAGAAACACCACCCGACTGGAAACAGACCCTCATGATTTCTCTCCGTGTCTCAGTCAATTAACCTTCGTATCAACAACCTTTATTTTAGAAACCTTCCTTGCTGCGGGGAAGCCACGACCAACTCCATTTCACTTTAAGGTGGGGGTAAACTCTCTTCTTCAAAAAAATGTCTGATAGAGTCTTGATATTCTGTACTTGGCCGGAGGAGATGTATTAACTTTGTAGTGTCCTGCAGGGACAGGTATAGTTTTATGTTCCCTCTTAATTGAGTTGTAACTTCACAATCAGTTTGTAAACAACATTCTGCCATTTAGAAAAAGTCGCAAATGTTGCCTGCGTTCAACGGCTGTCGTGATATACGCTTACGGCATTAGGATTTGAGCCAAAAAAAAACGATTTTGGTTAATCTTCTTGATATGCCAAAAGTTAAACGATTCTTTCCCACAGCACGGTGCTGGTAACGTTAGTGACTCAATTAAACGATTACACAAATGGGTATCAAAATATAAGTCTCAACTTGATCCGAAAATTTTAGTTGGGGGCTCCCCCCCCCTCCCACCACCCCACCTTAGTTTCATTGAGCTCAAAAATTTTTGGCATCGCGTGTGTCCAGGGAATGCTTTGTTTTTTAAATTCACGTTTGCTTTCATAGTCCAGACCGATCAACCGCACTGGTCAGACACGGCTCGTCAAAAAGCCCGCTTAGGTTTGACAAGAGGAAGAAGGGAAAAAAAAACTCCGCAAGCAGTTGGCTTCAAAGTTTTTTAAAAAAGGGAAAAGTCAGGGGGAAAGATGCTGACATTGCACTTTGCAGAAGTGTTGCACTATAGTGTACACACGTGCTAGTAATTGAGATGGGATCGCGTTCACCCTGCAATAGGCATGGTCTAATTCCGTACAAAATTGCATTTCAACTACCGACACTGAAACACACCGAGACATCACAAATGTTTCTTTTATGTAATTTTTTTAAGGCGAGAGTTACCGAAAAAAAGAGAGGGGGGCGATGGTGGAAACTGAATGAGAAAGCTTGTTTAATAACCTAATTGTCAAATTGAGAATATTTTTTTCCAGAAGTATTTATTGCAATTAAACCGGCTGATGGTAAAAAAGTTAGCTTGTTTGATACTTGAAGATACGTTGATAGCTTGTTAAAATGTTAATGGCTTGGCCTCGAGAATAATGTGCTACATTGGGTAATGTTTTTTTGCCCAGAATATATAAAAACGTGGACTCGCGCACTAACATTAGAACGTAAATGTTAATGAAGAAACAGCAATTAAATCGCAATTTTAACAACAGTAATTATATTCATGGGCTTCCCCCTCTTAGGTTTTAACGGTGTAATATTTCAAAAGATCCCTGCACAAGTGAACTTACGACAAACATTTACTGTGATTAAAAAAATATGTGTCTTCTTCGTCTTCTTTAAATGTGTACTGTTCGAACTTTAACCCCCATCACCGCTCACCACCCACTCCGATCACCCAAAGTAAACCATAAAAATGTCCTGGTTGGCACTGAATACGTAGAATAATCAGGAATCCCCCTCCCATACTCAGTGGTTACATTCATGAGGCCCTATCTCAGCACACTTAAGGATCTGAGCTATAAGTTCAGTGACAAAGAAGAAAAATACACCACATGCATGGGGTCCTTTCCTAAACCTTAGAACGCTGTCTTTCCGACAGACCTGTTCTTCACCTGAGGACGGCTGCTTGCGTTGTGGCCAAAACGTCGTGAGAATTGTATTATTTTTATTTTTATTACTTTATTACTTCCCTTCTACGTGACTTTACCGAAAGAACCAAGAAGATGAATCCCTGCAGTCACGAAAGCTTTAAATCGAAATTTAAGTCTTAAATACCTGAGCCCAGAACAGCAATGACCTGGCCAACCCAGTCCAGTGTGCCGATACCGTCAATGCAAATGCTAATGCCGTTCAGAATGTCACGATGTTGCATTGTAACGATGCGAGGGAGGATGTGGAATAAAAATATTTTAAAAAATATATATATTCTTGGTTGACAAGCCACACGAAAGGGCAAATCACAAGCTTGCGAGTGCGGTGTTGCCCTTCTAAGAGCGGTTGAGCGAGCGGGCGGGCGGGTGGGCAGGCGGACAGACAGGCGGGCGGGCAGGCGGGTGGGCAGGCGGGTGGGCAGGCAGGCGGGCAGGCGGGTGGGCAGGCGGGCAGGCGGGTGGGCAGGCAGGCGGGCGGGCGGGCGGACAGGCGGGCGGGCAGGCGGGCGGGCAGGCAGGTGGGCGGGCAGGCGGGTGGGCAGGCAGGCGGGCAGGCGGGTAGGCAGGCGAACAGGCAGGCTGGCAGGCGGGCGGGCGGACAGGCAGGCGGGCAGGCGGGCGGGCAGGCAGGTTCAGCCTCGGTGACGGAGCTGCCCGCGGCAGGAGAATTCCACAACCCCCGCTTGGGTATCGGTCGCGCTACCAACGGCGCGAGATCGCCAGCCACCGTTCGTTCAACGCCCACGACGACTCCGTTCAAGCGGGCCCACTCGATCGCTGCAAAGTATGATCTTGTGTTTTGATTTAGTGTGCTGATCTTAAAGGTGCATTGAAAAATGTTGACACTCCGACTGATGCTCCTGCTGTTGTGGAGTGACTCATGACTTTGGTGGTACATGTTGTTTACGTCGTTTATTGTGAAAATTCGGTCACAGTTCCTATGATCACTGTTTCATTGCTTTTATGGCTTTATTTTGGTGATTTTTGAAAAGTTTTTCGGTTTGGCCATGTTTGTTTGTTGTAGTACAGAGTTAGACTGATGGCCTTAATCTAAGTTGTATTGTGGTTGTTGTTGTTTGACTTGCATCCCACTGGGATTTTTGCACACAGTGTTGGTGTACGGTGATTTTTCTGCAATATTTTGCTGTCTTTTCTTGTATTTTCTGTTTACACATAGTCACTTTAAGATGTTGTCTTGTTCATGGTTTTGTTTTTGTGTTTGTTGCGGTTGCACCCGATTCAAGAGCCGAATGGCTCATAGGGCTATACCTAATAAATGAAACTTGAAACAAGTGGAACCATCCACCCCACCCCCTCGTTGTGGAACGATGACAACAACTGCATCATCGTCACGTTAGGTTAGTGTGTGTGTTTAAATCCAAGGTGGGGGGGGGGGGGAGAGAACACGGTTTGAAGGAAACGGGACGCCAGCTTTGGTTAATGAGCGCAATTTAAGTTTGATTGGCGTTTTGAATAATCCAGAAATAAAATATCGCCAGTTTATGTGGGTCAGGTGGTGAAGACCTCCACGATCATCGGCGAATTTAGAATATCTGACGGCGATGCATTTCCACACGATAGGCCACTTCGCTCAAACTATCATTTGTGGCCAGATCGCTTCTGAAAAAGAAGCTAATAGCTCAGTTGGGCGTTACCTGGAAAAATAAAAAATAAATCTTGATTTAAAGCTTTCGTGACTGCAGGGATTCATATTCTTTGTTCTTTCGGTAGTCACGTAGAAGGGAGATAATAAAATAATATTAATATTAAACAATAAAAATTCTCACGACGTTTCGACTGCAACACAAGCAATCATCATCAGGTGTGGAATCCACAGAAATTTTTTCAAAATTTTCTTTCTGTGGATTTCACACCTGATGATGATTGCTTGTGTTGCAGTCGAAACGTCGTGAGAATATTTCTTATTTTAAATTTATATTATTTTATTATTTCCCTTCTACGTGACTTTACCGAAAGAACCAAGAATATAAAATATAAATAGTTTAGTTTTATTTGAGCATTTTTTAGTGATTGGCTTACATTTCCTATACTTTGTACTCCTATCGTGTTTTTGTGATGTTTGTTGTTGTAACGTTCTGACCCTCCCCGCCTGGACATCTGTAGAAAATATGTGCAGTCAGCTTTATAGCTCATCGGATTCCTCTGGTAGGAAAAAAAACCATTCGGATTTTGACTTATTCTACGTTTTTCACAAAGAAACTATACCGTCAGCGAAATGTCGCTCGCACACGGACGGGTTTTTAAAAAATATATATATTTTTTTTTTTTAAATATATATATATTTTTTAAAAATATATATCTTTTTTAAAACTCAATAATGGAATCGAAAATAAGAAAGGGTACCTTATTTTCTGCACATTCCATTGCAACGGCAGTTCAAGTGGATGCATTACCACCACCGCCACCATATCCCATTCTCGCGCATCACGGCAATTGTGTTCAGCAGCTGAATAGCAATGTCAAGGTCTGCTCGCCACGAGAGGGCTTCAGTGGAGAGAGAGAGAGAGTTTGTGTGGTGTTGCTGTTCCTCTCTCCATTGACTTCATGCGGACCACAGTAGGCTCACGATATTCTGTGTTGCATGGCCACATTCCCACGATTGGTGGCTTGTCCTGAATTTTCCATTCATCGATGCATGACGAACTTCTTTAGCGCCGTTGTCTTTCGAAAAGTCTCAAGCATGCCGGAGGCAAGTGACATTTCCCACCAGCAGCTCAGCGCTTGTGAACGAGCACCACCCCAGCGCTCGGGCAATCGAGAAACAACTTTGGTGCTTGTTCATTGTGCCGTGATTCATCTCCCAGTTTATACGGCAACGGCTGTTGATGGTGGTGCAGAGGTCGCAACCGGGTACCCGATACCCGTACCCTACCCGATACCCGGCTACCCGTAGCCGGGTACAGGGTACCCGTTTGCGACCCTGGTGCGGCCGGGTACGGGTACGGGTAAGGAATCAAAACCCGTTTGTGACCTCTGTGGTGGTGGCGAGGAGGCGTCGTCGTCAGCGTTGGCTTCCGCACCGCCGACAACGCAGAGAGGCTGCAACGTTCACGCGAACGCGTCCCCAGTGCACCCTGCGGCTGGGCGGCTCCTCTTGCGAGCCGCGTTGCCTCGTGCGATTCGCTGGCCGCAAAAACAACAAAACAAGAAAGACGTGAAACTTTATTGTTTATTCCTTATTCCCCGTGCGGTGCGGCTGCGCGACTCGCAACCCACGACCGCGGCCGCTGTTTCTGCTCGATGCCCCGGTGTCATTGCCTTGATTGCGCTACGAAGATGAAGTTAGGCGCTGCGTCGTCTTGACCAAGTCCCCAACGGACTTTGCTTTCCTGCGTCGCTGACGCACTGCCAGGAGTGCGTGCGGCATTTGCTTTAAACAAACACAACAACAACGACGACGACGTGGGGCACTGCGGCGTGCTTGGAATATTAAACCCCGCGCCGATTGCCCCCTGGGGGGTGGGGGGGGGGGTGGAGGCACGGGTGGGCACCGTGCGGCGAGCGAGACGGTGAGTCGGGCAGCAGCGCCGCGCTCCGCTCGGAGCTCCTCCTGCACGACGCGCTCACAACGCCCTCGCGAGCTCGGCCCCGCACGGAGACGGAGTACTTAAGACGGGGGGTCACACCCTGGTGGTGGTGGTGGTGCAGACCCCCGTGGTGGTGGTGGTGGTGCAGACCCCCGTGGTGGTGGTGGTGGTGCAGACCCCCGTGGTGGTGGTGGTGGTGCAGACCCCCGTGGTGGTGGTGGTGCAGACCCCCGTGGTGGTGGTGGTGGTGCAGACCCCCGTGGTGGTGGTGGTGCAGACCCCCGTGGTGGTGGTGGTGCAGACCCTGGCGGTGGTGCAGGCGCCTCTGACAAGGCAGGCCACTGGGCTGGGCCAGCAATGCAAGGGCTTGATGGCTTCTTCAGACTCCAGGGTACCATTCTCCCGATGTCACCAAAAGACAGCTCCCCTCGGTGTAGCCTTGACAGACTGTTGGGGCTAACACCTATTGAGGCCTGCACGGCACACGAGGGGGTGGTTGGCCAGCACCACACCCAGCCGCCTTTGTCTCCCTCGCGGCGATGTTTACACACCGCGTGCTAGGTACTCATTGGAGGCTGAGTCGACCTAGGAGAGGCACAGGACCGGTGCAGATAATCGTCACCGGTGTTGGCCGTGAGCGAGAATCGAGCTCGGGTCGCCGGGTTCGTAGCGTAGCGCTAATCACTACACCCACCGCTCCCCACAAAGACAAACACGCCGCTTCTCACACAGCCATCGAGGCAGCGAGCCCTGCTTTGCCCCTGTAGGCTTTCGGGACACGTGCTGTTAGCGAGCGCCTATTAAGGGCAGCTCAGTGCACGAGGGGGTGGTGTGGGCTGCTGCTGCTGCTGTCGATGTTGTTATCACCGTTGCCGATATAAAACCCTGGCAAATAGAGTTATTCACTTTGTTGACGCTTCAACCTTGGGGGAGAGCCACACTGCTTCCGAATCAGTGTCCACTCGTATTGTCGGTCTGAAGTAGAAAAGACTCAGACTGCTAAGGTCGTAAGCACCGCCTCGCATGAACTCACGTGCCAGCATTCCACGTGCAAACACGCACGCGGTGGCAGACACATCGATGCGCACGTGCCACGCGTGATGCCATTCGTTCGTTGATATTCCACATCGGCTGCTCGGTGTTAAAGTTGATTGAGCATTTGAGGACATGGGAATGCAGCCGTAACGAGACGGAGCAGCTCCGAAGCGTCATTTTGCCCTATTTTTGTTTTCTCTCGTGACACTTTACGAGACCAATTACTCTTCAAATTGCTCTGACAGGGCCGAGTTGGTGGGGGGGGGACCCAGGCCTCGGCCAGAGAGAAGGGCCCACGCCGCAACCAACGCGACACAAACAAAAGAGACAACGTGGGGGAGGCGAAGGGCGTCCTCGTTGATGTCCCACTGCACTTGTGAACCCTGCGAGCTTCGGCATCGCAGACCGCCGCCTCCGAGCAAGAGAGGGGGAGAGAGAGACAGACACAAAAACACGTGCAACGCCAAGGCGCGCGAGGAAGCGGTTCCAGGAAATTTGTCAATCGGGATTGGTTCTCGTGCGGAGAGGCGAGAGCTCGTGGTTGCTTAGGGAGAAAAAAATCACGGGGGTGTCTCTCTTTGTGTGCGTGTGCGTGTGCCACGGATAAAGATCGCCATACACACTTTTTTTGGACCGCCGCTCGCAAGGTCTAACGAGTCTCATTCGAAAACTAAGAATAGAATAAGAATCGGCTGTACCCTTCCTGCCACTAAAGCAGGTGTTCAGATGTTACACCGCCAGACAGAAACATGTCTGCAATGTTGTGGCTTTGGTCTCCAACACACCGGTGTGCTGTACTAGTAACGAATTGGTCACGTTCTGTTTACATGACAACTCTTAGGGTGGTGGCAGGTTTAACGACACTTTTATATATATTTACGCGATTTAACCCCCAAAAAACTATTTTATGAATGTTTGCCTGTTCACCACACATACTTGTGGTGAGCATGCAAACAAAAACATGCATGATGTAGCTGCTCACCCCGATCTATAAATGCCCTGATAGTGCATCGTCTTTGTGCTGTTCGCCTTTTGACGTCCTCTGGTCTAACACTGTTTGAGACAAGGCTCTAACGAAAGCTCTCTTTGGTGTGGACCAATCAGTTTCAAAGACAACGCATGTATTATCGGAGCATGTTTTTTTTGTTGGCATGTTCGCCACAAGTATGTGTGGTTAATGCAGCCATCAATAGTACATGTTTTTTTGGGTTAAAACGCGATCTAACGCAAACAAAAAAAATGTTGTGTTATGGTTGATATTGGTCGCGAAAGCCGAGGGTGAAACCCGTTCCCATATTTTGATCCTGGCAAGAAAGGTCCCACGACTCGCATTCGATCGCCGCATTTTTCTGCAGATGTTGGCGTCTGTGCAACCCTTGGGGCCTTTGGCGGCGGCGGCAGCGATGGGGTTGGTGGATTACGGAGAGAGATTTTATCCTCCATGCTGGTCCCAGACTGGACGGCGACAGATTGAGAATATTCCCGAGCCGCCTGCCTCGCATGGGCTTTCTTTTTTAAATGTTTGCCTGCGCGTTCGTCGCAGTGACCGGTCAAGAGAAGTACGCTGGCTTTGGCGGGATGCGTGGTTTAAAGCGATGATGGCCGGCGGTCGAGACTAGGACGGAGTGGCAGCCAAAAGCGGGAAGTGCGCCGTAGAGGTTGACCGGTCCATGTGGACGAGCAACGTGGATGGTTGGATCTCGGGACTGTGAGGGGTCTGATGGGTAATAGGAGGATTGTTGCGAGAGAGTGAGGAATGGCAAAGGCTTGGGGAGGCCTTCACCCAGCAGTGTGGAGATCATGGCTGATCACGATGGTGACGATGATTTATCAAATATTTATTACGTTTCTCTTCGCACTCCTGATTTCCTCCCATGTGCAAAATACTGAGCTATGAAATTTGTCCAAATATCTCAATGCAGGACCGTGCAGAAAGTAGAACTTGAGATCCAACGAGGCCTTGCTGGATGGACGCTGTGACTTATATTAATTTACGATTGAGATCATCTAGCCACGTTGCATTTGTTATTTGCCTTGAAAAACAACCGGGCCTCACGAAGTAACGCACTCGCCGTCGTTTGTCACTGACGGCAAGCGGGTCACGCGCCTCTGCTGTGCACCACGCAAGAGATCAAATGCAGCACAGGTCAAAAGGTCACCTGGTATCCTATCGGAAGCGGACGCCACCACACCTCGCCATCGCTGCCTTCCTTCCTGCTAGAACTCTCAGCTGTTGTCAAGTTGACACGTGGCCTGTAAGGCCTGTTCTTGGAGTCTCCCACCACCAGGGTTTGATCTCTCACTGAATACGCCGGTATAGTTGGAGTAGGCGCGTGACTAGTAGACACAGCGCTAGCGAGGTATGAGCCTGCTTAGTTTCCGAGATGCGACAAATTCGGGCGCATTCTGGGCGATTGCCCAATTTATCATTTCTTCAGAACTACTTTTTGTGGTTTAGTTTGTTGTCCTTCCCCTGCACCTCCGATTAGCACGGTTGGCTACGTACGGTGCGAAAGAAGTTCAACATATATACCCAAAATCACCCACCTGGAGGCAGCTGCTGTCCCAGGAAACGCCAGGGTTCATTGAAAGTCGCGTTTTTTTCAGTTGCATTATAATAAAACACCACTCGAGGTGTGTTATTATTTGTCGTAGTTCTCCCCTCTTTCAGTATTACACGAGATATTCTTCTTCCCACGATCCATCCCGGTTAGTCTGTGGCTTGGAGGTGGCAACCCGAGTCGTGACGACGCTCGCTTGACCCCGAGGACCTGCGCCCTAATGGGCCTCCAGAAGCATGCGGGCGAGAGGTGAGAAAGCAACGCAGACACTTTTCAAACACCTCCCATTCCAGAGTGGCCGCACCAGGGGGGAGCGGGGGTGGTGGTGGGGGGGGGGCAGTGTGAAAGAAGCAGAATGGCAAACTCCCAGGGTCTGTAACGCAGCAATAGTTCCTCGGCAAAGGTCAGCAGCTGCGATGCTCGCGGAAGATTTTGGCGAGCGGTGCTCACCGCTGGGCTGCAGTACCACCTGCAGATGCGCAACAACTTGTCACCGGTTATGGTTTACAGATGATGCTGTAATTGTACGTGCATTTCTGTGTGTGTGTATTTGTCTTTGTGGGGAGCGGTAGTGTAGCGGTTAGTACGCTGCGCTCTAAACCCGGCGACCCGGGTTCGATTCCCGCTCACGGCCAACACCGGTGATGATAATCTGGATCGGTCCTGGGCCTCCCCTAGTTCGACTCAGCCTCAAATGAGCACCTGGTGCGGTGTGTAAACATCGCTACCGGGGAGACAAAAGCGGTCGGGCGTGGGGCTGGCCACCCTCCCACCTCCTCGTGTGCTGTGCCGGCCTTCCTAGGTGCTACTCGCTAACAGCACTTGCCCCGACAGTCTGTTGAGGCTATACAGGGGACATTTGTCTTGTGTGTACACAGCCCATTTTCAATCTTCTGCTCTGAGGACCTCCTATTGCCATGTGGGTCATTAAAAGAGCAATCGTCTGTATTAGTGGCAAATTCCACATTCCTATGGCGGGGGCCAAGTATATCCTTACGATGCTCACTAATGGTAAATTACTTAAGTTCATGCTCTTCTGAAATGTGTTTATTTTGGGCAAAATAATTACGTAATTTTGTGTAAATTAAGTTTGTAAAGCTTAAATGGCACTTGTTCTGCATGGGTAAATTAAGGGCTGATCCTAAAGCAATCACCATTGATTTTAATTACTTGAATTTTTTGGGTAGTGCTTAAACAAGCAAACGATACATTTTGTTATAGATTTAATTTCAGCCTAATTTTTTTTGGGTGACATTTATTTAAGGCTACCTTTAAACAAACATCATAGCAATTATAACAATGTTAAATTTTCTAGAGTGGCATTCAATAATATTATTACAAAACGACAACATTGATTAATCTATTACCGCTAATGTTCACGGCAAGTCGTTCCAAAAGTGTGTGGCGAGTCAAGCTAATGTCTCTCAACGTGTCTCAATGTCTCTCAACGTGTCTCGTTGTGTCTCAATGTGTCTCTCAATGTGTCTCAATGTGTCTCAATGTGTCTCAATGTGTCTCTCAACGTGTCTCGTTGTGTCTCAATGTGTCTCTCAATGTGTCTCAATGTGTCTCAATGTGTCTCAATGTGTCTCAACGTGTCTCGTTGTGTCTCGTTGTGTCTCAATGTCTCTCAATGTCTCTCAATGTGTCTCAATGTGTCTCAATGTGTCTCCTGTCTCAATGTGTCTCGTTGTGTCTCGTTGTGTCTCAATGTGTCTCAATGTGTCTCTCAATGTGTCTCAAGGTGTCTCAACCTGTCTCAATGTGTCTCTCAACGTGTCTCGTTGTGTCTCGTTGTGTCTCAATGTGTCTCAATGTGTCTCTCAATGTGTCTCAATGTGTCTCCTGTCTCAATGTGTCTCGTTGTGTCTCAATGAGTCTCAATGTGTCTCAATGTGTCTCAATGAGTCTCAATGTGTCTCTCAATGTGTCTCAATGTGTCTCTCAACGTGTCTCGTTGTGTCTCAATGTGTCTCAATGTGTCTCTCAATGTGTCTCAAGGTGTCTCAACCTGTCTCAATGTGTCTCTCAACGTGTCTCGTTGTGTCTCGTTGTGTCTCAATGTGTCTCAATGTGTCTCTCAATGTGTCTCAATGTGTCTCCTGTCTCAATGTGTCTCGTTGTGTCTCAATGAGTCTCAATGTGTCTCAATGTGTCTCAATGAGTCTCAATGTGTCTCTCAATGTGTCTCAATGTGTCTCTCAACGTGTCTCGTTGTGTCTCGTTGTGTCTCAATGTGTCTCATTGTGTCTCTCAATGTGTCTCAATGTGTCTCAATGTGTCTCTCAACGTGTCTCAATGTGTCTCAACGTGTCTCAATGTGTCTCTCAATGTGTCTCAATGTCTCTCAATGTGTCTCAATGTGTCTCAATGTGTCTCAATGTGTCTCTCAACGTGTCTCAATGTGTCTCAATGTGTCTCAATGTGTCTCTCAATGTGTCTCTCAATGTGTCTCAATGTGTCTCAATGTGTCTCAATGTGTCTCTCAACGTGTCTCAATGTGTCTCAATGTGTCTCAATGTGTCTCAATGTGTCTCTCAACGTGTCTCAATGTGTCTCAATGTGTCTCAATGTGTCTCTCAATGTGTCTCTCAATGTGTCTCAATGTGTCTCAATGTGTCTCAATGTGTCTCTCAATGTGTTTCTCAATGTGTCTCAATGTGTCTCTCAATGTGTCTCTCAATGTGTCTCTCAATGTGTCTCGTTGTGTCTCAATGTAACTCAAGGTGTCTCAATGTGTCTCGTTGTGTCTCAATGTGTCTCTCAATGTGTCTCAATGTGTCTCAATGTGTCTCAATGTGTCTCTCAACGTGTCTCGTTGTGTCTCAATGTGTCTCTCAATGTGTCTCAATGTGTCTCAATGTGTCTCAACGTGTCTCGTTGTGTCTCGTTGTGTCTCAATGTCTCTCAATGTGTCTCAATGTGTCTCCTGTCTCAATGTGTCTCGTTGTGTCTCGTTGTGTCTCAATGTGTCTCAATGTGTCTCAATGTGTCTCAATGAGTCTCAATGTGTCTCTCAATGTGTATCAAGGTGTCTCAACCTGTCTCAATGTGTCTCTCAACGTGTCTCGTTGTGTCTCGTTGTGTCTCAATGTGTCTCAATGTGTCTCTCAATGTGTCTCAATGTGTCTCCTGTCTCAATGTGTCTCGTTGTGTCTCAATGAGTCTCAATGTGTCTCAATGTGTCTCAATGAGTCTCAATGTGTCTCTCAATGTGTATCAATGTGTCTCTCAACGTGTCTCGTTGTGTCTCGTTGTGTCTCAATGTGTCTCAATGTGTCTCAATGTGTCTCAATGTGTCTCTCAACGTGTCTCAATGTGTCTCAATGCGTCTCAATGTGTCTCAATGTGTCTCTCAATGTGTCTCAATGTGTCTCAATGTGTCTCAATGTGTCTCAATGTGTCTCAATGTGTCTCTCAACGTGTCTCAATGTGTCTCAATGTGTCTCAATGTGTCTCTCAATGTGTCTCTCAATGTGTCTCAATGTGTCTCAATGTGTCTCTCAACGTGTCTCAATGTGTCTCAATGTGTCTCAATGTGTCTCTCAACGTGTCTCAATGTGTCTCAATGTGTCTCAATGTGTCTCTCAATGTGTCTTTCAATGTGTCTCAATGTGTCTCAATGTGTCTCAATGTGTCTCTCAACGTGTCTCAATGTGTCTCAATGTGTCTCAATGCGTCTCAATGTGTCTCTCAATGTGTCTCAATGTGTCTCTCAATGTGTCTCTCAATGTGTCTCAATGTGTCTCAATGTGTCTCTCAATGTGTCTCTCAATGTGTCTCAATGTGTCTCAATGTGTCTCAATGTGTCTCTCAACGTTTCTCAATATGTCTCAATGTGTCTCAATGTGTCTCTCAATGTGTCTCTCAATGTGTCTCAATGTGTCTCAATGTGTCTCAATGTGTCTCTCAACGTGTCTCAATGTGTATCAATGTGTCTCAATGTGTCTCAATGTGTCTCTCAACGTGTCTCTCAATGTGTCTCAATGTGTCTCAATGTGTCTCAATGTGTCTCAATGTGTCTCCTGTCTCAATGTGTCTCGTTGTGTCTCAATGTGTCTCAATGAGTCTCAATGTGTCTCAATGTGTCTCGTTGTGTCTCAATGAGTCTCAATGTGTCTCTCAATATGTCTCAATGTGTCTCCTGTCTCAATGTGTCTCGTTGTGTCTCAATGTGTCTCAATGTGTCTCGTGTCTCAATGTGTCTCAAGGTGTCTCGTTGTGTCTCAA
Source organism: Lethenteron reissneri (assembly GCF_015708825.2). Taxonomy (NCBI): domain Eukaryota; kingdom Metazoa; phylum Chordata; class Hyperoartia; order Petromyzontiformes; family Petromyzontidae; genus Lethenteron; species Lethenteron reissneri. Next base: position 1,559,133 of record NC_083823.1, on the reverse strand, counting down.
TGTGTCTCAATGTGTCTCTCAATGTGTCTCAATGTGTCTCAATGTGTCTCCTGTCTCAATGTGTCTCGTTGTGTCTCAATGAGTCTCAATGTGTCTCAATGTGTCTCAATGTGTCTCTCAATGTGTCTCAAGGTGTCTCGTTGTGTCTTGTTGTCTCTCAATGTGTCTCTCAATGTGTCTCAATGTGTCTCTCAATGTGTCTCAAGGTGTCTCGATGTGTCTTGTTGTCTCTCAATGTGTCTCTCAATGTGTCTCTCAATGTGTCTCAATGTGTCTCAATGTGTCTCAATGTGTCTCCTGTCTCAATGTGTCTCGTTGTGTCTCAATGAGTCTCAATGTGTCTCAATGTGTCTCAATGTGTCTCTCAATGTGTCTCAAGGTGTCTCGTTGTGTCTTGTTGTCTCTCAATGTGTCTTTCAATGTGTCTCAATGTGTCTCTCAATGTGTCTCAAGGTGTCTCGTTGTGTCTTGTTGTCTCTCAATGTGTCTCTCAATGTGTCTCTCAATGTGACTCAATGTGTCTCAATGTGTCTCAATGTGTCTCCTGTCTCAATGTGTCTCGTTGTGTCTCAATGAGTCTCAATGTGTCTCAATGTGTCTCAATGTGTCTCTCAATGTGTCTCAAGGTGTCTCGTTGTGTCTTGTTGTCTCTCAATGTGTCTCTCAATGTGTCTCAATGTGTCTCTCAATGTGTCTCAAGGTGTCTCGTTGTGTCTTGTTGTCTCTCAATGTGTCTCTCAATGTGTCTCTCAATGTGTCTCAACGTGTCTCAATGTGCCTCAATGTGTCTCAACGTGTCTCGTTGTGTCTCAATGTGTCTCAATGTGTCTCTCAATGTGTCTCATTGTGTCTCAGTGCCTCAATGTGTCTCTCAATGTGTCTCGTTGTGTCTCATTGAATCTAAATGTGTTTCACTGTGTCTCGTTGTGTGTCGTTGTGTCTCAATGTGCTCCACTGCGTCTCGTTGTCTTTCAATGTGTCTCGTTGTGTCTCAATGTGTCTCAGTGTGTCTCGTTGTGTCTCAATGTGTCTCAGTGTGTCTCGTTGTCTCTCAATGTGTCTCGTTGTGTCTCAATGTGTCTCGTTGTGTCTCAATGTGTCTCGTGTCTCAAGGTGTCTCAATGTGTCTCCATGTGTCTCGTTGTGTCTCGTGTCTCAATGTGTCTCGTGTCTCAAGATGTCTCAATGTGTTTCAAGGTGTCTCCACTGTGTCTCAATGTGTCTCAACGTGTCTCAATGTGTCTCGTGTCTCAATGTGTCTCAAGGTGTCTCAGTGTGTCTCAATGTGCCTCAATGAGTCTCGTGTCTCAATGTGTCTCAAGGTGTCTCGGTGTGTCTCAATGTGTCTCAATGTGTATCGTTGTGTCTCGTGTCTCAATGTGTCTCGTGTCTCAAGATGTCTCAATGTGTCTCAAGGTGTCTCCACTGTGTCTCAATGTGTCTCAATGTGTCTCAATGTGTCTCGTGTCTCAATGTGTCTCAAGGTGTCTCAGTGTGTCTCAATGTGCCTCAATGAGTCTCGTGTCTCAATGTGTCTCAAGGTGGTACGGTGTGTCTCAATGTCTCAATGTGTCTCAATGTGTCTCAATGTGTCTCAATGTGTCTTTAAATGTGTCTCAATGTGTCTCAAGGTGTCTCAATGTGTCTCGTTGTGTCTCAATGTGTCTAAATGTGTCTCGTGTCTCAAGGTGTCTCAATGTGTCTCAATGTGTCTCTCAATGTGTCTCAATGTGTCCCTCAATGTGTCTCAATGTGTCTAAATGTGTCTCAATGTGTCTCAATGTGTCTCAATGTGTCTCAAGGTGTCTCAATGTGTCTCGTTGTGGCTCAATGTGTCTCTCAATGTGTCTCAATGTGTCTAAATGTGTCTCGTGTCTCAAGGTGTCTCAATGTGTCTCGTGTCTCAAGGTGTCTCAAGGTGTCTCAATGTGTCTCAATGTGTCTCAATGTGTCTCGTGTCTCAAGGTGTCTCAATGTGTCTCAATGTGTCTCAATGTGTCTCAATGTGTCTCGTTGTGTCTCAATGTGTCTCAATGTGTCTAAATGTGTCTCGTGTCTCAATGTGTCTCAATGTGTCTCAATGTGTCTCAATGTGTCTCTAAATGTGTCTCAATGTGTCTCAAGGTGTCTCAATGTGTCTCTCAATGTGTCTCAATGTGTATAAATGTGTCTCGTGTCTCAAGGTGTCTCAATATGTCTCAACGTGTCTCAACGTGTCTCAATGTGTCTCAATGTGTCTCTCAATGTGTCTCGTTGTGTCTCAATGTATCTCAAGGTGTCTCAATGTGTCTCGTTGTGTCTCAATGTGTCTCTCAATGTGTCTCAATGTGTCTAAATGTGTCTCGTGTCTCAAGGTGTCTCAATGTGTCTCGTTGTGTCTCAAGGGGTGGGGCTGGGTGGGGAGGGGCTGGCCACCCCGTGGTGCCCTTATAAAACTCAACGTTTAACCTACTCACGCCGGCTTGTGCCCGCCCTCATAGTCGGGCATATTTTCGGAATACACCACGCCGCCGTTGACCCTGGCCATTGACCGAGCAACCCGACGTTCCTACCAGCTCCCTCCGCAGGACAATGTGTTATATCGTGAAATGAGCAGTGTGCAGGAATTGCTGTTCCTTTGAGTCGTGTTTGAGAACCCTGTATATAATGTTCTGCATGCTGCTTCTCAGATACACACTTTGGCATAATAGGAAGCATATGAAAATTACAATACTCATCACCATCTTTTCCACTGCTGGATGAAGGCCTGCTCATGCCACGTCGGCATTTTGGATTTTTGACCATACTTCACCACCAATGGTCAGTGCGGTTTGGTGAAGGGGGATACCAAGACCGTGTCACGTGTTGTTCGCCACCGATGTCAGCGACGGGCAGGATATTGAACTCGGCACGGCCAAGTTCAGAGTGCCGTTGGCTAACCACTGCGCCACCGCTCCACCTGACTCGCAGGCTCGGCAGAAGAAACGTATTTGACTTTGGTGTTTTTCAAAGTTAATCGAGCCCTGGCTTTTCCGACATCTGTTAGGTGTATTCATAGAATCAAACTCTAAATCCAAATTCGGTGGGGGGGGGGGGGAAAGACAACAACAAAAATCCAGACTCAATAAAAACAAATTTGCACGTCGTGTGCATGATGGTGGCGGAGATATTCTATTTACTTTAATCAATATGAAAATAAACTCAACGCGCTCGTCGACAACACTGCGGCCTCAAAAGAAAATCACCATTAAATTGGTGACGTTCCGGGCAATGGCCCTTTGCTCATCGAGCACCGCTGCCGACGCTGCGAGCGACTCTCATCGGCGTGCGAAGCGAAAACGGCGACGCGGCGAGATGCGGGCGGGGGGGCGCTACCTGATTTCTCGACGTCGCCCGTTAATTGTCAGGCCCCATCGTGGGGCAATATGCACGTCGAAGGCTTTTGAGCTGCGCAAGAAATGTAATTGAGTTTAGACCTCAACCCTCCGGTGGGAAAGGTCTCCATGTCTCATTATTATTACTACTACTACTACATTTCTGTGCCACCTCCCCAAATCCTCGATAATCTCCTGAATATAATGGGGTTTGGAAATTCCTCAAAGCAGCACTTAAGAGTGAGAGGAAGGAGTCACCCCCCCCTCTCCCGAAACCCGGCTCCAAGCCCCCCCCCCCACCTTCCAGTTCCCCAGGAACCCCGACGTGGTGCTGATAAGAGACACCCCCCCCCCCCTCTTTCTCTGATCGCCATTTCACAAAGACCTTTTTACCTTTCGAATCGTTGACGTTGCCACATTCAGTTTAATGCCTCTCGAATCGCAATATATATATAAACATCATACATGAATCCGGTGGGGGTTTCAAACATGTATTCGTGTGTGTGTGCGTGTGTGTGTGCGCGTGTGTGTGCGTGTGTGTGTGCGTGTGTGTGTGTGCGTGTGTGTGTGCGCGTGTGTGTGTGTGCGTGTGTGTGTGCGTGTGTGTGTGCGCGTGTGTGTGTGTGTGTGTGCGTCGAGCGGTGGCGCAGTGGTTAGTGCCCTGAGCTATGAACCCGGCGACCTGTGTTTGACTCCCGGATCAGGATAACATCAGCGGCGAGTGGTATCTTAACCGGTTCTCAGCCTTCTTCACGACCACAACCGTCTCAATGATGTGTTATTGGAGGTCACTCTGATGTGATCACGATACCAATTGTTTATTTGAAGCCTAAGTATGTGGTCGCTTCTCGATACATACAGGAATCACCAACTCGACACGGATACACATGTACAATTTGTTTATTTCTTGCCACCTGAGCCGCAAACTTCACAGTGCCCCAAATAGAACTTTGAAGGTGGTTGTGTCTGCAAATCGCAAACTCTTAGACAAAGGAATTGAATGGCTAAATTGATTACTACTGAATATCTAATCGTCACTGTTCACAGGGCATACGCAAGAAGGTGGCCAAATCAGTGTTCTTGAAACAGACACTAACAGCAATCCCGCACAATTCTTTATTTATCAATACTCTCTTTTTTTACAAAAACAACACGTAGGAAAAAAATAACACCCATCAATATCCTCGCCATCTCTCTCTCATGGATGCCAAAAGAAAAGGCATGATGGTGGAGGAATGTGGAAGGAGGGGAGATTTAGGGTTTTGGTGGAAAAGGGAAAAAAAGGAAGAGGATTGATAGCATCTGACTGTTGGGAGTTTACAGATGGCCGGGAGATAAGGGCGAGTGGAAACGAAACCAAAGTGCTTGACAGACACTGCCATTCACTGCGGTGCCAAGCTTCGATAATTAACGCGATACGGTGACACGCTGTGATTTATGTAAGCGGCGTGCATTAACATGTGTTCGTCATATATTGGAAGTCGGTAGGTGTTTCAATGAGGCAGCAATCATCCAGCAGCACCTTCCCGTGGCTGAGCCTCGTCACGTCAGAGAATGGTCCCCGGAAGATGACACCACATAACTACTTCTGGAGTGACTTCACGACTGATTCTCTAACTACTCCCCGCTTACCCAACGCCTTTTCTGCAGATTTATTGCCGAATGGAATTATAAACTTTGCGGGCAACGGTGGCGTAGCGGCGAGTGCGTCGCGCTATGAAACCGGCGACCCGAGATCGATTCCCGGCCACGGCTCGCATCAACGGCGAGGGATATCTCATTCGTTTATGGACGCGCCCTTCAACCGCCCCCACACTGACCTGCGTGGTGAAATATGGTTTTTAAAAAAACAACTAATTACAACACGGAATGCCAAGGCCTTCATCAAGCAGTGGATTGACAAAGCCAGTACGTTACAATAATAAGTAGCCATAATCAACGTTTTTGGGTTTCATAATCAACGTTTTTGGGTTGCGAAAGCCAACGTGTTAAATAAGTAGCCAGCCTGAATGGACAAAGGGTCTGCAAGTAAATTTTTGGTTGTTTAAATTCATATTTTTACTGTCGTAACGATTAACAGGTAAAAGTCCTGAATTGTCTCAATTTCTGATGCGACTGCTGGCCTAAGGGCCTCCAATTAGAGGCAGCCCTGGAGCACATTCGGCCGACTCCACGCCGAGCAAGACGTGTCGGGAGAGGATGGAAGCTACCCACACTTTACCCTACCGCACGTGACCGGCTGATCAACTGCGTTGCACCCAGCTCTGCTGTAACTGCTGACTGCTGGGTGGGTCTAATCTGCGGGACTTGGACTGCTGCGGAGTGGCACTGGTGAGCTCTGGATTGCTGCAGCTGCAGTCCGTGACCTTCACGTGACACCACCGTGGCAGCTCCCCTTGGCCGCAGGGGCAACTAAAGCTCGATTCGATGATAACCCCAAAATGAACGTCACGAGATTTCTGCGTTCGTTGCGGCCACCGGTGACAGAGCTGCGATAATAATGGGCAGCGTCATTTCAAAGTCCTCCGTCACTTATCATGAAATCGTTTAACAGTGCGTGGTGCGCCTGCTCTGGAAAAAAAAGAACACAAGGCAATAAGCGAGACTGTTTGTTTAACTCGCGGTCTTTAAAACATTCCGGCTGCCTCTAATTTGCCAGTCCTCTCGTTTAACGACGCCGGTGCAAGGGCCTGTAATGACCGCGACTCCCCCTACTGATGCCCAAACAAGAGACTCGAATCCGCGGATTTCCCTCCCATCGTTACGTGATGTCCTCCATTGTCGTGCACTGCTGCGTAAACACTGCCACATATTTGTTTTCCCCACGCAGCAAAACAAAGAGTCAAATAAGTGAGGATTGTTGCTTCGACTGAATCAATGCCTCTGATATGATGCACTTCCCGTTGGGGTCCGATGATTACCTGTGTAAGAAAGACTTTGAATCTTGTACGTGGAGAGACGCATACACGATGACCGAGGTCACTGTCTGCTTATCTCTTTCGTTCTCTACATCCTCCACGACGACGCTCGTGATGATGTTTTTGCGTGCGTACGTTGGTTCCACGTACGTTGTTGGTTCCGTGTTGTAACCGAGGCGGTGCTGGGCTAAGGGAGGGGTCGGTAAGATGTTCACGATGTTACATGTTCCATCGGTGGGTAACACAGTGGCTTTTGTCGACATCCATTCACGTACCCTCTACTCCCTCCACCCACATGCCATGCCATGCCCCCCACACCTCCTCCGGTGGTGGAATTAATATTTAATGTTTAATGAGAAACAGACATTCTAGCAGGAAATTTGGAGGCGGACAATCGGCATTCCTGCATAAATCACGCCGGCGGTGGCTTAATTACAAGCCGGGGCCTGCAGTTGTTGCACCCCCCCCCGCCCCCCCGCCACTGCTAAACACAAAGTGGAAGAAGCGACCTTGTCCCTGCTGCTGCTGCCGCTGCCGCCCGTCGTTGTGTGCGCGACGCCGCGGACTGCGGCTGGGGACAGCCGCAACTCTCCCCCAGGGCCCGCGAGAGCCACAACTCTCCCCCAGGGCCCGCGAGAACCACAACTCTCCCCCAAGGCCAGCGAGAGCCACAACTCTCCCCCAGGGCCCGCGAGAGCCGCAACTCTCCCCCAGGGCCAGCGAGAGCCACTACTCTCCCCCAGGGCTCGCGAGAGCCACAACTCTCCCCCAGGGCCAGCGAGAGCCGCAACTCTCCCCCAGGGCCAGCGAGAGCCACTACTCTCCCCCAGGGCCCGCGAGAGCCACAACTCTCCCCCAGGGCCAGCGAGAGCCACAACTCTCCCCCAGGGCCCGCGAGAGCCACAACTCTCCCCCAGGGCCCGCGAGAGCCACAACTCTCCCCCAGGGCCCGCGAGAGCCACAACTCTCCCCGAGGGCCCGCGAGAGCCACAGCGCTCCCCCAGGGCCCGCGAGAGCAGCAACTCTCCCCCAGGGCCCGCGAGAGCCACAACTCTCCCCCAGGGCCGTGAGAGCCGCAACTCTCCCCCAGGGCCCATGAGAGCCACAACTCTCCCCCAGGGCCCGCGAGAGCCGCAACTCTCCCCCAGGGCCCACGAGAGCCACGACTCTCCCCCAGGGCCCGCGAGAGCCACAACTCTCCCCCAGGGCCCGCGAGAGCAGCAACTCTCCCCCAGGGCCCGCGAGAGCCACAACTCTCCCCCAGGGCCCGCGAGAGCCGCAACTCTCCCCCAGGGCCCGTGAGAGCCACAACTCTCCCCCAGGGCCCGTGAGAGCCACAACTCTCCCCCAGGGCCCGCGAGAGCCACAACTCTCCCCCGGGGCCCGTTAGAGCCACAACTCTCCCCCAGGGCCCGCGAGAGCCACAACTCTCCCCCAGGGCGAGTGAGAGCCACAACTCTCCCCCAGGGCCCGCGAGAGCCGCAACTCTCCCCCAGGGCCCGTGAGAGCCACAACTCTCCCCCAGGGCCCGCGAGAGCCACAACTCTCCCCCAGGGCGAGTGAGAGCCACAACTCTCCCCCAGGGCCCGCGAGAGCCGCAACTCTCTCCCAGGGTCCGTGAGAGCCACAACTCTCCCCCAGGGCCCGCGAGAGCCACAACTCTCCTCCAGGGCCCGCGAGAGCCACAACTCTCCCCCAGGGCCCGTGAGAGCCACAACTCTCCCCCAGGGCCCGCGAGAGCCACAACTCTCCCCCAGGGCGAGTGAGAGCCACAACTCTCCCCCAGGGCCCGCGAGAGCCGCAACTCTCCCCCAGGGCCCGTGAGAGCCACAACTCTCCCCCAGGGCCCGCGAGAGCCACAACTCTCCCCCAGGGCCCGCGAGAGCCACAACTCTCCCCCAGGGCCCGTGAGAGCCACAACTCTCCCCCAGGGCCCGCGAGAGCCACAACTCTCCCCCAGGGCGAGTGAGAGCCATAACTCTCCCCCAGGGCCCGCGAGAGCCACAACTCTCCCCCAGGGCCCGCGAGAGCCACAACTCTCCCCCAGGGCCCGTGAGAGCCACAACTCTCCCCCAGGGCCCGCGAGATTCACAACTCTCCCCCAGGGCGAGTGAGAGCCACAACTCTCCCCCAGGGCCCGCGAGAGCCGCAACTCTCCCCCAGGGCCCGTGAGAGCCACAACTCTCCCCCAGGGCCCGCGAGAGCCACAACTCTCCCCCAGGGCCCGTGAGAGCCACAACTCTCCCCCAGGGCCCGCGAGAGCCACAACTCTCCCCCAGGGCCCGCGAGAGCCACAACTCTCCCCCAGGGCCCGTGAGAGCCACAACTCTCCCCCAGGGCCCGCGAGAGCCACAACTCTCCCCCAGGGCGAGTGAGAGCCACAACTCTCCCCCAGGGCCCGCGAGAGCCGCAACTCTCCCCCAGGGCCCGTGAGAGCCACAACTCTCCCCCATGGCCCGCGAGAGCCACAACTCTCCCCCAGGGCGAGTGAGAGCCACAACTCTCCCCCAGGGCCCGCGAGAGCCGCAACTCTCCCCCAGGGCCCGTGAGAGCCACAACTCTCCCCCAGGGCCCGCGAGAGCCACAACTCTCCCCCAGGGCCCGCGAGAGCCACAGCGCTCCCCCAGGGCCCGCGAGAGCAGCAACTCTCCCCCAGGGCCCGCGAGAGCCACAACTCTCCCCCAGGGCCGTGAGAGCCGCAACTCTCCCCCAGGGCCCGTGAGAGCCACAACTCTCCCCCAGGGCCCGCGAGAGCCGCAACTCTCCCCCAGGGCCCACGAGAGCCACGACTCTCCCCCAGGGCCCGCGAGAGCCACAACTCTCCCCCAGGGCCCGCGAGAGCAGCAACTCTCCCCCAGGGCCCGCGAGAGCCACAACTCTCCCCCAGGGCCCGCGAGAGCCGCAACTCTCCCCCAGGGCCCGTGAGAGCCACAACTCTCCCCCAGGGCCCTGAGAGCCACAACTCTCCCCAGGGCCCGCGAGAGCCACAACTCTCCCCCGGGGCCCGTTAGAGCCACAACTCTCCCCCAGGGCCCGCGAGAGCCACAACTCTCCCCCAGGGCGAGTGAGAGCCACAACTCTCCCCCAGGGCCCGCGAGAGCCGCAACTCTCCCCCAGGGCCCGTGAGAGCCACAACTCTCCCCCAGGGCCCGCGAGAGCCACAACTCTCCCCCAGGGCGAGTGAGAGCCACAACTCTCCCCCAGGGCCCGCGAGAGCCGCAACTCTCTCCCAGGGTCCGTGAGAGCCACAACTCTCCCCCAGGGCCCGCGAGAGCCACAACTCTCCCCCAGGGCCCGCGAGAGCCACAACTCTCCCCCAGGGCCCGTGAGAGCCACAACTCTCCCCCAGGGCCCGCGAGAGCCACAACTCTCCCCCAGGGCGAGTGAGAGCCACAACTCTCCCCCAGGGCCCGCGAGAGCCGCAACTCTCCCCCAGGGCCCGTGAGAGCCACAACTCTCCCCCAGGGCCCGCGAGAGCCACAACTCTCCCCCAGGGCCCGCGAGAGCCACAACTCTCCCCCAGGGCCCGTGAGAGCCACAACTCTCCCCCAGGGCCCGCGAGAGCCACAACTCTCCCCCAGGGCGAGTGAGAGCCATAACTCTCCCCCAGGGCCCGCGAGAGCCGCAACTCTCCCCCAGGGCCCGTGAGAGCCACAACTCTCCCCCAGGGCCCGCGAGAGCCACAACTCTCCCCCAGGGCCCGCGAGAGCCACAACTCTCCCCCAGGGCCCGTGAGAGCCACAACTCTCCCCCAGGGCCCGCGAGAGCCACAACTCTCCCCCAGGGCGAGTGAGAGCCACAACTCTCCCCCAGGGCCCGCGAGAGCCGCAACTCTCCCCCAGGGCCCGTGAGAGCCACAACTCTCCCCCAGGGCCCGCGAGAGCCACAACTCTCCCCCAGGGCGAGTGAGAGCCACAACTCTCCCCCAGGGCCCGCGAGAGCCGCAACTCTCCCCCAGGGCCCGTGAGAGCCACAACTCTCCCCCAGGGCCCGCGAGAGGCCGCGGCCTCTCGCGGGCCCTGGGGGAAAGGCGCAGCCGTCGGAGCGGAGACGGCGGCTACGCACGGGCGTCGCGTGAGCCACGGGGTGCAGCTACAAAATGCCGTTACCCCTCTCCCCACTACTACCACCAACCCCCCCCCACTACTGCCACCAATCCCCCCACCACTAATCCTCCCCCCACCACCACCCATTCCCCCCCCACCACCAATCCCCCCCCACCAATCCCCCCCACCACCAATCCCCCCCCACCACCAATCCCCCCCCACCACTACCAATCCCCCCACCACCACCCATTCCCCCCCCCACCACCAATCCCCCCCCACAAATCCCCCCCACCACCAATCCTCCCCACCACCAATCCCCCCCCACCACCAATCCCCCCCCACCACCACCAATCCCCCCACCACCACCCATTCCCCCCCCACCACCACCAATCCCCCCACCACCACCCATTCCCCCCCCACCACCAATCCCCCCCACCACTAATCCCCCCCACCACCAATCCCCCCCCCACCACCACCAATCCCCCCACCACCACCCATTCCCCCCCCACCACCAATCCCCCCCCACAAATCCCCCCCCCCACCACCAATCCCCCCCCACCACTAATCCCCCCCACCACCAATCCCCCCCCCCACCACCACCAATCCCCCACCACCACCCATTCCCCCCCCACCACCACCAATCCCCCCACCACCACCCATTCCCCCACCACCACCAATCCCCCCACCACCACCAATCCCCACCACCACCAATCCCCCCCCACCACCACCACCACCAATCCCCCCCACCACCACTAATCCACCCCACCACCACCACCAATCCCCCCACCACCACCAATCCCCCCCCACCACCAATCCCCCCCCCACCACCCATCCCCCCCCCCACCACCAATCCCCCCCCACCACCCATCCCCCCCCCACCACCAATCCCCCCCCACCACCCATCCCCCCCCCCACCACCAATCCCCCCCCAATTGCAACCAGCATCATCAGGCGACAGCCAAAGTCCTCCTGTTTCGATCTTAAATAGAGGTCAAGTGAACGTAAACATTGGTTTGTTTCTCCCTCCTTTCTTTCTCCCTCCTCGCATAGCCGTTTTGAAGGCGTAAAATGTACACAACTGTGTGAAAAAGCGTGTAATACAAGAAAAGTAAACAGGAGTCTTAATTTGCGAGGAACACCGGCGTCTTTAGGGCAATGTTTCCCACGCACCGACAACAAGCACTTTATTTCCAAGATTAATGTCCGCGCCTATCTCTCCCCGCAATCAGCTCCGCGTTCGGATCTGCGATTTGCGTCTGAGAAACTTAAATCTCAGTAATAATATTTGAAATAAAAATAACGGCATTAAATAAAAAAAAGTGCACGAACGTAATCTACATCTGCTATTCCCGAGAAAATCGACAAATTATGCGAGGTTTTAATTTTCATTTTCTACTTTCCCCTTGGGTAGTTTTGGGGGTCAGTGACCCCTCCGTGACCTCCAAATGGCCACTTGCTTAATCTCAAAGTAAAAAAAAAATTGCAGATGGATAATTGCCAGAGGAGAATTTGAGTCGTGGCCATTCACATTCCTTTTAGATATCTGATTTTAAGAAGTGGGCAGTAATACATCATTCAGGCCCAGCAAAGAGTATTCCAAGTATTATGAACGTGCACGAGCATGTTTGTGGCTCAGCATTTTTTGTTTTACAATCTTTGGGGCCATCATTTGTATGTCATGGTGAACACTTGACATGTCACAATGCGTCTAGGAGTTCCTATGGAAAGTCGGCTACTTGGAAAATGAGACAAACATCTTGTTCTGGGAACCTCCTGGAAAAAGTCGTGAGATCCATTGAGACATTCCTGGCATAAACAAAGCAATAATTATATTAGTAAGTACAGGATCGTTGTTGTTAACAGATCCATAAAGGTTCGTGAAATAAAATAAGTTTAACATTGAAAGGTAATTTATATATTGACGATTTGTTGCTGTAACATTTACAAAGCATGCAAGTTGGATCTCGTGTTCTGACTAATGACCTGTATAGTGAGGTCATCCTGTGCGTCTTAATGCATTCTCAACGTTAATTTTAAAAGCCCTCCAAACAAGAACAGATTGCAATATAAATTCTGTATATATATATCCTGGATATATATTCACGATATATATTGAAATGTGAAGATTAAAACATTGCTCAATATTTATAAAAACAAATAAGTACCTGGAAAATTAAATTTTAAAGAGATGAATCCGGCAACAATCTTTGGTTGCAAATGTAATTAAATATTAAACGCATTGCATTTGCAACGTGATATTTTTTCTCTCTCTCTCTCTCTGTCTCACCACGTTTTAAAAGTGTGTGTGTGTTCGTAGAAAGATATTGCGGAAATTAAATCTAGGTCCAATAATGGGCTCAACTTTGCCATTAGGGCGCCGACATGAAGCACCACACTCCATTCGCAACGCGCTCCATTATTGACGAGGGGTGACGCCGCTCCGTGTCTCGTACAATTAGCGCAGTAAAAGATATTCCTCGGCGATGTAGCCATTTCCCCCGTCTTAACACGCACGCGATTCATCGAGCGGCATGCAGCTAATTAGGCTACCACTATTTCCTTGTGTTTTTTTTTCTCTCCACGTCTTTTTTTTTTTTTGCATACTTTCAATAAATGTCTCACATGATTCTCAAATGTTTTTTTGGAGGCAATGGTCCTGGCAAAGGGAAGGAATACCAAGAGAGAATTGTCGATTCACTGGGAATTGCTTTCCCATTGCATCATGGGGGGAAAAAACTAAATTCGGTGTGTTGGTGTAATTGAGATTGGCAGTGGACAAAAAAAATCTTCTGAAAAAATACCTTTTCTGACTTCGCGCTTTTAATAGCAGAGATTTAGTTCCCATAGTCTAAACAATTAAATTAAGACTAAACATGTCATGCTCTTTAGAAGTCAATTAAAGCTGTGTAAGAATGTCAGCTCAATGTCGTTGCTAATTTGGGTGATGATTGGAGGCATTTGAAACGCCCCGTTCCAAAAGGCATGGGGCTTGGTAGCGGTAGTGTTTATACTTGAGTCATTCTATGTTAATTTTATTTGCCGCCTTAATGCTAAAACCACTTATTAAATAACACTAGTCTGCCTGCTTATGGCCCATTTCACTGCGCCTGCGTGTCACACTCTTTTGACACAAGCCACTAACTACATATGCGTTAATGAAACGTCTATATTAATTTAAATACTATTTTCGCATTACGTGAAGAAAAGCTTTGCTTGTGGGAAATTACTTTTACTTTCAAGCAGATAAAGGTGCAGTTCTGTAATGTTTTGCTCGTGCCACTGCTGGAGAAAGAAGGGGTCACCCGGATGTGGGTTTTGCCCGACTATGTCACGATGGAGGAGGCATTGGGAGGTACCCACGCTTGACCCCACTACATTCGGTCTGCCGTTCGACTCAGCTGTTCGCCTTTTGGCGTCGTTCTCTGGTCGAACACTTTGAGACTGGGCTCGAAAGAAAGTTGTCTCTGCTGTGGACCAATCAGTTTCAAAGGCAATGCATCATATACTACCAGAGCATGTTTTTTCGCTTGCATGTTCACCACAAGTACGTGTGGTTAACGCAGACAGGATTCCTTGCAAAAGGTTTCTGTTTGGCGTTTTAACATCTTGACACTTCCTATTTTATTGCCAGAAAGGGTGAAAGTGTTCTTATATTTTGATACTGGCAACAACGTCCCCATGTTGGTGGAACCCATTGACACTTCTGGGTGGACAGAGAGGAGGATGATGATGTTTGTAAACTTGTCCCATGGTTTCAGCTTCCGCGCCAGAGGTTGGGATTGAACTGGCGTTCCCTCCGAATTGCAAGTTCCGTGCCGCTGCTGACAATTACGGGCACAGCAGCAGCATAATTGAGTGTGTATTCATTGATGATAATGATGATAAGGTTGCCAAAGGCACTTTAAATTCTAGCCTTAACCGTCGAAAATTTGCGTGGGATTTTTTCAAATGACGCCAATTAAGCAATATCTTTTTCTGTTCCGTGGAAAATGTTTATACGCGTTGGTATTATCGCAATGTTTCATAGCCAAATGCATAGTTGTCATTGGAGCGGCAATATAATCAGTGTCCGGGAAATGATGAAAGGCCGCAGCACCCACGACCGCAAACCCGCGCTCAGCGAGACTCCGTGTCCCAGAATGAAATCAGCGGAATGCTGATGAAAGGGCTTTTTTTTTACTATTATGGAGAATCAATGAAGAAATAAATACATTAATAAATGTATGACTATTTACATAGCTGAATAGCGAAGGTAAAAAAAAAACCGACCGCTCAGAGCCCCGTTCGCTGTCAACTTTTTTGGTGTTTCGTCCTCGTCAATTCACGCGGGCCGTGCCGCGACGACGTCCCGTGAGACAGCACCTGACCGCCTTGGACGACAGTGGCCTGCTGCTGCTGCTGCTACTGCTGCTGCTGCTACTGCTGCTACTGCTGCTGCTACTGCTGCTACTGCTGCTGCTGCTATTGCTGCTGCTGCTACTACTGCTGCTGCTACTGCTGCTACTGCTGCTGCTGCTACTGCTGCTGCTGCTACTGCTGCTACTGCTGCTGCTACTGCTGCTGCTGCTACTGCTGCTGCTACTGCTGCTACTGCTGCTGCTTCTACTGCTGTTGCTGCTACTGCTGCTACTGCTGCTACTGCTGCTGCTACTGCTACTGCTGCTACTGCTGCTGCTACTGCTGCTGCTACTACTGCTGCTGCTACTACTACTGCTGCTGCTACTGCTGCTACTGCTGCTGCTGCTACTGCTGCTGCTACTGCTGCTGCTACTTGTCACTTGCTGCTTCCTGCTGCTGCTACTTACGACTTGCTGCTGCTACTTACTGCTCCTGCTTATTGCTACTGCTACGGTCCTGGCTGGTGTAATGTTATCTAGGAAGGGTAAAACAAAAAATCAGGCGCGTCATCATCATCATCATCAGGCGCGTCATCATCATCATCATCAGGCGCGTCATCATCATCATCAGGCGCCTCATCATCATCATCATCAGGCACCTCATCATCATCATCATCAGGCGCGTCATCATCATCATCATCAGGCGCCTCATCTTCATCATCAGGCGCGTCGTCGTCATCATCATCATCAGGCGCCTCATCATCATCATCAGGCGCCTCATCATCATCGTCATCAGGCGCGTCGTCGTCATCATCATCATCAGGCGCCTCATCATCATCATCAGGCGCGTCGTCGTCATCATCATCATCATCATCAGGCGTGTTATCATCATCATCAGGCGCGTCATCATCATCATCAGGCGCCTCATCATCATCATCAGGCGCGTCGTCGTCATCATCATCATCATCATCAGGCGCCTCATCATCATCATCAGGCGCGTCGTCGTCATCATCATCATCAGGCGTGTTATCATCATCATCAGGCGCCTCATCATCATCATCATCAGGCGCGTCATCATCATTAGGCGCCTCATCATCATCAGGCGCGTCATCATCATCAGACGCGTCATCATCATCATCAGGCGCGTCGTCGTCATCATCATCATCAGGCGCCTCATCATCATCATCAGGCGCCTCATCATCATCATCAGGCGCGTCGTCGTCATCATCATCATCAGGCGCCTCATCATCATCATCAGGCGCCTCATCATCATCATCAGGCGCGTCGTCGTCATCATCATCATCAGGCGCGTCATCATCATCATCAGGCGCGTCATCATCATCATCATCAGGCGCGTCATCATCATTAGGCGCCTCATCATCATCACCATCAGGCGCGTCATCATCATCAGACGCGTCATCATCATCATCAGGCGCGTCATCATCATCATCATCAGGCGCGTCGTCATCATCACCACCGGGCATTACACAATCATTCTGCTGCTGCTGCATTGATTGCCCGTGCGTACAACGCAAACGCCGTGCTGGGGGACTTCGCAACGGGTCCCACGTGTGCGTTCAGACGGTGCCTTGACCCCCACACCCCCTCGTAACGGGGCGTCGAAAGAGGCACATTTACGGTCAAGAAAGGAGCGGGATTGTTTCCCGTAATCAATGTCTTGAAGTTTCGAATGCTTCGTGAGACGTGGTCATAAAGAATGTGGACTGTTTGCAAAGGGTGGGAGTTTGTTGGGGGGAGTGGGGGTTCCGACTCTACAAAGCGCGTCCATATAAAGCTACCGGGCCCATGATTAAGGAATTATAATTCGACAGCAGTTTGGCCCGACTGGGTTGAAAGGTTGACGTTAATCGTAACCGAGACGCTTTTGGGAGGTGGACCTCTCGAATCTCGGTGCGACGCGTGGCCCACGGCTGTCCATCGCCACGGCGGTCACGTGGAGGTTCAGAGGCATGCGACTCGTCAGATACGATCTCCACACTGCCACGTGTACGCGCGTGTGCGTGTGTGGCTGCGTGTGTAGTTTTGGGGAGCGGTGGTGTAGCGGTGAGCGCTACGCTGCGCTACGAACCCGGCGAGCCGAGTTCGATTCCCGCTCACGGCCAACACCAGTGACGATTATCTGAACCGGTCCTGGGCTTCCCCTAGGTCGACTCAGCCTCAAATGATTACCTGGTGCGGTGGGTAGTAAACACCGCCACTGGGGAGACAAAGGCGGCCGGGAGTGGTGCTGGCCACCCACCCCCTCGTGCGCCGTGCTCGCTAACAGCACTTGCCCCGATGGTCTGATAAAGGCTAGACGGGGGATCTTTGTCCTTGTACTTTCATCCACCGAGCTCAAAACTGTTGTCAAAGTATCATTCTTTTCATAACCGATTTGCTATCTCGATGCACACATCCCTCCTCTATACTGTGTATGCCATGCCCAAGATGAATGCGTATAATGTGCACGTGTGTGTGTGCGAGTTTGCGTGTGCCTTCAGTGTAACCACTTGTTTTCTCTAGATATATAATTACACGTATAACCCCCCCCCCCCCTTTCGCAATGTAATCAACGCGTCGATGGCGCGTTATTGGGTTCGTCGTACACTAAAGAGAGCACGCATCCTGGGCTCCGTCACTTCCCGCAAGCCTCCTCTCTCTCTCTCGCTCTCTAAAAATGCCGCACATTCAACGTCTTCATTCCATTTCTTTTTTTAACTAAATACCGAAACGGTTAGCTGAACGTAATTTTCCCCTAATTCACTCCCACGCCACCCCCCCCCCCCCGCCTCTTTATCTTAGCGTTAGAGTGCCGTGTTGCATCTGTCTGTACGCGAATGGGAATTATGCATTTACTAACATCACATCGGTGCCAAAAAGAGTCCACGTTAATTTCCGTGAGTTCACCCAACACACACGCACACAAAGGGCGCTCTTATTTCATAGTGGCCCGTTTCTAAAATCGCAGCTCCCCCACCCAACCCACCCCACCCTCGGATAAAAATGGAGTTGTCGGATTCAAGTTGCAGGTCCCGCTCCAATAAAGAGAACCAGTTGGAAGAAAAGGGGAAATAAGGAGGAAACAAAAACACAAACCCGGACAATTTACGCATTTCCTCGCAATTGCCCCGCCGGCCGGCGTCTGTGAGAGGCGTCGCAGACTCCGTCAGCAGCGATTCCTCAACGGCGGCTCCGCGAGGTTCTTAGACCGCTTCCACTCAGCGAAGACCTCGTGCGGCAGGAACGGCGGTGGGCAATGATGAGGTTCGCGAAAGGGGGAGCAATTTGGCAGCGACCCCCACTTTTTTTGTTGTTGTTGCAAACTTTGTTAAATTTCTCCCTCAGTGCCAATTGAAAGAAAAAAAAACCACGCGCACAAATGATTGCTTCTGCCATTTTAACCTAATCAACAACGCCCCGTGTGAGTCCCGAGCATGCTTGACTCGAGAGGGTTGGTGGGCTGTCAATTCCAAGTAGTTACAGCAAAGTTTGGTACTTGTACGTGCGCATGTTTTATTTTGTGTTACTCTGCGTCCATAATGCCACGCCGCCGTCGCTGTTTGGAGGGAATAAGAATGCTGGTCTCGGTTTATTGTTTTTTGGAAGGTGTGCCTGGGTTCAATTCCCAGTCAAGGACGCTGAAGCCTTGGCTGAGATTTGTCTTTACTGCTGCCTGCGAGTCGCTAAGTAATAGCTATTGAGCGAGCGTCAGAGAGTGTGCTGCAGTGCATGCTGCAGTGCGTGCTTGGTTGGACGAGGAGAAGGGAGAGAGTGGGGATTGCAGGCCATTCATCATCACGCGTCTAATGCGGCGGACGGACGACATCTGCGGACAAAGCCAAGGTGCATGCAGGGGAGTGGAGTGAGATGAGAGGGGAGAGGTAGGATAATTCATGGAGGGAGTAGAGTGAGATGAGAGGCAGGAGAGTGCGTAGAGGGGAGTGGAATGAGATGAGAAGGGAGAGGTGGGAGAGTACGTGGAGGGGAGTGGAGTGAGATGACAGGGGAGAGGTAGGAGAGTGCGTGGAGGGGAGTGGAGTGAGATGAGAGGTAGGAGAGTGCGTGGAGGGGAGTGGAGTGAGATGAGAGGGGAGAGGTAGGAGAGTGCGTGGAGGGGAGTGGAGTGAGATGAGAGGTAGGAGAGTGCGTGGAGGGGAGTAGAGTGAGATGAGAGGGGAGAGGTAGGAGAGTGCGTGGAGGGGAGTGGAGTGAGATGAGAGGTAGGAGAGTGCGTGGAGGGGAGTAGAGTGAGATGAGAGGGGAGAGGTAGGAGAGTGCGTGGAGGGGAGTGGAGTGAGATGAGAGGTAGGAGAGTGCGTGGAGGGGAGTGGAGTGAGATGACAGGGGAGAGGTAGGAGAGTGCGTGGAGGGGAGTGGAGTGAGATGAGAGGTGGGAGAGTGCGTGGAGTAGAGTGAGATGAGAGGGGAGAGTGCGTGGAGGAGAGTAGAGTGAGATGAGAGGGGAGAGGTGGGAGAGTGCGTGGAGGGGAGTAGAGTGAGATGAGAGGGGAGAGGTGGGAGAGTGTGTGGAGGGGAGTTGAGTGAGGTGAGAGGGGAGAGGTGGGTGAGTACGTGGAGGAGAGTGGAGTGAGATGAGAGGAGAGAGGTAGGAGAGTGCGTGGAGGGGACTAGAGTGAGATGAGAGGGGAGAGGCAGGAGAGTGCGTGGAGGGGAGTGGAGTGAGATGAGAGGGGAGAGGTAGGGGAGTGCGTGGAGGGGAGTTGGGTGAGATGAGAGGGGAGAGGTGGGAGAGTACGTAGAGGGGAGTGGAGTGAGATGAGAGGGGAGAGGTGGGAGAGTACGTGGAGGGGAGTAGAGTGAGATGAGAGGGGAGAGGTAGGGGAGTGCGTGGAGGGGAGTTGGGTGAGATGAGAGGGGAGAGGTAGGGGAGTGCGTGGAGGGGAGTTGGGTGAGATGAGAGGCAGGAGAGTGCATAAAGGGGAGTGGAGTGAGATGAGAGGGGAGAGGTGGGAGAGTGCGTGGAGGTGAGTAGAGTGAGATGAGAGGGGAGAGGTGGGAGAGTGCGTGGAGGGGAGTGGAGTAAGAGGAGAATGCATGGAGGAGGGGGGGGGGTCGCACCGTGGGCTAATTTTGGTGGGATAAAATGTGAGTAACCCCTCCCAACTTCTTTCCCCAACCATTTAGCGATCATGGAAGAGTAGAGCAAGTAGAGAGCCCCTTTAAAAGGTGGTAGATACATAATGAAATGTTTGCCACATAAACACAATATATATTGGTCTGTCGGCCTATTGACCATCCAGACTTTATGTTAACCAGCAGCATTCCTCTAAACACACCAACTCTGAACTGGTTTCTGAGGCTCATTAGCAGATCCAGGTGTGCTAAACAAATGCTGCTGGTTTACCAGACGTGATTGGCAAGTACCCCGTGCTGTCATGGAAATAAAAAAGAATATAGATCTATTGCAGTGACGTGTTTTTGGTTAATGCAATCCATGAAAAAAGGAAATGCTATTCCCAGACATTATTGTTGTGTCAGCGTGCAGGCGCGCGCACGCTGACATGCGCACGCACATGTACCGCTCTGTTTAAATGACAAATACCCCTCGCGTTGTTGAGGCAGCCAGCCAGGGCAGATAGTTCATATCAGAGGCAGAGGGTTGCATAATTCTGCACTTATCTCTCATGGCCCCTTTCTGTGAGATAGAGCAAATGGCAACAAATTGAGGGCCATCAAAAACCGCTGATACTGAGCCTGTGAAAGACCAGGCGAAGTAATGAGTAAACCCTGCAAGGGAGGGGAGCATTATCTACGCGTGAGGTGGGGGGGGGGCAGTAAGCCTTCTTGTGCACCTATTGTACATTGTAAAAGGGAAATGAGTAATATGGATTATAATAGCTTTTATTTTCGATGGAGCGGAGGTGCAAGTGTTTTTCCCACGAAGACGTGGCAAGGCTGAGTTCGATTCCCGGCAATGGCTATAATTATATGATTAGTGCTGAGTGATGTTTGAGCCGATGTCGGCCTTCTGCCTTTGACCAATCCACACTGACCCGTGTGATGAAGAATGGACAAACAAACTCCACGACCAGCACGGCATGCCTTCATCCAGCAGTGGAATCATTAAAGGGATTACATTAATTTAAATTGGGTTATTTTCAGTTATGTATATATTTTTTTCATTTGTCTTGATATTTAACAAATTCATGCATTATTTCTAATTTCTATTTATCATCAGCAACCACCATCAATCAACTGCTGGACTAAAGCCTCTCTAAGCCATCTCCATCTCTTACAATCTTTGATTCATATTTCGATTAAATCAAGATTTTCATAACCGCCATTTGAGAAGTATTCAGATTTTGTTTATTATTTTCAATTTATACAACATCCGTTTTTTTATATATACGAATACAACCGCTTATTTAATGAGAGCATCTCGCAAATCTTGCGAAAAATAACAAAACAACAATTTAAAAAGATAAAATTTCACTGAAAAAAAATGTCAAAGTACACCATTGCCACCTGCCGTCGTCACGGTTAAGTCACGTACTCCACTGCAGTGATGGACGCGTGCCAACCCTCACCCCTTGAGAGCCGTTCACGGTTTTTGTTTTGTTCAATTTTACCGCATTTAAATTTCGTCTGGCCACTGCAGGCATTCCTCCGTGGTCCTGGGCCCCCATTCCTCAGCGACTGCTGCTGTGGTGTGGGGGTCCCTCCTTGCCCGGCATCACCGGGCAATCTTTCAACATCGGTCAGTTTGATTGCGTATTATTTTTCCCGCCGTCAAATCCGCGGGGACAAAATAGAGAGAGCTGAATCATTACTCACGGCATATCAATATGACCAACTCCGGCATTCCTGGGAGTTTAAAAATGGAAAGTCCCTCATGGTGCGTCGGTGAGGGAGAGAGCATTATTTAGCATCCGCAGGATACTAAATCTGGAAAAAGCGTTGTGGGGATCCGGTGACGGCCGTTTATATTAACCGTGCTCAATTCTAGTGTCCGCGTGCTTGAAACAAATAAGTGGAACTGATGGGAAACAGATTTTTGTCAACATTTTTTTTGTTATCAAACTCCCCCCCCCCCCTCCCCTGGTTTCGTGGCAACAAAGCAAAGCAATAATGGCTGCTCCGCATCTCACCTGGGCTCCTTCTTGTTACACGTGGCCTGGGCGGCAATGGTCCTCTGGCTGGACACTCTCCAGAAGCTGGTGGTCAATTGGAAACAGCTTCTGGTGGCAGGGAGGGTTGTCGTGGTGAAGCGAGAAGGCCTGGCGCCACGCGGCATTACGGGACTGCAGATATCAGTGCCGCCCTTGCAGCCTCCTTTATTTGCAGGTAAATGCTGGGCCCCTTATGGATTTTGCCATTCAGTGGTGGTACCAGTAAAGTGTTATGACTTGTCATTGGACAGGGAGCATGATTAACGATTGGGGCAAGTTTTCACGGATTCGCACGCACCTTTCCAACGATTTCAAGACGCGGATAAGCATTCGTATATATATGTTTCAGTTATCATGAAGTGGGCTTTGTACTTGGGAATAATTTTGTCATCCAATTATGACCGTGATGCTGTTATGCGTAACTGTGTCCACCTTTCTTGATAGGGGAGAAACAATCATCTAATACATCGTCGTCGGACATTCGGACAAACCGACTTTTCTGTCTACGCTGGGGTGGTGATGGTGATAGTGCATTCAGTTTGCTGTACCATTGGTCCATAACTGTAACCAATCACATTCGAGGTGATACCCCATGTGCCCTCGCAGGATTGTTTTTTGACCGGGAGGTTACCTACTTTGTGGAACTCCCAATGGCCTCGAGTGATGGCCAGAAGATCAGTTCAGCGGAACTGATCCGTCTTGCCCACGACGACCCCAATTCAACTCTGTGAATGACAAAAGGGCTGAGACGACGTGGCCACTCTAACGTGGCGAGGAATAAACGCCACCGCGGGCCGGTTTCTTCCTCGCGAGGGCTCGCAGTGCGGTGCGGTCATTCACGTTCCTCGCCGCCATCGCCACGCGCCTCGGGGAGGCCGTATATATGGAGAGGACTGTGACCTATGCACTATGGAGACTGCCAGAGGCATGTGACGGCAGCGAACATTGAAGGTTGTACTGTACCGATGTGTGCTCACGGGGAAGATACCGGTCTGCAGTTACAATACACTTTACGTTTATACGGCGTCTGCCAGACGATGTACAGGGGGCAATGAAATAAAATAACGAAACGCACCTGAGGACAAATGAGTCTTCAGTCTTCACCTGAACAAGGGCCCAAGTGTCTCAACCGCGCCTCGTTCAAGAGGAACAGAATTCCAGACGTTAGGAAGAGAAGCCCGAGAAAGGAGCGACCTCCCACGAAACGAAAGGTGACCGTGAGATTTGTAAGAAGCAGGCCTCTGTGTGTCTCTCTCTCTGCCGCCCCGTTCGTGACGGCCACGTTCTCCCAACTCTTTGAGCTGACGGCGCTCTTAACCGACTAGAGTGTTCACAATCAGCTCCTTTGAGGTGGCGGTCTGGATAGCGGGCCGAGGGTTTCTGTCCGTGCAAATTCTGCGCACACGCGCCCGTGCGCGTCGTAAACAAAGAATCCAACGCAGATGCACAGACAAAAGCAGGCACGGCACGTTTAGCGTGCACAGGTTGAACTGCGCGAGCGTTGAGGGCGAACACGCTCATTCTTTTTTGTTGCCATTGGCTTCCGGTTACCGAACGAACACATTACAAGGTCGCACTCATTGCACACAAAGTGCTTGCCAGAAAATGAAGCATAAAACCTTGCTGCTGGTCTCGTCATCAGAGAGCATAAACCATCACGCGAACTCCGCTCAGCCTCGCAGCGGCGGCGTTTGGTTGGCCACGGCGCGCGGCGCTTTCAGATGCGCTTTTGCGGCCGTCTGGAACGCTCTTCCTTCCGGTATTAGGAATCCACTAGAGCTATGCGCTTTTAAATCGTCTAGAAAGCTAATTTGTTTATAAATGCTCTTTGTGTTTAGTTTGTTGTCCTTCTCCCTGCACCTCCGATTAGCCACGGTTGGCTACGTACGGCGTGAAAGAAGTGAAACGTGCGTGCATTAAGGGCAACGTGGCACACCGTTCTCTCCCTCCCATAGCCGCGATCACCACGCCGAATACTCGAGTCGCGTTTGGCTGAGCCGACCAGACAAAAGCGAAGGCATCCACACATTGAGCTTGCACATGCTGCTGCTGTGGCGTTTCCAATTAGCGAGTGCCTATGAATGGCAGCATAGCACACAGCAGAGGTGGCATGTCAAGCACAGTACATTTGTTTCCCACTGCTGATGCTGGCAAAAAGAAAATTGTTGGAGTCAGCCTAGGCGAGGCGCGGTCCGGGTTCAGGTACAAAACAGCACGCGTTAGCGAACGGCACTTTTACAAGTTTCGTGGAAGTCTAGAAACTGTTTTATACAAGGCTGGCATGCAATTTCCTACCCTTGCAACCCGTGTTACACAATGTTTAACAGTCGCATTGCTCCTTCTTTGCTGCTGCTGCTGCTGCTGCACTCTGAGTCTGGAACTGCCTCTCTCCAGCCCACAGTGCTGTCGACTCCCTGCCCTGGTTCAAGTTCAGGCCAAAGACTTCCTTGTCCCCCTTATATGAAGTTCTTCTAACCACACGCCTGTAATCCAGCACTATGGAGGCCAAGGTTTGGTGGATCACACAATTGTTCCAGTGGGTGTCAAGGTGGTATACTCTGGTTCATCACGCAGTAAACCAACTACGTGGACACCACATCTCTTCCGTCTGTACGCGATAGAGTGTTTCCCCCTCGCACGCCACGCGGGTTTCCTCCGGGTGCTCCGGTGTCCTCCCACACAACTCGCTAATTGGTCAACAACACCTCAAGATATGAAGAGGAGCGCAGAGCTTGGGCAATTGTTGGTGGCGGCTCGCCGCGTGCGTGGCTCCCTTCTCGCTCGTATGTGGCTCCTCGCGCCTCCGAGTCGTTCTCCCTCTTCTCTTCGAGAGCGAGCGAATTCTGCGCGCGTTAAAAGTCGAGCATCGTAATTATGATAAACATCTCCCCTTTGACCCTGCAATCGTGCTTGCCCCGTTTTCTGCGGTGCCTCGAGAAGGAGCCGCTACGTACAGACGCATCTCCTGGGTGGAAATAACACGAGGTGGATTGTTCCAGCTGGATTTGGAATAAAAGATCATTCATACCAGGAAAAGCAACTATTCATCATCTAATTGACTAAAATAAATTCTTACAATCGCGATATATGTGTCGACACTTGCAAATGAGAATATATTATTTCCAAGCATATGCTAATGTGTAAGCTAATGCTACCTTGAGGCTAATGGGGTGAACAAGGCTGTACAAACTCGGCAACAAGAAGCCATTCAGCCGAGACGTTAAAAACGAGACAATTTGAAACCTGAATCGAATCATGACCTCAAAAATGTGACAATTCATTAGCTCGCCTCTGGGTGGGTGAGTGGATGATTGGTTGGGTGGGTGGGGTGGGTGGCGAGATGGGGTGGGGTGGGGTGGGTGGATGGGTACGTGGATGGGTGGGTGAGTGGTTTGGTTGAGTGGGGTGGGTGGGAAGGGTGAGGTGGATGGGAAGGGTGAGGTGGGTCAGGTGGGCGGGTGGGAGAGGTGGGAGAGGTGGGTGGGTGGAATGAGGGGGGCAGGTAAATAATTGCATGCCGAATGCAAACCCTTTTAGGTGTCACTTGTTAGTTGCCTTGTCAGATGTCCAAGTGTCAGTCTATTTACCGCAGCACTTTTTTTTCTGATCAGCCTGCTGAGGACATCGAGCTTCCAGCTGTCACGGCAGAGGGGGGCTGGCAGACGCAGGCGTTCAAAATGCATCATCTCTCAAGATTCGTGTTTCTCTCCTCAAGCCCCGTGAAAGTGTGCCCCGATTAGTGGGCGCTCTGCTGTGTCCGCGTCAACACAAAACCCCTGGCAAGTGTTCGCGACGGCTGCTGCTGATTTTGGTCTTCCCTATTTGAAAACAAACAAAAAATAAAAATAATCACAAACCCGAATGCGTGACACGTCGCCCCGAGGCTTAGCGCTTTTTTTTGCCAAAATGCTTGTCAAAGATAAAAGATAAAATGCCACCAGATCAGCTCGTATAGCGCCCCTTTATAAGAAAACCTTCTAGATTTATACCTGACGGGCGAAGGCAGGCTATGTAAAGCCAAATTGAAAGCAGTGGCACCGCGTGTGCTATTTGCTAAAACCGTCGCAGTGGGATAGGGTGTCAGAATGGATAGTGTGCCAAACTGCTTTAGTGGTGATCAGTAAAGAGGATTGTTTTTTTTGTTATTATCTTGTCAAGCCGCTGACAAACATTTATTTTTTTGTTTATGGGTTGCTGAAGTAGCCGAAATCCATTTAGAATTCTGGGTTGCCGGTTGTCGTTTTTCAATTCTGGAACCTTTGCCTGGAGTCATTTTCCCTCACTGTCTTTTGATAAGCGCATCATGAAGTCGTGAAGGTTTTTTTTTTTGCCCGATATAAAACTACGTATCCATCTTTCCCGTAGCATATGGAAGAAAAAAAAACAATTCTGCCTCTGAAATATAAAACATTGAACACTTGAACTGGAATAGCATTAAACAGGAAAAAGTGAAAAAAATAACTTGTTGAGTTAACGAGTTCCCCAGAAAGTTGAGGAATGGTTCAAAACACTATTTTTCTAAGCCAAAAAATTATAAATCTTTTAAATCGCATTATATTGATTCGGGGGCAGCGGTGATGGAGTAGTTAGTTTGCACACTGTGCCAAGAACACGGAGAGTCAAGTTCCAATCGCGGTCACGGCTACCATCAGTGGCAAGAGACACATTACAGCTCTGCTGAGACACTCCGCTCCCTCCCCACGCCCCCTCACAGACTCGCAATGGCCTGGTATGGTGAAATATGGTCAAACAACCCCCATGGCCAACCATGTATGGGGATTATTCTTCTTGGTTCTTTCGGTAAAGTCACGTAGAATGGAAATAATAAAATAATAAAAATAAAACATAATAAAATAATAAAATATTTCTCTGGTGAGAATTGTTTTATTATGTTTTATTTTTATTATTTTATTATTTCCATTCTACGTGACTTTACCGAAAGAACCAAGAAGATGAATCCCTGCAGTCACGAAAGCTTTAAATCGAAATTTAAAACTGTATGGGGATTCCGTCATCATTCAGCTGAGGATTGACACAACAGGACACAGTCTTCCTATCGATATATTAGACTGACAGAAAAATACTTTTAACATTTGCCGAATGTTCTATATTCTAGTTTTCAATCCATGTTGTTTGACCGCAGACATGATTACTTAATAATTCAAATTTCGGAATGAAAAAAAAATAAACCTCTTGTACTTTGTACCATTGGTGGAAGGGTACAGTACACGACCATACTTCACCACGCTGGTGATGACGGGTCGGGGAAGACGTCCGCCTGTAATGCGGAACGCAGTACTCCACCCTCGTGAGCCCCCTGGCCTCCAGGGCTAGCCCAGCATGCGTCCACGCAGCTCAGACGATGCCCCATTATGAGGCTGTTTCCCTGTCGAAAGTCATCCCGAACAACATACATCATCATCAGCAGCAGCAGCAGCAGCCATGGTCAATCCACTGCTGGATCTACGCCTCCCTAAGCCGCCGCCGAGACATCTCAAGATCCTGCAGACGCGGCAATCCACGCGACAGCCTGCACGTGGGCTCATTTCATCGCTCCATCTCCCCCACGGACGTGCTGATGGACACGTCGCATCATTATCCTCGACTCTTCCAGTGACATGCCCTGACCAGGCTCCCACTTCCTGCACATTATGTTTATTGTTGTTATTATTAAATATGCATTGTTGTATGAAGTAACTACTTCAGCAGTTTTTTGCTTGCTGTGGTTGTCCCACCTGATGACGGTTGCTTGTGTTGCGATCGAAACGTCGTGATCGATCATTATTTGTCTACCTACGTGACTTTACCGAAAGAACCAAAGAGTATGGATTCCTGCAGTCACGATTTATAAAGCTGCTTAATTATGTTACTATTTTACTTTTTAACTATGTGTGTATGTATTTAATGGATTTTTAACTTCTTTCGCAGTACGTAGCTAATTGTGCTAATCGGAAGTGCGCGGAAGGACAACAACCTAAACACAATCAGCAGTTCTAAAGAAATGAGTTTTCAATCTAGATTATTGGATTTGCTACGTATATTGTATATGCTTCTTACAATACTCTATGATAACTCATGTTGTAACTATGCTACTATTACGCCACGGTGATGTACCATGATGCATCTTAAATCTAGATTGAAAGCTCACGCTCGAGGATGGCCGGTGTTTAGTGTCGCTCTGCGGAGAGACGAGAGCTCTTGTTCAGCTCGCGTGTTGCCACCGGTCACGTGTTTATCCAGGCCAGTAGGTGCCCCATGGTCCGTGTCTCACGCCGGCCACGGGTGTCAAGGCAGGACGAGAAGAGAGATGTGTAGTCCGGGTGGGGGGGGGGGGTACATTAGGCCCAGCGTCTCGATGGCGACGCAGATCCACGCCAAAAATAAGAGGGAAAAGAAGCCAACCCGGCACTGCGGATTCCACTTCCGTCTCGGACCGCGTGGCGCACCCAGTGCCCAAGATCTGCGGATCTACAGTTGGAGTCCTCAGCCACCTCAAGAGCCACCACCAGACCCGATGGAAGTCGTCCTCGAACCACCCTGAGGGACTGACGAAGACCACGTCGGCATTGCGCAAGAGGTGCGGCCCATAGAGTCGCATGCAAGACAAGCCGCTCCAATGGGAAGGTGCTGGCATTTGAGCTCAGGAGTCTGAGGCCTGTGACTCTGTAGGTCTCTAGGTATCTAAGAGTGGATGGTGGGGGACTGTCAGGGCAGAGCTATGGGTCTCTGTGTGAGTCTATAGGTCTCTATGTGACTCTGTAGGTCTCTAGGTATCTAAGAGTGGATGGTGGGGGACTGTCAGGGCAGATCTATGGGTCTCTGCGTGAGTCTATAGGTCTCTATGTGACTCTGTAGGTCTCTAGGTATCTAAGAGTGGATGGTGGAGGACTGTCAGGGCAGATCTATGGGTCTCTGTGTGAGTCTATAGGTCTCTGTGTGAGTCTATAGGTCTCTATGTGACACTGTAGATCTCTAGGTAACTAAGAGTGGATGGTCGGGGACTGTCAGGGCAGATCTATGGGTCTCTGTGTGAGTCTATAGGTCTCTATGTGACACTGTAGGTCTCTAGGTAACTAAGAGTGGATGGTCGGGGACTGTCAGAGCAGATCTATGGGTCTCTGTGTGAGTCTATAGGTCCCTATGTGACTCTGTAGGTCTCTAGGTATCTAAGAGTGGATGGTGGGGGACTGTCAGAGCAGATCTATGGGTCTCTGTGTGAGTCTATAGGTCCCTATGTGACTCTGTAGGTCTCTAGGTATCTAAGAGTGGATGGTGGGGGACTGTCAGAGCAGATCTATGGGTCTCTGTGTGAGTCTATAGGTCCCTATGTGACTCTGTAGGTCTCTAGGTATATAAGAGTGGATAGTGGGGGACTGTCAGGGCAGATCTATGGGTCTCTGTGTGAGTCTATAGGTCCCTATGTGACTCTGTAGGTCTCTAGGTATCTAAGAGTGGATGGTGGGGGACTGTCAGGACAGATCTATGGGTCTCTGTGTGAGTCTATAGGTCCTTATGTGACTCTGTTGGTCTCTAGGTATCTAAGAGTGGATGGTGTGGGACCTTCAGGACTGTCAGGACCTTCAGGACTGTCAGGGTAGATCTATAGTTCTCAGATTTCAGACAGTTACTCAAACCTATTGAATTTTCGATTTGTATAATGGGCATTCAAATTCTGCACACTGAGATTTGCTTAGCTCCTGCAAGATGGTATGAGAAGGTTACCCGCGTGCGGGCATATTCAATTGATTTTATTAACCCGGAAATATTTTCCCGGTTAATTTATTGTAAAAATTATACGGCTGGAATGCTGAATAAATTACAGGTATGGCTTTTTTTTTTGTTCAGCATTGCTGTTTGCCCCTTGGCTTTTTTTTTCTTCATCTTTGTTCGTTAAATTATAACACTTGAACATGATTTGCAATTCATGTTCACGGTCTCTCTCGTGACCTGGCCGTGGCACAGGTCATGATTCCAGCTGTAAATTACGTGCATAGAACAAAAGATTATATTTCAATTCGGAGTATTTCTTAACGCACAAGAAATCGAGCGTTTTTTGGCCATCAGGGCATCAATTCAAGAAAGAGATTATCCTGAATACTTTGGCAAGGCAGACATAGTAAAAAATAAAATTGCCATCTCCCACTTTATTATTTTTACTACTACTTAAGTGTGGTAGTGGGGTTGGGAGTGGGGGTCAATCGGGTGAAATATCAGCGGCAGAACGTGACATTTCAAATGCGCGCTGACTTGCAGTGCACGCGCGCCTCTCTAATTGACGCGGCGGTCGTATCGAGAAGAGCTGAGCCCTTGTCGCGAGAGCCCTGTCCCTGGCACATTCGTCAACGCACAAATTGCAGAGAGCCCCGCACGGTCGGTGGAGGGGGGTGGCGGCGCGGGGAGGAGAAGGAGGGCGGGGAGGGGAGTGTGGCGCACGACCGCCAATTATACACGGGGCTCAGCCTCTTGCATTGACGGGGAACCGAACGTCGCCACCGCGGGTTCTCCGGTATCACCGCCGCGTAGATCCCCGCAACTTGCGGCCAACGCTCTCAAGTTTACCGAGACAGGAGCGCGGCGCTCATTCATCATCATGCAAACATCGAGGCACTTTCAGTTCGAAGAATTGGCGCTCACTCGGCGCGGCTTGTTACGGTTTATTAAATTACCCCGGTTTATATTTTTTGTGTGTGCGTCCCTTTACTCCGTTGCCCTGTCGCCGTTTTCCCGTTATTGATTTCCCCGGCGAAAGTGAATGTTAGCGGGCAAGCGTCTGACGAAGCGGAGATGCGCGTGGGGTAGATGCAACTTTGCGTCCCGTTGTTCGGCACAGGCCATTAGGCGCGTGAGCAACCGTGAATGACTGCTGTTTACCGGCGTTGTCGCGAGCTTCTTGAGCGGCCGTCAAACGCAACGGGCACGTCTAATGGACATTCGTTATTTTTCGGCAACAAGGTACGGATTATTGAAGTCAGGAACTGAAGCATAATTTTGGAAATTTGATTAAATTACGTGACAGGCCCTCGTTCAAAAATGGCTTTCCGATCATCGCTTTCATTTAGTCACAAATTGTGGCCTGAGGCAATGCTGAGACAGCATCATCATCTACAATTTGGGGAATATTTTCCAAACATTGAGCTTTTTAATAACATGGATTTACCCCTTTTTTCTGGCAACAAAACTGAAACCTTTTTACAAGAATTCATGTCTCTGGTCGAGCACCAATTGGGTCGAGACTCAAAAGAAAGCCGTCAATGCATATATTATCACAGTGTGTTTTTTGTTTGCATTTTGACTGCAAGTATTGTGGTTAATACAGACATGAATTCTTGTCAAAAGGTTTTAGATTTGTTGCCAGAAAAAAAGAGGAAAAACTCTATTATTATATTTTGGTACTGGCAAAGGAGGTCTAATGATATTGAGCTTTTTTAAAGAGATGCCATTTCACTCTTTGCCTTTATTACATAAACATTGCAAGCAGAGAAAGATAAAGAGAGAGAGAGGCAATGAGAAAAAGCTGACTATTTGTGAAAAATTTAAAATCCATGATGTGATAAAGCAAAAGTCATACTGTGAAACGATCTAGTCCACACCATAGAAATGTGGAATTTCCACCAACGGAATTGCTCACTGTCCCACACTCGTTTGAGCCAGAAGGCACTTGTCACTTGTGCGCTGTTGGTATTTTGAAGCGTAGTTGATGTTTGTATTGGACTCTGTGATGTTTTACTGAACTGCATTGTGTTACCCGTGACTCACAAAGATTTCTTCAGAAACGCCGGCGATGGCAGAAATTGTATTACTCTTTTAATCCTTCGCCTCTGCAACTGTTTCTGTTTGTGGACTAAATTGTGGCCAAACAAAAACTAATCAGCCACAAATCGCAGCGTGGGCTGCGAAAACCAAAGCGCTATGTGGATATTATCTGTAAAAAAAAAACACGTAAAAACTACTGTGCCCGTGAAATGTTGGAATCTTTCATAAAACATGTGGTTATTTCATCACGAGTTGGACCAGAATGAACAGGAAACCCGGTGGCCCAGGTAGATCACACGTCTAATGCATCATGAAATGGTAGCGCACAGTCTGAACGCAGGCAAGTGCTGTAGGCTCAGGGAGAGCTCAGCCGCGCCGGCGTGTTCTGAGCCACGGCACATATGAAATTCCTGGTCAATCCCCAGTGCAAATAGACACTCATATACATGCATATACATATACTCGCCTGCGCGCACGTGCGCGTGAGATACAGTGTAGGATGCGAGGAACGCATGAGAGTGGTTTCCCTGCAGGGATGTGGAGAGAAGGGAAACATTCGTGAAAATACGGAGACATTGAAGACATGAACGCTGAACTAGGCGGGGATTTGCCAGGCATTACACAGCAATGCACATCATTTATGGCTCTCCTGTGTGCATTTTTCTCTCCGCTGACATTTATCAGATGCCCATAAAAACACGTAATTGGAACGAGTGCGTAACATAACAAAGCATTGTTTAAGAATCTGTTGACGATTCACATTCTGTATACAAATAGTTTAGACCGCATATGATGTATTTTTACATATATTGTTAATAATATTAAGCAACTTTGTCAATCCACTGCTGGATGGAGGCCTGGTGTGACCACACTTCCACACTGACCACGCTCCGCACTGGCTGATGTGCCTTGGTGAAGTCGGGGACCTTGGACTGATTCCCTTACCACTCGCACACTGATGTTAGCCATGGTTCCAAGCACAGTGTGCTAACCACTATGCCACCACTCTCTCCAATACATCTGTGATTAATGCGAGAAGATTTTTTTTTGCGTTCGCCATTCCCTTTTTTCGTTTGCATTGAAGTGTTGAAGTGAATATAGCCCCCTTCTAGTGGCTACGGGGATCACATAAACCAAATACGTATGGCATATATATACAAATGGAAACGATTGTTTTTTGCACACGCAAGGTGTAAGGATCAATGTTAATCGACGAGTCTATAATAACGATGACACCTCTACCACGCAGCCAGGCCATGGGCCATCAGGACAATGGCCGGTGGCCAAGACGAACCACGTGTCAGGAGCTCGATGGACGCTTGCACCGTGCGACCTTGGGAAGGCTTCATCCAGCAGTAGACAGCTAATGGCTGACTGTGCCGATGGCAGTGCTGGGTGGTAATACCGCCGTCTCATTCACAGGCAGGATCATTCCCTGGCGGTGGCAGCAGCAGACCCGTCGAGGCCACCGCATTCCCGCGGAACCGCTAATCAAATGTGAGTCCGCTATTTGTGCCGCGCCAAACGTTACCTTTCAAGTTACGCACACACTGAAATAATAAGCGACTTTTAAACGAACCAAGGCTGTGCAGTTTCCAAACGTCCTGCTTGTCTAAACAGAGGTAGTGGGGGGGGGGGGG
Source organism: Lethenteron reissneri (assembly GCF_015708825.2). NCBI lineage: Eukaryota > Metazoa > Chordata > Hyperoartia > Petromyzontiformes > Petromyzontidae > Lethenteron > Lethenteron reissneri. The sequence continues at coordinate 1,525,956 of NC_083823.1, read as the reverse complement.
ATTTTTGTTGTTGTAAAGGGAAGTGGTTGGGTGGTGGTGGTGGCGGCGGCGGAAAGAAATGTGAGTTCATTATTTCTTTCACCAATTGTTTTTCTCCTCCTCCTCCCCCTGTAGAGTAGCAGCTGAGGCTGAGATCATTTGTTAGCGGCGCCGGGGATAACCCCGAGACGAGCGGTGACTGTGGGGCCGGGGAGCCATCCCCACGAGCCGCCTGCCGTGCCGACATCCCTCGCCTGGCAGCGGCAGGGTCGCCTCCCTCCCCCACACTCGCCCCTGAGCCCCTTCCTGATCAAATAATTGCCGTGTTTTTCGACGTCCCCCCTTTGCCACCCCCCAACCCTCCCTTCTTGCCAGTTACAAATGCCAGCGGATTTAAGTGCGTCTGTGCATGATAACAGAACGGCAAAAATGGAACAAAGTAAATAATCAAAAATTGGCTAAAACTATTTTGGTGTTAATTTTGTAAAAAAATAATCCACGTGGTTTTTGTGTGCCACTTACTGAAAGATCCATTTACCGTAAGTTGTTCATTCGTAAGTGTTTGTGGGGTTTTATTTTTTTGCTTCAAGGAGCCATTCTTCGAGCAGACGAAGGTCTCGTTTTGTTTGTTGAAGCGAATCGAGAACGGGAAGGGACAAGTGGCACGTGTTCGCATGGCTCGAGGATGGCTCTAAGATATGCGCGCACCACACCCACTTAAAGGTACAACCCGAGATCCTGCGCACAAATACATTCTAAGTACCCGTCTAAAATAATACATTCTAAACGAACGGTTGTATGTATTGCCGTAGCAAAGAAATGCCTTTTAAACAATCCCACTCAATTGTCGACCAACGAATCATCACCTCGTGTGTTGTATTAAGTGGACGGCTCGATTTTTGTTGGGACGGACCTGTCATGGATTATTGATGCACATCTGAAACAAAGCTTGGTTGATCAGCAGTCCTCGTTCATCTGCAGATGGAGATCCAAGTAACTTGGTGCGGCATCCCACGCCGTCCGTGTCGCCTCCCTCTCTCAAATCAAGGTCGCGTTCACAATGCCGCTGCCGTAAACGGGACGTCATTGCCCTGGTTTTCCAAGCGATCCCAGATTTTTTTTTGAGGATGTCATTAAAAGGCAGATTCCGCAGCCCTGTGATTTGCATGCCGACGGCACTTTTGGAAAGTCCCTTCTATAGAGCATTTTGCTCCACTCGTCCACGCCGGCCAGATGGGATACCCACACTTTACCCCACCACACGTGACCTGACAATCGTAGAACTGTGGTAAACCCATCGATACTGCTGGGTGGACAGAGTTGGGTTGGTGGTGGTGGGGGGGACACCTCCATTGTTTCAACTGCTGAGATTTTCTCAGCTCATGCGTGCGGAAAAATTTCCCCGGTTACTATGTTGACATCAATTACGCACACAATGGCCCCTACATTGTTCGTTGCTGGAGGTTTAATTTGAAAACGGTTGTATAATACGGCACGCAACGTACATCTTTCAGTTGAAGAGCTCGCGACAATACTGTTTGTACAGAATTATGATAATGTACAAACCTCCACTGTGTCATTAATGAGGCTTTGTTTAACCATACTTCACCACGTACGAGAGTGGAGATGTGTGAAGAGGACGGGTGCCCAGCATCGGTCGTGGCCGGACTAAGCTAGTGCGGGGCCTGTAGCATGATGTTATAAAGGGGCCCTAAATAAATAAATAAACACACAAATATTAAAATACACATTTTTTACTTGCATAGTAAAGTAATTGTATTTTTTCCATTTGCTATACAACCAGATAATACGACACATCGCTAACCTTAAACACCCAGTCGTTCATAAAAGCCGAAGGCGGTATAGTACTATAGTAATAGAGCAAGTGCAGAATCACCCAACCGGACTTGATCGCTTGAAAGCATTTAGCGCGGGGCCCTTGAAAGTGCGGGACCCGTAGCATTTGCTGCTTTTGCTACTGGGATCATCCGGCACTGGGTCGAACCCAGGTGTCAAGGAGTCGGCGGCGCCGCGAGCGGACAGCTGTGCGCAGCGCTCCTCTCCTCTGTTTTTACACGCGGGACTGCACTATGATCGACAGAGGACTACGCTGGTAAGGCGATCGGTGGGGTAAACCGTGAACACCCTTGCCTGTTGTGACTCACGAGGCTTGCCTTGACACATTTGGCTAAATGTTCCCTTCAAAATAGAACAGAGCCCATCTCGACGCAGCACACTAATCGCTATAATTCTCACAGTCCGTGCGCCACGTGGAATACTTCATCCTAGAGCGCACATCCCAGCCGTGTTTGAAGCGCAGGCCGGACAAGGCAAGGCAACGCGGACGCGCTGGGCACAGAAGCCGATCGATTGAAACGCACAATATTTGTATGGCTGTCAAATCGTTATTAGACATTACAAGGGTCGTTGAACTTGTTGTTTAGATACGATGTAAATGTGCAGTGGACATGGACACGAAGCCTATAAAATGTGTAAATCATATTTATATGTATTGGGGGGATGGGGGGTGCGGTGACACAGTCGTTAAAGCACTGCGCTGTGAATGTGCTGAGCAGAGTTTGACTCCGGGCCGGGGCGAGCTCGACTTGACCCCCCCCCCCCTTCGTCACACGGGGTCACAAAAAGTCAGAACCCCCCCCTCAAATATGACGTCACAAAGCTCTGCCCCCCCTCCCCAAAAAAAAAACATGCTTCAAATCGCTTTAAACTATTGTCATTGTAGTGCGTATTTAATGTGGCGCTGCACTCTGATGTTGTAGGAGAAAATATGTATTTGAAAGTCGATTTTATTAAGTAGAACGTGTTGTCTATATTTATTTAAAGTTGCGCATTTTGATGTGACGTCACATTTCTCACCCCCCCCCCACCCCTCGTCACACATCGTCACAAATGTCTGACCACCCCCCCCGCCCCTAGGTGCGTGACGTCATTTATGGACGGCCCCCTATCACCGACCCGCGCCGGCCAGCACGCTGCAGTATGGCTCAGCAACTCCACGTGGCCAACACGCATGGGGAGTCGTTCATCCAGCAGCGGATCGGCAAAGGGCTGTAAGCAAGAGTAATCGTAATAATTGTTTTTTTACCCTTTTATCTGGCAACAAAACTGACACCTTTTTTACAAGGAGTCATGTTTGCATTGACCACAATACCTGCAGTCGAAATGCAAACAAAAAACATAACTCTGATAATGTATGCACTGTCCTTGAAGTTGATTGGTCCACACCCGAGACAGCTTTCTTTAGAGCCTCGTCTCACATGGTGTTGGATCAGATGACGCCAAAAGGCGCACAACTCAAGGACAATGCACCATCAGAGTATGAGAGCTCGGGGTAAGCATTTACACCATTGGAACCTCATTTGCCAGTAGCAAAATATGATAATTGTTTTTTTACCCTTTTATCTGGCAACAAAACTGACACCTTTTTTACAAGGAATCATGTTTGCATTGACCACAGTTTTGTTGCCAGATAAAAGGGTAAAAACCCAATTATCATATTTTGCTGCTGGCAAATGAGGTTCCAATTGAGTAATCGTAATGTAGAGTAGAACCCCTCTTAACGACGGTCATTGGTTCCACGAAACGGGTCGTTGAGTGATTTGGTCGCGAAGCGAGTACAGGAAATACAGTTTAAAGGCGTAATTCGTTCCGATAGCATCGACATTTATCCTTTTTCAACCAAAACAAGTACTTTCTAATATTTAAACAACGGATAATAATACATAATAATGCATTGTAAACGCATAATATTATCAGAAACATGGTTAATCAATAAATTAATTAACAGTTACTGTACCTACTAAAGCCCGTCGTTAACAGGGAATTGGTCGGTAAGCAAACACATTGGGCTCTGTGGAGGCACTACAGTAATATACACTACACTATACACTACACTATGCACTACACTATGCACTGCACGACAATACACTACACTATGCACTACACTATACACTACACTATACACGACACTATGCACTACACTATATACTACACTATACACTACACTATACACTACACTACTATACACTACACTACTATACACTACACTATACACTACACTATACACTACACTACTATAAACTACACTATACACTACACTATACACTGCACTACTATACACAACACTATACACTACACTATACACTACACTATACACTACACTGCTATACACTACACTATACACTACACTATACACTACACTACTATACACTAAACTACTATACACTACACTACTATACACTACACTATACACTACACTATACACTACACTACTATACACTACACTACTGTACACTACACTATGCACTACACATTGGGCTTTATGGAGGCCCATCGTAAGCGATTAGTCGTTCACAGGGGTGGTCGTTAAGAGGGGTTCTACTTTGTATATACTCTGTAGTTTTTTTCTTCTCGACTGTATTAATCGCGATGAAATCAAGATGAGAGGGTGATGCCACTGAAAAAGCACATTGCATCCAGATGCATGGTGTGGTACACGGAGCTCTTGGTGAGACGGGCTTTCTTGGCACAGAAAACACATTAGCACATTAAAGGCAGAGCCGTTTCCAAACTAAACCACAGAGCTGAAATGTCCCTGGCTGAAAGCATGGGTAATGTAATAATTGTTTACAGCACACAAAAGTAACAGAATGAAGGGGTAATACATGGCGTGTTTTTGATGCTTTATTTTTTTGTATAATTGAGGGCAGGTACTATCGACAGACATGTTGCTCTATAAATAACAACGTTAACGTAATACAACTTAGACGGCAGTCAAGTAACACATTTCCCCAACAGTAAAAATAGCAAATGGCTTTGTTAAAACGGCTGCTTTCACCATCAAGAACATATATTGCTTCTTAGATTTTTCTTCTGCCAATGTGACAAATCCACTTAAGCACGTTGATGTCAATCGCCTGGCGGTGGTGACGACCCACGTGACTCGCGTGGCTCCAGGGTTGGTGGGTCACCACACACATTTGGCGAAACTCCATTCCCTGTGTGCGTCGAAGAGACGCCGTGGAGAATGTGGACCAGACGTCACCCGTCCCTTCTGCACGGGGATCGAGCGTTGCCACCTCGCACGCGCGGGTTTTCTCCCACACTTATCAAAACTAATCATTCGTTGGCTGAATTATTTTTGTTTATCCATGCGCGGCCGCCTCTGCTCCGCGTTTGCGGATTGCGCAGCGTTGTGCGGTGCGGTTGCATAAGTGGCGCTGATTTACACGTTGTAAAGCTTGAATTTGTAATTAAAATATTAGATTAATACATGTGATTAACATTGACTTTGGACTGGATGCAAGGTATTCTGGTAAGGATTTTATTTTTCTCTTTCTACCCGTTAGGAACATTTGGACCACAGTCATTCAATATGGTCCGAAAAGAGCACAACACGCTCAAGAATAACACTGTGGCCGTATTAGGCAGATGTGCTGTGAAGAAGGTTCGTTGCCCAAAACGTCGTCTATTATATGTTATTTCATTCAAGGCAGTGTTTTCGACAAATGTGTTCAGTTTTTTTTGGTGGATGTTGCATGCTATGACGTTTTATGAACCCACATTGGCCCGCACTGGGACACTGAGATCATTGGATGAAATTGCACCTCATGAATTTCAATGATTATTAATATTAATAACTGCCTAAGCCTACCGACTCAGTCTTCATACTCTTTTGCCAGAGCGTCCTGATAACTTTTCACACCTGACGACTGCCACGTGTTTCATAATTAAGTAATTTGCGATTAATTATTGATTGCAAATTTGGACCGTGGCGCTGACACAACATGAAGGGGCAGCATGCTCTTCTTAGACTGACGTCACAATGGGGCCGAGAGCATGTGGTGTCTCTACGGTTCATGTTCCCTCAAAGCGGTATTTACCGGGGCGGGCAGAAGGGTCCTAATCGCAACCCTCTGCAAGAAACGGTGAACGATGCTGCTACTGCTGCTACTGCTGCATCATCTCACCGCCAGAGAAACCATGCCAGAATGGAGTTGTGCTCATTAAGCAACTGATTGATCGGTTTTAATAATATTACAATTTTAAATGAGGTAGCAAATTTAAGATGTAAATGAGATGGATGAATTGTTCCTCGTGTGAGGAGACTGGCTTACGAGAAACATTTTCATTTCGATTGTTAATTTATTTATTTAAGAATATTGGCAACCTTTTTAAAGCTTGTCCTAAGTTGAAAGGTTTACGTTTAAAGGCTGACTGTCCAGTTAGGCTCGACATTTTCTCTCTCAATAGACACTATATATATAAATACATTCAATACAAACGTATCCCATTGCATGTTGAAGCTTAATGAGAGTGTTGAAGGTGACCAGTCTTATCACGAGGGTTTGCCACCACTCCGATGTTTGACCCGGTAAGTGTGAGAATTGGCATCTGGGTTCGGTTGGCAGCAGAAATTGATTCGTGCCCGAGGTTTGGCACCGGCTCTGCTGTGTAACGTCATTGCAGTAGACCGCACGGGTGTGAGAGACATACGGTTCGCTGCAGAATTACGTCGGGGCTTTGCTCTGTGTGGAAAAGGTGGCTTGCCCCACTTATTACTGAGATGTCAACCACCCACTCATCCACCAAACACCCACCAGCCAAGGGAAGTCTCTGCTATCAGCCACTCACCCCCTCCCCCCCCACACCCGGGCTATCCCCATTCTAACTCTGTCCTCCGCCACCTCGCGGCTCTCTTATCAAATTGTCCACCTCCAACAGCCCCCGGGCAACGCCTCGTTTCCGAGGCAGCCACCCGGAAAGTCGACACATCCCCCGGGGAATGCGGTCACTGATAGGCAGAACGTGCGCGAGATGGATGGCTTCACATTTCCTGCTTCATTTCCTTTAACACGCTGTCCCCCCCCCCCCGCTCGCCATCAGCCCCCCCCCCTATTGCCCCCCCCCCCCAATTGCTCACCCTCACCCCCCACCCCCGCTGACCGATCGGTCTAATTGTGGTGGCATTTTTAACGACAGCGCAATTGGCCCACGAGCCGCTCCTCCCTCAGCAACAACAAACGAACTGCTCCACTACTTGTTTGCTTGATTGACTTACACTTCCATTAGCGCTTAATTATAAATAATAATAATAATAATAACAATTCCGCAGATACATTAATGTGATGCAGGCTGTGGGTGGAGTGTCACGCCGTCGCAGGATCGACGTAACAATCTGGACTGCGCTTGGTGTTTCGTTTGTTGTCCTTTCCCCGCACCTCCGACGATGAGCTCGGTTGGCTGCGTACGGTGCGAAAGAAGTTCAACGTGCATCGTGAGAGGTGGTGGCCGATTTAGGAAGGTCTTCATCCAGCAGTGGACTGACCGTGGCAAATGAATGACGATGATTGAAAATATATATTTGTAAAGTGCTCCGCTGCCAGAATGACTGCCTTAGAAGAGAAAATAAAGTGGAGCAAAATGTTCATTAGGGTGTCGGCTATGGGGGAGGGTTGTTTGACCATACTTCACTGCGCTGGTCAATGCAAGTGAGCAAAGGAGAGAGCCAGGACCAATCCCAGATATCGCTTTCCACTGGCTGGGAATCTCAACTTGGCTCAAAGAGAAGTGTGCCAACCGCGATGCCACCACTCCACCCCATAGATTATTTAGCAGCTGTTATTATGGATTGGCTAATGCGAGGCAGACACCATTCACTCCCTGTATTGATGAAAGTGCACGTGGCTATGACTGACAGGTGAGGACCTTTTCGAAATAATTATAAAAGTGCCATAATGTCATTTAAAAATACTTTCGGAATACCTACTTTTAAAAAATGTTTAAACAATTTAACGCAACCGTGCAATTGTAAGATACCTGCTGTTCTTGCTGCGGCAGCGATGCACCACAAACTATACACGTTGTTAAATCAGAACATACTCTTGTTTTGGACTCGATTTCATTTCTCTGCAGTTTCGGAGAAGGTGAAACCGTACACACACAGCCAGTAGCGGTGAACTCTTTGCTTTTAATTGGCTCACGTAAGCACCAAATCTAGCATTACTAATTTATTCTATTCAAATGCCTCTTGGGTTGCAAATGACGTTTAAATCTGTAGACACCCCCCCCCTACCCCGACCAAATGGCGAACGTTAGCAGACATCGATAACCTTGTGAAATAAACAGTGCGAATATGTTCTGCTTTGTAGTATGATCATTCATGCATGTCTACAGTATATCTTGCCTCGGCGGGCTCAAATAACGCTCTGATTTAATGATAATTTGAAATTATCTATAATGGTTTCTTTCTTCTAAGTTTCTCCTAATAACTTGTCAAATTACCGAGGTTTTTAAAATCATTCTTATTGTTGTAATTAATTTATTAATTAATTGTATCACATTTATGCTGAAAATTGCCTTTGGGCAGTTCAGCAATAATTGCATAGATACGTCTTGCTCCTTTTCCCCTACCCCGACATCACCGGACGTAGACATTCTTTCAGCCACCGTTATGCCCATCATTTAACTGAACTTCTAAATCTTTACTTTCGCCGTCTACGATCATCTGGACCTCGTAGGAGGGGCTCGCTCAAGGCCATTCCCCACAGTCTCAGAGTCATTCTGGGCACAGCTGGACGTGTTTACAAATGTTGAACTTCTTTCGCACCGTACGTAGGCAACCGTGGCCAATCGGATGTGCCGGGGAAGGACAACAAACTTAACAAAAAAGCAGTGCTAAAGAAATTTGCTTTCAATCGAAATTTAAAAGTGCACAGCTCCAATTGGCTTCCTAATATCGGAAGGAAGAGCGTTCCAGACGGCCGCAGCAGCGCATCTGAAAGCGCCGTGCGGCGATGCGGTGACCACCGTCTTTGTTCGATGGCTCCGCCAAAAGCCGCCGCTGCGAGGATGAGCGGAGTTCGCGTGATGGTTTATGCTCCTTGACGAGATCGGCAGCGAGGTATCGTGGTTCATGTGTGGCACTCACTCTGCGTGCAATGAGCGCGCGACCTTTATAATGAATTATTTGGGCGACCGGAAGCCAGGGCTGCTCGGCGAGCACCGGACGGACACGGTGGAGGATCCTTGCACCGGAGAATTTAGTGCACTTCGCACGTGGCTCTGACTCCTGTGCGGGTCGTGCGGATTGGGATAAAGCGGGACGCATTTTCTTCGTGACTCAGAGGCAAAGCCGTTAGGTCAACGCACAAGTCCGCCGACTCCTCCAATGTGGCTCGTGTTGAGTTTTTTTTTCGCTTACACCCCGATGGCCTACATAACATCTCACGATGATGAAACGTGAAGGGCTCGGTCCCTTCAGCCCAACGTGGACCCCTTCGCTGGGATATGGGACTCATGGTCAGCAGAATTTGCCATGGCTGTCACTGCAAAGGGAAATTAGCCAGGGCATGCCTGGCACGCGGCCATCAATCTTTCCTCCTTTTAGTGTCCCCAGTGCTCGCCCCGGCGTTTGCTGTTGGGCGTTTGAAAGCTGCGCATTCATGACATGAAAAAAGTCAGGTTGAAAAATATTGGGGAAAATTTTTTTTACGTTACAAAAAGTATTAAAGATTTCTTTAAACTCTATTTCTCTGTTTCCTGAAATGTAGTTTGTAATATGTGTAAGAAAGAGTGTTGTAAAACGTCACATTTCCATGAAAATAAATAGCAGAGATTGCAGCAAAAAAAACATCTTGGCCGGCTTTAAACCATATTTTGGTATCGTTTTTTCATTAATTCTTTTGTTTGGTAAAATAGGCGGTTTCTCTTTTTTTGTTAAAAGTTTGTTTGCGTTGTGCGCGGCTCACAATTGTGAGCGTTGACAGCTCTCTCAAACGGCTCGCAGTTCGTGGCGTTGAGGCCGAAACGCGCTCGGACTAAATATTGCTCGAGAGGTTTTCTCGCGAGAGACCCACCAGGCCGCTTTGCGCGCGTTTCATTTGCGCGTTTGCACGACCGTCTACTAGCGCCCGCGAGAGTGGCACACTTGCCCTTGGCGAGCGAGCGCGCGTGTCATTCCGAGGCAAACCGCCTCGGCGCTGTGTAATTGCACCGTGCTGCGCTGGGATCTTGGGAACAAATACGAGCCGTGATCATTATTAGGATCGCGGTGTATACACGGCCGCGCACGGCACAGCCGCGGGTGCGTAACTCCAATTAGGAAGGACGCACGAGACAGAGAGAGAGAGAGAGAGATAAATTTTTATTTTTTAAAATCCCATCACAGATATCTGCAATGGATCATCACGGCGACAAAGATACGAGATTAAGAACGGCTTTTGGCATTCGCTGTCGTGACGTTAATGCCGAGAGCAGCGGTGCAGCTTCGGCTGAAATTTCAACGTTTTAATTGCAATGCTCTGGGGTGGAGCGGTGACGCCGTAGTTAGCGCACCGCGATATAAACACCTGGGATCGATTCCCAGCCATGGGTGATGTCGGTGGGGGGCGATATCCGAGCCGGTCGTGGTCACGCCATCGCTCGCATGCACTGACCAGCGGACCAGCGCGGTCCGGTAAGGTCCAACAACTCCCGTGACCGCCACGGGAAAGCCGTCATCCAGCGGTGGATTGACAAAGCGATGTACACACTCTGCTACCGAGCCACTTAAATTGCACATTACACTCGTTTTGCCATTTTGGCACAGTGCTCACAACCGCATGGAGTCAGTTTATCGGAATGCGTCTTTTTTTTTCAGTTCCACTGAATTTACATTTAACATCCCAAGATGCTTTTCTGTGTGTGTCGAACCTCACGATCGCCACGAGTTGCGGCCAACTCGCCCCGACCTGCTCGCACAGCTGTGGAACTCCGCGCGTGCCGGTGGCTGCTCGTGCGCTTCCCCCCGGCTCGGCGTCGAATCGTTGGGTCGCGTTGTGCTGCCCCGCGCCCCCGAAGGGAAGACCCGGCGGTGATTTTCTTCCCGAGTGCTACGAAAGCCGAAACGCAAAACGTGGCAGGTGCCACTGCATCTCAGTGTATTTTCTCCCCCCCCCCCCCCCCCCCCCGGGGCTATTCCCCATGAACTTGTATTATTAAAACCAGCAATCATCTGCTCCAATTGGTTTGTTGTGGCTGACTGCGGTAAACCAACTCCGTTATGTTGACTCAGCCACACACATCCGTGCCTGTTGTTGTGCGTCAATGTCAGCGTTGGGCTTATACATGTGCGGTGATGGTTCTTTTTCTTCTTCACTTACAACTCACTAACAACTCTTGCTTGTATGGTCTGTGGGGCTACACAGATGATGTTTGTCTGTGTGTTTGTATGCATGCGTGTGTTTTTGAGAAGCAGCAGTGGTACAGTGGTTAGTGAACTAAACGACCTGAGTTTGATTCCCAGCCCTGGATAACATCAGTAGCCAGTGCTATCACGACCTGTCAAGAGCCTCCCCTAGGTCAATAGGGCGCCACGGTGGCGAGATGTTGACTACCTTGCCTGGTATGCAGGAGGTCGTGGGTTCGATCCCGACCCCCTATATTTTGTGTTTTCATGCTTTCCCCGTGTTCGCGTGGATTTTTCTCAAGGCCCTCCGGATTTTCCCTTCACATGTGGACTCAACGTCACGCGTTTGGAATATTTGGATGCTGCTATTAAATTCCACACGAGAAGCCACTTGGTTGATCTGTCATTTGTGGCCGGGTTGGCTTCTGAACAAGAGTTATGTCTAGCTCAGTGGGCCTTACCTGGTAAAATAAAAAATTGTTTATAGCTTGGGTTTAGCCATCAATGAGTGCGTGATGCAGTTCGGCAATTCGAGCATGGGGAAGCTAAAGGCAGCCGGACATCGTGCTGACTACACCACCCCCTCGTGTATCGTGGCAGCCATAATTGGTGCTCATAAACAGCACTTACCACAACAGTACGTATGGCTATACAGACAACCCTTTGTGTGTGTGTCTGTACACACTTAAGTGTGTGTGTGTCTGTACACGCGTAAGTGTGTGAGTATTGTGCATTCGTACAGTATGTGTTATAAACAAACAGGAGGGGTAGGTTAGCGGGCAGCATGCTGCGGGATGAACCCGGCAATCCAAAGTTCAATTCCTGGCCATGGCTGACATCAGCGGTAAGTGGCATCATAACTGGTCCTGGGCGTTCCCTCGGTCAACTCGGCCCTTACTAAGTACCTGATGCGGCATGTAGACATCTCGGGCGACAAATGTGGCCAGGCGTGGTGCTGAGCACACTACCCACCTCGTGTGCCGTGGCGGCCTTCATAGGTGCTCCTCGCTGACAGCACACAGCCACCCCACGGCACAAACAGCACTTGTGTGTGAATCGTTATCATTAATGGCGCCACTTGCAGCACCAATGTGGCCCCAGCGCATTGGCATTGGCGCCGATGTGAGTTTTGAGAGGTGAGCTTTGGGAGTTTGCGAGCCTTACCCTGCCCCCCCCCACCCACCACCACCTCCAAGTCCCCCAGACATCCCAAGGTGACACTCGGAACTGATTACCTTCCCATACACAGCACCACCACCCAAGACCCATAGCCCCGAGCAACACTGCAACTGTTGTTTTCATTCATCAATTAATTAACACCCTAACCCTCCTCCCAGAGCCACGGGTCCTTCGTGCATTCTTTGATGCTTGGCTGTCCCCTCGCGCTCTCCACAGACCCCCACAGACCCCCACCTTGTTGATGGAGCTGTCCCCTCGCGCTCTCCACAGACCCCCACCTTGTTGATGGAGCCGGAACGCGCATGCCACCTTCGTGTGGCTTCATTAGCACATCGCCACTAATTTACACTTAAACTGAACAACATTGTGACTGCATCCCAGCTTAAAAAGACGCTCCAAGCCTGGGGTGTGTCATTCAGACTCTGTCTCCCCGACAGACCTGTTCTCCATCTGAGGACGGCTGCTTGCGTTGTGGCCGAAACGTCGTGAGAATTATTTATTATGTTTAATTTTTATTATTTTATTATTTCCCTTCTACGTGACTTTACCGAAAAAACCAAGAAGATGAATCCCTGCAGTCACGAAAGCTTTAAATCGAAACATTGTGACTGTTGTAAATTTCCACGGAGCCCCCTTTGACAATCCGCTGCCGGATCAAGGTCGTGGTGGTCACGCTGTGTCGGTCATGAAGGTCGTCTTGACTCTACTTCAGCCACGCCGGGCAGTGCAAGGTTGGCGATCGGGCTGCGGATGGAATGTCCACTTTGGATATGACTCACCGCTGATGTTGGCCGCAGTCGGGAATTGAACTCAGGTCTCCAGGTTCATAACCCAGTGCGCTCACCACTGCGCCATGAGTTTAACCTTTCTTTTGAAAACATTACTAAAATATACGATGATAAAATATAGATCAGTGAATACCTTCTTTCATTGTATGATCATGCTTCCATAGCCTTCATGTGAATTTTAGATTGATAACGAATTTATTTAGAAAGTGTTGTCCTTCCCTGCGCCTCCAATTAGCATGGCTGCCTACGTACGGTGCGAAAGAGGTTCATCACTTGAAATAGAACGTGTAAACTGGACATGGGTATTTTGCTGAGTAAATTCGTGTATGCCTGGTAATGGGCCGATGAGTAGGTTTCGTGTTACACGAGACCAGACACTCGGGGTGCCAGCATGTTGTAAAGGTCTCGTCATATTGATGTCGAGTCATAGAATATGACCACACACGCAGTCTGAAACGTTACAATCTCTTCATTTTCGCTGCCATCGAGAACTCGGCAGCCTCGTGCATCAATAAGAATGCACAGGAGGTTCCAGTGTGTACATTCTTATTGTCGATCGCTTGTTGTTACACGAGTTTGAGATAAATCAATGTTCTTGCAGTGAGCCCCACGTACTATACACGTGTTCCTAATGTTGTAAAACGCAAGTACAAATATTACTGGGGGGGGTGAGAATAACATATTTTTATATTGTATTGCCAAGATTTTATTGAAATTCGTTACAAATGTTATTTTATACATATTAACTGGAACATCACGTAATTAGTGTGTGTGCTAATGGTGGTGTGCGATCACGATTAAAGAGTAACATTGTAAAACTAAAAATGGGAATATTCCTCCGTACATCATTGCGGCTGGTGGAGCGTATCGCTCCGCTCCGAACCCAGTCGCCTGAGTTCAACTCGGGAGCACAGTCAAGAGAAGTGGCGAGAAAACATCTGAACCAGTTCTGCCCCCCCCACCTCCCCTCCTTCACCACAACCCGCGCTGACGAGCGTGTTAAAGTATGGCCAGTCTGCCACTCATCCAGCAGTGGATTGACAAAATGCCGTGAATTCCTCATTATCGTTTACTCTTTCGCAATGCGCATACTATACGTGTTAATTGCGTCGTGAGATTCACACTGCGCACAATACGTCCTCGTTCAAGGTGGCAAGCCAAATGCATATATCATTCCACTGTACGTTCTCACTCACACACACACACTGCATATTTCTCAACTCCGTTAATTAAATGCCCGCAGCATTATTTCACTGTACAGGGGCGAGCAGATCATGTTTTATTGTATCTTTAAGCACTCCCGATAAATGAAAACAGGATTCCGAGTGAATTATGTATCTGTTTGCTTTCGTTATTTATTTCGTCACGTGGCCGGGGGACCTGTGCTGATGGCGCCTGCCGTTGGTCCCTCGGAGGGCTTGGAGACAATTACCAGCCCGTTAAGCCAGAATATTCAAGCGACTCTCGTTGGCCGTGGGAGAATTGCAGGCAGACCCACACGGTGAATAGATATAATTAAAGCATTGAATTTCTTGGGCGGGGGGGGGGGGGAGGTGGCTTTTGCAGGCTAATTTACAGCGCCAATTAAAATTGATTACGTTCGCCTGATTAACTTAATTCGTTACCTGCTCTTTAATGGCTTCAGAAATAGCAGCGAGAGCCGCTTGGGGGGGAAACGTCGCGAAATTTAACCCCCTCGCCTTGTTGTGAAATTCACGCGACGATTTGTTTTTGTAGCTGTAACGCCCCGGTGCACAATCCGTGCACGCGCGTTCCCTATATTTGTGGACAGAGTATTTGCATCTCAAGGTTTTGGTAAAAAGTAGCGGCTTAGAGCCGTAAAAAAAAAAGAAACCCCTACAGAATAAGCGTGTCATGCCTCAATTAGTAAATTGGTAGGCGGGCGGATAAGTAGGTCATATGTAATAAGGATATAATGATTAATTCATTGACATTGATTCGTATGCTCACACATGCATTGATACGCGGCATTGAATAGCGCAGGTAATAAATAATCATCAATTGCTATCCGTGTATATGTTTAGAGCGCACGAGTTTACATCCATGTCGCTATAGATGCAACAAACAGAAATGACTTGTGAATCAAACCGTGGCCTCCGAGTGTCACAATTCATCAACCTGTGAATGGGGTGGATCGTGAAAACAATCGCCGATAGACAGAAAGTTAGTTAGCTATGCAGGCAGGCAAGCAGGGGGCGGGTAGGCATGCGTGCAGCTAGTTAGCTTAGTAGGTAGGCAGGTAGTGCGTCGAGCAGGTACGTAGCACGGTATACAGGCAGGTGGGTAGGTGTACATGCAGGTAAGCAGCATGCAGGTAGGTAGTTAGCTAGGTAGGTGAGCAGGTAGCTAGGCTAGGTGAGCAGGTAGCTAGGTAGGTGAGCAGGTAGCTAGGTAGGCAAGTAGGTAGGCGGTCAGGTAGCTAGGTAGGCGAGTAGGTAGGCAGTCAGGTAGCTAGGTAGGTGAGCAGGTAGCTAGGTAGGTGAGCAGGTAGGCAGTCAGGTAGCTAGGTAAGTGAGCAGGTAGTTAGGTAGGCAAGTAGGTAGGCAGTCAGGTAGCTAGGTAGGCGAGTAGGTAGGCTGTCAGGTAGCTAGGTAGGTGAGCAGGTAGCTAGGTAGGCAAGTAGGTAGGCAGTCAAGTAGCTAGGTAGGCGAGTAGGTAGGCAGTCAGGTAGCTAGGTAGGTGAGCAGGAAGCTAGGTAGGCAAGTAGGTAGGCAGTCAAGTAGCTAGGTAGGCGAGCAGGTAGGCAGTCAGGTAGCTAGGTAGGCGAGTAGGTAGGCAGTCAGGTAGCTAGGTAGGTGAGCAGGTAGCTAGGTAGGCAAGTAGGTAGGCAGTCAAGTAGCTAGGTAGGCGAGTAGGTAGGCAGTCAGGTAGCTAGGTAGGTGAGCAGGAAGCTAGGTAGGCAAGTAGGTAGGCAGTCAAGTAGCTAGGTAGGCGAGCAGGTAGGCAGTCAGGTAGCTAGGTATGCAAGCAGGGAGATCGGTAGACATAAATACGGGTAGGTTGGTAGGCAATTGAGGTAGGTGGCTCGGTAGACAAGTAAGCAGGTAGATAGGCAAGTCGTCAGGTAGGCAGGCATATGAGCATTCATGTCTGCAGGTGAGCAGGGTGGTTTGTGGACAGGCAGGCAGATAGGCAGTCAGCGAGGTGGAGATGAGTCGGCAGCCTTTATGCAAGCCAGGTGAGAGATATTGAGAGATTCCGTCTCGCTGGCTTTGGCCAGGGACTCCGAGGGTGATGGCAAGCGACGCGAGGATACTGGAGCGAGCTCCGCCTGCCCCCCCCCCAACCCCCCGGGCTCTCACTGCCAAGTCCCTCTTGCGCCTTTCTTTATTCCAACACCGCAACACAGCCGGCAACAACCACCACGCATACCTGAACGGACCTAATGCGATCCAGGGCAAATTCAAGTTTAATAAACGCATGCCTGGGATCCTCATAAACCGGTCCCAGGGTTAGCCCTAACGCGATGCTTCGGAAATTATTTGGCGAGTGCCAAACATAGCATGGCCTGCTTGGAGCTCGTCTCCAAGCCGGCTGCAGGGAGCCATTATTTCATTGCGGAGTTGGCAGATGCCACGGTAGCAATAAATAAATAAATGTTGCCAATGCTGCAATAAATGGACGCCATCTATTTAAAATTAGAATAATGAGTGCCATTGTTTGGCCATTTTTCATACGAGAGTTACAAATGCTTGCCTGGTGTTTGCGGTGAATGGAGATTGGGGGCTTCGTCGCCGTCATCATCATCATCATTTGCAAATTTGTCGGTATTGTTTTTTTTTTGCCGTCGTCATGAACATGGTTTACTGCTAAAGCCACGACGATGATGCCGTTTTCGTTTATTCTGCTGTGGCGTGCTCTCCGAATTTCCCGTACGCGTGCAATATAACGTGCATTTACGACTGTGTTTCCCTGCCTCGATAAAACCCAGCGCCGCCGGTTAAACAGAAAAGCAGGGGCCGTTGTCGTGAACGTTCAATGAGATAAGCGCACGCAGCAACCACGCAAGCCACCGCATGCCCTGGGCCCCCACCACCACATAAAGGCGGTCCGAACTTCCTTTCCCACACCCACACTCGCCCCCATCTCACCGCCTCTCTCCCCATCTCCTAGATCCTGTCAAGACTACATAATTGACCTCGCCATAGGCCTCACAGTCCCCAAGGCTGCATTTGATTGATATAAACTTCATTCTAGATATAGCGCCTTGCCAGGTCCAAGTCTCTCTCCTTTGAAATATGTCTTTGCGCTTAGCTGCTATCTGTACTTAGAGCCACTTTTGGACAATTTAAGAAAAATATAGTGTGCGGTATATATATACACCGGCGTTTTCCTGCTGGGTACCTCTGTGAATAGAACGCTCAGCTCACAATTGGAAGGTTGCAATTTCAAATCCCATAAGAAGATAATCTCAGCCGAGCATCACTCTGGGGCCAGTAAAATATGTACCACTTTGTGGCAAGTCAACACTGGTTTCTGCCGTCATTTACGGTGACGATTTTTCCTCCGCGTATCCATCGCTAATTGCAGTGATGGAAGGGGAGATGGCAGTGCGCGTTTATGTCGTTTAGCTTCTGGCAACTTCGCCACTGCGTTCCGCGCAATGGCATTGGCTCATTGGGGCCGGACGTGTAATCGTGCATTGCGCTACGCGATGCGACGCAAAATCGGTTGGAATGGAAGCAATCGCGAGGCGTGGTATTTTTTTTACGAGGGGGGGGGGGGCATTTTTAAAAATCATTTTTAAACGCCGACCAAAAAAAAAATCCCACACCCACCCAACGGATGCTCTCCTGCCACCGAACAGCCGCGCTCTTGCGGAGCTGGAGAATAATTGTGAGAAAGTAGGCGCGCTCACGAGTCGGCGCGGGTCCCATCGAAAAGAAAAAAGTAAAGCCGTCATAGCCACCGCGATAATAATTACCGATGCGTGTATAGCGGCGCTTTAAATCAGCGGGGTTTCCATGCAGCTTCACAACCAATTAGGCTCTACAGCAGTGTTAATGACTCCTCTTAATCAGATCTCGGCTCTTAATTAAGTCCAGCACAAAAAGCGGATTAAGAATATTAGACACAGACTCTTCATGGTCGCCTAACAATGGACCCTCGAGTTTTTTTTTTGCAGAACAGGGAGAAGGGAGGGGTTCCGGCGAGGGGAAAAGGTGGAGGACTGTTCAAGTGAAGGCAGAATGAGTCTCATTTTGGGTACAGTATGAGTGAGTGCTGGGAATCTATTATTAATCGCCGTGATTTATAAAACCTCTCCGCTGTTAATGAAGTCCTGGCAGCTTAATTTACTTGCGCGGCCAGTGTGCACAAATCAATACCTTTGGAGATAAAACACAATGTCTCATGCAGAATCGAGTACCGGTTGTGTGTGTGTGTGGTTGCGACGCGCAGAGGTGTATTTTGATGTATAGGTTGCCAGTCGGAAACAACTCATCCTCCCACGGTTGTGCGTGGCAGGGGGGGGGAGGGAGCGACCCGTTGCTCACGACTTTTGTGGCCTCCCGTACTCCGATTGTCGCTGCGTACGGTGCGAAGGAAGTTCGACACAGATGATCACGTGCCGGTCCTCGTCACACGGTACGCGCGAAGGAACGGGATGTTAAAGACAAATACATCGATTGCCGTTTTAACATGCAGCAACAGGAGCACGTGCGTCATCGTCATCATCGGTCACGATGACACAGACCGTTGGTCAGACTCCTACTTGCTCTACTGACCCGCCCCAGGCACCTTTATTGCAGGTTTCAATTCAAGATGTGTACACGGGTTTTTTTGTTGTGCAATCAGGCTCTCATTTGGCTCCGCCGGATAAATGTTTACCGTCAGCCATGATCGCTCCACTGCTGGATGAACGCCTCCCCAAGCTGTCGGGATGCTGCCGTGTAGTAATAATAGTGTTCCGATCGCCTGCACGCGAGCTCATGTCATCGCTGCTTCTCGCTGTCCAGTTGTACGTACTCACAGTCACGTCTTATTCTAGGGTTGCCGTTGAAAAAATATAAATATATACACTCGCTTTACTACCCGGGACTTGGATTCACCACGCCCGGCCGCCTTTGTCTCCCCAGTGGCGATGTTCACACACCACTTACTCGTTTGAGGCTGAGTCTACCTAGGGGAGGCCCAGGACCGGCTCAAATAATCGTCACCGGTGGTAGCCGTGAGCGGGAATGGAACTCGGGTCGCCGGGTTCGTAGCGCAGGCGCGCTGACCTACTACACCACCGCTCCCCCCCCACACGCGCGCGTGTCCATAGGTACACATACACGCGCTTGCTGCAGACACACACAACTTTCAGGGTGCGTACGGCAGTAAACGAGTGAAATAATAAAGCAGCAATGGTGCGCGAAGAACGCCTGAGACCTGCAACACATTTGCATGGCACTGTGCCCGCGGAGGGTTGGGGGTGGTGACATCAGCAGGCACAATGCGTGACGCTTGCACGTGCGCGGGTGACATGACAGATGTGACGTCACAGATCACTTGCCGTGCAAAATAGAT
The DNA here is from genome assembly GCF_015708825.2 of Lethenteron reissneri. Classification (NCBI taxonomy): domain Eukaryota; kingdom Metazoa; phylum Chordata; class Hyperoartia; order Petromyzontiformes; family Petromyzontidae; genus Lethenteron; species Lethenteron reissneri. The sequence continues at coordinate 1,506,291 of NC_083823.1, read as the reverse complement.
GCATTATTGCGCCCTCCCCCCCCCCCCCCCCAAAAAATATACAAAATTCTATTTTGATAATTTTTACATGGTGTACAGTCTGGAAAGTACCCACATGGCACATTTCAAGTTTGTTGCATGTTGGGAAGTACGCTAAACATTTTGAACAGACACACATATTCACAAATTTCCCTTTTATATATAGATTTGTAAAAACGCCATAATTGTTCAACAAAACGCATTAATGAGATGCTGTATAGCGAAGGGCATTTAGTCTGGTTTTCTGCTAAAAAAAAACACACAAAACGTTTGAACATTTTCAGCTGTTTTGTTGAACACCGGTGTTTTGTTGAGTGTTTCATGCCTGCTGTGAAAAGGCAATGCATCCCCCTGCCTCTCCGTCTCTCTCCCCTCTCTCTCTCCCTGTCTGTATCTCTCTGGTTACAGCCAGCCAGCTGTTCGGTCAAAAGGTCCCGTGGAAGCTCGTGAAATAATACACCAACTGTGTTGCCAATGTCGACGTGAAAAAATTAACTAGCCATGCAATTATGATCTTCCCTGTTTCAGGGCGGATGAAGACAAAGGCGGCCGGGCGTGGTGCTGGCCACACGACCCACCGGCCTTCATAGGTGCTCGCTAACAGCACTTGGACCACAAGTCAGTTGTGGCTATACGGGGGTGGGGGGAGGAGGGGTCTTTGTCTCTGTCTTTATAACAAAAACTCAATACATCCATCAATAACGCCGCATTAAAATGAAATAATACAATGGGTGATGGATGTTATGGGCTATGGCCCTCCTTCATAGCACATGAATTGAATGTGCCGATGCACAATGTGTAATAATTTTAACGTAACATTACATCAGTAAAACAATATTGATGCAAATGTTAAAATTTGTTTTTATATAAGTTAAGCCAAAGTTTTGTTAAAATGACATGATGGTTTTGACGGAAGGGACACCGTGCACGTGATGCCACTTCCCGTGATGTCACGTGTTCGGATTAAAACGAAACATTTTGATCATCCGAAAGGTCGTTTGTGGGCATTACTTTTTGATGTTTCACATTCAACCTAAAATCAGGAGCACATTTCTTTCGTGTCACGTGTGCCTGCGTGTGTGTGTGTGTACAGTGTTCGCGTGCAAGCCCTACAGGCTAATTCACGTGAATGACAATGTTTTAGGACTGGATATGGGCATCCAAATATTGAAAGTTGCATTCACATATTTCGCGTTATGCTTGACTTAATTTACAATGACGACAGAGGTATTATTTGAGTTGTGGCATGCTCGTGCATTTTCTTACGTACAGAATTGTATTATACAAATTCATTTGAGTATATTATGTTATTTTGGAGGCTGTTTTTGAATACTGATATATTTTAATTTAAGGCGTATTGAAGCTGACATGTACATTCATATTCCTGGATAACCATATTTGTTCTAGTCTTTGTTGTGTTTGCTCTGAGTTGGACCCTGATACATGTTTCCACAAATTATGTATCTATCTAATCCAAGCCATTGTCTCAATGGTATCTCACCATCACGATCTATGTTGTATCTACTGCTAGATGAAGACCTGCCTGCACTGTCACTATGACTCATGTTCCAGTGATGCCACAATCTCGTCGTGTCCTGCCCTGTAGCCCAACGCTTTCCTTACCCGTCAATGTGTCGTCTCTGATTTGCGTTTACTCCCTGAGCCACGTCATCCTCTTTCTGCCAATTTAATAAAATAAATTGGCCCCACTTGGTTTAAATATAGAGTATGAACAAAGCAATTTGTGAATGAACTTCGTGTCAGTGAGTGCCCGTTACTAACAGTTTCATACATTACAAAATGTGTTCAAAGCTCTGTATCTTATATCATCATGATCACTAGCCATGATGGATCCACTGCTGGATGAAGGTTTCCCCATGTCCTCACCATCTGGCACGACTCTGTGATGCAACATTCCACATGGCACCTGGACGAGAGATGAATTCAAGGCTCCATTCCTGACTATCGGCCACGATCCCTTGCAACCGTGATGTGTCCTGCCCAGAGCCCACTTTTCTCTACAATTTGAATTATCAGTTTAACACTTAGTAGGCTTTCGCGACCAATATTATTCATAATCAACGTTTTTGGGTCAGATCGCGTTATCTATAAATGTGTCGTAACCCTCCACCACCCGACACGGCCAATCATTATGTATTCTGGCGAATTGCCCGATGATGCTGGATGCAATTACCAGCGAAACGTCGAACTCAAAAAAATGTGTAAATGTTGTGGTTTCACTCTTCAACACACCGGCGGGCTAAGGTAGTGAACTATTTGTCTTTTGTCAACGTGACACTTTTTTGCTGATTGGCCGTGTCGGGTGGTGGAGGGTTGACACATTTATAAATAACACGATCTAACCCAAAAACGTTTATTATGAATTTTAATTATGTTATCAACCTGCGTATTTTCTCCAATAATAGGCCGTGTGTAGAATGTTTGATACATCACCGGTGTGTTTTTAATTTTTGTTTTTCTACAATATTGTTTAAGTGGCATCACGAGGGATGGCAACAGCATGGGAGGCCTTCATCCAGCAGTGGATAAAAAATGTCTAATGATGACGAAGCTGATGCTGATAATGATTATGATGAACAATGCTTGGATCAAAGATGTACATGCACATAATACGAATTAGCAAAACAATCACATTGTAAATACAAAATTCTCAACAAATACATGAAATATGGCAAGAGCGAATATCAACACGGATGAATAATTGAATAGGGCAATGAATGCATGACTTCATTCCTCCAGCCTGAATAGAAATTTAAACGACCTCCCTCAGTGCTGACGCCAAACGTTTCACCCGTAGCTCCCTCCCCTCCTGCCCCCCTCTCATTAAAATATAGAAATACATACACGGACATTACATACATGCCAATACAGCGCTCAAAAAAGTAAAAAAAACGTAAAAACCCGAAATGAAATATTCAAAGATGGACTATCGCATTATCTGACTGGAACACAATGCATTTATGTGCGGCTATGAATGGCGTATTCACACCGATTCTCATCTCTCCATTCTTATCCCTCCATTGACCTCCACCCCCACCATCACCACCACCACCGCCACCGCTCGTGACCCCCTCATCTCCCCCGCTCGCTCGGAGCCTCTCTCCGCCCCCACTCGCCACACGCGAGCCGCCTCGTCCCGCGGCCACCTCGCCCCAACTCTGCAGCAGCACCACCACCACCACCGCCACCACCACCACCGCCACCACCACCACCGCTACCACCACCGCCGCCGTCGTCTTTCTACTTCACGGGCAATGCAAAGGCCACGCGAGGCCGCGCTCTCTAATCCCGCGTGGAGTCCACGGCCGATTTTCTCTGACGCCGACTGGAACGGCGCGCTGAGACGTGGGGTGACTTTGTCAGCCCGGCAATCACCACCACCCTCGCCCTCCCACCGCTCGCCCAATGACTTCAATAAATACATTATCAAAACAATATTACTCGCACTCGAGTCGCGGGCGACGGCTCTTTTGACAGCGCCGAAGGTATTGTTAACACTTGCTGTATTTAGGTGCGTGGGTCACTTGGGGGAGGAGGAGGAGGGGGAGGGGGACTGAGTTTGTGTTGGTCCTGGGGGTGCAGGACACATCAGTTGCTTAGGTGGCCCATGCTCAAGAATATAAACAGAGTGGCAGCCAAGGAATGGAGATGATGGAGCCGTGGCAGCAGCTCGGCATTTTCTGCATCTATTGAGGATGAATTCATTGCAGGGTGGGAGGGAGGGGAGGGCTTCATCCAGCAGTGCATTGATAATGTCTGTCGGTGAACATTAAAATAGATCAAATAACATGGAATAATTTAACCAGTCGTTCTCAATCCAGCAGCAGATGAAAGCCTCGTCACACAGTGCCGGTCATCGGGGTTGTTTTTTGTTGACCATACTTCACCACGCTTGTCAGTGAGGGTTAGCGAAGGGGTGGAGACAGTGCCGGACTAAGCTCGTGCAGGGCCTGTAGCGTATGTTATAAAGGGGCCCTAAATAGAAGAAAAACACGTAAATATTAAAACACTATTTTTTTACTTGTATAGTAAAATAATTTTATTTTTTTATTTGCTATACAGCCAGATAATACGACAAATTGCTAACTTTAAACACCCAGTCGTTCGTAAAAGTTGAAGGCGGTATAGTACTATAGTAATAGAGCAAGTGCAGAATCACTGAACCGGAGTTGATAGCTTGAAAGCATTTAGCGCGGGGCCCTTGAAAGTGCGGGGCCCGTAGCAACATGTGTAGCTACATGTGTAGGCCTCGTAGCTACATATGCAGCTACTTGTGCTACGAGGATCATCTGGCACTGGGCGGAGACAAGGACTGGTTCTCTGATAACTTCGCCACTGATGTTGGTCGTGGCTGAAAATCAAACTCGTTTCAACGAATTGAAAGTGCAGCTCGCTCACCAGTGCACCACCCCTCCATTATGTTTGTATTTGGTGGTATAACTCACATATGTTTTAGATATTTAAAAAAAAAATTCTTATTATTTCATCGCATTCCAATTTTTTGGGGGCTCATATCCTACCGAGAGAATGGTCAGTGTCGTGAGAATGTGGAATTTCCCACCGCCGTCTCCGGACCACCAACATAAATTAGCGTCACCCACATTTGCTCCCCCACCGCTCCCCCGAGCAAGGCAAACACGTCTGGGATATTGCCTTTATTCACGAATCTGGACCGTTATTACCGCAATTACTGCTACGCGGTGGGTGTTATTACATTGTTTCTTTCTCTCCCCCCCCAACCCCACCACCTTTCCACCGAATGCACTCACACCTGTGCTCCGCAGTGCCGTGAGAGCGTAACGGCAAAACAAAATTAAATAGTTAACGGAGACACTTCCACCCCCACCACCAAACCCGCTCTCGCGAGTAGTTTTAATTCGGCGTGAGCGCTGCCTTTCGACGACGATGCAATTTTAATTAAGAGCCCCATATTTTTGAAAAAATTTAATCGGTATCGTTTGTCTCATCCTGTGCACTCGCTAATTGTGCTGCTAATGTACTCGAGTCTCCCGTGCAGACACACACACACACACCTTCACTGCGGCCGCAATGTATCAACCCTCCAACGGCTGTGAATTATGTGCCAGCGTTTTAAGCCAATAACCCCACTCTCTCTCGACTTAACACACCGTTTCATCGCCGGCTATGCTTTATCAGGCCTGCACTTTGCTAACGCAATTATATTAAGTACCGCGGATAAGTTCTGTACTATTGTAAATTAACACGGATGGGTTTTTTTGGGGAAGCGATTATTAACAATATTGTTATGATTGCAGTAGCTCTGCTACGCGATCCTTTTAACACAACGACATGAAAACTCCCAGCCGTAATATGACTTTGGCTGCCGCAAAGATGTTATTGCAACATTAACTCATTTCGCGCGGTCGCATTGCAACCGGAGTACATAGCAAGGCCCCCGCCTAACGAGCAATACGCGTTAACGTGACGTTTAAACACCGTCGACTGGGCATTCTGATCCGCTCAGATGGGTGTGGGAGCTTCTCCCACCACCACCTCCACCTCGTTTCGTTTCACGCTCTCGGGGCACTCCGCGTTCACCAAATCTGTCGCTTTTTTTGCTCGAGATTTGACTGCCCCCTAATGTACGGACTTTGCAAAAACGCCGCTTCAAGCGATTAAACTCCTCTAACGCTCTGCCGTCCCGTCCGAGGCAGCTTGCACGATGGTAAACCGGTGATGCACGCTTGCCCCGCGACCGATCGATCGATCCAGCGTTTTAAGCCAATAACCCCAATTGATCGGTCGACTGGTGGATTTGGCTAAATACCATCACGCGAGACACCCGCTTGCCGGGCAGCAATCTAGCGCCTGAAGAAGACAGTGAAGCCGAGTAGGTTGCTGACCAATCTACGTGGACTTTTGAATACGCGTGGATGTTTTATTTTTTTTCCACGTGTTCTACGTTGTTTCATACGGGCATATTTTCTCAACTTTACCCATGAATGCCTGTCGGGATATTTGTTGGGGAGGGGGGGTTCTGAGGATGGCCCTGCCAATTCCTGGTAGTGTGTATTTAGCCAGGCATGCTCCGGGCGGTATTGGCGTTACCTTGCCGGCGTTCTCAAATTTCCTCCCATACCTAACAAGACCCCAATACAATGTGACCGGTATTGGACAAACATCGCAGTTGTGAAGAAAAATAACAGTGCAATAAATGACTTAGTGGGGATTTACATACGTGTCAACATCACCACCTACTGCGAAAACGTGGCAGGACCCTTCTCAAAAAAAGTCGTGAAACTCAGCGAGGCTCTGCTGGCTGAACGAGTGTAAATGTAATCTTAATAAATATAATAATGGCTCATTACATACATGACGTCACCATTGCACAGGCACTATTGAGGGATGCTGAAACAAAGCAGGCACTTTTATCAAATGACTTTTACATTAAAAAAAAACTCTATTATATAAATTTCACCAGCACTCTCATCACTGCCAATTCTCTATAATTGAGCCCATCAGTAAAACTTTCTGTTTCCCATGGTTCATGATGAGATTTTCCCAGAGCTCGGAAGTTTGGCATAACAAGATGTTTATTTTCAAGGGACACTGGGAGGCTACTTATTAATGTGCCCCCAGAAAAGATTGCGTCCGTCTGAGGACTCTTGATCAACTGCAAAACCTCCTACACGAGTCACAACAGAATATCGTACAGAGCTGCCCGTTACTAATGTCCAGATCTGCACAATTTTTGCAAAAACTGGCAACGATATATTAATTTAAATATGTTATTTAAGTAACAAAAAAACGAGGAAGAACCATTGTTGAAAATGCGTGGCTCGTGTGCACCTTTCATGTAACGTTTTAATTCACACGACCAGATTACGTCACGCGTTATGACATCATCGTGTGGGAGGAGTCGGAGGTGCAGCATTGAGACTCCTGGCCCGGCAGATCGAAAATACTTTTAGCTCTGGATGTTGTGTCTCGGGTTTATGGCCAATACTGTGATCGATGTTTTCCGAGGATCGTCTTTATTTTACGTAGATGTACAGAAAACCCACAGCCTTATATAATTGTCAGTGGTGGACTTGCATTGATGCACTGGCAAGGCCGCACACCGACGGTTGGTAACTGTTCTGAATGTTAAATTTCGATGTAAAGCTTTCGTGACTGCAGGGATTCATCTTCTTGGTTTTTTCGGTAAAGTCACGTAGAATGGAAATAATAAAATAATAAAAATAAAAATTATAAAATAATGTCTTATCGACAGACCTGTTCTTCACCTGAGGACAGCTGCTTGCGTTGTGGCCGAAACGTCGTGAGAATTATTTTATTATGTTTTATTTTTATTATTTTATTATTTCCATTCTACGTGACTTTACCGAAAGAACCAAGAAGATGTTCTGAATATTGTTTCCACCAGGATTGTCCTCTTGTTGAAGTAGCTGGCCTTGAGAATCTGTATTTCTTTCTGGGACGCAAGTTCCTGGTTTTATCAGTTGCTCGATAATAATCATAATTATGCTTCCACCCTCTTTGGTTCATTCGGTAAAGTCACCTACGTGAGTCAGCTACGTGACTTTACCGAAAGAACCAACGAGTATGGACTCCTGCAGTCACGAAAGCTTCAAATCGAGATTATGCTTCAGGACAATACTTTCACACGTAGTTTCGGTGTTGTGAGATATTCTACTCCGTGCCGCGATGCGTAGTGATTCTTTGTTTGCACGTCAGAGGTGGCAACCCTTGACCCCGTGCAGTGAGCGGATTTGTTTACCATCTCACTTTTATCGTTTTGAGAAACGCGATTATCTGAGAGCGCGCTCGCCCCGAATGCGGGACTTCCACGGGCTTTTGTGTCGCCGAGAAAAACACTCGCGCAGAGAAAGGACCCTGCCGTAGCCCCGCACCCCCACGCTCGCCACTGCTCTGTGGCCAGCGACGTGGCGATTGAATACGCCACCCATGAACTCGTTCAATGCCACCTCCCTCCCCACAGCGCCCCCGCCCCTCCCTCTTGAATCGGCGCGAGTGATAAATGTGAAATTAGGTCACGCTGCCATTGATCGTTATCGTCGGAACAAGAAACGCAGCACTTAAATCCACGTGGAAAAGCAACAAAAAAACACGCGACAGAAAAGGGGGCCCAGCGTACGTGACCGCACAATCGAAGCATTTATTAACTTGCGAGGCATTTTATAACTCGCGAGCAACGGATTATAAACGAATGTTATTTTCGCGCCGTGAGATTCACACAAGGCTGGCAATTAGATTTGGCCACAAAATGCGTCCAAAATAATATTGAAACTTTGTTAAAGAAGAGCAATTCTCATATTCGTGGTTAAACATTTATATATTAATTTACGATGAACCTGCTACTCTGAGATTTAGTTGAAAACCTTTTAGCCTCATTTTGACAACAGTGAAATATTAAAACTGAAGCAAGCTGGCAAGGCGCTCCATTAAGGGAGCCTCCTATTCTGCTCGACCAGAGGGTCGGTCGGCAAGCCCGCGGCTCTGCAGCCGCGTGCGGCTATTGTCACGTGATGCAGCTAAGCGCCAATTCACGTTGCAGTGCGGCTCGTGAAATATCTTGAGTTTTGCACCGAATTCGAAACAAACAAATGGCTCCCCTTGTTATTTTTCGTTGCCGACCCGCCTGCGTTGGCCTGGACGAGCTCACTCTCAACAATCTCGCCTTTCAACGCGCACTGTGCGCCAACCCCGCTGGGATACGTAGAATAGCTTAACCCTTTCCAACTTGGGTTTAAAACGGTAATGCGTTACCTCTGGGCGTCTGTCTGCAGCTCAAAATTAACAATTTGCCCACTTCTCGTTGGTTTTTTCGGTAAAGTCAAGTAGGTACAAAAAATAGAAAATAAATTAAATTAAATCACGACGTTTCGGAGGCAACACAAGCTTCCGTATTCAGGTGGAACGGTCACAGCAAAATGACTGTATCAGGGGAAGAAAGCTCTAAGAGACACGAGATTATATACAGGTTAAGGGGGGGAGAGAGGAGCCAGGATGGGCCGTGGGGGGGGGGCTAAGTTAGGCCGCATTATGTTATGCTGCAGGGAATTTCATTACGCAAATGCATATTGAGAGACTGTTAGGGCAAGTGCTGTTAGCGAGCACCTATTAATGGAGAGTGGCATCGCCCAAACTACACCGAGTCACATTTGTCAACCCACTGATGATATTCAAACGCCGCATCAGGTACTGATTTAAGGCTGAGTCAACCTAGGGGAAGCCCAAGACCGGTTCAGCGAGCACTCGCCACTGACATTGACTGTGGCCGGGAATCAAACTCGGGCGGCCCTGGTTCGCATTGCCACGCGCGAACCACTTGGACAGCCACTCTCCATAACAACTCGCATGGCATGAAATGTTCACCAGCAACTCCTCGTGTGGTGACGTTCAGATTAGAGACTTACAACGATTATCTTGACAAGAATGCACATTAGGTGGTGCTCACCTCTGTTTGTGGCCTGGCCTTGAGACTGAGAGAAAATTCCCCATTCCTATGTCGTTTATTCGTTCCCGGAAAGCCTCGCCTGAGTCTGAAGACTTTTTAAAGGCGGCCCTGCGTGCATTGCGATTGTTTCGACAGATTCAATGTGAGGGGATAATGCTCAAAGCTCCGCACAGCTCGTCTCGACTCATTCACGTGACTACCACCTCCAGACGGCCTCAGGGCGCCGTGCAGTTTCGAGTGTCACACATCTACATGATCCAAAGTGCTCCATCACAGGCGAGCACTACCACGCCCGACAGTTTTATATAAAGTATGAAACTGATGCAGTTTTTGTTGGTGTGTTCCTGCCAGCTCTCTATGCTGCTTGGCAAGAGGGGATTTGACAAGCCACGTGACCTCTCTGCGCTGGGACATCACAACGACGCTGTGTTTGATTCCGTAAGCGAGGCCATCCCTTTTATTTTTCCGCGCTGTGCTATTTTTATTTTTGTTGTATCGATAATCGAGGCCCCGTGATGTAATTTTACTCGTGACGAGCAGAGCTGTCTGGCCTCCTCTGTGGATCGCTGAGTGATGGAGTCATGTTCTCCTCGCTCCCGCCCTGTTGCATCTCCACTCTTTGTGTGCGGCGTTGGAGGCAGGGGGCTTGTTTGATTTTCGTGGAGAAAGTTGCGGATCGAAAATAATGATGGCGATTGTGATGATGATGATGATGGCAGTGATGAGAGTAATTTCGATAGCAATAATTACGACGACGATGATGATGGTGATATAATTTACAATAATCTCCTTCTAAGCACCAGATTGGCAGCTTTAACAATTAGTTTCTATGCTTGGCCACGTCGCAGCCTGCACCACTTGATATTCCCACGCAGCCTCCCATCGCTATGCTACTAAGCAGGCTCAAACCTGCTTAGCTTCTGAGATCTAATGAAATCGGGCGCATTCAGGGCGATTTGATAATAGGCAGCAACCACCAAAGAGTTTATATATTGAACAGTTTCATACGTGTAATGAAAGATCAATGCATCAATTAATATCGATCCCAAAGCTCACAATACACGCATGAAATTGCATGCGTATAAATCAATATTTTTCATTTCGTACGTAGTCTACGTAATGGGTTCACGTAACCCCTGCAGCCACTAGTGACCGCTACATTCACCAAGAGGTAAAACCAAAGAATTGATTCTTTAATGAACTCGTCGTAAGTTGGATCGTAACAATGTATCGAATCACCGGGAGGAGGGGAGTGAATCATTACATATCCATGCGTTACATCAACGAGTAATTTTGTAACGCCGGTTTGTTTCACATAAAAAAACGTTGCAGCTTTCTAAATGTCAAGTAAGTGCGCCCGTTTAGTGGGCGGCAGGGAAGTTGAAGGTTAGGGCTTGGGCACAACAGCCAAAATCCACCGTGTAGAATTTACCTTACGTCAAGAAAACCTAACAGGACAATCTGAGGAGTAACGCCGGTTTGCAGGGTCCTGCCCCAGAGTCTGCGTGGCCCTTACACCCAGAGCGTCACACGCGGTGGGTGGCGAAGCTGTCGCAACTCCACTGCGCCCTGCGCCCGGACAGCTGAGTTCAATGCCCAGCCAGGGCGAGCATCAGTGGCTGCTGATGTCAACACGCAATAACCAGCCATGACCCCCTCCCCATCCCCCCCCCAATCTGTCACCAGCTGGCAATGGCCAGCGTGGTGAAGTATGTTTATTTAAACTCCACCATAAGTAATACAGCGTGGGGGGAGACCTTCATGAATTTGGTAATTTGAGAATGTCCGTAATTTATTCACTATATGTATTCCTTTGTACAGCATTTCCATTTTTTCGTTTTCATTTTCACGTTTCCTACCAAATCGACTGCGACGTCCGCCTTGATTTCCACCGGATGTCCCGCAAACTCGTGCAATCACACGCTTTGTGCCTCTCATCCAAGGGATGCATTTATTCACCCCCCCCCCCTCCCATAGCGTTTCAGGTAACCGCCTGAGCACTGGTGTCAAAAAAGAGAATCGCTGCCAGAAAATACCTGAGCGCGATCGTCATCGACATCAAACACCGCCTGCCTCCTCCTCCTCCTCCTCGCGTTCGGGGACGGGCGATCACACACACACACAAGCACACACACACACAAGCACACATACAAGCACACACATGCACACACACAAACAAGCACACACATGCACACACGCACACAAACACACACACAAGCACACACACAAACACACACACAAGCACACACACACATACACACACACACATGCACACACACAAGCACACACACACAAGCACACACACACACAAGCACACACACACACAAGCACACACACAAGCACACACACACAAGCACGCACACACAAGCACACATGCACACACACACAAGCACACACACAAACACACACACACAAGCACACACGAGCACACACACGCGCACACACACACGCGCACACACACACACACAAGCACACACACACATGCACACACACACACAAGCACACACACAAGCACACACACACAAGCACACACACAAGCACACACACACACGAGCACACACACGCGCACACACACACAAGCACGCACACACACACAAGCACACACACAAGCACACACACACAAGCACACACACACACAAGCACCCACACACATGCACACACACACAAACACACACACACACATACACGCACACACGCACACAATCTATAATTAGTTCGTTAGTTATGAAAAAGTAATAGGTTTTACCATTTCTGGCAATAAAACAGCAGGTGTTAAGATATTCAAACACCAAGTCGAAACCTTTTTCAAGGAATCATGTTCGCATCATCCACACGGTACTTGTGGCGAGCATACAAACAACACGCGCTGATAATGAATAGATGGGCATTGTCTGTGCAACTGATTGGCCTACACCAGAGACGGCCTTCTATGGGGCCAAGTCTCACCAGTGTCAGACCAGAGAACGCCAAATGTCCATAAATGACGTCACGCACCTGGGGGGGGGGGGGGGTCAGACATTTGTGACGATGTGTGACGAAGGGAGGGGGGGGGGTTGTAAAATGTGACATCACATCAAAATGCGCAACTTTAAATAAATATAGACAACACGTTCTACTTAATTAAATCTACTTTTTAATAGATGTTTTCTCCTACAACATCAGAGTGCAGCGCCACATTAAATACGCACTACAATGACAATAGTTTAAAGCGATTTCAAGCATTTTTTTTGGGGGGGGGGCAGAGCTTTGTGACGTCATATTTGAGGGGGGGGTCTGACTTTTTGTGACGCCGTGTCACGAGGGGGGGGGGTCAAAAATCGTCCAAAATCGCGTGACGTCATTTATGGACGGCCCCAAAGACACTGCACTGTAAGAGCATTTATAGCTCGGGGTGAGCAGCTACAAAATGGAATATCTTAACACCGGTTTTATGAGAAGAAAGGGTAAAACATATTATTTTTTCATACTTTGATACTGGTAAAAAAAGGTCCCATTCCATGAGTTATGGTAGCTCGACTCTTTGTACAAGCCAGAGACCGCATTTCGGAGCACGTGGAAAATTAACTCCCAGCTCGCTCTGCGGTACCAGTTGCCCTGATATGTTGATGTCCTTCTCGTGTGATGATGATGATGCAGTTGATCTTTGTTGCTGATATCCGTTTGCTTCGCTGCTGCGCTTTTTGTTGCCTATTTGTTTTGCCGCCGTCATGTTTGGTGACCCAAGGGGGTCACTCTTTTGCCCCGGTGGTCTCTGGAGTTCCCGCCTGGTTAGACATAAACACACTGGAGACGGGGCCACATCAGTCTCCAGCTTGCCCTGCTCGCGTGGCAATCGTCTCCTCTTCTGTTGTTTCCAGACACCAACTTCCTAAACACATTAATAAAAACACGTATATAGCGCATTTATTAAAATATTTATTTCACCTCCCGGCCTCCCCCCTATTATTTTATTTATTGCTCCCCCCACGCCCACCCCACGCCCCCCCACGCCCCCCCCCCACACCCCCCATGCCCCCCACATATGCCACCCTCCCACGCCCCCCCACGCCCCCACGCCACCTTCCCGAAGAACATTTTCATTCGCTGTCTACGGACACACGGAGCTGTGGGCAGCAGCAGAAGATTTATGAGCACCGGGTAACTTTGGAATCTTTACCCAGTTTTTTTGTTCTATTTTACAGATTTGTTACATAGTGTGAATATAATGACGAACACATACCCTTGAACCACACAATGGATAACAAATGACAATGGGTGACTGGGTGACTGGGTTATTACCCGATAATTATTTTCAGGGGACGCCAAGTTCTTTGCTCACCCAGGGCATCCTTTCAATTGAAGCCATGACTGCTCCCTTAAAAACTTAAAAATTCAACTGGAAGCTGAATTATCGGTCAATGGGCTTTCTCCAAGAATGGGGAGTCAAAAATATATATTTTAATACTGACCTTTCTCTTGTGCTGATGAAGGTCCATTGCCTGGGACGTCGGCTTGCTATCACGCAGCAATTGTTAGCGCTGATGTACTCCGTGCTGCTGTCTGCTTCACGGTGGGTCAGTTAAAGATCCCACGACGTCATACTCATGAGTAGGCCATTTGTGTACCGGCGTCAGGGTCCAAAGTTTCCAAATTCGAAAAAATTACACCGCAATTTGCTCAATCGGGATTGCCCGCAGCAGCAGCAGCAGCGGCGGCATCATCACCCCCTTACTGGCATACTAATGCCCCCAGGTCACTCGTGCAAATGAGACTCTGTCCTGGTGTATTGAGTTCTCACCTCGTTAAGCAAAATAAACTTGATGACAAAGGTGCTCTCTCTCTCTCTCTCAAAAGCAGGAATTTTGCAACACCGCATTGGCAGTGGTGCACCGTCACTGGTCGGGCGACGTTTCAGGCAGTAGCCCTTCCTCATGGCAGAGACAGCTGGGATGGTGAAGATGGACAATGACCTGAAACGTCACCTGTTTTGGACAGTTGTCCTCTTCAAGGCACCGTCATTGACGGATGTGTGGATTTTATTTTGTAACGCAGTAACAATAGAGGGGTTGAAACAATGCAATAGAGACTTCTCAATCTGCGTGCCTTCATTTCCGCCACTCATTCTAACCAACGGAAATCAGCTGAGGTTTCAAACCCCCCACAAAAAAACCCAGCCTGTTCCGCGATTTCAAAGATGCAATCGGAACATCCCGGAAAAAAACAGAAGTCCTCGCGCTGATAACAAATGAGTGTGGCCACCGCTTTCAGCGTTGTGCGTTCATTAACTTTCATGGCAAACTTGAAGACATTCTCAATAGCTCCATTAGTCTGTGAAGTCGTTTGTTAAGAGTTACGAAATACCACGAGGTCCGATTGTGGACCCCATTAGGCGCGAACACAATTAGTCATTTTCACGGCCACACTTTTAAAGACGACGACGACCTCCAAAGGTCTCGATGATTTTCACAATTCACGCAATAGCCATTGCGGTGCTGAGAGCGACTTTGGGTTTTTGCAGAAAAAAATGTTCTAGTTTCGCATTTAAGTTAATTCTAAATTGTTTTGAAGTCCTACACATCATTGAACTGTACTAGCATAGTGTGAGGTCATGTTTTTGTTTATGTAGAGCTTATTACATTGTGATGTATTCGTTTATGTACGTGTTGTGTGTATAAATATCACTTCTAAGTAATGAGTCAAAGCTTCCGCCGAAAGGGCTTGCCAGAACAGATTTATAATTAGCCTATGTTTAGCTGCCAAAGTTGCGATAACTTATTTAGATATGACGTATTAAATATGAACACATACTCCATTATCTAAAGGAATACTGCAGAGTCCCTTTGAGTGACTTGCCACATGGAGCATACAGATGATTCTAGATTTGAAGCTTTCGTGACTGCAAGGATTCATACTCTTAGTTCTTTCGGTAAAGTCACGTAGGTAAAAAAATTAAATTAAAATTAATACAAATTTTGGCTGTTTTAATTTTTTTTATTAATTTTAATTTCATTTTTTTACATACAGATGATGCCAGATGAGCCTCATCTCAGCGTCACAATTCAGTGGCAGCCAACAATAAGGCGGCAGCCAAAAGAAGGGAACAACTCTGCGTGGAGATGGAGCGATGAAATGAACTCGTGTGTCGGTGGATTGTTAAATCCCAAGGAGTGTGATAGATGACAATGGTTAAGCGAGGCCTTCATCCAGCGGTGGACTGAGCATGACTCATTGTGATTATGGTATTCGCCATTGCTTTGCCTTTGATAACAAATGTGAACGGTTCATATGCGATCGTTGGGCCGGATCGCCGTGTAAATAAAACGTCTCCACCTGACGCAGCCAATTAAATAATAAAGTTGTCGCGTCAACAGACGTGGCCAATGCAGTATTATTGCGTCTGCAGCGCCACCGTGCTGCAGAGGCAATGCGCACGCGTGACTATGGGCTGCGTTGTTTCTGGACGAGGGTTGTGCAACGCACATTGCATTGTCCGCGATCTCACCAAAACATCGATTATGAACCGTAATATTGGTCGCGAGTGGCCCACCTACACGCGTTAAATGCGAACGGATTGGCTGAAGGCACAGCGAATGTAGATTGTGGCTTACGGGTTAGCACGGGTGAGTCTACAAATGAGGTCCGTGTTATGTTACCTGGTGCAGCGCGAATTGAATTAGGTTTGAACAATAAAAAAAACCAGGGGCCGCTACCAAAGAGCTGCATTGACGTTTAACAAATTCACGCGGTTCCAGTGGCAGGTCGGCGGTGGTGGCGAGTGGACAATGGGGCAGCTGTCGCCGTGATTGTGACCGTTTGTCCCGGGGATTCATCGCGTGTTTAAATATTTAAAAAAAAATTGCCAACTTAATACGATTGTAATGATCATTCAAATGCGCAATTCATGAGAAGGAGGAAACAAAAAACGAACCAGGGGCAACCAACCAACCAAACTAACGAGGGAAGGTCACTTTAAAGAGATGGGTTTTCAAATTCCACACCTGTTAAATTAAACACACACTTCAAAGCTAGGGACATTGAAAAGAGACGCGATTTTATATTGGTGTGGATTTTCTTTACCTTCTACTCATATTTAGGTCTCTTTATTACATTTCTTTTCTACATGACCTCATTTGCAATTAATGTTGTTACAGCTCAGACAAGCAATTGCCAAGATAATCACGAAACAATTAAAAGTGTCAATCCGCGGATCACTCCACGTAATTGCGCTAAGAAAAATATCACGTGCACTTGAACGGGATCGTTAAAGAATGATGTGGCCTTCGTGATCTCTTCCATCAAGTGCTAATCCGAAGCAGTACATGTTAAATCGTTTTAAATTAAGCCTATTCTCCAATAATTGTGTGTAATAAATGAAAGAGGACATTATATTCCTTGCAGACATTCGGGCTGATGGAAAGTGGGTTTTCATATTTATATTCTAATGCGGGTGAGGAGTCTCGCGGGACGAGGGGAGCGCACGAGATGCATTGATAGGTGTCCCGGGCAACATAGCCGGTGTCATCTGGTTGAGAAAGAGCTGGGGAGAGATGGGGAGAAAGGGGGGGGGAGAGCTGAATAAAAGAGAGGGCGAGCTGAAGAGAGAGAGAGAGAGAAAGGGAGCGATAATTGGCTTGTGAATTGCACGCATGTTCACGAGACGGATGAAGCCCTGACTATTAAAACCGGCTGTGAGACTCTGCCCTTCCAGCTCAGAGCTAAACGCAGGCGAATGCTGCATGGCCCTAGGCCACATATGAGGCTATGCAATGCAAATGGTGGAGGCCACCAACAGATAATGTAAGCCATGTGTGTGTGTGGCGGTGGGGAGCGAGGGGGGGGCTGTAGTCCCCGTCCCCCCACCTCTGCCGCTATTGTTGGGGGGGAGGGGAGGGTTTGCTCCGTTGCTGGGCAGAGCAGGAGGTGGTGGTGGGGGGAGGGGATGGTGTTTGGGGGGGGTGCAGGGGGATGATGATGATGGGGGAGGAGGTGGAGGGGGAGCACGGATGGAGCGTGAGGAAGTCGAGGAAATTCGCCACGGGGGGGCGAGGGGGGGGCGGGGGGGTGCAAGAGCGAAGGAGGAGGATGGGGGGGGGGATTGAGCGAGCGGCGCGCAGTGGAGAGGGCAGTTCTAGAATGCGTGCTTGTCCGCGCCATCGCGTGCTCACATTCCGCACGTCTCGACTTCAGCGCACGCGTCACGCTTTGTCTGTCTCCGTGTCTCTGTGAGTCGACTCAGCCTGGTGCGCTGTGTCAACATCGCCCCTGGGGAGAGAAAGGCGGCCGGGCGTGGTGCTCGCTAGCCACCCCCTCGTGCGGCGTGCCGCCCTTCAATAGGTGCTCGCTAACAGTACTTGCCCCGGCAGTCTGTGAAGGCCTACGCGGGGGATCTTTGTCTGTGGCTGTGTCATGGGGCGCGATGGCGTGGTGGGTTGGCGCACCGCGCTGCGAGCTCAATAACCCCTCAAGACCAACATCGTTGAATATCTCAACCGAATGTCTGGGCCTCCCCTGGGTCGACTCGGCCTCAAACGAGTCGATGGCTCGGTGTGTAAAACATCGGCGTGGGGGGGGTGGAAACAGAGGCAGCCAAGCGCGGTGCTGGCCACCTCCTCCTCCTCGTGTGCCGTCGCGACTTCAACGGAGCCCCGCCGACCGCACTCACCCCAGCAGCAGTCCGCGCACGGCCATGTGCGGGCATCTTCGTCTCGTGACTGGGCGCGTGCTTCTCTTGGTGCGCCGCGCTCTGTGCGCCAGACGATGGCAGAGAATCATCTCCCCCCCACCCCCGACTAAGCCCCGTCCGTCCGTCTGCGCCTGAGTCAGGGGTGGCCGTGGGCATCGGCCGTCTGGGACAGCCGCTCCTGAACCCCCCCACCCACCCCCCACCACCACCACACTCCCCTCCGCTCCTGAACCCCCCCCCCCACCCACCCCCCACCACCACACTCCCATCCGCTCCTGAACCCCCCCACCCACCCACCCCCCACCACCACACTCCAACCCGCTCCTGAACCCCCCCGCACCCACCCACCCACCACCACCACCACACTCCCCTCCGCTCTCTAAACGACTTAAGGCGACCCTTGTTGAAGTCCCACCGCAGAACGGCAGCGGGCCTGCGATTAGCACGGTTGGCTAGGGTACGGCGCAAAAGAAGTTCTACGCACACACACACGGGGGCTTCGCTGATGTGTGCCACACCGCTCGTTTGCATGCGTGTACGTTGAACTTCTTTCGCACCGTACGTAGCCAGCCGCCCAAATCGCAGGCGCGGGTGAGGGACAACGAACTCAACACGAAAAGCAGTTTCACATAAATGAGTTTCTTTTTTTCAATCGAGATGACGATGATTTAAAAGTGCAGAGCTCCAGCGCCCTCCTTATATCGGAAGGAAGGGCGTTCCAGACGGCCGCAGAAGCGCGCGATGCAGTGCCCGTCTTTGTTCGACGGCTCGCCAACAGCCGTCGAACAAAGACGGGCACCCGCCACGCGAACTCGGAGTCCGCGTGGTGTGTCTCCGTATTTCATTGACCATCGGTGGCCAATTTGATTGCCCCCCACTCCCTAGCCACCATCTGTGCGGTGGACTTCCCTGTCCCTTCTCGAGCTGAGACTCAACACCTTAGTCACTGCCCCTGCCTATGCCTTGACTTGCCTCTTTGTGTCCGGAACAAAAATGAAACAGCGTGCCCAACGGGTTGTGTGTCAGCGTCTGGGAGATGCGGTCGCATTTAGAGAAACTGTGCACCACTGAAGAGCTATTTCCTACGACCCTCTTCTTCTCAGCAGGTGATTGAATATTGTGATTAAATATTGTGATCGAATATTGTGATCGAATATTGTGATCGAATATTGCGATCGAATATTGGCAAAGTGTATCAGCAGAGCGTTCAAAAGAGTGAACACATGTATTGCGATTGATAGGAAACGTGTCGAGAATTTAAAATAAAATGTTTTCTCTTTCCAGTAATTTACCCTTATTATGTTAGTGGGGTATTTATAAATGTCTCGCCCTGCATATATATATATACATGCACATGGCATTGTATCGTACCGGGCGGCAGCGTGGCGCAGTGGTTTCACTCGTGCCTCACAGCAGAAGGCTCCTGGGTTCAACTCCCGACTCGGGTGCCTCTCTGTGTGTCCTCTCTGTGTGTTCTCTCTGTGTGTCCTCTCTGCGTGTCCTCTCTGTGTGTCCTCTCTGTGTGTCCTCTCTGTGTGTCCTCTCTGTGTGTCCTCTCTGTGTGTCCTCTCTGCGTGTCCTCTCTGCGTGTCCTCTCTGCGTGTCCTCTTTGCGTGTCCTCTCTGCGTGTCCTCTCTGCGTGTCCTCTCTGCGTGTCCTCTCTGTGTGTCCTCTCTGTGTGTCCTCTCTGTGTGTCCTCTCTGTGTGTCCTCTCTGTGTGTCCTCTCTGTGTGTCTCTGTCCCCCTGTACTGCACGGGTTCCCTCCGGGTTCTCCAGATTCCTGCCACAGTTAGACATAAACACCCACACAACGTGACCGGTATTGAGCCAAAGATCCCGATGCTCCTGCAGTAATGACTCAATTGGGATTACACACGCGGCACCATCCACCCCTACTCTGAAACACTTGGCAGGACCCTCCTGTAGCAGAGTCTTGAAACTCAGTGAGGCTTTCCTGCGTTAAACAAGCGGAATAATAATTCAACGTTGGAGAATAGTCACAAAGAGCACGACTGGCGCAGCTGAGTGTGCCAGCCCACACAGAGGAGATTGCCAAAACCCACTTCACCTGCACCGTTCGGCGAACCAGCAGCAATGCATCTGCCAGGGATAAGTATCCATAAGCTGGAGTGTGTTTTGCGAACGTTCCCTATAGCAACAAGGATAAACAGCCACAGTGCAACGGAGCGACATGCGTGCATACGGAGGGCTCCACCAGGATGGGTGGCGCTGAGTGGCATTTCTGTGTTGCCATGCAAGGGAAATACAATGAATTGAATGCACGCTTTGTATATGCAGCCGCTGCCTCCATTTGGCATTTTTGGACGGTGGCCACCGTCAATACTGCCAGCGAGATTTATTTTGCTTCTTTTGCAAAACTGATCCCAAACGCTTCAGCCGTTCACATGTGGATATATGCATATTTTGATATATATAATCACGTGTCTTTGCAGGAGACAGGCGGATTGTACAACTGGCCCAATCAATTGCAGCTCGGATAAATGACTGGAGATGGGGTCTCGCGAGGGGGTAGCCGATACATTGTGAGCGCCTTTCTCTAGCGCGATCTCCACTCGAGCTCAGTTGGATGGTCGGTGCACAGAGCCACACGAAAAGCCTGATGTTACCAAATTTACAAAAAGTATATATAAGAGCAAGTTGGCCATTTAATGAGATAAACTGCCTTGCTATAATCACAATAAAAATATAAATCATATTTCGATTTAAAGCTTTCGTGACTGCAGGGATTCGTCTTCTTGGTTCTTTCGTTAAAGTCACGTAGAATGGAAATAATAAAATAATACAAATAAAACATAATAAAATAATTCTCACGACGTTTTCGGCCACAACGCATTCAGACTTTGTCTTCTCGACAGACCTGCTCTCCACCTGAGGACGGCTGCTTGCGTTGTGGCCGAAACGTCGTGAGAATTATTTTATTGTTTTATTTTATTATTTTATTATTTCCATTCTACGTGACTTTACCGAAAGAACCAAGAAGATATAAATCATACTTTACATTCTTTTCTCAATAGATTTGGTCTTGAGGGGTTGATTATCCTACTTCACTGTGAAGATTGGTGTGGGGGAGGAGGGCAACCATCGGTTCAGATACCACTCAAAGGTGATGTTGACCATGATTGGGAATCTAACTCGGGTGTATGGGTGTATAATACAGTTTGCTAACCACTGCGCCACCACTCCACCCCATTACTTTTCTACAAAAACAGATATGAATCAGGTCTTCAGATTCAATTAGCATTCAGAGGATGAAGTTTACACACATAAAGTGTGAGGCCAGTTACAATGTTACTGTTATCAGTTGAGAAATATAGGGATAGATTCAGGGTCATAATTCCATGAAAGAATAGATGTATTTAATTGTTGCCATGGTAAATTGCAGCGCATCCAGTGGCTGGCGGGGTCATGCCTACGGCATACACCAAACGTATAAGAACGACGAAACGGAGATTCGTCGGCACACACGCTATCCATGGCATGGCTTAGAATCGATATGAAATGCCGTACCTTTTCACACGCAGAGGTCACCAATGGCTAGTCACATGGATTGCGACATTTTTCTTTTATAAAATTCTTCAAAGTATATTTCTGTGCACATGTTAACCTTGATTTATTTTTTTACACCAGATATAAACATACTTGAAAAGACACAAAAAAATATGAAATTAATTTACGTTGATGCATGATGTAGCTTATATCAACATGGGGGGGGGGTGACGTTTTTTTTTTGTCCGTTGTAAATTCAGATTTAAAAAATGCAATTGTGCAAAAAAAAATTAAGTTGTATGATTTCCACTTGATTTATCTCGGTGGGAAGTTGCCAAAATCTGTCTTTTGTAGTCTCTCAGTTCGTTTTTCCTTTCCACTAAACCTGTCCGCTCTATTTACCTCTGATAAAGCCATCGATCTCGCAGATCGCGAGCTCAAAACTAATGTTGTTGAAGGGCCAGGAGCGTCGGGGAAATCGGATCTGTTTTGATCTCACAACTTGGCTCCCCTGCTCGATGTGTCTCGCCTCACTCGGACACCACTCTCTCTTTTGACGAACTCAAATTCAGGACATGTTACACAAATTCAAGTATAAGTTCATTGATTAGGTATAGCCAGCTCTTGAATCGGGTGCAACCGCAACAAACAAAAAACAAACACATGAACAAAAACATCTTAAAGTGAATATGTGACTAAGTGCAAACAGAAAATCCAAGAAAAGACAGCAAAAATATTGCAGAAAAAACACCGTACACCAACGCTGTGTGCAAAAATCCCAGTGGGATGCAAGTCAAACAACAACAACAACAACCACAAGACAGCTAGATTAAGGCCATCAGTCTAACTCTGTACTACAACAAACAAACATGGCTACACAAAGAAGATTATCTCAAAAGACTAGAAGAGATGATAACTGTGTCTAAATGTATAGTTCTTGTTGGGGTGCTATACATATTTTGTTTTATTATGCAGCTGACAACAAACCAGAACTTTCAATTTCCTCAAAGATTTCCCAGGACAGCTCGCTCAAAAAGAGGACATCGGGGTAAAATCAGAACCCTCGGCGTGAAGTCTGGCTAACGCATCGATCAATGTCTGTTGGTGGTCTCAGGTTGAGGAAGCTACAAAATCTACAGCCATCTCTTAGACACACTTCAGCGGTTGTGCTTTCGCCACGTTGTCCCCACCTGAAGAAGGACGCTTGCGTTGCGCCCGAAACGTCGTGATTTAATCTAGTTGTTTTCATTCATTGTATTAGATTTTTTTACCTACGTGACTTTAGCGAAAAAAACAAAGAGTACAAAATCCACCTCGGAGGCTGTCGTCTCCGGCGATAACGCTGCGTGCAGATGGATTCACTGAGAAGTTGGAACGTGCGGGCAATGACTTCATCATCGGCGCCCTTTCCTCACCAGACCAGTTCTCTACTCCCCCCGGAGAACAGCACTGGTGGGGAAGCCAGCTGAGTGCGACAAGTCAACTGTGTTGCTCTAACCAGGTGAGAGAAAAGTCGCAGAAACGCATGTTTTCAAACGAAACAAGCATTCAACACGAATCGTTAGTGCTTTGCAGCGAGGATGAGATGCCGCGTAGCCTGTGGCTAGTGACGAGGTGAGTGTTATCGAGTGATTTTTATTGTTGTTGTTGAACGACGGTGGCTGCTCCAGGCTGCGGTGAAGTTGGGCTGGAGACGCGATGACGGCCGAAATCCAGTCACCGAACATCGCGTTCGTTTTAAGGAAACACGGGGGGAGGATCGAGCGCGCAGCGAGCCTCAGGCTACTTGAGGCTACGTATGGACTCATCTGCGAGCCTGACCTCTGCAAGAGTGACAACGCCAACCGCGTTCTGGTCACAGGCCTAGGTGTGCGTGCGCTTGTGCACGTGGTTAAGGAAATGCGGCAGTATCTGAAAGTAAAAGTCTGTTCATTTCTCCGGAAGAGTGTGAAGTTTCAACTTTGGGTTTCCAGATGAGTAATCTGGCCGAATTTATTTCGTGTGTTTTGTATGAAAGGAAACGGGATTGTTCATAGAAAAAAAGAGCCATAACGAGAGGGTACAACGCCGTGTCTCTCGATACATATGTGACGTTTGAACCCAACGAGCTGGGTTCAATTCCTGGCCACGGCTATCACCTGGGCGAGACCCCCACTCCACCAAGCCACGGTGACCAGCGTCATCGATACATTGTCGAACAACCACCATGACCAACAACACAGTGCAGGGTGGGCAGTCATTCGGCAGTGAATCGACGAAGGTGTCTAAATTATATATATGCTGTATGCATTATATTTATATTAATTAAATTAACAATGGAACAGATTAATGGGTTAATAACTCACATGACGTGTGTGTGTCTGTATTTTTAAGGTCACAATTCCAACATCCGACCGCACTCTTGTGAGCAAATGTCACGTGGCAAGGGCAGATCGGACTGCACCTGAATAATGTGGCTTCTGCTGCCGTGGATAAATCATCGCTCAGGGATGATGGCTGCGCTGCGCAGGTACCTCCATCCCCGGCCGTGGCAGTTGCAGTGGAAAATCCCCTGGGAATTTTTGGTGCGCAGAGGCTGCAAACCTACGCTCACGGAGAGCCCTACACCCCCACTGCTAATAGCAGCGTGACACCTAATCGAGCACCGCGTTTGTCTCGCTGCGCCTGAACATCAGCGAGGAGCCATTGCCGAGGCCAGACTTGAAAAGCATTGCTTGAAAATTCCGCTGATAAATGTTACGCCGCTGAGCAAACGTTTTTTTTTTTTTGCCTGGACCGCACCGCTTTTTGAAATTTTGCTGGAATTTTAATTTTCGGCATTGGGTGGGAACAATTTAAATTTCACACCAAAACGTCTCGGTGCGTGTGAAAAGCGCATTTGACCGCGGTGTTTATAAGCAGGCATTGCATGCTCGCTTTAAGCCAACGGTATCGCACCTTGCGAAATTAGCATTCCATTTTTTGACGGGCGAAAAAAATGTAGTCGCGTTATAGTATTTTTTTTTCTTGACGCCCGCATCTGGAACAGCGCTTGCTGAGACAAAACAGCGCGCAATTACATTCTGTTCCTTCACACGTTCCCCAGAAACGCGCATGTGCCCCATCACATTAAACATGAGCTCCTATATCTGTGGTTATAATTTTTTTACTATAAATATAGAAATGCCTGGGGCACACTGGGCCAATCTGCATTGAGAGCATTTGGCTGCTATACATTTCCACGTGATAAGCCACTTCGTTGAGCTATCATTTGTGGCCAGGTCGCTTCTGAAAAAGAGCTACATAGCTCAGTGGGCCTTACCTGGTCAAATAAAAATAAATTTCGATTAAAAGCTTTCCTGACCTCAGGGATTCATATTCTTGGTTCTTTCGGTAATGTCACGTAGAAGGGAAATAATAAAATAATATGTATTACATTTTTTATTTTATAATAGTAAAATAAAAGATATAGTTTTATTATTTTATTATTTCCCTTCTACGTGACTTTACCGAAAGAACCAATAATACAAATAAAAATAGTTTAACCTTAGAATCTAATGAAGAAACTCGACAAGACCATGCTGCAATGAAAATAGCACGAGGCTTTTGCAAACTGGTGAAAATTTTAAACGAGCATTGTTAGTTTTTTTTCTTTGATTCTTAATAGTGCGCCTGTTGTGAGCTCTTGCAGTTACCATTCTTGGACTCGAGCAGTGATGTGCCCGGCCTTCGGCAATAATTACAATGTCGCGTAATGCAAATTTTCCAGATTTTGTACTTAAAAAAGAAATCCATTTGTAGATCAAATGAATCATTTAAACTAAATAGCCCCATTTAAACCTTTAAATTAACTGTAATCATCATAATGAAGCATAAAAAGAATGAGACGTTATGGGTTTGAATAACAAAGAACCCGTTATTCATCCATTAGGAGTGGAGCTGTGACTTTATAATCTCGAGTTAAATTCCTAACGACGCCTCACATCAGTGGCAAGTGATATTTGAACCGATCCTGGGACCCCTTCACCAACCCGCATTGACCAGCGTGTTGAAATATGGCCAAACATTCCCCCATCACTGACATTGGTTCACAGAAGAGGACATTTAGCCATTAAAGCTTCACCAGAAGTTTCTAAATGTATTTAATCAAATATGTACCAAGCCATTCGTTACCATAAATCACACGTCGAATAAGGGTTAAAGATAAACAAACACAGATAGATTTTGATTTAAAGCTTTCGTGACTGCAAGGATTCATAGTCTTGGTTCTTTTGGTAAAGTCACGTAGAAGGGAAATCATTTTGTTATTTTATTATTTCCCTTCTACGTGACTTTACCGAAAGAACCAGCAATATGAAACACAGATATGGTCAATGTCCTACTTTCTGAACTTATTTTTAGAGGCCACTTCTTTCCCAGCGCGACCCACCAACACCTTCTTCAGAGCACTGCATCTGCAAGCATCCGCCACGGCAATACAACTTGCATCTTATCACCATCAGCAGCGGCAGCGGCGGCAGCAGCAACGATAGATCCACTGCCGGATGACGGCCGCCACCAAGTCATCGCGATCCCTCATGGTCTTGTGAGATGCAACAATCCATCTAGCTGCTGCACACAAGCCGATTTCATTGCTCCATCTCCGCAGAGGACGTGCCCTTGTGTGTGTCCACTCGCTTGGCTTCCACTGCGTCGTGAGGCTTGACTCACGGCCATCGCCTCTCTTAGAATTTGATGTGAAGAGTGTATAAGTGAGAGTGTCTGAGTGGATGTGTAGATTGTCTAAGTGGATTTGTGGAATATCTAAATGATCGTCTAAATGCAACCGCATCTCGGGATCCCTGCACACAATCATGGGACGTGTACATCGCAAGGAACACGGGAGTGATATGTATATTTTGTTCATGTGAAGAGGCTCTCAGTCGTAGGTAAAGGAGAAGACAGCTTTCCTTAGAGCCTAGTCTCCATTGGTGTTGGACCAGATGACGCAAAAAGACGTAAGCCTTTTGGCGTCATCTGGTCCAACACCAATGGAGACTAGGCTCTAAGAAAAGCTGTCTCAGGTGTGGACCAATCAACTTCAAGGACAGTGCATATCATTATCAGAGTTGTTTCTTTTTGTTTGCATTTTGACTGCTTGTGTTGTGGTTATTGCAAACATGATGCCTTGTATAAGGGTGTCAGTTTTTGTACCAGTTGAAAGGGTAAAAACCTATTACTATATTTTGCCACTGGTAAAGGAGAGGTCTCATAGTGAGAAGAGGAATGTCTTTAGCTCGGACGACGGGTACAGGGCCAGGATTTGGACCACGTCCACCTCTGAATGATTGAGCAGCGTGTGGCTGCGCCGTCGCTGCTGCTCGCGGCTCGTGGTCGTCACGCGCCCGGTGGGCTGCAGCTGCCGCTTGGGTTCGCCCCGTTTGAGTTACAAAACATGAAAAGACAGAGATTATCTCACACCATCAAAGAAATGGGAGAAATGCATCCAAATGCAATGCCTTCAGTGGTGTATCGTCGTCGTTTTCCCGGCACCCCCAATTAGCACGGCTGTCTACTACGTACGGTCACGAAAGTAAGTTCAATTTGGGTACATTTTTTATATTACGCAACTGACAAAGACCAGTACTTTGATGAATGTCACTTCACAGATTTCCCACGCAAAGCTGCCTCCCCAAACAGAGGATGATCATTGAAACAAAATCATCTCATGACCACACAGGATGAAGTGGAGAACGGGGGGGGGGGCGGATGACCCCCTGGTTTTCCTTATTCCTGCGCCTCGCGGACCGAGTGGTGGGTGACCTCACATAGGGACCCCCCCCCCCCCCACTTCTCGAAGCGATCGTGGGAAAGCATAGCGCCCCCCGCCAAGCTCGCAACTCAAATCGCTTTAAGCGAAGCCGGGTCCGCCTCAGTGAGCGTCCCGGATTGTGGGCCATCCTGCTCCCTGAGTGCGCCACGATGCGCTGGGCAAATGCGATTACAGAGAAATATCGTTATATATTTATTGCCAACACCCCGGTTATTAGTCACGGGGCTTTGGCCGTTGGCGTTGTGTGCGTGGCGCCCCCTTGCCCCGCGAAGCCCTCACTGCCGGTGGGTGGCACTGGCTTGATCAGCGCGACACCCGCAACGCAGCGGGGGGAGACGGAGTTAGAAATCCTGGGAAGTGCTCAACTTGAAGCGTGTGCGCTTTTTGAAAATTTTGTCGGCTGCCCCGCCCCCCCGCCCCCCTGCCAGCTTTTTTTTCTTAAGCGAGTCTCGCAAAATAAGCTGCGCCAAAAATTTTTTTTATTGAATTTTCTTCCGCCGTGTTGCGTGAAACTGCAGCTGAATCTAAGCACGTCGCTCGGAAGCAATGCCAGCGGCCCTCTTATCCGAACGTGTGCGTATGTCGTTTAAGTTTATTATATCGAAGTTGGACGTACGTTGAAGGTCTTTTGCACCGCATGTCGCCAACCCTGCTGATCGGAATGCAGAGTGACACTTTGCATTGCCCCCTGCCAGTGTAACGTTTAAAGTTTAAAATTAAATTTATTTAACCAGTTGAGACCGAGATAGAGTTTCATTCGCAACAGCGACCTGGGGAATCAGTCTTCTAGTAAAGGGGCGGTGATTTCAATACATAATCCCGATTGATTAAATTGCGGTGTCATTTTCGATGTTGGGTAAACTGGACCCCGACGCCGGCACACAAACGGCCTCCTCTTGCGAATGACGCCAGGCGATCTTTAAGCGTCCCCTGTGAAGCAGACGCCATCACGTAGCATTGTTACGGTTTTACACCAGCTACATTAACCAGGGCAGCCGCTGGATTCGAACCGCGAACCTCTGCAACGAGCGGCGAACTGCGCTAGGGCTGGGTCTCGTAACAACCACCACCACCACCACGACCCTTGCGTAAGAATTGTGTTGCTTTTACGAGAACTGTGCGTATATCCAGCTGCCACTGCACAGTGGCATTTATAAACGGTACCAGAGACCAGGAGTCGACTTCACTCGCTTTCTCTATCAGCTTGGGCATCACACTTTGCTACTTGCGCGGGGGGGGCTACATTACTTGATTCACCGCTCTCAGAGATTGCATCTTTTCGCGTTCAGCACGAGGACTTATAGCAATTTACAACTTTCGGCGTGCCGTGCGCCATGAGCAGAACGCAACTCCCGTGTAAGCTTCGGTATTTGATACATTCGTTTTAAGTAGCAGGAGAATATCCCTTAACCGTCACGTGTGTTCTATTTCTCATTCAATCATTGCTGTGAACGTTATTGTTGTTTGGCTCGGTGTGTCCAGCAAAGGCTCGTCGAGTCTCACGACTTTTTTTCAGGAGGGTCCTGCCAAGATTTGACAGTGGGGGGGGAGGAGTGGTTTGTCTCTGTGCAATCCCAGTTGAGTCATTTACCGAGCCATTTTTTTTAACTGCGCAATTTGGACGTGACGTGGATGTCGCTGTCGTTTGTGGTGCCGGGGCTTGCTTGGTGCAACAGGCAAGCCCTGCACGTGGGCGGCCGAGGGCTTGCAGGATCACCAGAGAGATCTGCACGCGAAGAGCTTCGTCGGCCCTGCCCGTGTGGAGCCGTTTCGTGCGTAGAGACGGGAGGGCAGAGCGAACGAAAATCGACTCACAGCTTCCGCCGATTTTCTTTGGTAGTCCACTGTTTTTTGGGTCTGCGCAGTGGACAGGGAGATTAAAGCCCATACGATTGCAAGAAGCGGCTTAGGACAGGGCACATAATGAAGTGTGTTGAGCCCACGGGGGCCGATTGTGCAATGTTATTCTGGAGCACAATCTGTTAGGTAGCTCCATCTATTACCGCGAAGGGAAGCCAGCCAAATGCACACGAGACGTTTTAAAGTTTGATAACAGAAGCTGCGGTGGGCCTTTTTTGTTGTTGTTGTTGTTTGGAACAAGCTGTTTTAATTGCGTGCTTTCCAACTACTGCATTGCTAAGCGCGTGCTCAGTATGGTAGTTTGTATGCACGTCTGTATGTGTCTACACGCAGCCAGCATTACGAAGACTTATAACGTGGGGAGTGGTGGTGTAGTGTTCAGCGCGCTGCGTTATGAACCCAGCGGCCCGTGTTCGATTCCTGGCCACGGCCAAACACCGGTAAAGATTATTTGAAGAGGTCCTGGGCCTCGTCTAGGTCGGCTCAGCCTCAAATGAGTATCTGGTTCGGTGTGTTAACATCATCACCAGGGAGACAAAAGCGGCCGAGCGTGGTGCTGTTGTGCCATGCCGGCCTTAATAGGTGCTCGCTAACAGCACTGACCCCAACAATCTGTTAAATACAACATTGAGGATATTTGTATTTGCATCGAAACGTTGGACATCGTGTCGAACGACGCGCGGTACGACCCGAAACCCCATGGGAGAAGAGGCACAACCACAAACACCTGTGAAAGGCTATTAATAATAATGATGATGATGATGTAATTTGTAAGGTACCCTTCCACGTAGATTTGAGAGCGCAATGCCTGTCGGCGCTGCTACACTAGACATGTAAAGTAGGAAGAAGGGATGAGGAGGGAATCAGCGGGGAGAGAAAGGCTAAAGAGAGAGATGGGAATTCTCGAGAGAGAGGGGAGGCCCTTTTAAATGTGTGGTGGGGTCTTCAGACAGAGACTGAAAGTCCCCGTTGTCTCTAAAGTCCTCGCCTCTAAGGGCAGGGGATTAGAAATTAAATTGTTGATTTGTTTTGGGTTCCACTCTGGCAAATGGTGAACTTTTGAGTCATCTTCTTGGTTCTTTCGGTAAAGTCACGTAGAAGGGAAGTAATAAAATAATAAAATTAAAACATAATAAAATAATTATCACGACGTTTCGGCCACAAGCACAAGCAGCCGTCCTCATGTGAAGACCAGGTCTGTCGAGGAGAGAGCGTCGTGAGAATTATTTTATTATGTTTTATTTTTATTATTTTATTACTTCCCTTCTACGTGACTTTACCGAAAGAACCAAGAAGATGAATCCCTGCAGTCACGAAAGCTTTCAATCGAAATTTAAATTTTGAGTCGTTCAGTGTGGAGATTTGGCATTGGCCAAAACATCCCAATTCCGCAAAAAATACCTGAAATTTTACAACAGCAAAAAGAGCCCCCCATACTGCAACAAGAAAAAAACTTGTCAGAGCCCTCGTTCAGAGACTCAGCGAGGCTTCACCCAGTCAATCGTGAATCGACACACTTTGGCCACGATGATCTCTCGACTTTGAAGCAAAATTCGCGACAGCGCCCGGCAATGCTGTGACGGTTTCCAAACAACGGCATCGCCACAAGTCCGTGGGCGCCATGGGAGACGAGGCGAGAGGACGTCAAAGACAAAGGTAGCCCGTAAATGGAGGTGAAAAACAGCTCAATAGAACGGAAATACCATCCCGCTTATTACAGGCTTTCAAAGCACGCAAATTTCACCCGCCCCCCCTCCTCCCTTTGGCAAATTTGTAAAGGCTGGAGAGACTTGGCAGAATTTCAGAAAGAGTTGTCTTCGAGCCAAGAGGGCACGCAATTCCACGGCGCAGGGGTAAAAGGCTGCATCCATTTGTTGGGTGATCAAAGAAAGGTTTAGGGCCAAAATGTCACTCGCTATTTTCCCTCTACAATGTGACCGCCACAAGCGATAAATCACTTCCAGCACGAAAATTTATCAGATCTGCTTACAAAAATAAGAAAAGAAACTGGAAAAAAGGGAAACGTTAGTTCAGCTGCAAAAAATTCCAATTTATATATTTTTTTTGTTCCATGGGATGGGACGTGTTAGCGTCGTTTCTGTCAGCACAGGACGCGGTCACTTACTCGGTTTTCGGGAAAATTGGTGTGCAGGAGGAAGCTTCATCGATTACGTGCTCTATTGGCGTTAAACTGAGCCCGGCACTCACAAATTGCAGCTGTTAGCATCGCCCTGTTTCCTGCGCCCTTTAATTACGACGCAATGAGCTAATTATAAAGTAAATACATTAAACACAGAAAAATACGCTTCAATGTATGTATGTATTTACAAAGTGTGCCAATCACACGCGGAGCTGTCGAGAGCACGTGTGGAACACGACGCACGCTCGCTCTCTCTGTCGGTCCGAGGCGCGCGCTGACTTGAGAAATGTGTGGCACGCGTGGCCCAGTGTTTCAGAGCAGTTGGTATTTTCATGTTCTTATCGAGGTCACTCCGTAATTCCCTCGAACATGGGCGTATCCTGTCTAATCTGTCTTCTCCCCCACCCCGCCAACCCAACGGCAGACGAAATGACAGGAAGGCTGCCACATGTGTGGGCTATCTGCTTGCATGTTCTGGTAAAAAAAAAATCTTTCAAGAATAATGTTTACCAAGGTCCACACAGAGGGGAATTTCACTCGCTAATGGCCACCGCGTTTAATAATTCATTACCGAAGGAGAGGAGCCTTCGAGCTCTCGAGCATTTTCATGTTACTAATTACACCTATATCACGAGAAAGTGCAAGGCGTAACACAACGCCCCACGTGTGTCATTTTAAGCTTTTCTCGCTATTATCAAACTCGGCGTGCACGTCAATCCCGCCTTTGTAATTGCTCCCAGGAGGTGTCGGCTACACGGGTCTGCAGCAGCCCGATAATGATTTTCCTTAATGCCAAGGAGCTTGGCTTTTTTTTTTTGCAGAGGCTGGCACGCAACAATAGCGAAACATTGAACATCCCAGGATGCTCAACGCTCACAACTCGGCGAGAGCATAAAGATCGTGTTATATCATCAGACACGACATGGATGCCGCTCCTCGCCCATTGGGACAAAAAACTGCCCTCCTTTAAACGTATCCCGAGAGAATGCATTGATTGTTGAACTATGAAACAAATAATTGCGTACGTTTCTGGCATTCAAGTTTTCAGCCCGTTATTATCCAGGAGTAATATTTTTTTAGGGTAGAGCAGTTGAAGGGTTGGTTATGCTGTGAACCTGGTGACCTGAGATTGATTCTTGGCCACAGCTAACGTCATTTCCGAGTGACACCTGAACTAGTACCGCCCCCCCCTCCCCCCCAAGGTCACCAACCCGCACTGACCAGCATGGTGAAGTATGGTCAAACTACTCTCATGACTGACACGCCGTCATTCAGAGTGTCGTCCCCTCCTCGCACGTGTAGGCCATCTCCGTGTGCTCCGGTGTCCTGCCACACATCTGAACACGAATAAATTGGCTGAAAACATCTTAACACAAAAAGGACCGCGTAGCTTGGGAAATTGCTGGTACCGGCTCACAGCCTGGATGCTGCCTGCCCCGCTTGTCTGTGCTTCCTCGCTGAGTCGCTCTTTCACTCACTCTCTCTCGCTCTCTCTCTCTCTCTTCGATGGCGTACGGATACTGTACGGTGCATGACAACTTCAAATTCGTATTCAGCAGTGGATTGACAAAGGGCTGTGCATTGCAATGATGAAATTATATTCTTAGGTTGTTTCGGTAAAGTCACGTAGGTAAAACATTAAAATTAATAAAAGTACTTGATACAGCTGTCGTGGCTGTGACGGTTCCACCTGAAGACGAAAGCTTGTGTTGCCTCCGAAACGTCGTGATTTTTATTTTATTTTACTTTAATAAATTTTAATATTTTACCTACGTGACTTTACCGAAAAAACCTAAGAATATGAATCCTTGCAGTCACGAAAGCTTCAAATCTAGAATGATGAAATTAGCTGCGAGCCTGTAGAGTACCAGTGCCCTTGTGGTGCGAAGGGCCACACCAACTGCCCATCCCAAGTCCCAAGTCGCTCTCGCTGGACCTGCTGATTACTCCACCTGCACGGAATTCTCATCCCAGTTGCATCCATGTTTTTAAATTGCTTACGTAACCTCATTTGCTTTTTTTCCCTGCTTCCCGTGGTACCTATATACTTGTCCCAGTTAAAGCAACATTTATATTCAGTCTCTTGTTTGCTCATTAGCTGTCAAAGAAATCAACATTTCGTTTCTCTAATTCGTATACATTTGTTTGTACCTGCTGTCCGTAATCAATGTATTTTACTCATTTTGTATGTCCATGAAATGTTTAACATCCAATTTTTAAATGACATTTCTCTCGCTTCTAGTTTGCCTTATCGGGTCTTTCTAGTTGTCAATCTTTCACAGACATTCGGGAGAACAGGCTGCGTGTAACCATGCTGCCTTCTCATTTCTGCTCGTCATTAATAATTCGTCATTCATAAATATGCCGCATATCCCATATTCTGATGCAGTATATACAGTATATGTTGCTGATAAGAGGATGGATTTAGCGCATCTGAGTAACTTCTCTCTTTCGTATTTTACTGTACGTATCTATTTTTAAATCCTTTATATTAAGTTCACTTGCTTGCTTGCTTGCGCGCTTACGACCGTGCAAATCTTTCGGTCGTTTTTTAACCCACTTCCCGTGATCCAATCGAGCTGACATTTT
The DNA here is from genome assembly GCF_015708825.2 of Lethenteron reissneri. NCBI lineage: Eukaryota > Metazoa > Chordata > Hyperoartia > Petromyzontiformes > Petromyzontidae > Lethenteron > Lethenteron reissneri. The sequence continues at coordinate 1,472,260 of NC_083823.1, read as the reverse complement.
GCACACAGACTCGTTGTGCGTGACAATTCATTTTCGTGAAATTTTTTTCCCAAAATTTTCCACTTTTTTGGAAAAAATAAATTATATTTAATTACCAATTGCTTAATGGTGGCAGGCAATCATCTGACCCATAGGTGGCAGCCATCTCAAGCCAGAGGACGAGAGGACTCTAGCCGCCAAGCATATAAAGGATTTATAGTGAAAAACTTTGTTTTTACGGGTACATTTTTTGGAAACTCAGGTAAGTAGTGTGCCCGGCGTTCAGCTCCGTGTCACACCATGTGCTGGCCACTAACTCGAGGCCCAAGAATGGAGTTTAACCACGACCCTATTACTTATTTGAGCTGTGGAGGCAAATCTGAGATTTTGGTAATCCCTTAAGTTGGACACGCAATGAGACAAACAACAGTCTGAATATAAATGGGACTTCGACTGGGATAAATTATAGGTGCCACAAGAAGCTGGGGAAGAGAGCGGATTAAGTTTCACCGTAAGCAATTCGAACGCTTGGACGCAACTGGGAGAGGAATTGGATATTAAGTTCTTGAGTAAATGTCATGGACAGAGCTCAATGGAAGGAAGGTCGTGATCGTCGACATCTTTGAAAATGGACACGGCTCATAGATAGAGATAGACTAACATTGCCCATAGACTAACATTGCCCATAGACTAACATTGCCCATAGACTAACATTGCCCATAGACTAACATTGCCCATAGACTAACATTGCCCATTGACTAACATTACCCATAGACTAACATTGCCCATAGACAAAGGTTGCCCATAGACTAACATTGCCCATAGACTAAGGTTGCCCATAGACTAACATTACCCATAGACTAACGTTGCCCATTGACTAACGTTGCCCATTGACTAACGTTGCCCATTGACTAACGTTGCCCATAGACTAAGGTTGCCCATTGACTAACATTACCCATAGACTAACACTGCCCATAGACTAACATTGCCCATTGACTAACATTGCCCATAGACTAACATTGCCCATAGACTAACATTACCCATAGACTAACATTGCCCATAGACTAACATTACCCATAGACTAACATTGCCTATAGACTAACATTACCCATAGACTAACATTGCCCATAGACTAACATTGCCCATAGACTAACATTGCCTGTATAAGAACAAATTCTAGAGTAAATGTGGACAGAGCTGAATGGAAGGAAGGCCACGATCGCCGACATCTTTGAGAAAGGTCACGGCACACAGAGAGAGAGAGAAAGAATGTCTCATTGGCAGAAGAAACACATTTACAACAACAATAACTAAAAACAACCCCTCGTAACAATCCAACAAAGTTCCAACTTTGTTTAGAATTAAATCTAAAACATATTCAGGTTTCTGGCAAAAGCTTTGCCAGCGGTTATTGCCGCAGCCGCTGTCGCCGTCGTTGCCATCGTCATCATCACCGTCGTCATCGTCATCATCATCATCGTCATCATCATCATCGTCATCATCAGTCATCATCATCATCGTCGTCATCGTCGTCGTCATCGTCGCCGTCGTTGCCATCGTCATCGTCGTCATCGTCGTCGTCATCGTCACCGTCGTCATCGCCGTCGTCATCGTCGTCACCGTCGTCATCGTCACCGTCGTCATCGTCACCGTCGTCATCGTCGTCGTCGTCATCGTCGTCGTCGTCATCATCGTCGTCATCGTCGTCGCCATCGTCGTCATCATCGTCGTCGTCGTCGGCGTCATCGTTGTCATCGTCGTCATCGTCGTCGTCATCATTGTCGTCATCGTTGTCGCCATTGTCGTCATAATCGTCATCGTCGTCGTTTCCGCCGCGGCTCCCCACGTGGCGCGCGAGCTTCCCCGCGAGCGGAGGCGGCGATCTCCCTGGGAGCCACCGACAGCCACCGACAGCCACCGACAGCCACCTACAGCCACCTACAGCCCATACAGCCACCGACAGCCACCTACAGCCATCTACAGCCACCTACAGCCACCTACAGCCACCTACAGCCACCTACAGCCACTTGTGAAACGGGCCACTTTGATCATTGTGCTGTCGTCGAGCCGACGAGAGCCGCGTTTCACGGCAACCTCGCCTTGACCTGCGCAGCCTGCAGTCAATGTGTTTTCCCTGTTGCTTCAAAGGTTTTATTTCATTTAAAGTCTTCGATGTTGAATTATACTATCCTGTTTAATTTCCTCAAATAGACTCCAAATTAGTTTTTTTTTATATTCATAAAAGTCCATGCCGAGCACATATGCGCGCTATAGAAAAACATATAATTACAGCCAACATTGTACATTTTTAATTTGAATTGCTTTCTGCATTTTCAACTGAAATATGAGCACATTCTTTTTGAAGTGAGTAAAGCTGTATTTTTGCCTACTGTGCGTGTGTGTTTATATGTATTTATACACAATAAATAGGGAGCGGTAGTATCGTCGTTAGCGCACCGCACTAAAAACTCGGCGACCCCCGAGTTCAATTAACTGGTCCAGGGCCTCCCTTTGGTCGCTCAGCCTTAAATGAGCACCTTTGTGCAATGTGTAAACATCAGCACTGGGGAGACAAGGTGACTGGGTGTGGTGTTGGCTAACAGCACTTGCCCCAACAGTCTATTAAAGGCTATCCGGGGGATTTTTGTATTTATATACTAGTTCATAAAGCCTGCCCTTTGCCAGGCAAACATTTTCAATGAATATAATAATTCACTTGATGTGATTTTTTTTCATCTACGATCAGACAAAAAAATATTGTTGATGATGTCATTCGACTTCTTACGTACAAAGACGTACCCACTGGAAACCGCTCAATACAAAGATTCAGTTTTTTATTAGAACAAACATTTATTAATATTCTTTGGATCTTTCGGTAAGGTCACTTAGATATGTTTTAAAATATTAAATAAACAAAGAACTACGACGTTTCGATCGCAACACAAGCGACCGTCATCAGGTGGGAAAAATTAACCCGTAAAAACAAAGTTTTTCACTCTAAATCCTTTATATGCGTGGCGGCTAGAGTCCTCTCGTCCTCTGGCTTGAGATGGCTGCCACCTATGGGTCAGATGATTGTCTGCCAGCATTAAGCAATTGGTAATTAAATATTTAATTTATTTTTCTCTAAACAGTCTCAAATTTTGGATAATTTTTTTCACGAAAATTAATTGTCACGCACAACGAGTCTGTGTGGAAAATGTCAGCTCGATTAGATCACGAGAAGTGGGTTAAAAAACGACCGAAAGATTTGCACGGTCGCAAGCAAGCAAGTGAACTTAATATAAAGGATTTTTTAAAAAAGGGGGGGAAGCCACTAAAGGCGAGCTGTTTTAAAGGTTTAAAATGGGCGTAGCCCAAGCGTCCTGGTATCAAGACAAAGTGGGTGGGGCACAAGTGCCCTGTGGCCAGCACAAGCGGAGATGGCGATGTTCATGTGAAATCGGAGACTCAAAAGAGGGGTAGACGCATGAGCCGTGGACAAAACTATAAACTTGTGGTACGCCCAATGCAGGGGGCGACACCGCAGGAACTGGAATTGCTTGTCCCATCTTTAGTCAAATAAAACTAACATTGGAAGGTGACAAGATGGATACATGACAGCCAGTTGTGATTTAAACTGGTTGTTGACGTCCTTCCAATAATTGCTGAGTTTGTACCCATCCTCTTGGTTGAAATTGTGTCTGTATATATGGATGGCTTCATGAACGAATCTTTGTTGATAGCCAGTGGGCTTGCAAAGTACCTTCGTCTTAGAGAAATAACTTTCGCGTGAGCCAGCCGCATTATAACAATGATCAGCCACGGCCGAGGTATTGGTCCTCCCGTGTTTCAAATCTGCCTTATACTCACGAACACGGCCCAAGACATGTCGCTTAGTTTCCCCAATGTAACTACTGCCGCAGATACAGCTTAGTTTGTAGACTCTCACCGACCAGCGTGGTGAAGTATGGTCAAACAAGCTCCACGACCCCACAGATGGATGGGGAGGCCCTTATCTAGCAGTTAGATTGATAAAGGGAATTACAAAATAATATTTACGATTTTTTATTTTACCAGGTAAGGCCCACTGAGCTCTTAGCTCTTTTTTTCAGAAGTCACCTGGCCACAAACGATAGGTCGACGAAGTGGCTTATCACGTGGACATTTACAGCAGCCAAATACTCTAAACGCGTGATGTTGACTCTAAATGTCGAGGGAAAACCCGGAGGACCCAGAGGAGAAATCCACGTGATCACGGAGAGAATATGCAAACTCCAAACATACAGCAGCAGCAGACGTCAGGGTCGGGATCAAACCCACAACCTCCTGTATACCAGGCGAGGTAGTTAACATCTCCCCACCGTGGCATCCATACATTTACCCCGAGGCCATAGCTTTGGACCACAGCAGTAAAACCCTGAAATATCCATAGAAGCCCATAGTGTCCTCATTTGAAATAAAAAAGTTAATTTGGATAAATGGCAGCACTTGTTCCATTAACTTTCTAAGTAAGTCCTCGACACTTGGTGGAGCCAAACTGCTGCGCTGAGGCGAAAATCTCTTTGGACCATAACTATCACAATACAGCATTTAGTATATACACGTGGAAGGTTTCCCTTAAACTATATATACGCATAATGAAAACTGACAAATGTGTAATTCATATATCGTATATGCATAAATCACGACGTTTCGATCGCCACACAAGCAATCGCCTCTCCCACCTGAAGACGATTGCTTGTGTTGTGATCGAAACGTCGTGATCGATTATTCTTTCTACCCACGTGACTTTACCGAAAGAACCAAAGAGTATGGATTCCTGCAGTCGCGAAAGCTTCAAATCAAGATTATTTGCATAAACACAATGTTTTATTTTGTATTCCATCAAACCATCATGCGCGTCCATATTACACTCGTTCATTATAGTCTCATTAACACGTGACATGCGACTGCTGCCTTGACTAATTCATTCTGTGCGTCGGTCGTTGATTGATTACATTTTTTTATTTCAGGGACTCCGTTCGTCTTAAATTTCGATTTAAAGCTTTCGTGACTGCAGGGATTCATCTTCTTGATTCTTTAGGTAAAGTCACGTAGAAGGGAAGTAATAAAATAATAAAATAATTAAACTAAAACATAATAAAATAATAATAATAAATATTTGAATTTATTTTATTATGTTTTATTTTTTTATTTTATTACTTCCCTTCTACGTGACTTTACCGAAAGAATCAAGAAGATTCGTCCGTCTTGTTGGGCCTTTGCTTGCAGCCTGAGTTGGAGTTTTGGCAGTGGTCACGTGGGACCGACCACGCGGTTCTCAGACGGTCTTCTGAGGCCCACGCCTTGAGCCCACTTACTAATGACTGCGCACAAATCCCAAATGGATTCATTCAGATTTTCCACTTAATTCCGTTATGGGTTAATTATAAAACAGCTGCGTATAAATGTTGTTGGCAGGGGGGGGCGGTGGGGGGAGAGCAGTCGTACGTTGGTTAGTGCGCGCACCGCTATGAACGCACGAGTTCGATCCCCAGCCATGGCTAACATCATTTGCGACGAGCAATATCCCAACCGGTCGTGCACTGACTAACGTGGTCCAGTTTGGTGAAACAACACACTTGACCGACATGGCGCGGAGAAGCCTTCATCGATTCGAGTTAGATTCCTGGCCATGGCGGCTAACGCCGGTGGCTCGCGATGTCCGAAGCGGTCCTGGTCCCCCCCCCCTCGCTCTCTCCACCCTGCCCAAAAGTCCAGGATGGTCAAGCAACCACTGTGACGTGGCACTGGGAAGTCTTCATCCAGCAGCGGATTGGCAAAGGGCTGTGCATTCAAACATTAAAGTTTTAACTCGTGTTGACCGGGCTTGTTGGCGTGACTGCGCCGAGACCCATATCTAACAGAGGGTCCATGCATATACAATATCTGGCAGTTCATCTGTCGCCTCGACAGACCTGGTTTTCACCTGAGGAGGGCTGCTTGCGTTGTGGCCGAAACGTCGTGAGAATTGTTGTATTATGTTTTATTTTTATTATTTTATTACTTCCCTTCTACGTGACTTTACCGAAAGAACCAAGAAGATGAATCCCTGCAGTCACGAAAGCTTTAAATCGAAATCTGGCAGTTCACTAAGCACGCATTAAAGCAAGCCTCGCGCTGCTGATGGAGACACGGCAACGTCGAAACCGGGTCAAGAGTTTCCTCGTGTTGAGCCAACGCTGCTGACACGATGTTGAATCGATGCGATCACAGAGGGCGGGCGCGAAGCAACAGCTCCGAGGGGGGGGGCGTCATGTCCCCTGTCTTCTTTGTCGCGACGATTGCTGTGGCGTCCTCTGCTCCGACCAGGCGATGCGTGGCTCAGCTCTCCGTGCTTATTCCCGGAGCGGCGTCTCTCTGTCACCCAAGGCATGGAGGCGGGAAATGGCGTCGTGCTACTGTGAACGGTCAGCGCACGGGCTGCCGATTTCGATCTCCCGGCGTGGCACTTAAAGCAACGGTGCCACTTTCTTAATTTCCCAGCACCGCTGTCCACACAACCGTGGCATGTGTCTACCACGGTCAGTCGATCAGTAGGTCCCGTGCGGTGGGGTAAATCGTGGGTACTCACGTCGCCTCTAACATGGACCACCGGCGTGGCAGACTGGGCCAGAACACCCTCGAGAGGAGCCCTCCGGAGCTCCCCCCACCCCCCACCCCCTTCCCAGCAGAGGCCGCTCCTCCAGCGGTGGCTGAGTCGAGCAATTGCAGGGGCTGCGCTCTTTACCTCCGGGATGTAATTGGGGGGAGGGGGGGGGCGGTGATGAAAATCCCAAATTGGAACACACACCCCCCTCCTCCCGCGCTCTCTCTTCCCTTGCAACAAATGCCGATTGTTCACCTTCACCAGAGCTCCCTTTCCGATTATTCCATCGTGGCACAATTTCGCGCTGCGAGGCATCTCCCGGCTCTCCCCACGGGGGCCGCGACGGCTGACCAGGAGCAAAGGAGGATGCTGCAGCCTCTGCTTCCAATCGTGGCCGAGTAATTTGACAATTTTGTCGTCTCTCTCTCTTTCTCTCTCTCTCTCCTTTTTTTTCAACAACAACAACAATGAGAATCCTAAAGCACTTTCAAGGCTGGCTGCACGCGGGTGGTTTGCGTTAGGCCGGCATCTGATGTGCAGCTGTTTAACGGGACGGGCGCGCGGACGCTGTGTGGTTCACGTCGTCTTTGCTCCGGCGATACATCGGAGGGTTAGGAGGTCTGTCACTTCGTTTAACGAAGCTCGCCATGCTTCTTAGAAGTGGCCGCGGTGAACACCCGCGCCACGAGGTTCCTTTTTGGCGTGAGTCCATCGAATCAGAAGTTTGTCATTTAATTCGCTGATTTGGCGCTTTGAACCGCCAGTCGGAGAGGCCTAAAAATGTTGCCATTGTTCGGTTGTTTACCCGTGCTTATATCAGCCTGTGTTGTGTACAAGTGTCTGTGTGGCTCTTTGTACGTCTGTGTCATCCACCAAATTGGTTTGTGTTGCATGAATCAATTTGCTTGGCTCTCTGCATGTCTGCATCGAATAGCTGCTCTTCATTGAACATGGGAAATCACCATCTAGCCGATGTAGCTTTACAAATGTAATTGTAATCTACCTTAGCCCGTTGTTAGCGACCTGCTGGGTAAAGACTACAGGGGTTAATTGACCATACTTCACCATCAGTGCAAGTTGGTGTAGGAGAGGCCTCGAATAGGTTCTGATACCACTCGCCACTCATGTTAGCCGTGGCCAGGAATTGAACTCAGGTCACCAGGTTTATAGCGCAGTCCACTAACCACTGGATTTCTACTCGACTTGTATACCTACCCCAATCCAGCTATACACTTACCGAATATGCCTAATTGCTAACATATGTCAAGCATTTAGCTATTCGTGACCAAGAGTAGTTTTTTATCTGTTTTCAAACTTGGCAAATTTATGGAAATTGTAAAAGGGCACCATACTAAGAGTATAGTTTTAAACACAGCTTCACACTTCATCAAGTAGGGCGACGATTTGATGTCATCTGTTTTCACCATCTGCCTGTCCATCTATGTGATCATCCATATGACTGTGTGTCTATCTGTTTATCCGTCTGTCTGCCTGTCTATTTATCTGTCAGTCTATCCATCTGACTCTCCGTCTACCTGTACATCTGTCTGCTTGTCTGCGTATCTATCCATGTGTCTGTCAGTCTCTCGACGTGTCTGTCTATCTGTATCTGTCCATATGTCTGTCTATGCATCTGTCTCCCTGAATATCTGTCTGGCTGTCTTTCTATTTGACTGTCTATCAGTCCGACGTCATCTATCTCGCCGTCTATCTGGCTGTCTGCCCATCGATCCTTCCGTTTGCCACTTGCTTATATTGTAATAAACTCTCACAAACTTCGTACGATGAACTAAAAATGAAAATGGCTAGCGAGCTCAAATGTTGCAATTTTTTTCTCCCTCTCAACTTGGCTAGACACACACAATTCCTCTCGTCTAATTTCCTCAATAAAATAAAACCGTGCATAAATCACTGCAACAGTAACAATTGAGCTTACATATCAATGAATTGAAAGCCTTCTATTGTGCTTTAAAAATACATGTTTAAAATAAAATAAAAATACCACTCCCCCGTCTCGTTCGTCTGCGAGTCTTTCGACAGTGCATGAGCTCTCGCCTCGGTGTGTATCAGTGATTTTGCAGGGTTCTATAATTTTAGCTTTATTGAGATTCGGCAGAAAAAGCCGCAGGCTCAGTGGGCCCAAACCGAGACACGGCTGAAGAACAATCGTCTTGTTGACGTGTTGAATTCACGACATCCACACAATGTTGCAATGCCGTATCAGTAAGGGGATATGAACGGCATTTGCTTACGGGAAAGAGTCAGAAAGTCAAAGTAGTTTCCGGTTCAAACGACCGCAGGGAAACTCTTTATCTCCTGTTCACGGCCGTGAGTCAAGGGTTAGAAATCCACATTCCTATAGCTGGAGTGACTCTATCCACAGGACACACAATGGTTGACTTTTCACATAGGTGGTTTTCCATTTGGCGAGCTGACGGCTTCCGAAAAACAATAACATTACTAAATAATTCTAAACATGAGCCCCGGTTAAAACATGAATATTTGTTGTAAGTAACTGAGAAGGGCGGGAAAAAATAATAGTTTGGTAACTTCATAAGTGGGGCGTTTGTGGGAGAATGTGTTCACCCCAACCCCGTTGTTTTTCCGGAGGGCCCACACACACAAAAAAAATTGAATAAATGAAAGGAGACACAAAAGTAAATTCCTGCTGCAATCTAAACATGTGGGACGCGCTGGCCCGGTGCGCTGCAGACAGATGTCCAATCCCCGTGGAAATCTTCCCCGCTCGAGAGGCCAAAGGGTCTTTCGGTGTAGCTCTACGGCTCAGGTGGAAGCCTGGGTTGGGCATTGCTCTGCGGAATCCTGATTCTAGACAACAGAGAGATACATGGCAACAAAGGCGCTCAGACACGAGACACACGTGGCTTTGTCGGGAAGATGATGACAGAGAGCGATTCCCTTATGAACTAATTTTACCCAAGGCGGGCATTTGAAAAAAAATTGCGCTGGAGAAAATCGAGGCCTTGAACTGGAAAATATTGCCTTTCAGTTACGGTCGCTGGAATAGAACAGTACACAGGCATTGCTTGTTAATATTTTTCGGAGCACTTTTGCGAAATATTTATGTAAACAGATCAAGTTACACTGCGTCCGTACTCCTATATGCGGGCGGGGGCAGTAAGTTGCTATTCGGGGGGTGGGGGCTGAGATGGTAGTCTAAGGGGGGCACATTCCATAGGACAGCCTCAGTTGGTCAAGGTGAAGGTGCAGCCCTGCAAGTGCTTGCTCACTGCCGGCGAAAGGCCCTCAACTCGACTGAGCTCTGGAGGATACTGGAGTGGCGTGCGGCTCTTTCAGGGCCCTCTCGTGTTCGCGTTGCATTGCGGCTCTTGAAAAATGTTGGGGTTTTTTTGTTGTCTGCTACCGAATTCGAGAGAATGGCCTCTTCTTGTTGTTGTGTTGGTCACCGACGCCTGGTCGAGAGGGTATTTTTGGCCGACATTTCCACGCTGTCCAGTTGCGTTGGAAGAGGTGGGCGTATCCACTGCTGGACTAAGCTAGTGCGGGGCCTGTAGCATATGTTATAAAGGGGCCCTAAATAAAAAATTATACAAACACACCAATATTAAAACACAAATGTTTTACCTGCAAAGTAAAGTAATTGTATTTTTTAATTTGCTATACTTGCCAGTTAATACTACAAATCGCTAACCTTAAACATCGAGTCGTTAATAAAAATTGAAGGCAGTATAGTACTATAGTAATAGAGCAAGTGCAGAATCACTGAACCAGAATTGATAGCTTGAAAGCAGTTCGCGCGGGGCCCTGCAAAGTGCGGGGCCCGTAGCTACACGTGCAGCTACTTTTGCGACGAGGCTAATCCGGCACTTGACCGCACGCTACACGTCCTGCCTATGGACTGTGGTGGTACCCCTACCTATTAACACTGCTGAGTGGACAGAGGTGGAGGTGTGTGTGTGTGCGGGGAGGGATTTAAAAGACTTGCGTCGTTGTCTCAACGGCCGCGCGTGCAGATGAGATTCTGCGTCAAAGTCTGCCAACCATCGCGCCGCTGGGAGCATCGGACTTTGTTCACGTCCCACAAAACGTAACGCGTCGTGTCGACTCCAGGCGGGCACTTGTGCTTATAAAGTCAAGATGATCCCAGGCGCGTTAACCGACAATGTTTCTGCAGCCCCCGTACGGCGAGAGTGCGAACACAGCGGTGAAAGCGCTTTGCTCGCCGGAGTGGGCAGTGGGCAACGGCAGAGAGATGCCGGCACGGTATCCACCACAACTCCGATCGGCGGCGTGCGGTGCGAAAGAGGTTCAACTCGTCCGGGATTCCAACTGGCCTTAAGATCCGCTGCCCAGAGCGAGGCTTTGCGGTCAACCAACACGCGCAGTTCGCCTCGCGGCCGCTACCTTCTCCCGCCACCTGGCACAGAGGAGATGACGAAGAAGGTCCGCGGAGTGGAAGAGTCAAGACCATAACTGTGCGGACGGCCAGTGTCGGAGAAGCAGTGATATAGGAATATGAATATAGAAATGGTGTGTCTTGTCGCACAAGTCGCCGGTGTATTCCTCCCCGGAGCTTGCGAGCTTTGAGAAGCCCGAGGATGACGAATCTCTGGGGACGGCTTCGCATGAGCACGGCGAGAAGCGGACAGGAAATGAGGACGCGCACCCCACAAAGAAGGGAGTCCGCGGAGCGTGCCGCAGTTCTCTCCGCGGCGTGGGTCACGTCTGCACCTCGTGGGGCCGCTATTGTCCCTGCCTCTCGGTCCGTGGGGCTCCCATGTGTCATAGATTTGTGTGTGCGTCTGTTTTAGTGTTAAAGTCACATGTTTAATGACTTAATCGGCGTCATCGTCTGCAACGCTCTGCGTGCCTTTAATTGCCTGCCCAGTTATTTTTTTTGAGTCGATAACAACGGCACAAACGCTCGGCATCTGTGGGGGGAAATGGGGGTTTGTGGTCCGTGGTGGGGGGCCGAGAAGGGAGGGGGGGCAGGAGGGGGAGGGTGATACGGATGAAAAGATTTGAAACTTATTTCCAAACTTCCACTCCAGTGGTCATTTGTTTCACCTCGTAGCCGCGGAATATGCCGCTGACGATGCCTTTTGCTGATCCCTGCAACAACAACAACAATAGTAAGAGAAATAATATCTGCGTAGTTTTTGTTTAGAAGGTGTTGAAGGTTAGTTCTGTTGGTGAGCACCTATTAAGGCCTGCGTGGCGCACAGGGAGGTGACGTGGCCAGCATCACGCACGGCCGTCGTTGTTGTCTCCCACGTTAACACACTGCTACACCGGGTACAGGGTACGACTCACCAACGATGTTATTCATTGCCAAGATTCGAGTGTGAGGCTGAGTAGAGCGCACTGGTGAGACGTGGCCAGCATGATCCCAGCCACGTTCGTCTCCACAGTGCTGATCTGTCTCGAACAAGAGCCAGCCGAGATTGCGTTCTAGACACCACTTGCCACTGACGTTAGCCGTGCTCGGGAATAGATGTGTTATCACCGGGTTCATAGCTGGTGAATCATAGCACGTGCAGAATGCAGAGCGATCCATTTCTAGACAGCTGATTGAATATTGTGGGCGCGATGGCTCCACGTCCTACAGAGGCACAGGGAAGGAAGGAAATTGGTGGCATGAATCCGTGGAAAAACAAAGAAAGACAAAGATCCCCCGTATAGCCTTAACAGACTGTTTGGGCAAGTGCTGTTAGCGAGCACCTATTAAGGCGGGCATGGCACGCGAGGAGTGGGTGGCCAACACCACGCCCGGCCGCTTTTGTCTCCCTCGTGGCAATGTTTACACATCGCACCGGGTACTCATTTGAGGCTGAGTCGACCTAGGGGAGGCCCAGGACCGGTTCAGATAATCGTCACCGGTGTTGGCCGTGAGCGTGAATAAAACCCGGGTGGCCAGGTTCGTAGCGCAGCGTAGCGCTAACCCAGGGGTCGGGAACCTTTTTGACTGGGAGAGCCATAAAAGCCAAATATTTCTAAATATATTTCATTGAGAGCAATATAGTATTTTTAACGTTTAATAAATTAAATATGTCTTACTTTTAATGCGACTTCTGGTGCTGCATGGTTTTGCTGATGGCCTTGTCTGGTTCATACGTGGTGAGGTTGAGCTTCATGCAGGCGTGACCCGTGAAATTTATCTTCAAAACTAATTTCTGTTTACTTTAAAATGACACATTATTATGAAACAATATCACAAGTATTTTAAAATCAGTTCCAAACTGATTTTTTGTTTTTTCATTATTATTATTTTTTTCAACTCAAAATTGTCTGGGAGCCATATGCCGTCACTGGAAAAGCCATATATGGCTCGCGAGCCATAGGTTCCCGACCGCTGCGCTAACCGCTCCACCACCGCTCCCCCGCAAAGCGCTGGCACGGACCTGTGGGACACGCGCACGAACACACAACTATCCGAGGAGGAAATGACCGCACCTTACGCACCGTTGCACGCCGTCTCGGGAGAACGTGGAAAGATTGAGTAAAGTGTCCCGAGATCGCTGCGAGACGCGTGGAGGATTTGAATGCAAATGTTTTTGTGTTTGCAATAATTTTTCCTCCCTGTTATTTTAGTCGGGGGGGGGGGAGGGTATCTACACGTGGATCACTCGCTTCTAGCGGCACTCACGGCTCGTCTGCGCCGAGTCTTCACGGCCGCCCTCGTCGAGAGGAGGCGTCCCCGTTATTAAAATGTATCACCGCCGCTTTCGATAATATTTGCGTAGCAGTCTTGGCGTGGGCCCATTTCAACAGCACCTGCAATAACAGCGTCCAACGATAGATCAGGCACAGCGCAGGCCGTGCCTATCAATCGGGGGAATACTTTGCATGTACGGTCAACCTTTAATCTCTGTCTGCCCAATTCCTATTCCGCCTTCCAGCCACTCGAACGAGTCTGGCGAGCAATAGCTCTCTTGAAAGGTTCTCAGAGTCATTAAAACGCACGTATTATGGACCAATAACGTTGCCTCAACGTTGACCTTGGGGAGCGCGGTGTTTTGATTTTGGGGGGAAGCGTGCCATGAAAAATAAATGCGCCCGGGCAATAGTCACGGTTCATTTTATAAATCGCTCTGTGCTGTGTGTAATCCCTGGACAGCGTGGACACTCGGACACTAAGGCTCTCCGCATAGCTCTGAGGATATATATATATATATTTTATTTTTAAGAGACGACATCGAGAATAAGACCAGCGAATAGTTTATTCCGTGTACGTCAAAATCAGGAAGGGTGGGAATCGCCCACAATTTTCAAAGAAGAAAATGGAACAAAAAGATGAAAAGTGTTCGAAGGCTCGCACAGGCTTGGGATTCCGCTCGAGGACCGTAAGAGGGACAGCCGTAGATCGGATGACGCAAGTTCGAGACAGCGCAAGAAAAGTAAAAGTGCGATTGGGCAGTGCGCGTCAACAGACGGGACTGATGGTCGGCGGTCGACACCGATGACGGAGTGACGGCCACGCGCGCGACACGCGGCCCTTGACGACGCGCAGTGTGGCGATGGGAGTGGTTGCATCGCGAGATGTTGAGATTGTTTCTGCTCGGGCCGCCATGGCAGGGTGTTTTTGGGGAGGCCTTCATCACGCAGCGGGTAGCTCGTGGCTGCTGCTGCTGATATCGCCTCCTACATCGTTGTCATAAGCAGATCCCGCTTTGGGGAAGGTAACGTGTGGCTTGGCCGGCGGCACGGTATTAAAAATAGTACGGAACGCCTGGCACTTTGACGACGCGTCTCTCTTCTCTCCGACGGACCCTGCACACCGGACTTGCTCTGCCTGGACATCTCGTGGGTAGCGGCGGTGCGCCTCTGACGGATCCCGCACGAGCACCCAGGTCCCTCTGGTAGGGCATCGTGGACGGAGGAGGCGACAGGAATGCTCATGGCCTCCTGGTCACAGCGTCGAGCGCGAGACACGCAAAGGGAGCCTCGCTTTGGGGCGTTGCTCTTGGAGCAATCCTTGAAGCTGGCGCTGGAGCAGCGTTCTTCACTCAATTTCAGATGGGGGGGGGGGGGGGACACTTTCGCTGATAAGACGGAATCAATGTGAGGGCCGCCACACCGCCTCCTGCAAAGGGTGGGTGTTCTCACTCGTCTATTGTCGGAGGGCGCTGCGTTGGAAGGTGGGTGTTGCCACAGTTATTGTTTTAGCGATGAGCTCCCACCAGACATCTCGAAGCAAAGGCTGAATCATTCCGAGCAGCCCCAACCCATGTTGGCGTCTTGCTTTTGTTTTCTTTCTCGTGCCCGCAGATACTTTGTTGGGTTTCCCAATGCAATATGCAATCCGTAAACTCGATGAGACGAGAGGAGTTATCAATTGGGAGCTTTTCAGAGACCGGGCAATGAGACGTCGTGTTCGAGTTTGCATGCCGAGTGACCATCGCTCGGACACAACCTGTGCAACAAGTCTGAACTATTGAACGCAGCAATTGCTCTGGTCAGAGAATGCTGCCACTGTACTGTCAGACACGCGTCTGGTAGAGGTCTGGGGGAAATTCGGAAATTCCACTGGATGTGATGTAATGTTATTCAACAATGAGATTCTGCTGTGTTACGCGTCTGTCTGCATCTACAGTTTCCCATTAAACGCTAATGGGGTAGTTGCATTTTTCGTCAAATACCACGAATTACATATTGGCCACAACAGTAATAAAAAAAAGAAGTAACACGATGCATTGTTTATTTCGCAGGTCTGCCTTGTAAGAGTGATGACTTATTTACTCTCTACAGCTGCTCTGTTATATAGCAGACGCTGCACAATTAAAATCACCCCCCCCCCCTCCCCATTGCAATCCCACCCACGTGGGTGTTTTCGGGTCGGGCCGCCCCAACGTTGTTGTTCCGCACGATGCCCGACGTTTCGCCGTCACTACCCCCGGCAGTTTCTTCACCAACCGCCACGAAGCGTCAGACACCGTGACGGCTCAACACGAACGCACAATCGGAAGAGGGACGGGGGTGCAAGTGGGTGGGTGGGGGGGGTGTGCCTCTAACGCGGCAAATCCACACGGGCTGAATCGCAATCACTCAGGGGCACATGTGCTGTGTGCGGGCGCCCCTCAGTGGACCTTGTGACTTCAGTACCGAGGCAGTCGCCTTGCCAGACATTGCCACTGACGGACAAAACATCGTTGTGCCAAACATCAAATTCAAGCGCCCGTGTGCGTCGCGTGTCCCGGGTCTCTGTTCGCTCCACGTTATTCACTTCCACCACAACGCGCGCCCGTCAGCTGACTCGGATTCATATTGTTTGGGTCTTTCGGTAAAGCCACGTAGATAGGTTAAAAGAAGAAAAAAATACAAAAAATAATTTTAGAACTTTCGTGACTGCAGTAAATGATTATTTGGTTTTTTCGGTTAAGTCACGTCTAAAGATAAAATAATAAATTAAATTAAATAATAGCATACGACGTTTCGATTGCAACACAAGCAATCATCATCAGGTATAATGAAATAGCGACATAGAATATAACCAGAAAACTATAGACAGACATATTAGCAGACAGATATCACCAAGATACATAGAGGGAGCAACACAGGAACCAGAGAGGGGTGATCATCTCTGTGGGGTGGCCTTAAATAGACAGAGGGGGGAGGAGGCAGAGAGAGGGAGGGCCTCAACCTCACCCTGAACCTCTCCCGCATGTTCTCCTGCCACCAGAACTCTGAGTAACAGTCCCACTCTTTATCTGAACCACTGTCATCTGATGTAAACAAAAAAAATGGTATAAACATAATTGCTGCAAAGCGCCTTGGAAGAAGGCGCCATGTAAAACATGTCGATATATAAGAGTGAGCAGGTGCACGTGACACCAACACTGGGGGATGGTGTCACACAGGTCGTCGTTGTTGCTGCTGTCTTCTCCCGCAGTTGTGAAATATAAAAAGATGTATTGTTACTCAACCATAAGGCTGGGTTAGGAGAACAACAGCAAAATCGACGGAACTTCAGATGTTGTGAAACGTGGTGCTTGTGTCCATTATGCATTCTGCAAATTAGTCGACCACCACCTAACTTCTTCACACATATATATATTTATTTTCAAAAACATAATTTTCAGTAATTTTTCAGTCCACTGCTGGATGAAGGCCTGCGCACGCCATGTCGGTCCTATTGGTGCTTCTTTGAGCACACTTCACCACGCTGGTCCATGCACGCGCGCGTGTGTTTGGCGCGATGTCCGGCGTTCTGCACCCTTCTTCAGCACGAGGAAATGCGAGCTGGAAACGCAACGAAGAGCTGTGAATGTGCGGCTGTGGGTGCACCTCGCTCTCATCAACTTTGTTGGATGGGAAAGTACAACGGTGATGGCCGGGGTGGAAGGGTAATACAAGTTCATGGCCCAGATTCACAGTTGAACAAAATGGCATTACATGCACTAGTCTGGCAATTTTGCCAAACCGTTGGTGATGCAAAACATGGGAAGTTGTTGTTGTTGTTGTTTGTTGTTGTTTTTAAACACACAATTACTGGGCGCCCAGGGCCCAAAGGCCCAACACGTCGAGCGGGCAGCAACAAACAGCGCTGTTCAAGTTGTAACATTGAGATTAGTTTAGCACGTGTCTTCCATTTAGCAATGTTATTAATTTTGAGAGTTTGAGGGCAAAAAGAGACGACGGGAAGAATTCTAAAGACTCTCAGTGCGAGGGAAGAAGCAGAAAAAAAGATAAACGTGTTGTGGTCAATGCAGTGTGGTGAGTGGGTGGGTGAGTGCGTGGGTGAGTTTGTGAGTCAGTGGGTTGGGGGAGTGGGTGATTGGTTGGGCGGGCGAGCGAGCGAGTGAGTGGGCGAGTGAGTGAGTTGATGAGTCTGTTGTCGTGATCTACAGTGTAGTGGTGGTGGTTGAACAATCTCGTGGTGGATGAGACGACACAGCCGTTGTCTGGCTGAGACTGAATCCTCAACACGGGTGGAGGAATCAAGCAGTGAAGTTCACGGGACACAGTGACCACGATATCAGTGACACAAGAACTGAGCGCAATATCTATGTAATGTGCTCTTATAGAAACTGTTGCTTTACCAAGATTGTAGACATCACATTCATGCAAGGAGCGTGATGTTATCTTCCTCCTCGCCTGGTATGCAAGGGGACTGGGGGTTCCATCCCGACCCCGACGCCTGCTGTATATATGGAGTTTGCATGCACTCCCCGTGGTCGCGTGGAATTTTCTTTCTCCGGCTCCTCCGGTTTTTCCCTCCACATTTTGAAACGTGCGTTTAATTTATTTTTATTATTTGGCTGCTTTAGATTTTTACACGATAAGCGGCCTATTCGAGCTATCATTTATGGCCAGGTCGCTTCTAAAAAACAAGCCAGGAGCTCAGTGGCCCTTTACCCGGTAAAATATAAATAGTTTATTTTAAAATAAATGAACTAAAATAGTTTTTCATTTTATTTGTGATTTGCTTATCTTTCATATACTTTACACTCCGATCGTGTCTTTGTACTGTTTGTTGATGTAACGTTCTCACTCGCCCCTTACTGGACATCTGTGAAAAATATCTTTATAACCCATCGGATTCCTCCAGTATAAATAAATAGTATGACCTCTGAACTCTACCATCGGGTGACTGTGCCCTCGATTGTGCTTTGCTCAGTGCTGTTCGTGATTCGGAGACAGTGGTGGTGTTTAAACCCCAACTCACACGCACATTCCCTCTTGCTTTCGTTTCTCTGAGTTAGCTTCTCTCTGTTATTCTAGTTTTTCCGCCCCTTGCCCTCTGATATTATTGTTGTGATATTACGGCGCCTTGAGTCCCGAGTAAAAGGCGCCTTATGAACGTAATCTTATTATCATGAGTCACTTTACTCATGATCGAAAACATCCAATCATACATCGGTATCCAATCATGAGCTGGGGATTGAGGCTTATGCGGATCTGTGAAAAGGTGAGATATATGTACATCGATATCGTCAAGTAATACTTACACAAATAGGCTGCTGGTCTAAGATGGAGCGCAAACTGCCGTGCAATGGGAAGATTATTTCCAGTGCTTTACAAGTGAGCGCACTTTTAAAATGTCAAGAATTGCATTGCGATGTTGAAAAAGTAACCAATGCGTTGGCCGTAGTGCTGCACACGCAAGGCCACATTATGTGCTGCTAAGAAGGTTCATTGTCCGAAACGTCAACTATTATATGATACAATTTTTTAAGGCCGCACACAGTGTTATTGATAAATGTGTAGAATAGTTTTTGTTTATATATTAAAATACGGTAAGATGTGTGACCGCCTATAGAAAATTACAGTGAGACTGAGAGAGGGTGGGTGGTTAATTGGTCACGCCGGATATGTGGCGGTCGGATATGCGATGTTGCACTGTCCTACAACAATCACGACGATCTTGTTAAAAAGCTGCTAAATCAAAAATAACGCAACACAATGGACAATGTAAACGTTGGAAGGATTTTATAACAATGGAAATGAAAAATGAGCAACCACTTGAAACGTGTTGCTATTGGAGAGCAAACAAGGCTTTCATACTTTTACCCAGGACCAAAGTTTCTGCTGATGTTCAACTCGCGCAGCTGTTTCATTCAAACTCAAGAGGACGTGAATTTATATAAACAAAATTAAGCGCAATTTTAACCAGATCCGCAATATGCAAAATATAATGTAATAAATCAATACAGTTCGTGCATGATGGCTTGCAGATCTCCGTGCCCAAGGCGCAGCAGTACGAGCACGCCGAACGGTAATTATCAGACTTTGTATACTTTAGACCTTCTGGGCACGCTCCCCTTCGCTGCACATTTTTCCCGGTTTAATCAACGAGGTCACTTTTTTTTCTGGAATTTATTTCCCCCAACCTCCCCCGACCTCCATCCAGCCACAAATGTTTGACCCGTCCGAGAAAAAAGCGCACGCGTCAGCCGTCGGTTGTTCTCCGTGGTCAGATATTTTCGCCGGCTTTGGATCTGACCAGCGTGTGCGTTCAAATCCTGGGCAGCTTCGTCCAGGATTTGTTGTCCTCTAGGGAAACTCCCATCGTGGGTAAGTGGCATTTACACAATCGACTCGGGCCCTCGATGTGTGATATTGCAAGGCGCGTTTGTTGTTTGGCTTAACAAATAAAATTTTTCCACAATAAAAAAAAGTTTGGTGTTTTGTTTTTAATGCCACCGTTAAACGCGTGATAAGTTACCTTACGATTGTCATCGGTTTAAAAAAAAATTTTTACAAATTATATTCGAGGAAGATCGATTTGAATTGCTTGATAACTCCACTCAATTCAAATGGATATCACATAATTCGCCGTTGCCGTCCGGGTAAATAAATTGGCAGCCACTTGAAGTGGTACCCACAAGTAGAACATCTGGTCTGGGTTTTGACCCCGTGAATACGGTGGTCCGAGCCAGCCACCGCCCGCCCACGTGACCACGGCACCGTGCACCATGGTCTCGTGCCAGGCGGTGTTGGCGCACGCCTGGCATCCAGCAGCCGTGGAGGCTAGGGTTGGTGGGACAGATAAAGGTGGTACAGAAAATGTGGACTCCACCTGTTTAATCTGTTGCCATCAGTTCCACCTGTCCCATCAGTTCCACCTGTCCCATCAGTTCCACCTGTCCAATCAGTTCCCCCTGTCCCATCAGTTCCACCTGCCCCATCAGTTCCACCTGTCCCATCAGTTCCACCTGTCCTATCTGTTCCACCTGTATAGAATAACAATGATTTCCCCCTTCGCACGAGGGGTTTGTCTCTAGTGTGGTCTTGGGATTGTTTTGCTACCTTGCCAAAGTTTGCCTTTGGTCTTGCCAAAACTGCAGCAATGTATGTAGGAGTGCAATTTGTGCTTCCATAGTTTATTAATATATTTTTTTATATTTACATGAGTGACTCGCTTAACTTTTCTCTATCTTCGTCTTTTATCCGTCATGTATTCTTGTTGTGACTTGCTGACCCGCCCAAACTGAACATCTGTGGAAAAGAGCTTCAAAGCTCATCAGATTCCTCCGGGATAAATAAAGAGTCTTATTTTGATACGTAAGCACATATTAGTTGGCCCATACCACAGTTGAAATAAAAAAAAATATTATCCCATGTGTACAAATTACCCGTAAATGTATCACAACTGTGGCCAGGGAATTTGACTTCCAATCGGCAGATGTGACTCAGCCCATCATTCCTCCATTGTCAATATAATTAGTACAACTATATGGGCACCAATATGTTTGATGTGCTGATTGCCCCCACCATAGGAATGTGGAAATTCCAATCACTGACTCAGAGCTATTGTGTGTATATATGCCTTTTCCATTTTTGATATTATATTATCTATTTTGAATGTCACAGTTCTCTATGCGTGGGTTCAACAGCTAACAACATAGATACCTGCTACCCATATGCTTATATTGACAAGAAGACACTTCCGTTTTGCACTTAGTATACTATGAATGCGTTTTAAGCGTTACTCGTGATTTGTAAACCATTTATTAATCCACTGCATGATTAAGAATCTCCCCCCCCCACACACTATCGGCCATGGGGGTGTTTTGACCATACTTCACCACACTGCTCTGTGGTGGTTGTTTAAGGGGAGGTCACAGGACCAGTTCAGACACCAATAGCCACTGGCATCACAGCCAGTCCTGGCCGGGAATGGACTGTGGTCTCAAGGCTCATCGCACGGGCGCTAACCACTCTGCAATGTCTGCCCCATTTTATACATTTACATTACGAAATAAAATATAGACTGATAATATCTCATTAAAAGCGAGAAACATGATTGTTCTCAACGTGACATTTCGTCCGCTTCAAGGATACAGAATGTGATTGGAAGCCCTTTTGTAGTAAAATATGTTTTCGGAAGTTGCTAACGCAACGCTTCTGGTGAAGTTGACCACGAAATTGCGACTAGAATCTTCGCAATGCGAGCACAGCATGCAAAAACCAATCATCCCACTTGACGCAAACACTATCTGCAACTTTGCTGCAGCAGTATACGTGGGTGTGTACTGCGTTTTCATGATTGTTGCCTAGCACATTTTTTTGAATGGCATCATTGATAACTGAACGCGCGTGTGTTCCCGTAAATAAATACACACGGGTGCAACGGCTCTATCGGCAAATGGCAAATGACGATGACATGGCGATAATTACGCACGCGTGCATTTAAGAAAAGCAATTCAAACTGGTAGGAACCTCCTGGTTACACCAGCCCACAGGGGATTATTGTGTCCGTCCGTCCGTCGCATCCAAAAATGGGAGGGGTGAGGCTGGGTGGAGAGGAGAGGGTGGGGAGGGTGGGGAGGGGCTGGGTGGAGAGGGTGGGGAGGGGCTGGGTGGGGAGGGGAGGGTGGGGAGGGGCTGGGTGGGGAGGGTGGGGCTGGGTGGGTGGTGAGTGGGGTGGTGAGTGGCTGGTCACCCCGTGGTGCCCTTATAAAACTCAACGTCTAACCTACAAACGCCGGCTTGTGCCCGCCCTCACAGTCGGCCATATTTGCGGAATACACCACGCCGCCGTTGACCCTGGCCATTGACCGAGCAACCCAACGTTCCTACCAGCTCCTTGCGCAGCAATGTGTTTATAGGCTGCACGTAAAGGTATATAATGTATCATCCAATGGCAATATTCCCGTCAACGGTGGAAGGAATTGCAAAAGCTGCACGAACTCTCGCTCCCGAAACCTCTCGCGTCATGGGAGAATCGCCGCACGCGAGCACGAACAGTTTGTTAGAGGCTACACGAGGGATCTTTGTTTTCGTTTTATCAACCGAGGTCAAACTGTTTAAAACTATTTCTTTAATAGCCTTCATACCTACATTATAGACATTCAAGCGTTATAATGATGCACATCGTCAGGCAATGATATGAGGAATTACGTTGTGTTATACAAATATACATACAGTGTATATACTTGCATTCAGGAAAAACATATATAATATGCAAATGTTAATATGGTTTCAATACGCGTTACTTACATTTGTTAAGAAAAAAAAAACGTACCAATGATAGCATGTCAAGAGACAAACTCGCATTAAAAAATAAAATGTATAATGCAAAGGATTATAAATTTCGATTTAAAGCTTTCGTGACTGCAGGGATTCATCTTCTTGGTTCTTTCGGTAAAGTTACGTAGAATGGAAATAATAAAATAATAAAAATAAAACATAATAAAATAATTCTCACGACGTTTCGGCCACAACGCAAGCAGCCGTCCTCAGGTGAAGAACAGGTATGTCGAGAAGACAGAGTCTGAATGACACACCCCAGTCTTGGAGCGTCTATTTAAGCTGGGAGGGAGGAGGAAGAGCGCCTTCATATGCAAATTCTTTTGTCAAGGCGCTCTTCCTCCTCCCTCCCAGCTTAAATAGACGCTCCAAGACTGGGGTGTGTCATTCAGACTCTGAGGACGGCTGCTTGCGTTGTGGCCGAAAACGTCGTGAGAATTATTTTATTATGTTTTATTTTTATTATTTTATTATTTCCATTCTACGTGACTTTATCGAAAGAACCAAGAAGGCAAAGGATTATAATTTAAAGACGTGCGATTTTATAGCAATCCCTGGGTTGATGTATTCCAAGGGGGCTGCAGGAATGGTGTGTGTGTTGACAAAGCCGAACGAATACGTTGTCATAAAGTGGCGCTCGTCACAAAGTGCTCGCCGCCAGTAAACCACACAACACCTTGCTGATCTCTTTCTAGATTTTATATAATATTATTATATTATTTTATTTTACTTTATTAATTTAAATTTTTTACCTACGTGACTTTACCGAAAAAACCTAAGAATGTAACTTGCTGATCGCGTCAAGAGGCATGAACCACCATCACGCCAACTCCGCTCAGCCTCTCGGCAGGCGCCTTGTGGCTCAGACATCGGACAAAGACGGTCAGCAGCATCATCGCACGGCGCTTTCAGATGCACTTCTGCGGCCGTCTGGAACGCTCTTCCTTCCGATATTAGGAAGCCATCGGAACGATGCATTTTTAAATCATCTCGATTGAAAACTGTGTTTAGTTTGTTGTCCGATAAGCGCGGTTGGCGACGTACGGTGCCAAAGAAGTCCAACACACAGACCTGCATAGCAACCATGGGTGGAGAACAATCCTCCCCCTGTCGATGCGATGAACTGCCACGATTCAGGGTCACGATTACGCTTAAGAATCGATTAGTTTTGTGACGTAATGAATGGTAGCGCACCACGTGTGGCTGGAGCGTACAACCAATCACAATCCTCTCTTCAAACACGCACAATTCTACGGATGTATTCGCGATGCTAAGAATCGTTATTGATAGATTACTTCCATGCGAATTATATATTTCCTTCATTGTCATGTTCCGGGTTTTAGCTTTTGCCATTTTGGCAACCCAGGTCACTTATTTACAAATGAAGACGACGCTGCTCCATCTCTTGGCTTTCTCAGCTGGTCACACAAAATAATCTGTACGTCATTCAGTGTGAGTAGTCACAATCACAAACAGCCTATTGGCTCCAGTAGCTGCCACGACATTAATACCACTTGCACGGATACACATGCCCACTGTGTCCGTGCGTGTACAATGCGCACACACACACAGGAGGAGGACTTAAATGCAACCATTGCTTTGGTGTGAAGGCAGAGGCTCCATCATTGGCCTGGTTGTCCCAGCTTGGGCACCTCACTCTCGGGCTCCACCGGGCTGAACTTTATGTCCTGGGTGAAGTCCACCTCTTTGCTCGATACCACGGGGGCTCCAGCCCATCTCTGAACGGCACAATCCCAACAGCGTGCAAGCGGCACACGAGTGGCAACAGCGACGTTGGTATCAGGCGTGCAGGCGGTGCAGCTGCACCGGCTGCAAGCTGCCCAGAGTTTCGAGGAAATTGAACAGCGGGGCCCCATTTCATTTCCTTTTTTTTCCGACACATTTTTCTCGTGTTTTTTTATTTTACCGGGTAAGACTCACTGAGCTACGCAGCTCTTATTCATAAGCGGCCTGGTCATCACAAATGATATCTCAACCAAGTGGCTTATCATCGTGTGGAAATGTATTGCAGCCAAATACCCTAAACGCGTGATGTTGATGCGAGATGTGGAGGGAAAAACCGGAGGACCCGGATAAAAATCCAAGAACATGCAAACTCTAAATATACAGGCGTCAGGGTCGGGAACGAACCACGACCTCCTGTACACCGGGCGAGGTAGTTAACATCTCTCCACTGTGGCGGCTCCGGTTTGCACCGGGGCACATGCTAAACCAATAATTTAAATACTGACGCTGGAATTTATCCAAATTAAATGCAGACTCAAATTGAATGTGATAAATGTTGTTTGTGCGGTTATTGGCAAGCAGGCTACGACCAACAACTCTCTACACCTGAGAAACAGGCTTAATCACAGGAGGCTGCCTGGATTCAAACCCAGGTTCTCAGTTGTGTCAGCTCAGCCCTCTGACCTCTCAACCACCTAGCCACCTCACCACAACTTGAAGCTTACAAAGGCAATGACAGAGTATAGATGTGTCACAATGTGAATTGAATTGTATTTTCATTACCTCAAAGTTTCCTTGGTGCTTTGTGTAAAGTTCCTCGAATATTACGGACGGATCTGATACTTTAGGCCACAACACAGACTTACACCTGAGGAAAGTTTGGAGAAAACAGAGAAAAAAGCATTGGCCTTTTCAATGCACAACACAAGGATTACAATTGCTGATCAGATGTGGGAGCATGTTTCACAAGGACGATGTCCCAATGTTTAGAAATCAAGCAAAATATATTTGGTGGGCACATATTCTCCCAGCAGCGCTTCACACTGCTGGCTGTCACGTTGCTTAGATCATTGACACGCAAAAGGAAATACGTGCGTTCAACTCCCGGTTGGGGGCTGGTAACCCACACATTCATCTTCTTGGTTCTTTCGGTAAAGTCACGTAGAAGGGAAGTAATAAAATAATACCTGAAGACGGCTGCTTGCGTTGTAGCCGAAACATCGTGAGAATTATTTTATTTTATTGTTTTATTTTTATTATTTTATTACTTCCCTTCTACGTGACTTTACCGAAAGAACCAAGAAGATGAATCCCTGCAGTCACGAAAGCTTTAAATCGAAACCCACACATTGTTATAGAAACATGTAATTTTCACAAGGGCTGTAAATTCAAGATGGGCATCGCTCCACACGTGCGTGAATGGAAACTATTCTGTTTTTTTTACTGCTGATAACAATTAGAGGTAGGTGGGTGGATGGTGGCGTGGTGGTTAAGCACCATACCACACTACACTATGAACTCAGGCACCCGAGTTTGATTCCTGACCATGGCTATCTCCCATGACCAAAAGGGATGGAGGGAGGCCCTATTCCAGCACCTCCTCTATGGCGTTTAGATGAATTACATTATTAGTGCATGTATCATAGAGCTTAAGGATTGATATTAATCAAGGAATCGATGCCTCGGTATACATGCCTGCCAAGAAATAATTGTGTTGCTTTTCAAATCCTCACCTTCTCCCAACAACAAGGATCAGTATCACCAGTCCGAGCAGAAGCAGCATTAGTCCCATAAACAGAGCCAGCCACGTGATCCATGCATCTGCTTCCTGGCCAGTCGCTGGCATCGGGTCACGGGGTTCTGCAATCACATTCCACGATGGACACGTGCAAAAGTTCAGGTGACGGCGCCTTGTTAGGTTAACACTCCGGGGTAACACAGGTCTTGAGCCGTTTAACGCGCTCTCTGATTTATGTTTGCTTCGTTGTTATACTTTGGTGTTTATTGTGGCCACGCCCGTCTCTTGAGTTCTCACGCGGCCAAACCAAATCAGACTTGGAACTCGGAACGTGAAACTGTGCACCTTAACACCGGAAGCAATCGCAAAATACCCACTGGCCTGCAGCGGCCGTGTCTACATTTGAAGCCACATGAACGGGCACGTGCTCGCACAGAAACAAACTTAAATGCAACCGTTGCATTGATTTCGATTTAAAGCTTTCGTGACTGCAGGGATTCATCTTCTTGGTTCCTTCGGTAAAGTCACGTAGAAGGGAAATAATAAAATAATAAATATAATTAAATAATTCTCACGACGTTTCGGCCACAACGCAAGCAGCCGTCCTCAGGTGAAGACCAGGTCTGTCGGGAAGACAGCGTCTGAATGAAACACCTTCCCCCTCCAACCCAGCTTAAATATACGCTCCAAGCCTGGGGTGTTTCATTCAGACGCTGTCTTCCCGACAGACCTGTTCTTCACCTGAGGACGGCTGCTTGCGTTGTGGCCGAAACGTCGTGAGAATTATTTTATTATGTTTTATTTTTATTATTTTATTATTTCCTTTCTACGTGACTTTACCGAAATAACCAAGAAGACGTTGCATTGATATTAACGGCAGAGGCTCCATTCCTGATTGCCAGGTTGTCCCTGCTTGGCCACCTTGCTATCGGGCTCCAACAGGCGGAACCCCACGTCGTGGGTGACGTCACCTTTGTTGATGGCGGTAACCACCCATAATAGAGGCGTCTGGGTTAGATCGTGTAAATATGAATGTGTTGTTAAACCCACCACCACCCGACACAGCCAATTCGTAAGGTTTGTCACGTGAACAAAGCGTGCCAATTCGTTACTAGTACAGCACACCGGCGTGTTGGAGAGTAACCCCACAATATTTACAATTCGGGTACGACGTTTCGCCAGTAATTACAACCAGCATCATCAGGCGACAACCAATCAGGTGCGAAGGCCAGATGGGGGGGGGGGGAGAGGGGTTAATGTAGGCACATAAATTACAATGGATATACATTATCGGTTGGGTTATTCATATGGGAATCAACATACATTATGCATGTGCATCCTGCCGTTTCT
This sequence comes from Lethenteron reissneri, assembly GCF_015708825.2. Taxonomy (NCBI): domain Eukaryota; kingdom Metazoa; phylum Chordata; class Hyperoartia; order Petromyzontiformes; family Petromyzontidae; genus Lethenteron; species Lethenteron reissneri. The sequence continues at coordinate 1,444,883 of NC_083823.1, read as the reverse complement.
TGGGTGCAAGAAATTTCAAGTTCAAGTTCATGTATTAGGTATAGCCCTGTGAGCCATTCGGCTCTTGAATCGGGTGCAACCACAACAAACAAAACATGAACAAAAAACATGTTAAAGTGAACATGTGACTAAGTGCAAACAGAAATCCAAGAAAAGACAGCAAAACATTGCAAAAAAAAATCACCATACACCAACGCTGTGTGCAAAAATCCCAGTGGGATGCAAGTCAAACAACCAACAACAACCACAAGACAACTTAGATTAAGGCCATCAGTCTAACCCTGTACTACAACAAACAAACATGGCCAAACCAATACACTTTTCGATATCGCGTCACCTACCTGTTATCTTATCACAGGTAATCACCATCGACGTATGGTGACCTCTATCGGCATGCAGTTAGACTCGGCGGGGGCAGGCGGCGGGCGGGAATTAAAACTTGAAACCCTCTCAATGGAAATATTGCAACCGTTTGTGCACTCGAGTGATGGCGACAGCAGCAGCAACAACAAAGTGAGGGATATGCAGCGCCCACGATTTCCGGAGATTCGCGAGCCGCGGCGGAGACCGCAGAGACAAGACGGAACGGTGGCGGCAGCAGCGGAAGCCTGAAGCAGGCACCAACTCTTGCCCAAGCTCTGTGACCCTACATCTAGACGTTGTGCATTACGTGACCGTGTGGTTTAGTACATTTCGACGAAAAGACCCCGTTTTGCAAGTGGGCCGTGTTTTTCTTTAAACGGCCAAATGGAAATTTCGTTGAAATCTCTTTTCACGTTTAATGGGCGGCGCGGTTTGTATGGTGCGGCCACGGATGACTTCAGTGGTGAGCGATGACAGAGCCGGTGTTGCCAGCCCCAAACCAACCTGCACTGACCGGCATGGAGAAGTATGGCCACAATTACTGGCAGCTGATAAGGATGCCTTCATTCGACAGGTTGGTTGACAACGGGACGACGATTCGTGTTAACCTTAGTGCCTCCGTGAACATCGTCTCTGTCATTTACGAACTATTTGTTCAAAGTATTCATTGCTCATTCGTCACTCTCGTCGTGGTCAGATTCAGCCATCCCCTGTTCACTGTTGGATGAATCGTTCACGTTCGAGGCCACGCACCGCGTCGCAGCTGCATTCTCTCAGCCACCGTTCTCTCGTGATGAGCGTCATCATCATCATCATTGTCATCAAACGGACGCAGCGACTGCAAGTTGTTATGAGACCACGCTGAGAGTGTGCGTGCGTGTTTGTGGCACCTGCCAACGCCGGTGACGATTATATAAATCGGTCCTGGGCCTCCCCTAGGTCGACTCAGCCTCAAATGAGTACCTGGCCCGATGCGTAAACATCGCCACTAGGGAGACAAAGGCGTTCGGGCTTGGTGCTGGCCACCCACCCCTTCGTGCACCGTTCCGGCACTTGCCCCTACAGTCTGTCGAGGCCACACGGGGGACCTTTGTCTGTGTGTACATTCTGAGCCAGTGACGCGGCGCTGTATCGCTCGGTGACCCAAAGGTAAATTCCCACGCACTGATAACGATTCGTGATGCGCGTGTCGGTCCGCGAGCTGATCTCATAGGCGGCCCCCGGCTCCCACGCAGCACCAACAGCTGCTGAGGAGATAGTGGACGGAGGAGGATGGAGGAGGAGGCTCAGTGGCCACGCGAAGCCCTCGTGCGTCATCGCTCGCCAACAGCGCTTTGCCAGAGAACCGGCGGTCTGGGGTCTGATTCCTGGAAGCGGATAACGCCACTGGCGATTGTGCTGTGTGTGAAACTGTGAGAGGCGGGGATGTGTGAAAGAGAAGGCCAAGTTTCCCTATTTAGGAACTCTCCAGAACTCCGTCTAATAGGAGGGCCCCTTCTGGCAGCAGTGACGTGAGTGAGACGTTAAAGAGCTGCACCTTTAACTTGTATCTTCTTCTTTTAGATAATATGTAGGGTTATAAACATCGCACTTGCATGGCATACATATAGTTGGGTGAGTGAACTTTGCTATGCATTACTGGCATAGCTATATTGCATATGCATCACCACCGTGACCTGTTTGTATACTATTTTCACTCCCGCCATTGTATACGCTGCATACAGCACTGCGTGCACGGAGTGTCTTTAAATCAAGACTGTGCATGCTCACACCTTGCGCATGGGGAGTCTTTGCCGTTGAATGGATGTCTGGGTGTGTTGACCTTCTTCACGCACCGTGCAAAGGCAACTTGCACTAATCAGGGGTGCGCTGAAGGACAACTATAAACACACAGAACGAAACATCTCCACTTAAAGCTTTCGTGACTGCAGGAATTCGTTAAAGTCACGTAGATAGGTTCAAAGAAAATAACAAAACAATAGCAGTTTTTTGTTATTATTTTGTTATTATATAACAAAAAAAAATAACACAAAAATAGCAGTTTTTTGTTATTATTTTGTTATTATATAACAAAAGAAAATAGCAAAACAATAGCAGTTTTTTGTTATTATTTTGTTATTATATAACAAAAGAAAATAACACAAAAATAGCAGTTTTTCTGTTATTATTTTGATTTTTTTTTTACTTATCTCCGTGACTTTACCGAAAAACCCAAAGAACACAAGAACGCAGTTCATTGATTGAGTCTGGGTGTGAACCTGGCGACCCAGGTTCGATTCCCGCTCACGGCCAACACCTGTGAGGGTAATCTGAACCTCTGCTGGGCATCCCCTAGGTCGACTCGGCCTAAAATGAGTACCTTGTGCGGTGTGTAGTAAACATCGCCACTGGGGAGACGAAGGCGGTCGGGCGTGGTGCTGGCCACCCACCCCCTCGTCGGCCGTGCCGGCCTTGAAAGGTGCTACTCGCTAACAGCACTTGCCCCTACAGTCTGTTGAGGCTACACGGGAGATAGTTTGCCTTTGTATTGTCTCCAGTGTGTCTTTGTGTTTGCGAACAGCAAAACAAAGGCAGACATGCGGCGCAGCTCTGTGATGTGTCCTCTGGATGCTGCCACGTGTTGCTCGTCGCCGATGTCCGACGTTCAGCTCCACGTGCTGAATAAGCTCCCGGGACATGGAGCCGAAACGTCAGACATCGTGCTGAACAACCCGCAGTGCAGCACAACAGGCGAAAATCTCTCTCGTGATGCGTAGTGGGGGGGAGGGAGGTGCCTTGGTCTGTTACTTCCCGTCCAGCGTGCGTTCCTCTCATTCACTGCGCTTACCCAGGGTGAGAGATTCACTCCACGCGCTCGGCCGGCAGCCGTCCTCGTCGAGGACTTGCAGTGCGCACCTTGATGGAGAGATTCCGCTTCGCGTTGAACGGCAGATCGATCAGCGCATCGGCGCCGTGTTTCACCTCCAGTGTCTGCTCACGCAACGCAAGACAACACGACGCGCGCAGGGTGTCGCATTCGACTTGGGCGGGTTTTTTTCGGCAGTGCTTGCATTTTCAGCCACGTCTAAATAATATTTCTGTAGCAGGTACAGCACATGCAGTGCCGGATTATCCTCGTAGCAGAAGTAGCTACATATCCCTATGGGCCGCGCACTTTCAAGGGCCCCGCGACAAATGCTTTCAATTCTGGTTCGGCGATTCTTCACTTGCTTTATTACTATAGTACTATACCGCCTTCAACTTTGACTGGATGTTTAAGGTTAGCGATTTGTCGTATTATGTCTGTACAGCAAGTGAACTTTACCATGCAAGTTAAACATTTGTGTTTTAATATTTATGTGTGTTTTTATTTATGGCTAGTTTTGCACAGAACTTCAACATTATCAAAATCAATTGAGTGTCCTTGTTCGCACGCGTGCTGTGCTACTGCTGACAATTGCATTTGGGAGAATTTAATATTTCTCTGATGTTCTTTTAGTCTCGTGCTGATCATTCGTCCTGTTTGCCCAACATCACATTTACCACACGTGTAGTTAATCCTGTACACGCCTTCTGTTGATAGCTTCGGTAATACATCTTTCGTACCAGATATTAATTCTGTATTTTATGTACCGTGCCAAATCTGACTCTGTTACGGATGATATTGGTCGCGAAAGCCTCCGTGTTAAACTGGCCATCGTCACCGTCGCCAGAAGCTAGGATTGCAAAAGTAGAATGGGTATTGTGTTCTATTGACAACAGTTCATGTGGACTCTGAGTTTAAAGTACAGTGGTACCTCGGTATACGTCGTTAATTCGTTCCAGAAGGTTAGACTTATACCGAAAATGACGTCTACCAAACGAATTTTTCCCATAAGAAATAAAGGGAAAGGAAATAATCCGTTCCAGAGGAAAATAAATGATATTTTACATGGCATATTATACATTAATGGGGTTGTATAAAATAATTTAGACACTAATTACTAACATGCATACAGAAGCCACGTGACCGCACTACTGCCAGCTGCGCTGGTCACGTGGCGTGCCTCAACCCCGCACGTCGCGCGCGCGCCTCGACCCGGGGCTCACCGCCCGCCGCCCCCCGCCCCTCTCCCCCACGCCCCCCGCCCCCACGTCCCCCACGTCCCCCGCCTCTCTCCCCCACGTCCCCCGCCCCTCTCCCCCTCTCCCCCACGCCCCCCGCCCCTCTCGCTTTGTCTCAGTCGTGAACGGGGCACACGCGGGTCCTGTACGCGACTCATCCCGACCCATACAAGTTCTAGCAAGCGCGTCGTATCCCAAGCAAGACGTCGTATCCCAAGACATTTTCTCTCTCGAAAAAACACGACGTATACCAAATTCGACTTATTCCAAAGTGGTCGTATACCGAGGTTCCACTGTAAACTACAAAACGACCGCTTGTTGCTGGTGCGTTGCGTCTTCCTTAAACACCGGGGCCGGTGGGCAGTCAGCCGACGCTCTGCCCGACGTCGTCGTGCCTCGTGGCCGAGCTGTAGTCCCCCACTGCCGCCCGTACCTCTCTCTTGCCGCTGACGTTGTCCGCGATGGAAACCCACGAGAGGCATTTTTTGGGGCAGTCGCTCGTCCAGGTGATGCTGATGCTCGTGCTATCGTTGCTCGCGGCGTGGAGGTTGGTGGGGGTTTCCGTGAAACCTGGAAAGACAAATGCGGACGATTAATTACGCACGCCAGACGGTCTGTCTTTTGCTGTGAATAGAATTGGGCATCGTCGTCTGTTTAACATTTGTCTGGGACTGGTTCGCGTGATTCTGTCAATTTCAAATTCCGTTTAATCACCACCACCGAAGCGCGATGGGCGAAGCCTGCAATCCAGCAACTCACAGCCAACATCGGTGACAAATATCTGAGTCGGTGCTGGGCCTCCCCTAGGTCCACTCAGCCTTAAACGAGTATTTGGTGCTGTGAATAATCATCAGCACTGGGCAGCCAGATGCAGCTGAGCATGAGCCCCCCCCCCCCCCATACTACGTGTCGGCCGTCATCAGTTCTCGCTTTACATCACTTTCCCCATACGGCAAGTTCGATGCGGGGGTCTTTGTTTCGCGTGTGTGTGTGCTGCCCCGGGGAGTGGTCCGCACAGATGGTTCATCTTATTTACAGCGCTTCCGGCTGGCCGTCGTCTGCATACGCTACAGATCGCAATGCCAATACGCTACAGATCGCAATGCCAGTACATCCGCATTGGCCACTGGCAGCATGTGAGCGCTGCTGGCCCACTCTCGCGTCTGCCGCGCTCCTGCGTTCGGCGTCACGGTGAATAAATGAGACGACGCACGGTGAGCTAACAGGAATACACGAACACAACGGGGAGGGCGTGGGGGGGGGGGGTCATACTCCAACAGCCTTCTTGAGCCAATTCTATTTAGTTTCACCAGATGGAAAGAACGGCAATATCGGAAGAAGCGATGAGATTAATTGTGGACAGGAGGCAGTGGAGGGACGTTGGGTGCTCATTCAGCCCTCGGTGCCATCGCAAAGGGCGGAACGTGGGGGGCAGGTGGTTGGAAGGGGGGGGGGTTGCCCCGGGTGCCCCCTCCATATGGAGGGGGGGGGGTGACGCTGGCTGAACGCGAAGGTGCCGCAGCCAACGTGTCCTGGAAACGGACCGAGCGGGCAGCAGCTGGGGGCTCAATCATTGGTGTGGTCGGTGCCCGGGAGGGCGCTCACAGCAGGGGGAGGAGAGGGGAGCACGAGGGCGCCACCTCGCCCCGCGCACCGCCGGTATCGTCGGCCTCGCGGGGCTCTGCTCGGCCCCGTCGCCCCTGCCGAGGAGGTGGAACGCCACCGCGCCAGCTGCGTGTCCACAGTGGCCCATGGAGGGAGAGGTGCGGCTGTGTGGCATTGAAATGGGCAACTGCGATTGTTTGGCTGGAACGGGTGGGTGATTGGGAAGGCGTGGGGCTCTCTGCAGACTGTGGAGGGTTGGTTATGGGGGGGGTATAAATAGGGAGTGGTGGAGAACGGGAGGGGTGTGGATGCAAGATGGTGAGCAGCGGTTTTACGTAGTAAGCGGTCACATGGTAGATCTACAATAACAAAAAACGATCGCTACCGCGATTAATTTTCGTGTTTTAAAGGACATCGTGGGTTAAGCGTTCACCACAGCTGCCAACCCACGCGGTTAATCCCGTATTCTTGTAGAGGGGCATTGCGTTTTCAGGTCCATACGGCATACAGCCGTTTCAATACGGGCACAAAGAATGTGTTTTGTCTGTTTGTGTTTCTCGCTTGTGATGGGACTTTGTAGGATGAACGCTGAGATTTATAAGGCAACGGGGTGACCAATAAGGTCTGAGTTGGTCTGTAATAAGGTAGGGCACTGACAAGGGGTTGACAGGCATGGTTCCTTTTTGTTTCGTGAGTGGTGCCTAACGCATCAAATAAAGAAATGATCACAAATCTCCGTGGTCACTACCGCAACGTACACAGCGAGGCGGGGAACGCCTTGAGGTAGAATGGTCTGATGGCGACGCTGCTGCTGCTGCCGTTCACGTAGAAGTGGTGCTCCACCGAGCGCGCCCTTTCGTCAGGGGTCAAGTGACAGCCGACTCTCATGCTGGACTTGACAACGTAGGTCGGGCACTCTTGCACCGCGATGTCTTTGTAACTGCAGGCCAGCGAGACGACAGCAAAAGCGACAAACAAACACAACTCTTTAAAGAAGCGTCAAGCCGTGCGTCTTGCAGCGCGATCAGGAGCTCCTGCGTTCTCTCAACCCCTGGCGACCCACAATGTTTGGTGCGAAAGCTTCGGAGCGTTTGTGCGTCGAAGCGATGGTTTGCGCGGCCGCTGTGCTCACTGATAGAACATCCTGTAGACGGTGTCGGCCGGGGCCAGGTAGCCACGCGCCCACGAGCAGTTGACACTCTTCCTGGTGTACTTGCAGTCGAAGCCAACAACATTTGTATTCTCTTCCCCTATATTGGAGGGGTGGGGGGGAGCAATGCGTTGTACACGTCACTGTGTTTTAAGACCTCGGTCATGCTTGTACCCGTGTATCTAATAACATTTGAACACTTACAGACATTTTGTCAAGCCACTGATGGATAAAGGCCTCCCTGTGCTGTGTTGGTCACGATGGACTGTTTGACCATATTTTACTAAAGAGTGTTTGGGTATTACAAATGAAGGCTTAACGAAGTGGTTTATCATCTCGTGGAAATTTATAGCAGCCAAACACTCTAAACGCGTGGTGATGTTGATTCTAAATGTGGAGGGGAAAACCGAAGGACCTGCAGAAAAATCCACGCGACCACGAGGAGAGAGACACGCAAACTCTAAATATACAGCAGCAGGCGTCATGTTAGAGATCGAACCCACGGTCCTCCTGCATACCAGACGAGGGAGTTAACATCTCCTAACCACCGTGGCATCCCGCTGGATCGGTGCAGGTAGGTGGGGGGCCTAAGGATGGTTGAGACACCCCTTGTCATTGGAACCTCATTTGCCAGAAGAAAAAATATGATAATTGTTTTTTTACCCTTTAATCTGGCAACAAAACTGACACCTTTTTTTTGCAAGGAGTCATGTTTGCATTGACCACAATACCTGCAGTCGTAATGCAAACAAAAAAAGACAACTCTGATAATGATGCGCATTTTGGCATCATCTGGTCCAACACCATGTGAGACTAGGCTCTAAGGAAAGCTGTCTCAGGTGTGGACCAATCAACTTCAAGGCACAGTGCATACATTATCAGAGTTATGTTTTTTGTTTGCATTATGACTGCAGGTATTGTGGTCTATGCAAGCATGACTCCTTGTAAAAAAAATTGTTACCAGATAAAAGGGTAAAAAAACAATTATCACACCCCTTGTCATTAATGTTAGAGGTGGTCAGGAATCGAACTCGGGCGACAGGATTCCTCGCACGGTGAGCTAATTTATCTATCTAGCTAATTAATCTAACTCCATCTATGGTTATATGTTTCCAGAAATTATTTTACGTGCATTTCTTACATACTTATAATTTAAAAGTGCAATCTCCTTCTTTATTTAGCCTTTTTCAAATGTATACAAGATCATTGTACATTGTCTAGATTTGTTATATTGAGAATGTTTTAATTATTATGTTGATTCAAAACAACTTAATGTAACCCAGATCGCCCTTGAAAAACAGTCGATGTTGTTTCATGCCTCCCACTCTTCTATCTACATTTTATCTCGTGGTTAAATGTCGGGTGAAATAAAGGAAACTAATACTACAAGGGGCGCCACGGTGGTCAGATGTCATCTTCCTCGCCTGGTATGCAGGAGGTCGGGGGTTCGATCCCGGCCCTGACGCCTGCTGCTCTATATTTGGAGTTTGCGTGTTCTCCCCGTGGTCAAGTGTATTTTTTTATCCCGGTCCTCTGGTTTTTCCCTCCACATTTGTAAATGCCTTTAGATTATTTTGCTGTTTTAAATGTCCAAATGATAAGCCACTTTGTTGAGCTATCATTTGTGGCCAGGTTGCTCTTGCGAAATAAGTTCATACCTCAGTGGGCTTTGCCTGGTAGGGTGCGGGTAGTTTAGTGTTGTTTTTGTACGTGTTTGGGTGGTTTGTTTAAATTTCTTGTACTCTGCACTCCTATCGTATGGTTTGTACGGTTTGTTGTTTTAACATTCTTACCCTCCCCTACAGTATAAATACATATTCGGATGTCCAAGAGGGATGGTGACCATTTGGTGAGATCGGTGATGGAATGACAGCCATAGCAGGTAACGTGACCTATCTACGAAGACTACAGAGGAGATTGAATGATGAAATCAATTCACGTGCAGGATTGAAATATATTCTGGCATCGCGGAAACCGCGAGTGATGGAAACGACATTTGGGGGAGGCTTTCATCCAGCAGTGGAAAGTACAAAGCTTACTGCTGCTGCTGCTGATTATTACACGTAAGAAGTTGTGGCTTTGTTTCGATTTAAAGCTTTCGTGACTGCAGGGATTCATCTTCCTTGGTTCTTTCGGTAAAGTCACGTAGAAGGAAGTAATAAAATAATAAAAATAAAACATAATAAAATAATTCTCACGACGTTTCGGTCACAACACAAGCAGCCGTCCTCAGGATGAAAACCAGGTCTGTCGGGGAGACAGCGTCAGACGGGGAGTCGTGACTTTACCGAAAGAACCAAGAAGTTGTGGCTTTGTTGTTGTTGTTGCTGCACTTCAGCGATAACGTCACGTAGGTAACAGGACACAACCAATGCGGAAAAGGTGGGACCACAGCGCTGACCACCGAATGAATTGAACGTTCATTCACCGCAGGTCATTTCACCCTCGGTTGTGCGCTCATCGCGTCAGATAAATTTGTGTCCACGTGATGATGAGCCCACTTTGTTCGTTGAGCTATCATTTGTGTTGGCCAGTTGGCTTATGAAAAGAGAGCTGCATAGCTCAGTGGGGCCTTACCTCGTAAAATAAAATAGTAGTAACCAGCATTAGCGAAATATCCCAATGTTAAAAGATTACCTGGAATTACTCAAATGAGATCACAGACACAGCGCCAATATAATCACCCCCCCCCCCTTGCAAAAACGTGTCAAGACCCGTTTAAAAAGAGCTTTCAGTCGAGTCTTTCGGAATTGGATAATATGCACCTTTGACCCTGATTTCGAGCGTCTCATTCCACAGCACACTGGAAGCCTGAAAGTCGTAGTCTTCATAATAGTTGAAACATTCCACCGCATCCTTGCAGAGCACGTTGAGGGTCAGGTTTCTGCTCGGGTCATAGTCATGGCGGAAAGGTAGCTGAGTCTGCAACAAAATAAAACACAACATGGTCACGGGCATTGTTAGCCTTTAACACAACAAGTGCATGCGTTTATGATCACATAAGTCCCGTTTTAATTACACAGCTTATATATAGCGTGCCTGTCATATGACCAGGAGAGTGATATTTGTCTTGTCGTTTACATAAAATCAGAAGAAAAAAACATATGAGTCAAAATGAACATGTATTTATACTAAAGTAATACACAGTGTTATCATCACCGCCACCACCACCGCGACCACTACCGCGACCACCACCGCTGCCACTCACATTAGAATCAATTTTGTTGATTCCATCCTGAAATCCCAGGAATGAGAAACACGTGCAGACCAATTCGCTTTGCCCAACATTCTCGTTCTCCGTGACCGTGAACTTGTAGAAGATCGGCATTGTTTGGGCTCGCGTTCTTGGCTCTCGCGACAGAGAAACTGGAACGACGGACACACAATGAAATACAATTACAATCTCACCTTTTTTATGTGCACACCAACACAACAAAAATACGAAAAGACCCCCCCCCCCGCACCAACCCGTAAAGCCACTAACAGACTGTAGGGGCAAGTGCTGTTAGCGAGACCCTATTGAAGGCCGGCACTGGCACACGAGGGGGTGGGTGGCCAGCACCACGCTCGGCCCCCTTTGTCTCCCCCAGTGGCGATGTTTACACATCGCGCCAGGTACTCATTTGAGGCTGAGTCGACCTAGGGGAGGCCCAGGACCGATTCAGATAATCGTCACCGGTAGCGGCCGTGAGCGGGAATCGTAGGGGGTTTTTGCTCCAAATTCTAATCGTTGCATGATTGTACTTTGTTATTGTGCGAGTTCTCCGCTCACCCAATTTAAGACTAAAATAAACTTCAAATTCACCTGGGCCCAAAGGTGAACCACAGCCCTGGCCGTGAGCCGGCAGCTTGTGTAATGTCACGTCGGCACCTTCGTGTGCCCGGTCGTTTTGTCTCATCCCGCACTCTGTTTTGTGCACCCTCTCTCGTCTGTGCTGCATGTTCGTCTGCCACTCATCCTCACTCATCTTCACTCAATTCGTTGTCCCGTTTCGTTTGCCTCGTTCTCTCTCCATCCTCCGTATCCCTGCACCGTATCGGTTATTATATTTATTATTGACCTAATGTTCACAATACCGCCACCAACCGACACAGAAAAACAGTAAGGTCTGTCACTGGTTGGCCGTGTCGGGTGGTGATGGGTTATACGACACATTTATACTCACGCGATCTAACCCAACCACCTTTATTATGAATAATATTGGTCGCGAAAGCCTACGTGCCAACATCACAATATCATTCGCATGCAATTTGCATTAAAACTAAGGGGAGATTATATGTTGGACTTCTTTTGCACCGCACATTATGGGACGATGTGCATCGTTTGGGTCAAGAATCAATATTCGGCGACGCATCAGCCTGGCCCGAGTATGAACGCGTGAATGACAGACAGACAAAGCCACGAGGCACACGGTGATCTCATACAAGAGGAGAAATCTGTCTCCTCATTGTCTCACATGCTGCTAATTTTTAAGTATCAATAATAATCACGTATTTTGCCAGTAAAGTCGAACTATAACCCTTCACTATAAAAATGTCAAAGTTTTTCTTGGTTTTCAACATTCCATTTTTGCTGGGGAAAAACACAAATTGGCATATTGACCCACGTGACAACCTGATTTGATTGGTGCTGTCTGGTGGCAAAGGGGTTATCGTTAAGTAACTGACGTCATACCTAACACGATCTAACCCAAAGTAAACTGTAATTATGAATCACAACACCAGTCACATCTACTTTTTGTGTTTAGTTTGTTGATCTTCCCCCGCACCTTCGATTAGCACGGTTGGCTACGTACGGTGCGAAATAAGTTCAACTACATACTCTGATAGTGCATTGTCTTTGAGTTGTACGCCTTTTGGCGTCATCTGGTCCAACACCAATGGAGACTAGGCTCTAAGAAAAGCTGTCTCGGGTGTGAGCCAATCAACTTCAAGGACAGTGCATATCATTATCATCATCAAAGTTGTTTGTTTTTGTTTGCATTTTGACTGCTTGTGTTGTGGTTATTGCAAACATGATGCCTTGTATTAAGGTGTCAGTTTTTGTACCAGTTGAAAGGTTAAAAACCTATTACTATACTTCAACTACATACATACGTAGTATGATTACCATGGAAAAAATGTTTGCCAGTATCAAAGTGTGAAAAATAAGAATAGGATTTACCCGTTTATGCCATAAAACAAGTGTTAAGATGTTCAAACGCCAGATCGATACCTTTTGAAAGGAATCAAATTTGCATGAATAATTCTCACTTGAGTCAGACGAGGAAGAGGATGAAAATTCTGGTCCTCAACCATCAAGGTCACATGACCCAGATTTCTCCCATCCTCCTCCTCTGAACCACACCTCCTAACACAAGGTGAACTGCAAGACCTTGTCAGGGATTTGGAACTACCCAAGAGCAAGGCAGAGCTGATGGGCTCCAGACTGCCGCAGTGGAATCTGCTGGCAGGTGATGTTAGGGTTTCCATGTTCCGTGACCGTCAAAAGGATCTTGACTTAAAGATTTCGTGACTGCAGGAATTCATATTCTTTGGGTCTTTCGGTAAAGTCACGTAGGTAGGTTCAAAGAAAATAACAAAAAACTACGACGTTTCGATCGCAACACAAGCGGACGTCATCAGGAAAAGAGGGTTAGCTTCTAAAGGCAACCTATTAATAAAGGTTTGAAATGGGCGTAGCCCATGCTGCTGACATTTACTTATATATACATAATAGTTTTTCGCCTTTTGTTTCATAATACATTTTATTTATAGAACCGTTTTGCTGATTTTAAGTGTTACATGAACAGGACATGTGACATGTTACTGTGTAAAGCAACCATAAACACGTGAAAAGACATCGGTTTACAATGTATGAGTAAAACTATATCTGCACAATATACATAGACGTAAAATGTAAAAAAAACTTAAATATCTGGGGAACAGTAGCCAATCAGTTGTTTTAATAGTCATATTTGAATTCAGCACATCAAAATCCACGATAAACAGGACATTTCATCTCTGAAGCAGACAACGATCTACAAAATTGTAGACCAATGTTTTCAGAGCATGTTTGTTTACATATTCATCACAGCTACGCGTGGTTAATGCAGACTTTATTCCTTGCAAAAGGTTTCTATTTAGGTGTTTGAACATCTTAACGCCTGATTTATTACCAGAAGGGCTAAAACCTCTTATTTTTCGTGTGCGTATTTATATTATAATAAAAATAAATACCTATGCGTGGAAACTGTTGAATCCGGATGAAACCTACGCAGAATATGAGGAAGAACATAGAAACTGCACACAGAACGTCGCCGGAGTTGGCAACCCGACCCAGGACGCCTCCTCTTGCTTCAAGGCACAATCATCGCCACCCTGCCGCCCAGATTCACAAACGGTGCACGCGTTCTCGATCCACACGCACCACACGCGCCTACCATCAGCGTGCGTTCCCAACACAGCAAGGTTCAGCAGCAGCAGCAGAAGCAGCCGAAGCAGCGATATCCAGCGCAGGGCCATCGCGTTCCTCTATCACGTACACACACACAGCAGGAATCCATTGAAGCGCAAAACCTGAATCTCCACTTGTTAGTCATCCACGTCGGTGATCCGACACCTCCTCTGGCTTCCTGGACGCCCGGCGCAGATGCACCGCCTGCACACTCGATGTGCTCGCACCGCTGGGAAGAGAGGCGGCGGGAGGGCCTGGCAGAGTCGAACAGTGCGGTGATGGGTGAACACAATCCTGTGATGGGTAAACACAATCCGGTGGACGGGACGACTGCCATGTGCAGCGTGCCCTACCGCATGGGTGTGGAATCCACGAGTGAAGTTCACGGAGTCAGTGATATTAGTGAGTCATCGTTGTTACAGAAGAGCGGTTTAAACATGTGGGTTGACCTACACTATGGTCATTTTTTTCACATAATGAATTTGCACTGTCTGGGTTAAAGGCTGAGACAGGGCGGTAACATATGTGCACGTGGAATGATATCACGTCCGTGAAAACAAAACCCATAGATACGCCGCATCTTGTGATTAGGAATATAAAATAGACAATAGGTGCTCCCAAACGGCGGCAACACAATGTGTTCAGGAATTCAACTTTGGATGGGCAAATGTGACAAGCGACACCAAACACCACGCAGCAATCACCGCTCACAGCCCGGCGGCACGAGTTGGTTCCCAGGCTGACATCGTCGGCGGCGAGTGACATCGTGTTTACGCACTGCTGCTGTGTGTTGTTTTATTTTAAGTTTTGGCAATTATTTTTTTTTATTCACTGGCGTTACAAAAAGCTGTGCTGCTGCTGCTGCTGCTGCTGTATTCAATGTGACCTACAGAAATGTCAGTTGGGTGCATTTTCATTTACATCAAAGAAAATTAACCCTCAACTTTCTAAGTTCCTGAATTTTCACACGCACACAGCGCACAACAATACACACCTCCTTCCCAACAGAATCATTCGATAAAAGCCAAAGTCACATTAAACTATAAACGCACTCCCACACGTACACACAATTAACTCAACACATTCATCAATAACACTTCCATAAGAAGAAGAAAAAATAAAAATAATAACAGGCAACGTTTCGTGCAGTGCCTGGAACAAAAGCGTGCGTCGTGCTTACCACAAAATGAGCTCTTACCTTCTCGTGTCCGGTGACCGCTATACATACCGAAAGTAAAATGCATTAACCCGTTCTCTTTTATAATTGTGAACCGCGCACGCCTACCAGGATGTGGGCTGCGGCAGTTCAACAACGAGTTCGGTTTGTTTTTTAAGCCCCCCCCACTTCCACTCCTTGAGCTCCTCCGGATCTCATTACAAAATCTCGCAGCCCTGAGCATCTGCTAGCGTGCCAGTGGACGAGCATCGAGGGGAACAGCGTTTCACCACCACCACCACGACCAGTCGCTTACAAAAACTATTCATTCGTATTTACTTCTTCTTACACAACGTGTGTGATTTTTGGTGGAGTTTTTTCCTTCTTTTTTTTCGAAACGCTTTCACGAACGGAATTGGCCAAAAACGTAGCAGCCGCAAGAGAAGACCCCCTCCTGGAAACGCCTAAATTGGCGTTTGGATAGCAAAGGGCAATTTCCGCATTGTGTCTATGATTATTATATACTACTACGAGCATGGAAGTCATTGCTATTATTCATATTATTATTATAATTTACGGTGTTTTGTCAATCCCGCTGGTGGTTTCAGTCCTCCCCCATGGTGGTTCAGACTTTTTGACCACATTTCACTCTTACTTTGAGCAGTAAAGTAAGTAGGGTCAAGGACCCATATGTGGCTATCACTCGCCTGGGTTTTTTTTAGAGCTCTAATCTCGAGCGCAATCAGCCAGCACAATAAGTAGAACACAGCGAGGACCACTTCAGGCCATTGCGCTGTGAGGCAGACCCGTGATGATACTCCACACGACTACGATCTCGGTCAAGAAGCATAAATCATCACGCCAACTCCGGGCATCCTCACGGCAGCGGATTTGGGCGACCCATCGGTCAAAGGCGGTGAACGCGTCGCGCGATTTCTGGTGCGCTTCTGCGTCCGTCTGGAACGTTCTTCCTTCCACTGAGCGCTATGACCCAGCGCTCAGCCGAGCCCCTCTCGGGCTGGTACTACACCCGCATGTACGCGGTGTCCTGCGATGAAAGTGCATCGCACGCCGTGCATCTCTAAGGCCGGCATTACCCAGTGACATCCACGATGTCACTACACTCGTGCCGGTGGGCACTTGGTGACTATAAACAACGTTTGCATAATCATCGTAAGACTGACATGTCCTCACCATCATTGGGGATAGGTCACGTGTACGTACAGCTCTTTCTCATTCAACTGCTGCCCCCTTCACGGATACAGCTCAAGTTAAAATCCCGTCCAAGGGCTCCACCGCATTCCAAACGGGTTGCCACAGTATACAATTATCCCAACACCGTTTGGCTATTTCATATCAAGTGGGAGATGTTAAATCAGCTCGTGTCTGCGCATTCCAAATTTGCACCCCCCTTGTCCCAATCCAGTTGTGGGTGGCACACATAACTTCTTATACAAAGGATCAATAACCCTGGGCTTACTTACTTACTCCTCTTTCGCTGCCTGTGGAACGTAAGGCCGCAACAAGCCCACGCCATGCCGGACAATGTTTAGCAAACCCTGGGCTTGACGAACATTCATACTACCAGTGGACACCCAACAATTCCTAGAAAACCAGTATGCATTCAATGGCGTGGAAAGTACTTGTGAAAATGATAAGGACCCCCCGTGCCGCCCCCCAAAGTCAACCATGGTTCCACCAAGTCCATTACGTATACAAACAATCTCTGTGCATTCGTCACTCAATGATATCGTTTGCGAGCCTGACTCAATATTGTGCCAAATCATATTCCTGTAAACATAATTTTAGTGCCTTAACATGTGCACACGCATTGGTGTCTAATATTAGGTCCTTGCGGTCAGTGGGAATTCGTTCGTTTTCTGGGGTTCGTATTACTTGGGTCAACACACTGGTTGCGAGTGTTGTGGTGCACGAGATGGGGCGATATGGCACAGCCTACATATTATTTCCAGGGAAAGCTTTGGGCAGTAGTGGAGGCGACGGCGCGGTGGTGGAACGCATTTTTTTTTATCGTCTACTTAATTACCAAAACATTGTTTTACAAGACTTGCATAGACATGAGATTAACGTTTCAGACATTGAGGGTTCATAATCATGATCAGCCGTGATCAATCAAGTGCTGGATGAAGGCCTCTCTCGTGAAGCTGTCGCCATATCTCAAGGGGCGTGGAACTCCTGCCGCGGGGTAAAGCGGTGGTCAGAGTTTCATGGCCAGACACGGATAACGCCAGGCGCGAGTGATATATCAGACCGGGTCTCCACCACCGCCGCCATCACCACCCTAACCCCTTTTACTAACCCGCAATGACAAACATGGTGAAGTATGATTAGACAACACCAACGACCGACACAACGTGGGGGAGGGCTTCACCCAGCAGTGGATTGATTCAGGGATGAAATTGACTTTATTATTTCTGTTGATTTTACACAAATATTTGTGGCAAGAACCTGGGAAACCATTGGCATATATTACTGTAATCAACCCTCAAAGGGTGGAGATATTTCACATTACTATGGTGGTGGGAAGTTTTGTTTACACAGGACTATCTTTTTGGTTCTTTCGGTAAAGTCACGTAGAAGGGAAGTAATACAATAATAATAATAAAACATAATAAAACAATACACAGGACTAGCTACACAATGGTATTTATTACATCAAATCGTGAAGAGGAGCTGAATTGACTACCAATTGCAATATAAAATGGTCGTAGGACAACTGGATGTTGTGTAACGAAACGAGTGTTGTGAACTACATTCATAACCATAACTCTGAATGATGATGCGGAAGACGATAATGGGGTAAGGGGAGTGATGAGTGGACTGGATATTTCCATTGCGGCTGGGTATGCAGCTGGCCTCTAAAGATTCCCCACTGCACTGGTGTTGAGAACTTGACTCAATTCAACAGAACATTTCAATCCAAGAATGCATTCTTTGTGAAGACTTTCCAACTATGGATGAAAGCGTTAATGCATTCACAGTCTGTCCGTCCGCAACATGGAGTCACATTTAACTCTATTGTAACACGTAATAGGCTTTCGCGACAAATATTATTCATAATAAAGGTTTTTGGGTTAGATCGCGTAAGTATAAATGTGTCATAACCCTCCACCACCCGACACAGCCAGTAAGGTTTGTCACGTAAACAACGCGCCAATTAGTGACTACTTCAGCCTACCGGTGTGTTGGAGAGTAAAGCCACAACATTTACAATTTTCATACGGCGACATTTCGCTGGTCATAACATCCAGCCTCATCGGGCGATATGCCAGAATAGTGAAGCAATCCACCTGCTTCAGGTCTTCAATAGAGCAAGATGACGTCACCACTGTGAACCTATCAGGTGCAGAGATCAGAGGCGGGGTGGTTATTGTAATTATATGAAAGATTATTAATCAGTTAATTAGCACGTGTTTCCTTGATAAGAATACAGTTGTAATGTGTATTACTTAATAATACGCTTCCAGGCCACACTAAACCTGTAGTTGTCAGAGCGGTTACAATAATTAGTATTTCTCTCAATTTCAACGGATTCTCGAATTAGTCTCAGTCACTAATAATTAGTTTTACACAACACTTCAATGTTATCAAAATCAATTGAGTGTCCTTGTTGGCAAGCATGTTCTGCAACTGCCGATAGTCTTGTTTGAAAGTATTTGATATTTATTTGGTGTTATTTTCGTCTTACGCTAATGTTACATCTCGTCTGTCCAATTTAGCATCTGCCACATAAGCAATTAATCCGATACACACCTGTTGATAACTTATGCAATTCATGTTTAGTACAAGATACTAGTTTTTTAATTTTGTGTACCGTGCCAACTCTTACTCTGAATATTATTATCAATAGTATTGGTCGTGAAAGCTTACGTGTTAAACTGACCAACCTCTATTGGGAGGATACATTTCTTAAAATCAGAAAATTGGAGAAACTCCGCATTAAGCGTGTAAAATGGATGTCTTCGCTGGCGTTCCTCTAAATGTGCAGAGACTCAAAGGTAATAGCAATCGCAGTTTAAAAAAAACACATCACAAAGTCTGTTAAAGCTACCCAAATACTACACAAAGCTAGCGATGTATTGTTACAAGAGAAAATACAGCACAACAGGAGTGAATTGGCTCACATTTATGACTCTCTAAAGCACTTACACTTACATATTAGCAAAAGTATATCCATACATGATTGGAATATTATCGACACGATAACACAACAATCGGCTGATAATTATGCATTTAACGGATAACCAAAACTAAACAAATTAATATTATCTAGACTTCATAACGAACAATTCGCAACTAATAATGAACAATTAAAAAAGCTAACGAATTAATTTAACTAACACTGATTTAAGCAGCGACATGGTATCGGTCCTCTCTAAAGGTCTTAACTTTGTTGTTGCCCCACGTACAATTCCAGTAGATGAGACATGAGGCAGAGATGACTCGGCACGAGGTTGCCAAACTAATTGACAATAGCAAAGTGCCAAAAATAAATATTAGCTTGAGCGAAGGAAAGGCCTTAAGAGAACTTCGATCAAATAAAGGTATCCAAATTCTGGTGGCTGAAAAAGGCCGCACAACTGTAGTGATGTGACGAGCGGATTAAAATAATAATACAATTAAATATTTACTGGAGGAAGGTACCTCTATTAAAATTAAACTAGATCCAACTAATACTTGAGAACGTGAGACGACTGCAATCATTAAACATTCATTAATACCCAAGGCTGAGCAATATCCAAGGGCCTCAAAACCACGTAGACTGTATGGGTTACCAAATATTCATACAATCGGTATCCCATTACGATAGGCTCTGCCTCAAATGAATTTGCTAAATGTTTTTTTTTTAAATACAGCCCTATATCGGTAGGACATCTTCAATCACAATAAATTCAGAACATCTTGTGAATGTGATTAAAGAAATTAAACTTACCCCTAATGATATTCTGGTAAGCTTTGTTATAATTTCTATATTTACTAAAGTTCTTGTTACACTAGTAAATAAGACCGGTTTACCAAAATATATTAAAAACTAGAGGACCATTGTCTACATAACACTTAAATTTCGATTTAAAGCTTTCGTGACTGCAGGGATTCATCTTCTTGGTTCTTTCGGTAAAGTCACGTAGAAGGGAAATAATAAAATAATAAAAATAAAACATAATAAAATACGATTCTCACGACGTTTCGGCCACAACGCAAGCAGCCGTCCTCAGGTGAAAAACAGGTCTGTCGGAAAGACAGCGTCTGACAGCGTCATTCAGCGTCATTCAGACGCTGTCTTCACCTGAGGACGGCTGCTTGCGTTGTGGCCGAAACGTCGTGAGAATTGTATTTTATTATGTTTTATTTATTATTTTATTATTTCCCTTCTACGTGACTTTACCGAAAGAACCAAGAAGATACATAACACTTATTTCTTATGGAGAGGTAATTTCTTTAAACAAAAGGAAGAAGCAGCAATGGGCTCTCCCTTGTATCCTGCTGTTGTCAATCTGTACATGGAAACCGTTGAAGCAAGAGCACTTGCTTCAAGTACACTAACCCCATCTGTTTGTTTTAAATATATAGATGACACTTGGTTGTCTGTCCTACATGGTGAAGATAAACTTAATACATTTCTAAATCATCTCAATTCGCAAAGCCCGGTCATCCAGTTCATCATGGAAATGGAGGTGAATAACACACTCCCGTTCCTGGATATTTTTCTCGGACGCGGCCTAAATGGTAAAATAACACAGCGTTTACAGAAAGGAAACGCACACTGATGGCTATCTGAATGCAGATTCGCATCATCACCCCAGCACATAAATCCTCTCTTATTAAGACGCTCACACATCGGGCTAAAACAGTGTCAGATGGTGAAAGTCTGAGGAGAGAGATTAATCATGTTTAAGAAGCGCTACGATTAAATGGCTACAATAACGCTCAAATTAACAGAGCATTGATTGTCAAACCAAGATCTAACAGCAATACTGCTTAACGCGATCAGGTTATTAAACAATTAAAATACCATATGTTGCAGGAGTAACTGACCAATCAGCTCGAGTTTTGGAAAAACTTGTATTAAAGGTGAATTGCCTAAGCTATCAACAGAAGGCGTGTATCTGATTCATTGCTTGTGGCACATTTCGATTTAAAGCTTTCGTGACTGCAGGGATTCATCGTCTGCTGTCGCCTCGACAGACCTGGTTTTCACCTGAGGACGGCCGCTTGCGTTGTGGCCGAAACGTCGTGAGAATTGTTTTATGTTTTATTTTTATTATTTTATTACTTCCCTTCTACGTGACTTTACCGAAAGAACCAAGATGTGTAGCACATGCTATATTGGACAGACGGGATGTAGCATGAGCGGAAGACTAAAATAACACCAAATAAATATTAAACACTCTCAAACACATAAGTTGGTAGTTGCAGAACATGCTTGCCAACAAGGATACTCAATTGTTTTTGATAACGTTGAAGTGTTGTGTAAAACGAATTATTAGTGGCTGACACTAATTCTAGAATCTATTGAAATTGAGATAAATACTAATTAGTGTAACCGCTCTGACAGCCACAGGTTTCGTGCGACCTGGAAGCGCATTATTAAGTAATACACCTTACAACTGTAGTACTTATAAACACATGCTAATTAACTGATTAATAATCTATTATTTAATTACAATAACCACCCCGCCTCTGATCTCTGCACCTGATGGGTTCAGTGGCAACGTCATCTTGCTCTATTTAAGAACTGAAGCAGGTGGAATGCTTCACTATTCTGTCAAATCGCCAGATGATGTTGGATATAATTACCAGCGTTACGTCGTGCACTCAAATTGTAAATGTTGTGGGTTTGCTCTCCAACACACCGGCGGGCTGAAGTAGTCACTAATTGGCGCGTTGTTTACGTGACAAACCTTACTGGCTGTGTCGAGTGGTGGATGGTTACGACGCATTTATACTTACGCGATCTCACCCAAAAACCTTTATTATGAATAATATCTGTCACAAAAGCCTACTACGTGTTACAATAGAGTTAAATGTGACTCCATGTTGCGGACGGACAGACTGTGAATGCATTAACGCTTTCATCCATAGTTGGAAAGTATCACAAAGAATGCATTCTTGGATTGACATGTTCTGTCGAATGGAGTCAGGTTCTCAACACCAGTGCAGTGGGTAATCTTTAGAGGCCAGCTGCATACCCAGCCGCAATGGAAATATCCAGTCCACTCATCACTCCCCTTACCGTCTTCTGCATCATCATCCAGAGTTATGGTTATGAATGTAGTTCACAAAGGATTTCGGTACACAACATCCAGTTGTCCCACGACCATTTTATATTACAATTGGTAGTCAATTCAGCTCATCTTCTAGATTTGATCAAATAAATACCATTGTGTAGCAAGTCCTGTGTAAACAAAACTTAACCCTCCACATTTATACCTACGCGATCTAACCCAAACACCTTTATCATGAACTCTATTGTAATGTTGATCCAATCTGGACACTTAAGTCTAAAGATGCATCGTGATTCGGGACTTGCACCAGCAGCCTCTCCTGGCAGAATGGATCACATGAAGCCACGTGTGTACGAGGTAGAGCAGAGCCCCCTTTTGGCAATGCACTACTGGATGAGGGCCTCCCCACACAGATCAAATCTCCGGGCTTGTTTAACTCCACTTGTCCACGCCGGTCAGTGCGGGTTGGTGAATGCACGGAGCAATGATGGGTGCACATCGTACAGGACGGACAGTGGATTTCGCTGCACTGCCCTCTGATACCTTCCACGTGGCCCTGGCGGTACACGACAAAACAAACCATTGACACAAATAATCGATAGATATGCGCAAGTTCTAAGCATTTATGCTGAGCAAGCTAATCGATTAGACCGATGAATCGATATACCGTTGGGATGCTGAAATTGTTCTGTCATGAGCACGTGTGCAGTTTGGTGTCAGATACTCCATTGACCTTGGACACGGCTGCACAACACATTGTAGGCATGCAAGTCGGCAAACAATTTTTAAATGCCTTTATTTACACGCTGGTGGCACAAACATCATAATGACTTCGCTTGCATGTTAAAAAGAAAAATCACAACCAATTTTAACGAACGCTATAACGACGACATACAAGTTTTTCAAACTTGAGAGGAAAGTCAGCATACATCATGGAGAATCTCTCGGATCGAGTGGAACTTAAAATGCGTTTGGTCGCGACTTGGGAGCCTACTGAGAAGAGGGGTCTGAATGTCCGAATGGGGTGGGGGTCCCGAGCAGGGTCCACAGACGTGGCCAATTGTTTTAGAAGGGAAATCATCGAAAGACAAATTCATCACGGGCACGTAAGTACAACTACTTTGCTTCATCAAACCCTCTGTGTGTTTATAATACAAACCCTGTTTATAAACGTTGTAGATTGTTTTTACGATTGAGAACCACGGGGGTGCAATGCTGCAGTTAAGGTTAAGAACCACTGGTCCAGAGTCTGGAGTTCTTTTTTTAATAAACTTGCAAGAGCCAACTTTTTTCCTGAAAATCTATTTGATTTAATATCGACTCGGTGCAACGTTTTCATTTTCTTCCAATACGTGGTTGTTTTTATTTGATTGTTAATGCTCTGGTTTTATTTCTGCGTCAACGTTATTGCTTTTGTCGCACCTTGCAAATGAGACCTTCCTCATATCCCGAGTTCTCGCCTAGCCAATCAAAATAAAACTTGAAACTTGGAGATATGATGAAGAGGGTCCAGACGCATAATCTGCAAGTTTGTAATTCCAATGAAGGGACTGGTTTAGAGGTCCAATGGTGGGAATCTCTGGCCAGGTGAAAGTAACACCTGCAGTGACCCTTGGTTTTTAATCAACACGAGCATTAACAAAATACAATTATGATATTTAATGTAAACTCCTGCTGGAGATTTTATTGAACGGGCGAGGACCAGGTGGCCCATTGGAATGGTGAGAATCGACAGGCACGCGACACAAAGAGAGAAGTGTAGGCAGTACATCGCGTCGGCAGACAATGCCAAATGCCTTCTCAGCGGTGTGCAAATCAAGATGCACATCGCTCAGCAACGAATGTGGAATGTACATACACCGCACTTTTGCCAATCCACTGCTGGATGAAAGCCTCCACATGCCGTGCGGGTCACGCGAGTTATTAGACCTTGCTTCACCACGCTGGTCAGTGCGGCCTGGTCATAGTTCAGAACATAGACGTGATAGCATAGAAGTACATTACAACAATGGATTTTGCTGCATTGCCCACGGCTGCCCACCACGTAGCCCCACAGCAGCCAATAACCAACCGTAATGTGTCCGATCTCGTCACAATGTGAAAGCTGAACAGAGTTGAACCTGGATGGCGGTTGGATGGGTGCCCACTTTGCCTAAAACAAAAGTGTAATATTTATAATGATCATTATTCCTGCCTCCCTGACTTCCAGCTGCTCTGTCAAGGCGGTCTCGCTCGCTCAGCAGCCCGACTGAACCCAGAGGAGCGGCTAGTCGCGTAGCGTGACCTCGTTTAAATAGGGGGGGGGGCATACTCAGGAGGGGGCCATGAAACAGTCAATGTTAAACAAACTTGGAACAAGTCCTCAGAATGACCAACGGCAAAATCCACCTTTGTCCGTGTGCATTCTGCTCTAGTTCGCACCCTGCGTGTCAACATTGCCGACTTGACGACTCGGTCAATTATTACATTGCAGGATTGTAAAATATGGTTTAACGTCTGGGGAGGCCTTCATCCAACAGTGGATTGTTTCAGGTTGATGGTGAACATGACGATTTAGATGGCTCAGCCCCCTCCAGCGCCCCCCCCCCCACCCTGCCACCACAGGTCTGTAGAGGATGCACAGTTCACCGCGGTGGCTAGGAGATGTTAACTACCTCGCCTGGTATACAGGATGTCGTGGGTTCGATCCCGATCCTGACGCCTGCTGTATATTTGGAGTTTGCGGTGTCCGTCTCTCTCTGTGGTCGCATGGATTTTTCTCCGGGTCCTCCGGTTGTTCCCCCCCCATTTAGAAACATGCGTTTAGAGCATTTGGCTGCTATATATTTCCACATGAAAATCCACTTCGTTAGGCTATCGTTTGTAGCCGGGTAGCTCCTAAAAACAAGAGCGATACAGCTCCGTGAGCCTTACCTGGTAAAATACAAAATAATGTAGTTTCGATCAATGTCAACGCTCCACTTGCTGTACTGCCATCTCTTGGTCGGGTCATTTAGTATCCCGAGCCTGCAACACCCGGCATTCCGAAGGAACCTCCCACTACCCAAGGAAGTATTTGGCGGCTGCCCGATGTTTCACATCCGCCAGCCCACCGCTGGGCGAGGGTTTCTCCAGGCGGCCTAGCGTCGCGTGGGCTTGGGCATCACGTAGACACGCACGGGGCGGCACAGCGGCACCGTGCCCTCCACCGGGTTGGCGGGGGGCGGCGGGCCAGGGTCGGCGCTCTCCAGCCACGAGACGGGGCTCGGCGAGAGGCACGACGGCGCGGGGCCGACGCCGACCCGGCCGCTGTCGGCGGAGAACGCCAGCATCAGCGACAGCTCGATGTGACACGGCTCTGCGACGGAGAGGGAGGGAGCATGAGCGAATGAGCGAGTGAGCGATGGCGTGGAGGCGTGGAAAGGTACGGGGGGAGGAGAGGGTTTCGTCCAGGTCACGGTCACGCGTACAACTGGGATACACAATTATTAAGTCATCGACTAATCTACCAGTCAAAATACAGGTGCAATTTCATGGCGAATTTAAAATGTGTGCGTGCGTCATGTCCAGTGTGATTTAGCATCATAAGTCATGTCAGACTGGGTGTGGTTTTAAGGGGGGGGGGGGGTTCCTGCATTCGGAAGTCAGGATGCGGGGATCGAACGACATTTTTTTTGTTAAGTGGCCAGAGTAATCGATCACGATAACAATGGTCAATTATCACTTTGAGTAGACGAAACGACCCAACCGACTCATCGTCCCAGCTGTAAGCGCGTGTCTTGCCGCGCGTGTTCCCCCTCACCTGTCCACGCGGCGTGAGACATGTACACCTGGGTGATGAGGCGGTGTTGCCCCTCGCGGGGATTGCGGAAGTCTCCCGGCCGCGGGTGGATGATCTGGGCCTGGCCGTCAGGGTACACCACCTGCACACAGTCCCGTCATCCAACATTTGAACGGCGCCACGGTGGCGAGATGTTAACTACCTCACCTGGTATACAGGAAGTCGTGGGGGTTCGATCCTGACCCCGACGCCTGCATATTTGGAGTTTCCGTGTCTCTCTCCCCGTGGTTGCGTGGATTTTTCTCCAGGTCCTCTGGTTTTTCCCTCCACATTTAAAATCAACATCACGCGTTTCGAGTATTTGGCTGCTATAAATTTCCACGTGGTAAGCCACTTCATTGAGCTATCAATTGTGGCCAGGTCGCTTCTAAACAAGAGCTACATAGCTCAGTGGGCCTTACCTGGTCAAATAAAAATAGTTTAGTGTATTCCATTACAGCTTAAAGTAAAAAAGCAATACCAAAAGAACACATCTCTTCTCGCTCATTATCAATATCGGCCTTCATCATTGTATGACCACTGCTTCGTAACATCGTCAGCTGCGATCTATCCACTGCTGCATGAAGGGTTCCCCCAAGCCATCACCATCACTCATGGCATCACGAAGTATCATTTCATTGAGCTGCTGCACACGAGCCGATCCCATCTCGCCGTCATCCACCACCAGCCGTCATCCCTTGTAGCGACATGTTGTGCCCAAGTCCACTTACTGTTCTTAACAATCAGAATGAGGTCTACAATATTGATGTTATCCGATCCCAGTGTTCATATTCCTGTCGCTGGTGTTCTCTGCATACTTTTTTACATAATGGGTACCTAATGAGTTATCCTCCAACCCCACCGACGATTAAATGAATCGTCGCGATCCGATATCTGCCTCGGTTGTATATTTTCTCAATTTTTCCTATCCTGCGTGTGTAGTTTTAGTTTCTCCTGAAGTTTACGTGTAAACCGTAACTGGTCGATTCTTACACGCAGTTTTATGCATGCATTGCGATCTGAACAATCGCCTTTTAACCGATGCATTGTAACATGCGTGGCAGATATGTTAGCTCAGTGCCATGCGACCCGGCCTGTCCAACTTAAGATTGAAGCTCCGCTCGCGAGAAACTAATTTAAAGTGATTATCATGCACGTCACCATGGTGTTTCTAGTGGCGCCACTGGCATATGTTTTAATATATAAATCCAATTATGTGACTAAAGTACTCCAACAAGACTGTTTTTTCCTGGTATTTTTTAAATATTTTGCTCACATAAACTACGTTGGACTGGTGTGGCACAGCATGAGACACCAAAGGCACACACGGCTATTTTGTTTTTTCGGTTGTGTCTTCCTCTCAGTGCACAATTCCATTAGTACGCAAATACAATCTCATTACTTTCATGTTTTTCTATAACAAAACTACTCGGAATGTTTCCCTATCACAACCGACCATCTAATCAGTCATCATCCGTCTATCCATACAACCGTTATCAACAGCACTGCAGTGTGGTTAGGTGGTTGCGTGGTCATTGCAGATTGACCTCTGGGTTCCTGCAGTCCAGCCTTTTGCCGAATCTTATCTGACCTCACCCACTGATAATGCCCCCTGGAGAATGCAGTATCAGTGGTACACTGGCTGCTGAGAGGGGGTGATAATTCCGCTCTTACAAATGTGTGCCGTCATGTGCCTGGTACAGATACGCCAGCAACTATCGTGGTACATAAGCGCGTAATTTGTACAGAATTTGCAAGACTATTGTAAATTATCGAATCTCAAATATGAACAAAATTACGATGACGATTGACTCGCCAAACTTGCCTGAAAAGTACCTTTTCCTTACAGACTCAATCTCCGGTCGAGAAAGGTGTTCGGACAGTAAAAGGACAGGCCGTTGTATGAACGTGAGGGACACGGGGACACGTGTACAGCCACGGGGACACGTGTACAGCCACGGGGGCACGTGTACAGCCACGGGGACACGTGTACAGCCACGGGGGCACGTGTACAGCGACGGGGACACGTGTACAGCCACGGGGACACGTGGACTGCCACGGGGACACGTGGACAGCGACGGGGACACGTATACAGCCACGGGGACACGTGGACAGCCACGGGGACACGTGGACAGCCACGGGGACACGTGTACAGCCACGGGGACACGTGTACAGCCACGGGGACACGTGTACAGCCACGGGGACACGTGTATACCAACGGGGACACGTGGACAGCCACGGGGACACGTGTACAGCCACGGGGACACGCGTACAGCCACGGGGACACGCAGGTGAGACGACGTGCCGACAGACGGGCCGCGGGCGGCCGCTCACCGACCTGCACGCGCACGGTGCGGTGGGGCTCCGGCACGTTCTCCAACTTGGCGTCCACGTCCAGTGCCAGCACCAGCCCCGCCGTGAAGCGCAACGGGTTGTCCGACTCGCCCGTCGGCTCCAGGATGGTGGCGCGCGCCTGACGCACCTGACGCACGTACGCACACGTGCAGTATGTTGAACATCATCCGTGTCGTGCGTAGCCAAACGCGCTAATTGTGCGGTGAATGGGAAAGGCGGGGGGGGAAGGGGGGGCTTTGGCCGTGACGCACAATGCTGCGAAGCGATTATGTGCTCCACTTAGGCAAAGAGTTCTGTTTTTAGTGTGGTTGACCACACCTTATAAAACATTTGGGCACAATTTGTCAATTAAAATAAATTCTCGGGTAATTTTCAGCTGGATTTTTCCCCCCCAAATGTATTCCAGTTGTGCTATCGGCGTAGTGTCATAACATGATGCATCCATATAGTCAATAAAAAATAGTAATAGGAGTAATCTCACGGAGCAGTGTGCCTTGTTTGTTAGAGAAATGGCCCGTGGAAGCGGATGTTCATTAGACCTTCTTATTTGTGTACATAGTCAGGGCAACACGTCTCCATGCAATCTGCTATAAACTTGTAGCAGGACAGGAAAACCAGAGTTATATCTTTAAATTCTTAGAGCTGAAATTTTGGGCAATCGTTGGCAACCAAGCCGAGATCATTAACTCCCTACCCTTGATAACTCGGTTCAAATGCCAGGAGCTCAGCGCTGCCAGTACCGGTCGGTTTTCTGATATTGATATTGTTGGCCAATCTCATTTACTGCTGGCCTCTCCCTTCCTCTTTCTTCCCATTACACAAAAGCGATGCTTTTAAAATATCCACTTCTCCAACGGTTGCACCTACCACGCATGCGAGCACACGCACACACAAACAAAGATCCCCCGTA
The DNA here is from genome assembly GCF_015708825.2 of Lethenteron reissneri. Classification (NCBI taxonomy): domain Eukaryota; kingdom Metazoa; phylum Chordata; class Hyperoartia; order Petromyzontiformes; family Petromyzontidae; genus Lethenteron; species Lethenteron reissneri. The sequence goes on along the minus strand of NC_083823.1, from coordinate 1,415,779 downwards.
TAGCCTTAATAGACTGTAGGGGCAAGTGCTGTTAGCGAGCACCTATGAAGGCCGGAACGGTACACGAGGGGGTGGGTGGCCAGCACCACGCCCGACCGCCTTTGTCTCCCCAGTGGCGATGTTTACACACCGCACCAGGTACTCATTTAAGGCTGAGTCGACCTAGGGGAGGCCCAGGACCGGTTCAGATAATCGTCACTGGTGTTGGCCGTGAGCGGGAATCGAACCCGGGTCGCCAGGTTCATAGCGCAGCGTACTAACCGCTACACTACCGCTCCCCACACGCACACACACACGCACACACGCACGCGCACACACACATGCACACACACGCACACACACACACACGCACGCGCGCACCAACTCGTCGAGCGCGCTCACCTGCGGGGGAAGCTGCATGGGCACGAAGGTGGTGTGCTGCAGCTGCGTGTGCAGGATGCAGATCATCTCGGCCGGCTTGCAGCAGGCGAGGCGCGGCATCGCCTCCAGCAACCGCTCCACAAAGCCGCCCTGCAGACGGCCCAGCTCGGCGTGCAGGCACCTACGAGCCCGACGATTCGCAGCGGATGAGCCGCGCTCGTGCCCAACAGCGTACCGGTTCAGTTGCCGACTCTACTGGGGTCACGACGACGTATTGAGTCCGTGTAGCACGGCGCTTTTTTGCATTAAAACACAACCCCATCGTTGAGATGGGTTTGCTCTTGCCACTATTCCTCGTAGCCCAGCAGCCTGACGATGCGGACGAGACGCAGAAGGTTCAAACCGGTCCAGAGTTTGCTGAATAAAATTGTTCCAGAAAGAGCCGACGGGCTAAATCATATTTCCATCTACATGTGCAGATATGGATACAAATATTATTTGTAGCTCCACCTCCGATGAGCATGGTTGGCTACGTACGGTGCGAAAGAAGTTGTACATACAGATAGAGATGAACATACAGAGGTCTGCTTAACTACGGTTCTACCTGTAATGCTCTATTAGGATGGGTCTAGCGGGCGCGTCTTGCATTTCGATTCGTACAGGGTGTACAAAACTCTTGTGGTCGCTGCCCCCCCACCGTCGCTGCGCTGCCAACTGCAGGGTGCCCTTTAATTGGAAGCCTCGCGCACATGACGGCTCCGTCTGGGCGCGAGCCACCGACCGCCGGGCCAGTGAGCGAGGCGCATGCTCGCGTGCGGACGCACGGCACGGGCACCGGCAGCCATTACCTCTGGAAGTCTTCCACCTCCTGCAGGAACTTCTCGCATCGGCTTAGGAGTGGCTCCTCCCTGAGAGAGAGCGAAACGAGTACGGGACAATGAGCGTCGACGGCTGCGAGTCGACGCTCGCCGCACACGGCGGGCGACGGCCGGTGAAAAAATACACAGAGGGACACTCGATCATCAGCGTGCTAGATTTCACCGAGAAATGTGCTTAAACATTAAACATGTGATGCGGGTGACAGTGAAGGTTCTCATCATGAAAATGCTTACGTTGAGCTGTGGCAGTTGATGGTGGTGATAATTGTGACATTGTTCCAATTACGATTACAATAATGGCGCTGATATTATGGCTGACAACGGCAGTGATGATGATGATGGTGGCAATGTAATGATAAAGATGCTGCAGACATGAAATCAAACTGTCAAAGCATAGCTCTGCTCAAAATCATTGTTGGGTAGCATGCATTTCCACTGACTGAGCGAGTGGTGGATATTCCTAATTCATATTGAAAGGTTTTCCCTGTATGATACTATTGCAGATGAAACTTTCAACGAAAACGAACAGCGTGGTAATAGGATTAACTGAAAGCGATGCAGCAGTGTTGATGCCGTTCCTGACGATAATGGTTATATAATATCTACATCACTGTTACTGTGGCTGCTGGGGCTCATGCGATTTGAAAGCGTTTGGATTGATGACAAAGACCGGCTTGGAGACTGGGGCACTGGACAACCCAAAATTTGATTTGCAAGCCGGTTGTTCTAGTTGCAGGTAACGGGTTGCTGCTCGACCATACTTCCCCACGCTGGTCGATGTGCGTTCTTGAGCACAGATGTGGCAGCAAAGTACAGTAAAACAATGGATTTGTCTGCACTGCACTGCCCTCAACACAGCCCTGACGCAGCCTATAATACCTGCTTTATACACGGTGTTTGCCCACACAGGCGCTATGCAGGCTCAACTCTGAATCCTGTCTCAAATCCGACGAGACAGAGGCACTTCGCAGGATAACTGGTCACGGGCCAATGGCTGAACGTTTGTAGCGGAAGACCGCAGCTTTCACACGGCCCACTCTGTCCAGTGAGCAATCGCGACCAATGCCACCAATCAACCCGACGACCGCTCATCGATCAACGCATCTCCCGGTCTCCAGAGCGACAACCCAAGCGGACCCGTTTGCCAGGAGGAACACCGCCAACTTTGCAGAGTGTGGCTCCTCACCCCTGGTTGGTGCGTGCCTGGAGGACGAGCTCCAGCGCCTGCGCCTCCAGCCGCGTTTGCCGCACCATCGCCACCTGCAGCGGCTCCAGGCCCCCGAAGAGGAACTCCAGGCGGTAGGTGTGCTCCACGATCTCAACGCCGCAAACGACGACGACAACAACAACACCGCCAACGCAACCCGCTACATTCCTTCTTTTCTTTCATCTCTCCCCCCCCACCACCACCACACACACAACAATAATATTTCAACTGTGCTGTTGGGTATCGTGTTGTCATGTGGACAACTCTCACGGGAAACAGTGCCGGGATCTTTGACGGTGGACGTTAAAAAACCCGTGGCGTTATTTGAAAACAAGTAGGCAATTAATTTTTTTTACTTAATTTGGTAAACGCACATGGCAACATCGATGACTATTGGCAGACGATATCCACATGTAAGACATAGCACCTTTGTGACAGCCTTGCGCTATGAGAATGGCATGAATATCAAATGTATCATGACTAACATTATTCACGTGTAATATTCTAGCCCCTGGAAAAAAATGTGGAGGGAGGGAGGGGGGAGAGGGAATGGGGGTGGGAGGGGAGGGGAGAGAGGGAAGGGAGAGAAAGGGAGGGATAGGGGGAGAGAAGGGAGGGAGGGATAGGGGGAGGGAAGGGAGGGAATGATGGTGGGAGGGAGGGGAGGGAAACGGGAAGCAGTGCTGGGAGGGAGGGAGGGGGGGAATGATGGTGGGAGGGAGGGGAGGGAGAGAAACGGGAAGCAGTACCGGGAGGGGAGGGTGGGACTCACCTGGGCGGCTGCATTGGAGGCTGTGCTGTCCTGAGGCAGATACAGGGGGACGGCCATGGACCACACTTTGTCCTGGAGAGCCTGGGGAATGGTGGGAGTTGAGGGGGGGAGGCATAGGACTCACTATCACGGGTGTGTGCACAATGCCGATTCACTTAGAGCTCTTCCACTGGTAAATTAAGGCCTTTGCACGCTTCAACCATACTTCATCACGCTGGTCTCGTACGGATTGGTGTCAGAGTCCCAGGACCGGTTTAGATATCACTCTCCACCGACGTTAGCCAAAGCTGGGAATCGAACTCGTGTCACCAGGTTGCTAGCGCTGACCACTGGGCTAGCACTGACCACTGCACCCCCTCCGATGGGCTCTGACTTGGTTATCAAGGACACTTACCAGTGGCCTGCGCAACAGGGATTACACCTCAGCGGACCGACGGGCCGCACATCTGATAGGCTTGAAACGATTCACACATTCACCAATTCTAGGTCACGCTTTAAGTCAAGAATCAAAAATGTATTGTCTCATTCCTACCATCAATATAGGATTTTAGGTCAGATCGCGTTATTTATAAATGTGTCGTAACCCTCCATCACCCGACACGGCCAATCAGTAAAAATTGTGTCACGTTTTTCAAAGGACAAATTAATTAACTTCTTTAGCCCACCGGTAATTATCAGCGAAACGTCGTACTCAAATTTTTAAATGCTGTTGATTCTCTCTTCAGCACACCGGTGGGCTAAAGAAGTCAATTAATTTGTCCTTTGAAAACGTGACACATTTTTTACTGTTTGGCCGTGTCGGGTGGTGAAGGGTTACGACACATTTATAAATAACACGATCTGACCCAAAAACTTATATTATAAATATTATTGGTCGTGAAAGCCTACGTGTTAAATTCCTAACATCAAGTTTGCATTGTTTGTAGTTTTTTCCTACCTCATTTGTACAGTTTTGTTCCAGGAGCCGAGACATAACGTGAAGCGTAGAAGTTACATAAATTGTCAATCATCTATCACTACGCTCATGGCTCAGTGCAGATTTCCTAAGAGTAAGGATGCACTTTGCTAAATTATTATTACGCTTATATTCTTGGTTCTTTCGGTAAGTCATGTAGAAGGGAAATAATAAAAATATAAAACAATAAAATTCTCACGACGTTTATTGTTGTATATTTTTATTATTTTATTATTTCCCTTCTACGTGACTTTACCGAAAGAACCAATAATATGAATCCCTGCAGTAACGAAAGCTTTAAATCAATATTATTACGCTTGTTTACCTAAAGCTTCACCGGGTCTCGAAACTATTTTTCCTGCCAAGTTTTCACAGTCAGGGACAACATTGCTGCGTGCAATCGTAATTGAGTAATTTACAGGTAATTTTTCATCATTTTGAATGCTTGGCCAATACCAGCTACGTTGTATGGGGGGGGTTGGGGGGGGGTTAGCTATGGGAGGAAACCGGCGAACAAGGGAGACATCCATTGAGAACAGGGTGGGAGAACGGGTGGGGGGGGGAAAACGTGCAAACTCCACACGGAGTAGGGCCAAAGCCAAAAATCGAGCCTTGTCCCTTCTTGCGGCGAGGCACAAGCGTTACCACTGTGCCACCGTGCCGCGTTCAAACGGTGCATCGATGCGTTGTGACGTGCACCGTATCGGGCAGGGGGCGTCCTTGCGTGCGTGATCCTCACCTCCGTGAGCAGCAGTTTACACTGCAGGTAGAGCGCAGAAAACTCTGCCGCTCCCGTGAGTTCAGGCTGCAAGCTCCCCCAATCGCTTCAAGTCCCTGGAAACGGGCAGAAGAGCAAGAGGGCGCATCCAACATATGAGCGCAGGCTGCCTTTCACATCGCAGGCCAAGACGGGAAATACAGCGGAGCGTGAGATACCCCATGAGGCTTTTGAGACCAAAATGTAAGGCGGCCAGAAACCAGCGTCAACGTGCGCCCAAGCTCTGTGATCTGACAACAATTGCCCAATTTAGTCATTTAGCGCTGTGGTATATGCCATAGTTCTCCTGGTGTACACTCGTGGTGCGCAAGACTGTCCCGTGCATATTCTCGCGATGTTCACGTGCGCCATCTGGCGGCGCGCGCTGGCAGTGAATGCTCCAGAGTCGAGACGTGGCCCGACTGTGCCCACGTGTTTGTTCAAACGGTGTGTTCGAGCTTCCTAGCAGCATTTTAGAGTGTCATAGTGACGTGTGTACTATGCGAGTTGTATCAGTGTGTCCCTTCGTGTGGCGTTCCTAAACTCCAGTTCATACAATCTCCCACGGACTTTTTCACGATTAACAATATTTTCTCTTATGCAAGCCACTGCACACTGCACATGCCCGACGGTTGGTATGACGGCAAGCTACGCTTGGGGGGGCAGGGTTGCGATTGCTGGAGATGAGAACGCTGCCTTGGTGCGTGTTTGAACGGCATATGCCCGAATTGAGCAGTCTGGCCCTTATACCTCCCCTCCTTTCCACTCGCACATCTGAGCCGAGCCAGTTCTGGGCCATCGGTGGTATGGGGAGTTTTTCACGGGCTCATTTTCTTACCGAGCAAGAGACAATCCATGACACGCTGGCGGCCTCAAAACACATCTGTGGCGACTCGGGGCCAAGCAGGGCCGGAGACGGACGTAAAAAAACGTTAATTGCGTATGACGCGAGTCAGCACGCCGCGAGGACACGGCTTCACCGCATCGCCCACGCCCGTCTCTACACCGTTCGATGCGTGCGACGTTGGAGAAGCGGCTCGGCCTCTCCAGTGGAAAAACACAACCCGGCACCTTCCGAACGGCACGGCTAGGTCGTTGCGGTGGCAAGAAGGAGCTATCATCGGTGGGCATCGTGGCAGGGCACCCAACTGCCCCCCCCCAACCCGAAGCCGTGCGTGCCGGTGCGCTGCTTCACCGGATGGTGAGCTGCAGCAGCCGTGCCGCCCCGGGCGTGTCTGCGCGCCGCAGCTGCTGCACGCGCTCCAGGCTCTGCTGCAGGAAGCGGGCGTCGCCGGCCTCCACGGCCGCGGGGGCCTCGCACATGGAGCCCCGAACGCAGCCCTGCACGCACGCACGCACGCGGCAGGTGCCACGACAGAGGGGTCACTCGCGTTGGATACGTAGCCCGTACAGTTGAGTTCTGCTCATCATCGTCGTCGTCATCAGCAGCTGTCACGGATGATCCACTGCTGGACGAAGGCATCCGCCCGAAGCCGGTGTGCGATTGACCTCACCGGCAGGGAGGGCACCAGGTGGGAGAGGCTGTCCCTGAGGTAGGTGTAGTGGCGGAGAGTGTGGTCAGGGAAGAGGGCAGTCATGGTCGGGCAGCTCTGGGCAGCGTTGAACACGAGCAGCAGCACGGCGATGTCTGCTCATGCTTCGATTAAGGAACCACGAGACATCCACAGCAAACACAAGGTGCTCGCAACACATGCTCACGAACATAATGAAAAAGATCTGGCTCAAATACACAAGTGCTAAACAATAACACACACACAGACAAAAATCACGAAAACAGAAAACCTTCATTCTTGTTGGAGCATGTGCTGTTGGCGAGCATCCACCGAGGTTGGCACAGCAACATAAGGTTGCCATCACACAGGTGCGAGGAGAGTTTGGCCACATTTGCCTAATCAGCACCGATGTGGACAACACAGTTGCACCAGATACTCGTGAACAATAGGGATACATGCAGGGTCGTCCATGTCTGGCTCGGGCGTGTCGAAGAATGGGTGAGTGTTGAGCAGCTCTGGCACCAGCGACAGCACGAGCGTGGGGTGGCGGGCGCCCATGTGCTTCAGGCACCTTGCGGGGGACAACAAGAAGCCAAAGCGCAAAACCACAGGCCAGAGATAGTTACGCGTGGGATAATAAATGCCGATGGTAACAATAACGGCACGTAAACCTTCGACGTCAAACACCCGATAGCCAGCTTTGAGGAATACGCAACCTGCTCAGGGACTCGCTGGTTAAGGGCCCCGGCCCCTCAAGATGCCGTGGGACTCTGTGAACAGGACCTAGCCCCCCATGGTGTCCTTGGAGCAGTTGGTGCTGCCCTGGTTGCCCCTGGGACCTATCAGTGATGACGCTGGGTCCCGGTAAATCGCCCCTCCCACCTACCCCAAAAGTAGACTTGCTCTTGCCTGAAAACGTTTCTGTGCCTCTGTTTATTGGGATTCCCTCTCAATTTCTTGGGTTTTCCCCCCAAGGTTCTCCAGTCGGGGTCCCACTGATTTGAACCCGTTTGCGTTGATGGGTACGCTCAGTGTAATTTTAAGTGTGCACTCCTCCATGCTTCGTTGCCCCGTTTTCAGTTTTTAGATACGACGCCAAAGTTCAGGTGAGAACTATCGTTTTGTTGGCCAGTGCTTCGCCGACTGACCCTTTGCCCCAACTCATTACAAAATAAGGCTTCACATTTTTCCTCCGCAATTCACCGTAAGTGCGTCCGGGGCTTTGAGGGTGTGAGTGGTGACTGTGGCCGGGCGACACTCACGTCCAGATGGAGTCGCGGTCCGACGGGTACTTGGTCAGGTTCTTGAGCAGCTCCAGGAGCGCCATGTGGACGCCGGACTTGGTGGCCACACTCGTATAGCACAGCAGCTCCTGCAGCGCCTCCCGGATGTCCCGCGACGAATCCTGGAGCAAAGCACGCGCACACATGTGCATGAGAAATATATGCTTCATCTGGAGTGCATAGTCTTGACTTATCATAATAATTTTCAGCGAGTCAGTTCACTGATTGATGATGGCCACTCCATGTCATCAGTGCTGGTTGGTGCAAATGGAGACCATAGATCCCAGAGCACAGATGTACAGCACACTGGATTGTGCTGCACTGCCCTCTGCTGCCCACCATGTAGCCCTGCAGCCTGGAGATATAACCTGTTTGTGTGTGGTGACCACACCATCCAAGCACTCGACCCTACGAAACTTGGGCAAGGCCGCAAAAAGGTTTTTGTAGGCCCAAGGCAAAATGTAAAATGAGGCCTCCCTTGAGAAGCCCTCTCGGCCCAATGACGTCTGACACTCGGGACAAACAGTTCCTCCTGCCCCCCCTCCCCTCTTTCTGCAACGGGAGTTGACGACACAGCTGCCGCTCGCCGACTCGGGCGATTACGTGCGAACCTCAAGCACAGCGAGCACGGTGCCGAGCTGGTCGTCGCGCAGCGTGATGTTCGTGGAGATGCGGCGCAGTGCGTGGATTGACTGCAGCCGCACGTCCTCGATCTCGTCGTTGAACATGTCCACGAGGAAGTCGAGGCACTTGGTGGCGAAGGAGCGCGAGGTGAGCGCCAGGGAGCACAGCGATTCCACGCCCGCCATGCGCACCTCTGCGAGCAACGGTGGTCACAACCATGCACACAAAGACAAAGATCCCCCGTATAGCCTTAACAGACTGTTGGGGCAAGTGCTGTTAGCGAGCACCTATGAAGGCCGACATGGCACACGAGGGCACCAGCACCCACGCTCAGCCGCCTTTATTTCTCTAGTGACGATGTTTACACACCGCACCAGGACCTCATTTAAGGCTGAGTCGACCTAGGGGAAGCCAAGGACCGGTTCAGATAATCATCACTGGTGTTGGCCGTGAGCAGGAATCGAACCCAGGTCGCCGGGTTGGTAGTACAGCGCGCGGACTGCTACACTAGCGCTCCCCACAAATGCACACAATGTGCACACACACACAAAGCACGACGGTTTTACGCATTTTCCGACAGACAATAACGGCCATAAAACTGGGTGTGGCTCGTAGTGGACTCCCTCCATTTTCGAGAGGTAGGATGTGGGGGCTGCCAGCATCTTTAAACAGGCCTGAGTAATCGCCCGCAACAACAACAAAAAATCGGTCAATACCAATTGAAGTTTACACATGGACGTGAGCGACCTTAATGTGCCAGCTCCAGCCGCGTGCGTGTGTATGCGTGCGTACACGCGTACCGTACAGCTCGTCCTCCAGGCCGTGAACGAGGGCCCCGCACGCGCCCTGGTTGATGAGGCTCACGGCGTCGGTGCTGAGCTCCTCGCGGGGCGCATCGTCCGCCCACTTGCGCCCCGACGAGAACTCGCCCGACGTGAAGAGCTCCCGCGAGCGCTCGTGGGCGCTGCGCTTGCGCTGGAGAGAGAGGCAAGGCGTGCATCGAGGTGGTGCGGTGAGCGGGGTGAGCGCGCGAGCCACACCACGTGTTGCCTCCGATGTTTGTTCGGGATGCGAACGTCCTCAAGAGAGCGATACAGCGGTAGTCACAAACGACGCGTTATTCAGTCAAGGTGTGCGAGAACTAGAAGTGTAGTTCCAGGCCTTACCCTGAGATCCGACATGAGCTTTTTATCCAAAGTCTGCTCCAGAAATTTCTCGCTCACATTCAGCATTGTTCCCTGTACGGACGATATTAACAAGGTTGAAAAATACATTATACAATTCAAAGTGCCATCTGCGCCATGGGCATATTGATAAAATCCTTGGACAACCCTGGAAGTCGGGTGCATGTAGAATAAAAAAAATATTTCTTCCCAGTTTTATTCCGATTGTGCTGTCAGTGGCAAGTTACGAGACAAATAATCCATTGGAATTTCTGGAAGGACAATGCAACCCTTCATGTTAGAGAATTGCCAAAGGAAATGGATATCACACAGCTACCCCTAAGATCCCTTCAAGAGACATCTGGACCACACAGCAGAAGGCAATGCTTTCCTGCCACTGAGCCCGTTTGTTAAACTGATACTTTATAATTCGATAACGTTAAACTGCGTGTTTTTATTCCAGCTGGAATTTAGCGAAATTGCAGAACCAAATTGTACTCGCTTCAACCAACTCACTAGACCACTGCACTTGAGACACCAGTTTCATCACATGCGGCTCCCGAGATTCTAAAGTAGCTCAACGCTCTGACCTCCGAGTGACCTCGTGCAGAATCGCCGTTCAATAAACGATGACGCAAACTCACCAGCATCTTGGCAGCCTGCACTCGGACGAGCAGAGAACCGTCGCTCACCACCTGGCAGACCTTGCCAAAAGCGTCGTCCACCAGACGGATCTCCTCATTGGAGGAAGGAACCGGCACCACACTGTGGGGTGGGGCAAAGTTTGGTACGATATTACCAAAACAATGTGTACACAAGGCTGAATATCTCACACCTACAATGAAATGGAAACTATAAAAACGAACAGTTCTTATTTTTGCAGATCAGTTAGAAAAACCTTATTCTTGGTTCTTTCGGTATTACTTTATTATTTCTCTTCTACGTGACTTTACCGAAAGAACCAACAATATGAATCCCTGCAGTCACGAAAGCTTTAAATCAAAATTTAGAAAAACCTTGTTTCCCTGGCTGTCTCGCATGAGTTTGAAGCTTTGCCAATGAGAATAGTATCTGAAAGTTACGGTCAAGCACTCCACCACAACGTTTTCTAACGACGTCACGTTCATGATGTATGCAAGATGCACGGGAGTGATGTTACAGAGATGTAACCTCGAGTACTATTCTAGATTTGAAGCTTTCATGACTGCAAGGATTCATATTCTTAGGTTTTTTCGGTAAAGTCACGTAGGTAAAATATTTTAATTATATACAAATACTGTGTTCTTGGAATTTCTCTCACTTGATACAGCTATCGTGCTGTGACGGTTCCACCTGAAGACGGAAGCTTGTGTTGCCTCCGAAACGTCGTGATTTATTTTTTTATTCTTTTTTTACTTTTACTTTTATTAATTAGAATTTTTTACCTCCGTGACTTTACCGAAAAAACCTAAGCATATGAACTCGAGTGCTATCATGATGTGCTTCACGTGGCCTTGACTTTACCTTTCAGGGTAAATCTGGCTGATAACACAGATGAGTCTCACAGCCGCTGACCGGACCTGTTCATAGTCGTCAGACAGAGCCTGGCAAGTCTACACACACACACAGGTGGATTAAGCAAACACAAGTATAATACACACACACATGCAAAGCTCTTGAACAGAATCACTGTTAGACTTTCAGAAAATGTGCATAGACGCAAGTAGACTTATGGCGAGGGCATCTGGCTCCCACCTGCTGATAGACGCTCTGGTCCAACTTCACGCCACGGTCGTGCAGCTGCAACTGAACAATCAGAGATAAACATTCGGCCTGAGCTGCGATACCGTTTTACAAAGACCAGAAGGTGGTGCATGAGGATATTCAAACTACAGCAACCATACACACATGTTTTTTTTATAATTAGGATAATTGACAAATTACATGAATTATAGGACGGTAGTCCAAACCTTAATAGCCTTAAATCTGCACGATTCCAAAATTATGCTGTGAATTCACAACAGTTTGTGTTACCACCAGTGGTGACAGACATCTATACTGGTCCTGCGCACAACCTGCCTTCAGCCTGTACTGACCAGTGTGATCATATTCGATGAAACAACCCCCATGACCAACACAGCAAAGGGAGGTAGATTGCCCAAGGGATGTAAAATATTATGAATGAGAGCAGTGACCATGAGAATGATGACAATGATTGTGATGTTGATAATGTCCCTGATAATGATGATGGAAAAAAAAGATTACTCTTCACCAACCATGGCATTGATGGCACTGGTCCGGACCCTGGCATCCTGGTCAGTGAAGGAATCTCCCAAAATCCTTTGCACATCTCGCGGTGCAGCCCCATCACCCTCCTTCACAACTGGCTGGAAAGGCTCCCCAGACAGGCCAATCAGCTGTAGACATTTGCTCCGTACACCATGGTAGGAGTCGGTGAGAAACTGCAAAAAAAACATAAAAAAAGTCACGTGTTTGCAATAATTACAACTGTCATGAATGTAACACCTACAGTGGTTCTACTACTCTATGTATATCCACCGTCGGTTGATAAAATTTCAAGGCGGACTTGTCCTGTGCTATTTTACTACTACGTTTAAATGCTCTGCATAATTGAATTTATGAGTGTTATCACCACCTCCTTTCTTCTGATAATTCTTATCCTGTGTCACCTAAGCAAAAATTCACCAACGCATTCTCCAGTATCGTCGCTTTACATTCACATCGAAACTGGCACATCAGCTCGCTCGCTCGCTACCCGCCGTCACATGTTGGAGTGATGTCACACCTTGCAGGCGACATCGACAAGCCTTGCCCGCAGGGCGCTGGCCTCAGACTGCAGGGAGCCCAGTGCCTGCAGGGAGTCCAACAGCTGGGCTCTCACCTGGTGTGACTCTGGTGGGGGGGGGGGGGTGAAGGGCAGTCAGGTGGTGGGCAAAAGGGCGAAGAGTGAGAAAGGCACCCCTTTAAGCCACAACTAAAACCACTAAAAGCACTGGACCAATAACACCAATAATAGCACTGCACCAGGGTGACAAGTGATACAATGAATACAAGCACTGACTCTCAGAGTTGAGTGCGTTGATGACGTCATCGAGGACTGAGTCGGGCGTGAAGCCGGGGGTCTTGGTGAGCAGCCCGAGCAGCGACGCAATCTTCAGGCGCACAGAGCTCTCCGACTCCTGCAGTGGGATGTGAATGCACACGGACACATGTAGAGAATGCGCTTTACAATGCTAAAGGTTTGTTTATCTTATGCAAAATTTCAGACATCATGCGCAACAACCTGAAAACACATTAGAGCGCTATACAGCACAACCACGAAAACTTACGGAGGAGTAATCTGGACTTCTAAGTTGATATTAACTCAGCCATATGGAGCAGTGGTGCTTCACAGCAAGAAGAGCCTGGGTTTGATTACTCAGGCACATTTCTGTGTAAAGTTTTATGTTCTCCCCCTATTCTATATGGGTTTCTTCTGGGCTCTCCAGCTTCCTTCAATATAAAACAAATATACAACGTGACCGGTATTGGCCAAACATCCCAATATAGTACCCTCCTGAAAGGGAGTCTTAGGACTCAGTGTGGCTTTCCTAGGTAAATAAAACTGTTATAAACGTCTCTTGTACAATCAACAGTCCCCTTGCTTAACCTTCTTCCATTCCTCTCTGAAAGCTCACCTCTTCTCTACCGCCCAATCTCTTCCCTCCATTTGCCCCTCCGCCCCTTTCCTGATCCCCAAGAATTCTCTATCACTGTGACTCATTCCTTAATCCTACCATCTAAATATTTATATTGTCACAGTTTTTCAAAGCTACGTCGACGCTTTGATTGAAGGCACTCTATAAATATATAGATTATTAATTATGCAAATGTCATTGTGCGGTGGTGAGATCTTCAACTGCCTTGCCTGGTATACAAGATGTGGTTGGTTCGATCCCCACCCCGATACCTGCTGTATATTTGGAGTTTGCAATGTTCTCACCGTGGTCGCGTGGATTTTTCTCTGGTTCCTCCGGTTTTTCCCACCACATTTAGAAACATGGGTTTAGAGTATTTGGCTGCTATAAATTTCCACGTGATAACAAGCAACTTCAATTGGGCTATTATTTGTGGCCATGTCGCTTCTGAAAAAGAGCTATACATCTCAGTGGGCCTAATCCAGGAAAATAAAATAAAAAAGTTTTAGTTTAGTTGAGTATCATAGGCACTTATCAGTGCCTACCTTATTACAGACCAATCCAGACCTTATTGGTCACCCCGTGCCCTTATAAAGCTCAACATTCATCCTACAAAGTCCCATCACAAGGGAGAAACACAAACAAATCGACACATTTTCTTTTTTCCCGTTTTGAAACGGCGTACTCAGATTGTAAATGTTGTGGCGTTTGCTCTCCAACACACAGGTGTGCTGTACTAGTGACGAATTGGCACATTCTGTTTCCGTAACAAACCTCACTAATTGGCTGTGTCGGGCGGTGGCGGGTTTAACGACACATATTTTTACATGACCGAACCCAAAAAACCTCTATGATATTGAAACGGCCATATGGTCCCGCAAACTCAATTTCCCCTACACAAGAACACGGTGTAAACCGTCCGGGTGGACACGGCGCGCGAGCGCGTCGGCATTGCCTTGTAGTAGTGGTCGAGCAGGATCCGCAGCACGCCCTCGGCGCTCTCGGCTTCCACGGGGCGGCGGGCGAAGTGCAGCAGCAAGTTGAGCGCCTCGGCGGGGCCGCGCGCCCGCGACAGCTCCACGTGCAGCGCCGCCGACTTGCTGGGCTTGCTGAGCCGCAGGCGCTTGGCGGCGGCGGCAGCGGCGGCGGAGGAGGCAGCGGAAGAGGAGGTGGTGGCACCCTCATCCTGCTGGCAGCGCGGGACGACAGCAAAAAAAAGCGCGGTCACACCAGAAAAAAAGGCCGTCCATACAAAAATTGTAATTGCTTGAAAGGAGGCAATTAATTGATTAATTGATAACGATTTTTATACAGGCATGCATTGTCACCGGATCTGAGTCCGTGTGCAAATTTTGGGATTGATTGGACAACAGGAAGTAGACTAACTTTTGATTACAAGATTTGACCACGACAAACACGAGTCAAGTTAAAAACACAGAGTTGATATGCCGTGTCGAGCCATGCGGTTTAACCCCGTATTCTCTTGTACGGGGAGATTGAGTTGTCAGGTCCATACGGCGCACAGCTGTTTCAATATGGGCAACAACAAAAATGTTGTCTATTTATTTGCGTTTCTTTCGTTGTGTTGGGACTTTATAGGGTGAACGTTGAGATGTATAAGGGGAACGGGGTGACCACTAATGTCCCCGAGTTGGTCTGTAATAAGGCAGGGCACTGACAAGGGGTTGACAGGTTTGTATTGGTGAGTGTAGTAGTGGTGATTGTCTATTTGTTTGTGTTTCTCCCTTGTGTTGGGACTTTGTAGAATGAACTTTGAGATTTAAGAGGGGCACTGGGTGACCAATAATGTCCCCTAGTTGGTCTCTAATAAGGCAGAGCACTGACAACGGGTTGACAGCGATGCTGCGAACAGGCGTCGAAAGGCCTCTGGGCAGCACACGACACCAGCAGGGTGGCCAAAAAAAACCCCCACGCAACTCATTTGAGGCCGAGTCAACCTAGGGGCGGGGGGCATAACCGGTTCAGATAATCGTCACCGGTGTTGACACCGTGAGCGGGAGGCGAGCCCAGGTGCGCCAATCGTTTTGGCTCAAATTCTGCTTCAATTCCCAGATATGGCCCAGGTCTGGCACATTGCGGTGGTCACGGGCAGTTGATGGTTACAGAGGTTTGTTCGATCCACTGCTGGATTACGGCCTCGCCACGCCTTGTCGCGGTCATTGGAGAGATTTCACCATACTTCACCACACTGGATATATGTAGGCAACTGTATTTATCACTGTACTCGAAGTCAACATTGGTCCCACGATCAATCGAGCGTCGGGGGAGGGCAGCGTTTATATCCCGTTCACGGACGTGAGTCAGTGGACGAAATTCCACATTCACATGGCGGGGCCGAGTTAATCCGTGTGTCTGGGGGGTCCTTCTTGAATGTAACTGCACACAACTGCGCTGTATACAGATCAAAGCAACGCGTGACGGCGACTTGGGCGCATAATGAGAGTTGGGCAAACACACGCACAACGAATAAACATCGACGAGAACGACAAGAAATGAACATCGGATGCAACGACCACCCCCAGCGCCAACGCGCCGCGCGTGTGGAACGATTCTAGCGCGGCAGCTCCCCACACACGCGGCGTGTGGACGTGGCGGCAAACGCGGATCGGCTTCGTCCCCGTCGACCGAGAGCCTCGCGAACCTGCGCGGATTTGCTGAACTCCTCGTAAACGCGCTTCTTCAAGTGGGCGGCCATCGCAGCCGCTTTGCCTTTAATCGCTCGGCCTCAGTGACGATGCCGCCACCGTCGCCATGTTGCCTAGGGAATTGGGAGGGGGGGGGGGGTTAAACGCCGCCATTTTGCCTAGGGAATTGGGAGGGGGGGTTAAACGCCGCCATATTGCGTAGGGAAAATGGCGGGGACGGATTAAATACCGCCGCCATATTGCGTAGGGAAAATGGCGGGGACGGATTAAATACCGCCGCCATATTACGTAGGGAAAATGAAAAACAAATAATATGAATTCCTGCAGTCAAGAAAGATTTCAGTCAAGATTGTACCGTCGCCAAATTACATATTTAAAAAAATTGGGAAAAAGGGTTAAATACTACCGCCATCTTGCGTAGGGAAAATGGGGGGTAAATGCCACCATGGCCTCGAGCGTGTGTCGAGTTCTGATGACGTCACGCTCGTCCCCCCCCTCCCCCACGTTTTATTCCTCCCTTAGTAAGATGGCCGCCGCCACCAACTCCCCCACGTCCAAAGGACCCTTCGCTCACTAGAGAATCTCTATTGACACTGGAGGGCGAATCCGATTAACCACAAAGCTCTTTTTTATCCCACAGCACGGGGTCTGAACGTTACGACAAACAATGCAAAATACACGATAGGGGTATAAAGTATAGGAAATGTAAACTTTTTTTTTCAAAGAAATCTCCATATAATTTTTTTTATCTTATCAGATAAAGCCCACCGAGCTATTCCCTTTTTTTCAGAAGCGGCCTGGCCACAAATAATAACTCAACGAAGCGGCCCATCGTGTGGAAACATTTAATATCACGACGCAATGCCCCGTCCGCAAAAATACGACGGAGACAATCATCACCGCGGCGCTAAACTCCGCTGCTCATGACCGCGCTCGTCGTCTGGCTTGACCGCCTGAATGTGAAATCGTAGTCGCCGCTCTGCAGCCGTAGGAAATAAATAGAATAACAATCCCCTGTCAAATTAAAATCCCCTGGCCTTGTCAAATTACATTTGGGGACTTAACCAGCCTCCCATTCATTCAACACCGCTAGCATCCACGCTCTCAAATCCCTACAACAGATAAGCGCGCCGCCCGCGCCTCGCTATCCCCATTGGCTTAGAGCGCGCACGTGACTACGCGACGGCCGCTTCCCATTGGTCGGCGAGTCCTTGTGGGCGGGGCCAACGCGTGTTCTGTCTATGGAATGTACGGCCTCGGTTGGCTCCTCCGTAGCCTCGCGATGTCAGGCGGCGGCGGCGTCGTCGTGAGCCGTCAGCTGGTGCGAGCAGCGTGCGTGGACATCCCACAGTAAACGTAATGCTTCTCTTGAGGCAACCACAACTTAGGTATTAATCATGCGCAGAGGCGAGCGCGGTTAGTACATAGCGCGTAGACGCACCAGCTTAGTCGTCGTGCTGTAACCATTACATCACTGTTCAGCAGCCTGGGAATGAATGGCAGCCGGCGCCCTGCTAATTGGCACAATGTTTAATTATAACCCGCCGTAATTAACGGCGTTTGTCTTGCCAACGTTATCATTGAGCCGCCTTGCAAATTCTCTGCCTGCAGATACACAGCGGCGTGCCTGCAGGTCGCGGTATCCACAACCGTGTGCTGCTGTTACGTCCGCGTTTTATTATTTAGTAATCTCTAAACTTGAATTGATGTCGCCTCTTCGTTTCGCAGATGGAGAGAGAAGCGGCGGTGTCGACACGTCGTGGATCTGCGTGACATGCGGCGAGGTTGCGGCGCGGGCATGTCAGCATGAGCATAGTGAGTACAGCTGATACGCGATGCCTTTAAACTCTGTGGGCCCTCTGTGGGTAGAGCGTGTTACTGGCTCCTGTTGTTAAGCCATATAGATCGTCTTATTAAGTACTATTGGGCCCTATTTGCATACACGTTACACGATCAAGACACCTCGCAATTTTACAGTGGGCATGTGTCCACGCAGACAGTCAAAGGCTGGCATTTGGTTCACGTTGATTTAGTAATAGGTTTTTACCCTTTCAACTGGTACAAAAACTGACACCTTTATACAAGGGATCATGTTTGCAATAACCACAACACAAGCAGTCAAAATGCAAACAAAAAGAAACAACTCTGATAATGATATGCACTGTCCTTGAAGTTGATTGGTCCACACCCGAGACAGCTTTTCTTAGATTTCTCCACCACGGTATCCATGCCACAGCCTGTACGTCCCTTAAACGTATTTCACCCCTCTCAGCGGGCTGAGGACAGCTGCTTTAAACTCTATGGAAGTTCAACATTTATACATATGGGCACCATAATTGTAAGTTAAACCTGGTCTCTTTAAACCCTTTATACATAAGGGAATGTGGCACCTTTACACCCTCAGGGGTTATGTGGCACATTTAAATGATACAAGTTTTCTTTAACGGTTATACCTGGCCACTTGAAACTCCATGCATTCTATTTGTGTAAATGTTCTACGTGGTCCCTTGAAACCGCTTGTCACTTAAAAGCGTTGCGAAGTCTTTTCACACGTGTTCACGTGTGGCTCTGCAGACTGGTGCGGTGTTAATAAGTGTTCAAAAATTCCTTAGCCATGGGCAATTCACGAGGTGTCTGGAAGGTGACTGTGTGTTGAAATGATGTCGACGTAGATTAGTTGGCTAGGTAGCTCAGTTGGCAAATGCTGTGCAAGAGACACTAAACCGGCACCCCGGAAAATCTGGGTTCAAATCCAGGTTTCAGTTCTCTGTAATTAGCACGTTCCTTCGGAGTGGGCAGGTAGGAACTTGGTTGGACAGCGCATTCGTGCACGACAGACAAATATGCTAGACACACAGACAAATAGTCCCTGGTGGGCAGTGTGGAACCTGTTGTTCCTACCTGTAAAATTGGAATCTAAAGAGTTGCGAATTGTATCAGCAAGACGAGCAATGTATTACACTTGATGTGGCTTATTCCAGCTTTGAGAATCGGCAGTTTTGGTTGGACGTGCAGCAGAAAACCTTTGCAGGCAATATAATAGGTGTGCTGTGTCCATGTGTGAACAAAGTTGCCTACTAAAGTGAAGTCATTAGTGGATCTTTGAATTCGTAGTCCAATGCCATTCTCTGACACAAAAGTGGTGCACATGCTAGCTGTACATTTTAAATGAAAAAATGCACTTTTCTCTCTATATCAAGTAGTCCAATTCAAACTGGGGTTAAAACAATGAAAGCGTTGTTGGCAAGTGGTCATGCTTTACTGTACATTATCTCTTAAAAGTGCCTCTAATTGTCAGCACAGTGGAAAAGCCACTGTACGAGTCATAGTGCTTATATCTCCGCTAACGTGATCTGTGCCTTTTAGCAGTGATCGTTAGCACATGGAAACATTTGTCTCGGATGTCTGGTCCGATAAATGTGGTGCACGTACGTGCGTGTGCGTGAGTGGAGATTGATGGTGACGCATGGATTTACTCGTTTCGCCCATCAGGAGAAGGAAAGGGAGCTGAAGAGAAAACTGCAGAGCTTCCTAAATGACCTCACCGTCCTTGGCACACTCAGGGTTGGAAGTCACTTTTACTTAAATCTTAAGTTACAAATTATTGACTTTGGAAAGGTAAGTGGCGATCTCACGCATGTTGACCTTACTCAACTCTGTGTTGTCCAGGGATTCCGCTACTTTTCTTCCTACCTGAGGGGCAGAGAGGAGCTGGCGCTGACAGTTCTCAATCAGAGCGACGTAAGTTGAAAGGTCGAGTTGATGATGTCATAAATTGAGAAAGCTGAGTGGCTCAGAGGTCAGAATAATGAGCTGACAGTGGTGATATCCCTGGATTCAAATACAGGCGTCCTCCCGTGATTAAACTGGGTTGATGTTGACTGCACAAAACTACACTCGCATATACATTTGGTTCTGCACTTCATTCTGCTATATACCAGCGCAAGGAATTATACATATTAGTTTGACTCTAGATTTGAAGTTTTCGTAACTGCAAGGATCCATACTCTTTGATTTTTTTCGGTAAAGTCACGTAGGTGAAAACTAAATATTTATTTTATTTTGTTTTTACCTACGTGACTTTACTGAAAAAACCAAAGAGTATTAGTTTGACTGTCGTGTGGCAAAATACGCTCAGTGACAAAGTTGGTGGGAAAGAGTATACCCAACCCTCTTGTGTGGAGCAGAGGTCACTTGAAGATATTTCAGAGGTAGCTCTAAAATATCGCCTTCCAAGAGAATGGATATTATGTCTCACATTGCCAAAAGCACAATCGGGATAAAATTGAGAAAAAATATGAGATGTAAAATAGTCAACTGCTGCACCGTGAACCATTTTCATATTGTGGAGGCTCTAATATTGCTGTTCTGCAATTATATATTTGCAAGTTCACGTTAGAAAATCAGCTTTTCGTCCTTCTGGGGTTAATGAAATGAGTACCACTTTGTGGGAAGTTGTTTAGACTGGCCTCCACCACTGAATTGTGAGGCTTTCACCACTGATTCTGGACCACCAATGGAGCTTACCAATGCCCCACTCTAATTTAAGCAGGGTGATAATTTGCCACATTCTGAGGCAGCAGACAAAACAGAAGCCACAACACAGATGTACGTGTTACTGTTAACTTCACAAAATAGCAGATCTTCAAGTGATATTGTAAAAAAAACGTGGGAAAACAATATCACACAGGCGCAATGTGTAAAAAGCACAATTATTATGTCATGGGCAAGGCGTTGCTCGTCACATCTAAAATTAGATGCTCATTTGCGGTGCGAGCAGAGTGCGGGAGCATGTGTCGGCGCCGCGGCGTCGCTGAGTGGGAGCTTCAACGCTGCAGCTTTGCCTTATGACACCGCCTCCCTCCTCATCTCCTTACGTACACAGAAAAGGTTTGGCCGCCCTCAGCATTGTCAATTGCCGTCAACACTGCTCCACTTACATTTTTGTGGTCACATTTTTTTTTTAAATTATCCGATTTACATTTACGCAACGTTGTGGTGCATTGTGGGTAATACAATAATGAAGAGACGATGTTGCGTTCTACTTCATAAAAATGTTTGTCCACCCACCTATGAGTCTTCTGCACCAATGTTTTCTAGCAACATTTAAGCAGGAAAACTCTCAACCGGTTTTCACGTTCCGAGTCTCATCATGACCTCATCATGACCTCATCAACAAATTCAGCTGTGCTGCCAATACATTATGGACAAGAACTATTCACCAACACCCACAATGTATAACAGGACTGTACATTGTTTGCTCTATTGTACCAAACAGCTGCAATGGGTTTGAATTGAGCACGTAATCGTAATAATCACCTGTTTTATGAATGACATTAGTCAATACAATACACTACAGTGTATTGACTATTCTGAGTCTAGAACACGCTTGTGAAAGATATGGCTTCCGAG
Source organism: Lethenteron reissneri (assembly GCF_015708825.2). Lineage (NCBI taxonomy): Eukaryota > Metazoa > Chordata > Hyperoartia > Petromyzontiformes > Petromyzontidae > Lethenteron > Lethenteron reissneri. The sequence continues at coordinate 1,394,511 of NC_083823.1, read as the reverse complement.
TCCCATTTTTTTCAAATAAAAGCTTTGGAAAATCGATGGCCATTAAGGCCCTGGTTATTGTATACATTTTTTTTTGCTATTTGTGACTGATGTACATTGTAGATGTGTGTGCGTGTGTGCGAGTGCAGGATAAGTGGGTTCGGACACATGGATGTGGGTCTCCCTCCAGCCTCTCCATGCGAAAAAGAGCCCAGCCTACCGGTACATGACCAAATCACGAAGTAAAAAAGAGCCTTGCACCTTCTTGCACTACATATCAACGGCACTTCCCACGTCTGTATTACATCCTTCGTTGACACTATCTAAACCCTCCATGGATATTAAAGTTAGTTAACAAGTTGAGAACCCTTTGGCCCTGCAATGGAAAATAAGAGGTGGCTATAATTTTCATATTTTTCTCACAATCTTGTGCTTGGTGCACTAAAAGTAATGTTTTTTTTTAATGTAAAAACATTTATCGTGAGGTTTTTTTTGTTATATTCTCTAGTGTTAAGAGAATATGCTGGTGAAAGCATTACATGCGTAGGGAAACAAATTTAAAAGTTAATTAAATGTGAAATGAACCGTGTCAGCCTTGTGTATGCATTACTCCCACCTCTTCAGTGTCCCTATTTTCTTCCGAATCTCTTCTGCATTTTCACTTAAATTCATTGCTTATTTGTTACGTGGAAAATCCCATTTAGCAAGTTACCCAGATAGTTTTGGTGGCAGCAGCCCGCAGCCACGATTGATTTATTGTTGGGGTTGAGAGGAGCCCAGCCAGCAGCCAGCCAGGAAACTCGAGGCATTTTACGATTTCCAACTCATTGGTCATTAAAATTCGTTAACATTGAGGAATTAACACTGGTTTTCGACGGTCAATATTAAGATACATAATTGATTTTTAGGTTAGGTCACCTAATTTAGGCCAGATCGTCACGTTGCCTAACCCAAAAATCGATCACGATTCTAGGGATGAATCGCATTCCCGTTCACGTGTTGACACCTAACGGATTCAGAACGACCGTGTTTGCCGGCAGGGAGAGGGCCGGACGCTCTTCCTGGTGGCCGGCTACGCGCGCTACGGCTGCCCCTACGTGTGGGCTCGCTCCAGCCACGAGCGGCTGCTGCGCCTGGACACGAGCGACGCGTCCGTGCGAGATAACCCACTCAAGCTGCGCACCACCTCCGCCTGGCCCAATGCCGGTGGGTCAGTGTGTGCTCGTGTCTCTATATGGCAGTCGCTTCATACCTCTTTTCCACTGTACAACCAAGCTGTGCTGTGCCGTGCCGAGCCAGTCCAGCACGAATCGGGAGTGCGCCAGATTCGTTTTTCCACTGAAGAATCCAAGCCGTGACGTTAGTTTGCCACTGACATGTGGTGTTCACGCACTGCACTTACAAACGTGGTGACCTGCAGAACACTGGGCAGCTACATGTCAGGAATGTGGCACAATAGGGAGCGCAAGGTGGTACATGTCTATCATTAAATAACCAAATACACCTTGAATTGTTCCATGACCTGCCAGCCAGCCTTCAAAACTTCACTTGATAACGTCAAAGTGCACCCTGCCCAACACAAGCGCAGTCGTGCCATCACCACAGCTTATTGGTGAATGGCGTTTGTTGTTGCAATCGTTGCTGTGTGCGCATCTTTGTGCTTTTGCCTGAACTGTGGATAGCGGGGTGGGGGGAACGTTGGTACAGCCAGCGGTTTGCTCACTACGCTTGCCGCGTGCGTGTGTAGACGTGCACGTGTGGGACGTGGTGGCGGAGGTGGTGCGCCTGTGCGCGTGGCCTGCACCCCGCAACCCCCTGGCACTGGACATGGCTGCCCTGCACGCCCTCCCGCCCACCGAGAGGGGTCTGGCGACAGGCGCGCTGCTCGCCTTCCTGCACCGCGTGTGTGCCACCGCGGATCGCAGCAAACCGCTGCGCTCTGCAGGTAACAGCAGGGACGGGGCAAGGCAGTGGTGGGAATCTCTGCGGGGACAATAACTTCCTTGTCACTCAGAGAGGGTTCGTACACATAAGGCCCTGATGCATGCAGCAGCAGCAGTAGAAAATGACGATACTCTCCTGACAATTGGTAACAAAAGATGAAAATCTTTGTCCTGCCACTGTCTAAATTAAGTTGCAATCAGGACTCATGAGTTGTTGCAAGGACCGAACCCTTGGTCACAATTGCTCCTTTTTGCTGTCTAGAAATCATCTTTTGCGTGTATTTCTACCCTTGCAAGGGTTGCCTGTTTAAAAAAAAATGCGTGTTCATAGTACCGAAAAGTGCGTGTGCAGGTGTCCAGTGGATTGTCACAGGATTGAGATGCCGATGGCTTGAAGAGGCTTTCATCGATCAGTGGATCAATGTTTGATGGTCCCTAATGGAGATAGGACAATCACACTGTGAGCCTCATCTGACATCACCTGTGTCTCTTACAGTGCTGGAGGAGCTCCCGCTCCTCACTCAGCTGCACATGGAGTCCATGCGCTCAGTCATGTCAAACAGCAGCCCACCACCGCGCGCGGCCACACCCCCCAGCCCTCGGCCCGCTCCTTTCATTGGCCGGCCCGTGACCCTGGCGACGCAACCCAGACAATCGGTGGCGGATGAAGGTGCGGGAGGGTGGCAGTTTGAGTTGGGTCCACCTCCCCTGCGGCCAAAACCCAACTGAGACTTAACGAGGGACATTGAAAGAGGAAAGAGAGACTTTGCCGGTGGTCTGGGCGACGTCGGTCCGATCGCAGAAGATGTACGACAGTGTACACGCGTACAAAAGGCACGCTGGCTCGCCTTGGATGTTCCACTTATGCCCCGTGTCATATCTGCAGGCATTTTACAGCCTTAAGCTTAATTCTCTGGAAGTTAACGGATATTTAAAAGCTCTTAACACTGATCAGCAAAACTTTTTATCAAATAAACTGAGCGATTGTGAACACTTAAGCCAGCGGTTCTCAAAACTTTTTTTCGTGGACCACTTGAAAATTGCACCTCATTAACTTTTTTTTCCCTACAAGTTAAAGCACATAACTCATTTTAATAACCATAGTTAACTCCATAGCCTGCTATGAAGGTCGTGGTTTTGACGCCGACGCCTGTACGTTAGGAGTCTGCATGTTCTCCCGGTGGTCACGTAAATTTTTCTCCGAGTCCTCCGGTTTATCCCTCCACATTTAGAAACATGCGCTTAGAGTATTTGGCTACTATTAATGTCCATGTGATAAGCCACTTCGTTGAGCTATCACTTGTGGTCAGGTCGCTTTTGAAAACGAGCTATATAGCTCATTGGGCCTTACCTGGTCACATAAAAAAGATTAAATTTCGATTTAAAGCTTTCGTGACTGCAGGGATTCATCTTCTTGGTTCTTTCGGTAAAGTCACGTAGAATGGAAATACAATAAATCACGACGTTTCGATCGCCACACAGGCGACTAATAAAAATAAAACATAATAAAATAATTCTCACGACGTTTCGGCCACAACACAAGCAGCCGTCCTCAGGTGAAGACCAGGTCTGCTGCTTGCGTTGTGGCCGAAACGTGAGAATTATTTTATGTTTTATTTTTATTATTTCCTATTCTACGTGACTTTACCGAAAGAACCAAGAAGATAAAAAAAATTGTTAAATTTTTTGGAAATAAACTGAGCCCTTGTCACTCTCACATCATCACCATTGTCAACAGCTATTCTCAATCCACTTCTCGGTGACATCTTCCCAGCACTGATACCACCTTCCGACTTGGCAATGGAGCAGAACGGGAATCCTCAATGTGGACACTAACAATCATGAACATAGATATTTTGTGAAAACAAAATTAAGAAATCTATAGCAAAACCCCAAAGAGTAATAATGTGTCTTTTATTGTAGGTGCTGGTGTTACATTTGAACAAAGAAATGTAGCAATTTGTTTTTATGGATTGTAAATCTTAAATATATTTTGTTTTCATGTTTACATGTATTTTTTTTATAAATAATTTTTATCATCTTTGTTGATCTTTTCCATATTTGATTTTTTTTACCATACATTCTCTTCATCGAAGGTCTCCCTTGCAAAATAAACTTTTGTCAAAATAGGCTCTCACCTAGATATAAGTAAAGTTCACATTTGTACGTTCACATATGGTGGAGCAGTGGTGCAGAAGCTCGTGCACTGCGCGATGAGTCTGCTGACCCAAGTTCATACCCAGGCACAACGAACATCGGTGGTGAGTTTTATCTGAACCGGTCTTGGGCTTCCCCTTCACCAACCCACACGGGCCAGCATGGCGAAGTATGGTCAAACAACCTTGCCGATTGACGTGGCATGGGGAGGCCATCCAGAAATAGATTGACAAATGGCTGTCCATTTTAACACTTGTATTTGTTTTATATGTACATCCGTCAAATTGAAATTTTCTGTACTGTCCTTGGAAGCCAACGACATGTTTAATGCAGGTGGTCGCCCATCCAACCACTAGCTCGGCTCAAGTCAGCTTAGCTTGTGATATCTGACAGGGGAGTATCTGGTGATTTTCTCATAGGCCACTTGTACATATGTTCATTATAGCATCGACGACGGCTTTAGCGTTGGGTGTGTTCGTCGCTCGGGAGGATCCAGGCTGCCAGGCACCAGCTCGCACTGGAAGTGGCGGGCGAAGGCGCGCAGGAGCGGCGTCTCGGCCTCTGGGATGGCCACGCGGCGGTCCAGCTCGCGCGACAGTGACGTGACGCCCAGGCCCTCTAGGCCGCACGGCACCACGTGCTCGAACCAGCGCAGGTCGCAGTCGCAGTTGAGTGCGAGGCCATGCCACGTCACAAAGCGGGCGCAGTGGATACCTGGTACAGAACACTCAGCTTAAGCAGTTGTCTCAACAGCATGAGTCCCAGGGCTCCTGTGCGAAAGAAATACTGCCCCTCGCGAGGTTGTTAACACTAGACTTGAAGCTTTCGTGACTGCAAGGAATCATATTCTTAGGTGTTTTCGGTAAAGTCACGTAGGTAAAACATCAAAATTAATAAAAATAATAAAATAAAAATAAAGATCACGACGTTTCGGAGGCAACACAAATCTCCGTCATCAGGTGGGACAGTCACAGCCAGATCAGCTGCATCAAGTGAGGCAATGATTCAAGATGTAATCCCTTAACTCAACTCGCTTTTAAGGGATTACATCTTGAATCATTGCCTCACTTGATGCAGCTGATCTGGCTGTGACTGTCCCACCTGATAACTCAACTCGCTTTTAAGGGATTACATCTTGAATCATTGCCTCACTTGATGCAGCTGATCTGGCTGTGACTGTCCCACCTGATGACGGAGACTTGTGTTGCCTCCGAAACGTCGTGATCTTTATTTTTATTTTATTATTTTTATTAATTTTGATGTTTTACCTACGTGACTTTACCGAAAACACCTAAGAATAGGTTGTTAACAGCTTAGTTAATGTGTCAGCTCTTGTGTCAATCCATAACTGGACGAAGAACTCCCCATGCCATGTCAGCCATGGGGATTTCTTAACCATACTTCACCAAGCTAGTCAGCTTAGATGGTGAAGGGGGTACCCGGGAATAGTTCAGATATCACTCGCCACTGATGTTAACTGTGGCTGGGAATTCAACTTGGGTTGCAGGAGTTTCACGGCACAGTGATCAAATGAATGCGCCACCACTCCACCCCGAGTAGGTTTAAACAAAATGAGGAAAAACTATTCTTAGATTAAATTCTTAAAGTGTAAGAATCTGATGGACGAATCCATATTGGCGATTTTTATAAGATTTCCAGCCTGTCTGTCTCAATCCCCCCTCTTGACTCACACAGCAGTGCACCCATGCATCCTGAGCAAACACAGGTTTGGGATAAATTATAATGAAAATTACAGCAGCGCCGATATCTTCAACCACAACGAAGGTCACATTGCGTCGCACCTCACAACGAACGATGCGATAATTTTAATTGAGCCACGGTCTGCTTGGCGCGTGCCGCTCACCGATGGCGCAGATCTTGCGCTCGCCGACCCAGACACCCGTGTGCTGCTCATGCGAGTGGGCGGGCACGCCGAGGTCGCGGCATGCGTCCGCTGCCACTCGCTCCAGCTGGCAGACGTACCAGCGCAGGCTCCTGCGGTGCCGGGCTAGGTGCAGCACGGGGTAGCACACGAGCTGGCCCGGTCCGTGGAACGTGATGAGGCCGCCGCGGTTCGTGCGGTGGAAGTCGGCACCCAGAGCTCGCAGCCGGGTCTCCACTTCGGCAGGGTACGGCGCCTGGTTTGCGTTCATTCGTTTAGGAGTTTTGTGTCATGAATAATTATTAAATAATAAGTCATTTTACATAATAACGATAAGTACATTTGGTAGTATGCGTGGAATTCTTATAGCACGAGACTATCACAAAAAATCTAGTCTGGTTGGGGGAAATATCGTGTGGTTTTACTGATAATTTTTCAAATATGGCAAAGTTTGTACCATGATGCAGGCACATTTAATTTGGTCTATTCTTTTGCAAATAACATCACAGGATCATTACCATCCGCTGTGACGAAGACAGCACAAAAACTTTTGCGGTTAATACACCTGGAGTATTAATCGGGGTGGCCAGCTGGCTCGAACCGCGAACACCTACAAAAAGCGATGAGCGCATTTCTGCTGGGTCACGTCACAGCTACATGCAACATTATACTTCAAACTCACCTGGCGGATGCCCACAGTGTACACGGGCTCGTGCTCACACAGGAGCAGGGTGTCAGGCGGTGCAGGGCCGCTGGGCGCCGCCAGGTGGTCCAGCAGCGCTCGCGCCAGACGCGTCTGCACGGCGAGGGCCTGCGCATACCCCACGCGGCCCAGCGACACCACCCGCACCACGCGGCCTGCCGCCACCGCCGCTGCCATGGCTCGCTCCAACACCCCCCTTCACCAGTTCAGTCCTCCCAAGTGCTCGAAACCAATCTTCGGTAAATCCAAAAGTTAGATAAATAATTTTCTTACTATGTATTCATATTTCTTGATTGTTTTTGTGTGTTTCACCTTGCCCTGATTTTTTAGTTTTGCTCCATCTTGTGATTAGGTTATTTTTAGAAATTTTTTGAAAGTACTCATTAATATTTTATTCCTTCAGTCAGGAAAATCTTAGCTCGATACTTTAAAAAGTAAACGTAAATGAATACGTCGTGTATTTCCACAAGTCTTACTGCTCCCCCAAGACTTTCAAGATAGTCCTGCTGGGATTTAAAGCTTATCGCTAATGACTCTTTTTTAAACGACAGTAGCACCTCCTCAACAGCCTTGTAAAGGTCACGACCGCTGTCAAGGTCACGACCGCTGTCAAGGTCACAACCGCTGTGCATGCATCGGTCTCACGACTCCGCGATCCTCTCAAAGACGAGCCGGCGTCCCCGCGAGTCTCCGACCCTCCGCGGCCTGGCCTCGTAGACGCCCTCGGTCCGCAACGCGGCGTGGCCGCTGGCCCGCGTGGCCACGTGCCGCACCTCCAGCAGGTGCCGTAGCACGACGAGCAGGAAAACGGCAACGCCCAGCGCGTTCACCAGCACCGCCAGCCCTGCCGCCGGGTCCCTAGCCACCATAGCCCGCGCCGCCCTCCATCGGTAAGGTCCTGCAACAGGGGAGATTGCAGCGTGGGATTTAATGTTTGTTTTCCTTTAGCCAATGTTATCTTCAGAAAGTTGATGAGGTGCCATACGCAGGACTTGGAGGTGATTCTGCAAGGGAAAATGGAAGGGATCAGTGGAAGAGGATACACGCAGATCAGCTTGGTGGGAGAGTTTCGGGCAATTTTACGAGACTCCATGTGAGATGCTGAAGAACACGACATATGGAAAGCATCTATCATGGTCATCCACCCTCAATTATAAGGATGACACTATAGAGTATAGACCCCTGAGTGTGCTATGGGCATTATGTTGCGACAAAGTATCCATTCGCATCCTATCTCAGAGCAGGTGCAACCCTTCATGTTCGAGACCGGCACCCAGATCCAGATTCCACGAAGATGCCTTCAAGTGACCTCTCGTCCGCACAGTAGGTGGCAGCACGTTTCCTCTCTGTTACTTAACTAAATTATCTTATAAGTCAAAAGCAATGTTTTACTTTCACTCAGAGATGTAATTAAGTGCGAATAATTTCACGTGTTTTTGTGCATTCAGTAGTGTAATGGTGAGGGCGGACAGCATCGATGTGGAAGAACATCAATCAGTACGGTACAATGGGCTTTTTAATGCATGGTCTTCTACTGCCCAGAACGTTGTCCCGCCATAGGCACATGGAGTTATTATTATTTTTACTGGACAGGTAATAACACGAAAAAACTATGGAAGTCATATTAAAGAATATTCATATTAATGTCACAATTTGCGGTATTTTAAAACGCGAACCGAGTATAACAGCCACCGAGCTTCCGTAGGTGTCAAGCTAAACATTCATTTGACGTTACTGCAATCGTATATTATACATTTAATTGACACCGTGCGAATTAAAATATTTTCATTCTTGTCTAAGTTAAACGTCAGCGATGCAGTAGGCTACAAGTGTTTAATAATGTATTTGCATCATCAACCTGTCAGACGTGCGGCCTGGCTAGTCGAGTTCTAGATGTAACCCCTGCGTGGGTCGAGATGAAGTACGACTTTTACAACTCGCAAATGCCGTTACGTCGTTAACGAAGACTTTGCGAATACAAAGGACACATTACTGAAATTGAGAGGTATCACAAATGTGGCGTTTATATTCGGGTGGGGAACGATGCAAAGTGCGGGCAAAGTGACTCACAAACACCGGGCTCTGTGATGGGGGTTCAGTGCGCATGCGCACAACGTAACGGGGGCTGGGGGGTGGGGTGGTGGTGGTGGAATTGTGGTGGTGATGATGGGAGTGATGGTGGTGGTGGAATTGTGGTGGTGATGGGAGTGATGGTGGTGGTGATGATGGGGGTAGTGATGGTGGTGATGATGGGAGTGGTGGTGATGATGGGAGTGATGGTAGTGGTGATGGGAGTGATGGTGGTGGTGATGATGGGAGTGGTGGTGGTGATGGGAGTGGTGGTGGTGATGATGGGAGTGATGGTGATTGTGATGGTGGTTGTGATGATGATGTAAGTGATGGTGGTGGTGATGGAATTGTGTGGTGGGGATGATGCTAGTGATGGTGGATGTGATGATGATGGAAGTAATGGTGGTGGTGATGGAATTACGGTGGTGGTGATGATGTTGGGGGTAGTGATGGTGGTGATAATGGGGGTATTTTTTTATTTAAAGCTTTCGTGACTGCAGGGATTCATATTCTTGGTTCTTTCGGTAAAGTCACGTAGAAGGGAAATAATAAAATGATTAAAAACATTTTATTTGAAATACTTTTTAATTTATTATATCCCTTCCACGTCACTTTTCTGAAAGAACCAATAATATAATGGGGGTAGTAATGGTGGTGGTGATGGAAGTGATGGTGTTGATGATGGGAGTGATGGGTTTTATAGTAATGGTGATGATTCTGGTGATGACTGATGACAGTGATGGTGGTTGTGGTGAAGATTGCAATGATGGTGATTATAGTGGTGGTGGTAATGATGAAGTTGATCACTGGCGGTGGCGATGTGATAGTGGTCATGTAGATGGAGATGTGAATGATGATGATTAGAGTGATTGTCATTTTCTACTTCTGTAATAGTAGTGATAGTAGTGGTAAAAAAAGCTGATACTGTACAGTAGTCAAAATTATAATGATGAGGTATGATATAATACACTAGATGTAAAAAAACACATTTATCCAGGAAAGCCTCATTGAGACTCAGAAATTTGTAAGCTTTTGGAAAGCAAACGATGACCGTACACGTACACAAAAACATTGCTCGTTTTTAAGGGGCTGGCACTCAAAAGATCCGCAGACGAGTTCACAAATTAAAGCATCTTGCTGCGTTTACCTCCATCCAGAGGATCCAGGAGTTTCACATGACTATTCGATCCCGGCGTACATGCCAATGAGGTCTGCTAGCTACGACGAGAAGAGGGCTTTTGGAGCGGGAGTTCGTGCAGGTTTTTGCACTTTTTCCTCCATATATGGTCCATAGATAGTTTTGGTTTACATCGCCACCATCGTATTACTGGTGACTCGGCTTTCCTGTACATACCGTGTATCTATAAAACGCACAAATGAACTTGCATGCACTGCCATCTCCTGGCCAAGGTCTGTAAACCTTGGGAGGTCCCCATACATAGTATTTGTGTGATTCCCCCAAGCCTCGTCTCCAAGGATCTGGACTATTCCGGTGCGATGGGCATACGACTTGAATAAAATCCATTCTGATCTCTCACGAGACAACATTCGTGCAGGGCCCACTTGCAAAATGTACACGTGCGACGCACACTACATCACAAAACATTGAGTCTATCAATCTTGATTTGAAGCTTTCGTGACTGCAGGAATCCATACTCTTTGGTTCTTTCGGGTAAAGTACACGTGGGTAGAAAATACAATAAATCATGACGTTTCGATCGCAACACAAGCGACCGTCTTCAGGTGGTGGAACAGAGTATTGAGTCTATCCACAAGATGGCGAGCTGGACCATAGAGACCCACTCAACCCACTCGCAATCCCATCCACAAATCTCAACGCCAACCCCCACCGCTCAATGTCACTTTGCCCTCCCTTGCTACCCTCCTTCCAAACTTCCCAGTTGCATGCAGCTCAGTCTCATAAAGGGCAGAGTGGGAACAGCAGTCAGGCAGGCAGATGCACCGTGCAAGCCTCTCCACCTTGACCATGGCGACTGGGATGGGAATGAATGTCATCGGAGTTGGGTGCCTCTCCGTGTGGTTGTTGATTGCGACTTGTGGGGTGGCTCATACTCACGGCGGTGGACGTGAGTACTCTCAGCTTGCTGCACTCCGATTTGCACGCACGTGGTGGTGGTGGTTGTTGTGGGTTCACGCTCTAAAAGCGCTGGCGCATCTCGCATGAGACCCCCCCACACCAACATTCGTATGTCGCTTTGGTTTGCAGTGAGGACAAATCTATCAAAAAAGCAGCAAGACGAAAGACCTAACGGCACCCGATGTGTCTTGTTCTGAAATATTTCATTGATGTCGATTAAAGTACTTTTTTTAATATATAAATTTTGATTTAAAGTTTTCGTGACTGCAGGGATTCATATTGTTGGTTCTTTACTATTTCCCTTCTACGTGACTTTACCGAAAGAACCAATAATACTTTTTAATACTTAAAACATAAAAATAACACCGAGTGACCGATTAAAAGTGTTCTTTAAAGTAAAGGGACATTGCTCAAAACTTCGCCGATTTTATGTTTTTTTGTTTCATTGGAGACAGTGTTATGGACGAATGTTTTGGGGGTTTTTTTACGATTAAATATTGACCAGTCAGGAAAAAAACACGTTTTTTTAGTTATAGTAATACTTTGGTTAAAGTCTCAACTGTACCGTAACAAATATAGTAGGACTCTTGCAATGTCCTGCAATACTCTAATACATGTTTTTACTGTGGTTTACATCCTCATTTTTTTTTCATCTTTATTATAGCCTAGGACTATAGGGCATGCAAAGGCGGCTCTCGGAATAGATTTGTATGGAGGCAATTCGGGGGCATTAACTACGACACACACAAAGTCACTTTGCAATCAGTAAGCTTGTAAAATCTGAGGAGCGTCAAATACATTTACGAATAAAACGCCGGAATTGCAACAATATCAAAAATGCCTACACTTTAGCATATCTGGAAAGTATTTAATCTCTCTAATCTAGTTGAAAGTTTATTTAATTTATAAACCGCTGACACGTTTTCACTATTGATTAAAATCCTACGATGTTCTTGCAATTGTATAATTTTTTGTCAATTTATATACTTAATATCTTTTGGATCGCACTGCTATGTTTAGTTTTTTATTACAGTACGTGACATGTTTCTGCTCTACCGTATTTGGTGCTACGTATACGGCTTCCCTTGAAAATAATGGTAATTTATCTCGCGTGGGTGTAGATAATGGTCATTTATCTGTGATTATCTCAACTTAAAAAGACCAAAACAAACCTCATGGCTCTATAGTTGAAAGTCATAAGCCCTCTTGGGCTCAAATAGTGATACTGTACTACGTTAATCGCCGTTACAAGCACAGCAATGGTTTGTTTGTCTTGGTCTTGCGAGTTGAGACTGCACAAAGCACAGCCACACTGCAGCCCTTTGTGTCAGCGTTAAAGGTTTCAAGAATTCCTGAGAAGTTTTCATTTTTGTATTCATTCATTTTTCACCTCGGCCACATTTCTTCGCCAAAACTCACCCGGAGAGGCCGACTTGAGAGCCAATTCAAGGAGTACCCCCCTGTATTTTTTGGAATTTAGAAATTGTGGGTTGTTTTTTTTTATATGTATATACCTGCTGGCACATAAAGGACCTCGTGCTTGTGTGGCTGCTGATCAATGAGGTGGGTTTATTTTTCCTTCCTGCGCTTGTGTAGGCCAGAAAAAGTGATGCCATTATGAGCAAAAGCTCGCACACAAACCCTCACCCGTTAATGAATATATTTGGGCACAGTGGTGCATGGTGATTTCATCATCATCATGCAATGTTGGATTAATGCCTCGTCAGGCCACCACTACCACTCACAGTCCTCAAATCTATTACATTATAAATACAATATAATGCACAATTGTAGTTATGGATGAGGTCCTTGCCACCATGCCATCTGCCTCATGGGGGGCTATTTCACCATACTTCACCACTGCTCATATTGAACGTACGATTATAATGAATTTGTATTTATGGGTTTCACTGGAATAAATAGTAAAAATAACAATACAAATCATTACAGCACCTTTGTCAGTCCACTGCTGGATGACAGCATTCCCATGCTGGGTCTGACCATGTCAGTCTGTACAGGCTGGTGAAGAAGTGACAGCACCCAGTACATACTGTAGCTCACCACAGTGATTTATCGTGGCCAAATTAAAAGCAGGTTACCTCGTCGTTTGTATTCCAGTCAAACATAAGGGACTGCACATTGTCAGCAGCCCGGCTGATGTGAAGTGGACATTGTTTATTAATGTTGGTACAGCGGTTGGTGCACGGAGCTATGAATCCCTGTGACCTAAGTTCAATCACCAGTCATGGGTAACAAGCGTGGCAAGTGATACCTGAACCAATCCTATCACCAACCCACACTGACCAAGGTGGCAAAGTATGGTCGAATAACCCACGCAGTGAGAGGCCCTCATCCAGCAGTGGATTACAAAAACGTTGAAAATTAGTAATATAACTGTAGATCAACTCCTTCAGATGTGATGCACGAATTGACGTAATCTCCTCATCGCCGCAGTGGTCATCCACTTTCTCTCCTTGGCTGTCATTCCATCGGTCTCATTCGTTCGTTGGTCCGGATCTCTTTTAGCGACGTATCCTGTTCAAGCCCACTCTCGTTTCTGATGTCAAAATGACATCTCCGCTTTGCCCCTGTTCCCTGATGCACTCGCTCATCATCCTGTCTCAAAGTATCATTATGAACTTCCATCTCCTCACTATTACTTATGGTGTTTTCAGAAGTTTTCATTTTGTAGTTTACATATTTAATAGTTTACAAATATGCACTGACTTGGGATGGCGATGACATGGGAAGGCACTTGATCACGATGATATAAATACAGGTGTTTTGTACGTTAATCACTTGGGACGGAAAACCTAAGATTGACTCTGCAAATGGATTTCCTCTTGGAACGGAACACGAAGCTAAATCTGGCATGAAGTGGCAGTGACAGACATCAGGAAGGATCACATATCAGCCAAATTGGACCTTAAGGAATATCCAGTTATAGAGCAGCTGGCACGCTTATAACACTTCTCATACGGATATTTAATTGGCTAAGTCATTCAAAGTCCACGTATATATTCGGCTGTGAATGAAGGTAATCATTCAAGGGAAAATCACCTGAGAATATCATTGAGCCGGGCGTGGTGGCGCTCGCTTATCACCTGAGCGCTTCAGAGGCGAGGGTTGGTGAGACCACGTGGCTTTGTGAGGCTCACAATCCAACTGAGCTGCAAGTTGGCTAGGAGGTGGCAAGTGGCTCGATGAAGCCATCAGTGCAGACCTTCTGACTGCTATCTCCATGTATGCGTCGGGTTTCCCCCGTGCACTCCGGTTTCCTTCCACACGCAGGAAGACATTCCTTAAAATAGAATTTGGCCGGACAACCCAAACATCAGGTCCCTTTTTACAAAGTCTTGACACTCGCAGAGGCTTTTCTGGGTACAAACAGCACATTTATGATCTCAAAGATCGGATATGAGGGTAAAAAGGAGTAAGCGACGTGAGTCCATCGCACCTCACCCATTGTGACATTCTTCATCTGTCACTTCATTGCTGGATGAGGGCCTCCCCATGCCGTGCGGGTCACGTGAGTTACAGTATTCAACCTTGCTGGTCAGTGCAGATTGGTGAAGGCTGAGAGCATAGACGTACAGTACAATAATGGATAATTATCCATCGCGCAGCAGCTTATAGCACCTGCTTTGTACTCGGTGGTCACCCATCCAATGACGAACGCTATCCAGGCCCATCCCTACTCAGATGCCAAGATCAGGTGGGATGGAGCACATTCCAGGTGATTGGTCATAGGCTGCTGAGCCAGCGAGCAGCCTCTGCATGTGTCGTTTTTGCCCTCTCCCCTTTGCACAGAGGCTGGCGGCGGGCAGTGCGTGTTTCAGGACCAGAGGTACAGCCCCGGCGACACATGGCACCCATTCCTGCCACCCCACGGACTCGAGCACTGCATCCGCTGCGCCTGCTCCAAGGTGAATGACCATCGCACAGCGGCGGTGGCGTTACTGTGGCCTCGTTTGTCACGATAGGATCTTTTTTCTTCGATGCTCTGGCTTAGCGGCAAGTCCTTTGGCTTCCATCTTCTCCATCCTCCTCTGTTTCTCCCCCCCCCCCCCACCCCTCTTCATTTGCACAAAGGCCCATTTCTTTAGCTAATAATCACAATCCTCGGCCTTCCTCTCATTCTTATTGTTTCCATTCTTCCTTCTATAACGTCGTAATTAATCAAACAATCACCCTCGTAGAATACGTCCAAAACATTTCTTCTTTCTCATTCCGATTATCGTTCTTCTTTCCTTGATGCCATTGAGGATTTATTCCATCCTGCGATACGATATCGAATTGAAGGATAGGGCGATTATCGTGATTTTCAGCTTCCTATAACTCTGTAATTTTATTTTGATATTTTATTTTACCAATTTTATGCATTGCGGTGCTTCTATGGTATGAATACAGATTAAAAAGTTCTTCAACCGCAGTTCACGAAACTTAATTTTTTCCTTTTCGAAAAAAAATATTTTGTGAGGCTATAATGACACCCCAGCGTTGCTTTGTTAGAAGGTGCTTTTCGATTAATCGTGGATCATACATCGTACGATGCAATATCATCGCCATAACCCTAACGGGCAGTGCAACTTCACTGGGGCTCACAAGCCGGTGAGGCTCAGATGCCGGGCTGAGAAGGGAGGGGGAAAGAGGATGGAGCCTCCATTCGCAGCCCGCCATCCCTGCCACTAATCCTGAATAGCCTTGCAGCAGTTTTGGTTCAGCAGGGAACACGTGTACTCGTGTCTTCGGGTGTGACGATGACAGTGAACGACCTCCAAAAATGAGTACTGTGAAGGTGGTGCTCATCTCACATTTACAGCCATGAGCGAGCGGTGGAAATTCCACATTGCTGTGGTGAGGAGGAGTCGTTCCATAAGACAAGCACTGTTGACTACCTCACAACGTGGTAGTCATTTTATCAACCCACCCCGAGGGATTGTGGGATGAATGAACCCCAAACCAGAAGTTTAACTCGCAACCTTCCGATGGCAGAAGCCCAGGATTCCAGTGAGTCACCTGGCCAGTTAGTCACGGTGATTCAGAGAGAATGTGTCTGTGTGTGTCTGTCTGTGTGTGTGTCTGTCTGTGTGTGTGTCTGTGTGTGTGTATCCAGTCGGGAGGCAATGCTTCTATAGACTCGCGCAGAGATCCATAGATTTACGCAGAGTCCGACAGACTACTTGCCACTGGTCAGTCCAAGCATTAAGACATTCCATGTTTCCGCTGCCTATGGGGTGACTTTGGGCCTGTGCCGAGCACAGGCCCAAAATTTCAAAACGCCAAACGGCCATCAACAAACAGCGCTATTAAAGTTGTTATAGATAAGAGTGTAACGTGGTGGTTGAATTGAGCAAGATTTTTGTTTTAAGAACTTGAGAAAAGAGACTATGGGAGGAGGGAATTCCAAAGTTAAGCAGTACGAGGGAAGAAGCAGAAAAAGAAGTGTTTGACCCCTAGTATGGTGAGTGGGTGGGAGAGGTAGTGAGTGAGAGTATTGTGGTGGTGTAGCGGTCAGCGCGCTGCACGACGAACCCGGTGACCCGAGTTCGACTCACGGCCAACATTGGTCACGATTATCTGAACCGGTCCTGGGCCTCCCCTAGGTCGACTCAGCCTCAAATCAGTACCTGGTGTAGAGGTGTGTAAACATCGCCACTAGGGAGACAAAGGCGGCCGGGCGTGGTTCTGGCCATCCACCCCTTCGTGTGCCGTGCCGGCCTTCATAGGTGCTCGCTTACAGCACTGGCCCCGACAGTCTGTTAAGGCTATACGGGGGATCTTTGGCTTTTGTATTGTGGTGGTTGAGCTGAGTATGGATGAGATGAATGAGTCAGTCTGCTCGACCAAGTCCTTGAGATGTGGTCACACTTGGACTCCACTATACTATTCCGCAACGCGTTGCGTATCTACGTGTGCGCGCGTGCGCGTGTGTGTGTCTGCGACAGAGCGGGAACGTGCAGTGTGCACGTGTGCGGTGTCCACAGCTCCTGTGCGAGCACCCAGTGAGCGTCCCCCAGCAGTGCTGCCCCGCGTGCCCAGGTGAGACGGGCACCTCCGAACCGCACGCACCATCGCCCGTCACACTGAGCCGCCACTCTTTCTGGGAGGCTCGTCCAGGACACATGGCCGTCTGGCACCCACACCTATACCCACTAAGTAGATGGATGCATTGCGGTATTGCAGGCCCATGAGGGATGGCGACGGCGTGGGGGAGGTCTTCCTCCAGCAGCGGATAGAGTAAAGTTGATGAACATTATAATGACGACGGTAACACAAATATATGGGGATAGTAGATGTAACAGAGGCTCAGATCTACCTATGAGGACCGCAAAAATATATAATTGGGACTATCTTTTTAATGGAAAAAGAACGGATAATACACTGTAACATGATAACAAATGTAATGTTAATAGCTTCAAAAAGTCAACGAGTCTCCACTTGTTCGCCATCGTTGTCAACACGTGCCTGGAATCTTCTCCAGGTGATCGCCAGAGCCTCGTGGCACATTTATTGTGGTGTTGTTGCAAATTCTCGGAAGTGTTCACATTTTTTTGAAGCACACTGTGTCATTTCAGCAAAAGCACGGTGGGTCGATAGGTGGGTGGCTGTTGAGCATGCAAACGTTGTTCAGCACACATTCTCCAAACGCCCACGCAAGGAGGGACGTGGAATGAACACAGACCGTGCTGTGTTTGCTACAATCGCTGTTCTCCGATGCAAAGAGAGATTTTGGCAAAGCGCAGAGCAAGGAGGGTAATGCATCACCATGGATGATTAATGTTCAAAGTTTGGACGGGTGTACTGATGCCAGTACGCGCATATGCGTGCGTGTGTTTGTGGGGTGCAACGGCATAGTGGTAAGTGCACTGGGTTACAAATCGCGGCCACCTGGGTTCGATTCACGGCCACAGCTAACATCGGTGGGCGAGTCATATCGGATCCGGTCCTGGATTTTGTCCGGTTTGAAAACAGCAGCAGTGGGGAGACAAAGGCGGCCGGGCATGGTACTGGTCATACAACGCCACCCCCTCTGCCCATGTGACATTACAACTTGATAGTTGCCTGCGAATAGCACTTGCCTCAAGAGTTTGTCTGTGCTATTATTACCTGTCATTGTGTGCGCGTGTGTGGGGGGAGCGATAGTGTAGCGGTTAGCGCGCTGCGCTATAATCCCGGCGACCCGGGTTCGAGTCCCGCTCACGGCCAACACCGGTGATAATTATCTAAACCAGTCCTGGGCCTCACCTAGGTCGACTAAGCCTCAAATCAGTACCTGGTACAGTGTGTTTAAAACATCGCCACTGGGGAGACAAAAGCGGCCGGGGGTGGTGTTGGCCATCCCACTCCCTCGTGTACCGTGCCGGCCTTCATAGGTGCTCGCGACCAGCACTTGCCCCAACAGTCTGTTAAGGCTATATGGGGGATCTTTTGAGTGCACATGTACATGCGTGTGTGTATATGAGTTGGCAGGGACAGTTGCGTTACTAAAAGAAAAATAGTTTGTTACCAAAATGAGTTTCGTAAAAACGTCTCAAAGCAAAATGCCAGATGGCACGGTGCACTTAAGATTTTGGCTCGTGTATATATCGGAGCATGCATGCAAGTACATTGGCAAAGGTCTCATAGAGCGTCAGTGAACAACTATTAAGACTGGCACAGCACCCGAAGAAGCAATGGCCATGGCAGCCCTCATTTTCCCTGTGAAAATGTTGATTTCACCGTTGCATGTACGCATGTTAGGCCGATTCAATATAAGGGAGGTTCAGAATAGATTCAAATAGCAATTGACAAAGAGCCAAGACATGCAGCGAATGCCCCTATTTTAGAGGCATAAACCACTGGTAGAAAATCAGTGTCATCTCCGCTACCAAAAACACTGATTAAAGGTCGGGTTTCTCGGGGTCACGGGAGGGTCAAACTTGTTGGAGAATTGAAGTTCATAATGAGACCAAGTGCCTGAGAACGAGTAACGACTCATCACAATCAGCACCACCTCATTGGATGTGAATGTCTCGCACAAAGACAAATGTCCCGCGTGTAGCTTTGGGTAAGTGCCGCTAGCAAGCATCGATTACGGTTAGCCTGGCGTACAGGGGGTGGTGTGCGCTGCGAACCACAACTGGCCAGCTTTGGCACACAAGTGCCGATGTTTAGATGCCAAATACTAATTTAAGGCTCAGCGAACCTAGGGGAAGCCCAGGACCAGTTCAGCGATTACTCGCCACTGATATTAACCGTGGTTGGGACTTAAACTCCGGTAAACTGGTTCGTATCACGAGTGCTGCTTCCACGTAGCTCTGAGCAGTACTCGCTAAAGGCACTTGCCCAATCATTCTGTGTAGGCTACACGGGTGATCTTAGTCTCACACGCACACACATTCACACAGACAACAACACCTCCCTAACCCCATCTGCGTTCCTAGGTCAAGGATTCGGTCGAGATTTTGCCCTTGTGGCCCCCAGACTCTGGAACTTTCCTGCATGAGATTTCAGCATCTACTCTGAGTCTGTGGACAGTTCGTATTACAATATTATCTGTACACGTCCATTTGTGCAACTTTTATCCGATTAAGCAAATGGCTTTTAACATTTATTTTATTATTTCACCTTATTCTTCGTTTTTAGTTGCACGACATATTCTCGTGCTGAGTATCTGCCGATGTTTTTTTTATGAGATCCTTGAAGAACGGCAATTTGCAAATAAAAATATCAAACATTAACATTGTCCCCCTCCCCCCCCCCCTCTCTCTCTGTGTCTCTCACCACCTCGCCGGCCTCGAATCGCGGGGTGCAGAGTCGGAGGAGGCACGCAGGGAGGACGGGGGGCGAGCGAACGGACGAGCGTGCCAGTACCAGGGGGCCACGCACCAGCACGGCGCACTCTTCCCGGGAGGCGCGACGCTCTTCCCCGCTCGCCGGCCCACCCAGTGCGTGCAGTGCGGCTGCTCGGTGAGCAATGCCCTTTCTCGTACATTCATGCCCCCCACCCCTTGTCTATTATTGCACCACCCGTCCATAGGAAGCATGGAACTCCCACAATTGGAATCGGGCCACGCAGATGAGAACTGCCCAATGGCCGCTGAGGCGTGGAGTCACTTTGACGTTGCAAATTGCAATATATTTGAAGTTATTCTGCATTATCGTCGGCCACGCTCCATCGGCCGATGCACGAAGGCCTCCAGAGCTGTCGCTGCCCCTTTCGGTGACGGGATTTACCACCGCACGCGAGATGAGACTCCCAGTGTCCGCGGTGGACGTTCTCTCAGGCACGTGACTCTCCCCACTGTCAATTAGTCGCATCGTCATTTCCCGCGACGTTTTCCTGCCCAAACCGAAGCGACTTTGCTGGGCCGTCAACACGACCTCTCTCTCCTGTGCACGCTCTCCGATCCATATGTTTCTCATTCTGCTTCTCGGTGCAATTCAAAGCAGGCACCTCCCAGTGCTTCTACAGCATGAGATGGCATGTCCAGCATGCCGCTGTGCCATGCCTGTGTGTGCAGGAGGGCAGCGTGTACTGCGCACTGAAGACGTGCCAGCCGCTCAACTGCACCGCGCAAGTGATGGGCACGCAGGGCTGCTGTCCTGTCTGCAAAGGTGTGTGCACGTGTGTGTGTGTGCACGTGTGTGTGTGCACGTGTGTGTGTGTGCACGTGTGTGTGTGTGCACGTGTGTGTGTGTGACATTGTGGAGGAGGCTCGTGAAGGACGCTGCTACTGGGCAGTTGGAGGCAGTCGCCCTCCATCAATAACAGAGGGCAGAGGAGCGACGCTCACAACAACGAGCGGAGCGCCGGGTGGATAAAGCAAAGCAAGTTGGCACAGCAGGGGGCACAGGTGGTGCATCAGCCACTCATCTCAGTCAGTCGACCCGTGGCACCTTGGTCTGCCCTGTGACCTCCTGCCAGTGGCCGTACGACACTTGACGTGGCCTCAACGTGCACATAGCCTGGCACAAGCGCCGTGGTGACGTCACCACCACTTAGTGACGAATGGCGGTTGTTGTTGTGTAACACTGCCAGTTGCCTGTTCAGGGACCTCCCACAACCTCAGCAAGACTCATTCCCATACCCCGACAAGCCAGCGTCCGTGTAATGAAGCGGTCGTATCGTGGATGACGCACACAATGACCCGAGTTTGATTCCCATTCACACCAATATCAGTGACCATAACATGACGATGATTGTGGTGTTGCTGATGATGATGGAGGCGATGGTGGAGACGGTGGTGATAATGATGAGGGCTGTTCATAACAATAATAGTGATCGTTTGTGATGACAGTTATCATGATGATGACTCTGGTGTTGATGGCGGTGGTGGTGATGATGATGATGATGACCACGACGATGTTTATGATGTTTGCTGTAATTATTGTGGTCGTGCTGCTGACGATAAAAACAACAATGCTGGTGACGCTCATGGTGATGTGAGTGATGGTTACGGTGACGATGATGATGATGATGAGAGTGGTGGTGACGGTGCTTATGATGATGACCGATGATGACAATAATGATGATGGTGGTGGTGTATTTAAACTAAGACCCCATCACCTCGATTCTCTGTGTTACAGAACACATGAGTGAGACGGAGATGCAGGAGAGCGAGAGAGGGGACCTGGAACAAACCAACGGGGAGACAACTCCGATGAGGCAGTCGCACAGAGAGGCCGTACGGACGCCACGCACGACAATCACGCATTCCACAAACATCCCGTTCACTTCCTCATTCTAGTCGTCATCAGCCATGATCTATCCACCGCTGGATGAAGGCTGTCGCCATTTCTTTCACAGTGCTGAGTTGCAACGATCCGCGTAGTGCCACCGCGTCAGCCGGTTTCACCGCCGCTCCATCTCACCGGCGGGGCCCTCGCAAGCATCTTCCACCCTTGGGCTGTCACTCCATCGTTACTCTCCACCACCAACCACCATCATCATCCCTTCTCACGACGTGTCCTGCCCAGGCCCACTCCTCAACGACCTCTTTTAATTTGACCCATCACAGTCTATATCGTAAGGATAAGGTGGTCTCCTGCCACGGCAATGTGGAATTTCCGTAAATCACTTAGAGCAGCCTGCGTTGGTGATAACCACCGCATAGTAACTGACGCAAGAAGGAAATGAAAACTCTGACTCAACCCTCTACAGCTAAGCTATTCAGATGGCTTTAATAATAATGGATTATTTGTAATGCATAAAAGCCTCATTGTGTTTCAGCATTCTTTTTCAGGAGGATCCTGCATTGCGATATTGAGTCAGTTTCACGAAGGACGGTTTTGTGTGCGGAAGGAAAAACTGGAGTATTTGGAGAACATCCATTGAGCATACGAGGGGATAACCACGCACAGGTCCACACAAATGTACTGCCCCATCCTGGTCACCTTCCAGCTCAGTAGAATTGAGAAATTCATAATCTACGTGATCCCCCGACCTTATCCTCTGAAGTGCCGGATTACAGGGTGTGCACTACCACGCCTGGCTCAAGTTAAACACAAACTAAAACAAGTATTTGTTGTGATGTATTTTGATGACACGAAATTCGCTTCGCTTCATAAACCTGGCTTAGCCTCAGCTGGCTGGACACTGGTGTTGCTGGCTAGGTTTCTCTGACAACCAGGAGATTAGCGGTACTGGCACAGCGCATCCGGCACTGCTATTGTAGGCATCCCGGGGAACAACGTGTCTCTCAGCCTCAGGGGTTCAACCAAACATCCCACATGCCGCACCTTTGGAGAATCTGATACGGCCATCATGAGCCCACATGGAGACACTCAACCACCTCCAATCCTGAGTCACTTGAACGTGATCGCAAAAGTGCGGTGTCACAGTGACTCCCTTGCCCCAGAAAAGCAATGGGGTGGTCGGTCCTCATCCGCTTTAGCAGTCTTGAGCTCTCGGTGGAAACATCCACGAAACTACGGTGGAGGAGTGAGAGCAACGTCAGCTCTGCTTTGCAGTGGGCGAGTGGCGACAATCACAAGTCTTAAACACAGGGCAGTACTTAATCTCCTGTTTACAGCCCTGAGACAGTGGTCAACATTCCACATTCCTATGGCAAGCATAAGTCTTACCATAGCAAAGCAAACAGATAAAGATCCCCCGTATAGCCTTAACATACTGTTGGGGCAAGTGATGTTAGCGAGCAGCTATGAGGGGGTGGGTGGCCAGCACCACGCCCGGCCACCTTTGTCTCCCCAGCGGCGATGTTTACGCACCGCACCAGGTACTCATTTTAGGCTGAGCCGACCTAGGGGAGGCCCGGGACCGGTTCTGATATTCGTCACCGGAGTTGGCCGTGAGCGGGAATCTAACTCGGGTCCCCGGGTTTGTAGCGCAGCGCACTAACCCCCAACGAAGCAGCGCTCAAAGCACAGCGCGGCTGTGTGTGGTGGTGGTGTTGGGGGGGGGGGCGCTGCGATTCCCCACAGAGGCATTCGTGCGGGGGCCCCAGCGGAGAGGAGCGGAGGCCGCGTGGGAGGGGAGGAGGGGGGTCTCTGGGAGGGCGCTCCGTCAGCGCCGCCGCCGCCGTGGCCGCCGCGGGGAGACACGCGCGCCCGCTCCGCGAGTCGCTGTTCCCCGCTCGCGCCAGCGTCTCGTTCAACATGAGCAGGGGCCGACCCGGCAAAGGTGACCCGCTCGCTTGCGCCAATCTCAGCCAGAGGCAAAGGTCCCCGTGGGCGGACCGTCGTGGCAGGTGCACGAGTCGGGCGTGTGGCCAGTACCCACGCCCGGCCGCCCATGTCTCCTCGGCGCAGAAGTATAAAAGGAACCGCACCGTATACGCGAATTATACCAAGGCGACCAAAGAGGAGGCAGGTTAAGTGACCGCCGGCGACTGATGTTACCCACGGCCGGAAAGTCACGCCGCTTTCGAGACGTGCAGCACATTGCGTGAAACAACTACGCCCGTGAGAGCGTGTGCTGTTGCACGCGGCGGCAACAGCACAAGCTCTCGTTCGCGTTCCCCGCGTTGAGCTCGGTCCACCGGCAGCACAACTCGGAGTGGTCATTGACACCGTTGCAGAGGTTCGCAGTTCGAGCCCAGAGGCCACTCCAGTTAATACTGCGGGTGTATTGACCATAAATTACTACGCGCCTTCTGATTCCAAGTGGACGTTAAAGATTTCCGCGACGTTAACACAAAGAGAGTAGGCAATGTGTGCCGGCGTCGTTGTACAAATTCTATAAAATTGTTCACGGACCACGTCATTGGAAAGCCACATAGCAACATGACCCCCGACTGGCAGCCTCATGCCCACTTGCTGGCCAGTGCTGCATTCATCTTGAGCCTCGCAGGGACAACTACCACCGGGGGTGCCCCTGTTGCAGGGCATCCCCGGTGCTGCATGAGAGGCGCCGTATTAATACTGAGAGATGATAATGGTGGTGGTGATGATGATGAAAACTGGCGGGTGGGTAAATTTTTATTTTAAACCTTTTGCTCTCGGCGTGTTGCTCTTTTACGCACGACGCAGCGTGCTCGTACCACGGGCGGCTGTACTCGCACGGGGAGTGGTGGCAGCCCAACGTGGCCCCGCTGGGCCCCGTCGAATGCGTGTCGTGCACCTGCCGTGACGGGCGCCCGGAGTGCCACCGCACGCACTGCCCACGTGACGACCAGATGCCCTGCCCGGCGCCGCGCAAGCTGCGTGGCCGCTGCTGCAAGGTGTGCCCGCAAGGTGGGTGCACAGTGAGAACGGTGGACGTTTTTTAATATACATATACCAGCGAAGGCCCACTGAGCTATATATAGCTTATTTGCAGAAGCTACCTGGCCACAAATGATGGCACAATGAGGTGGCTTATCATGTGGAAATTTCTAGCAGCCAAATACTCGAAATGCACGTTTCTAAATGTGGAGGGAAAACAGAGGACCCGGAGAAAAATCCACGCAACCACGGGGAGAACATGAAAACTCCAAATATACAGCAGGCGTCAGACCTGGCCATCACAAATGATAGTTCAACGAAGTTAATTATTATCGCATGGAAAACTGAATTGATTGCAGAAACGTGGCCCCCATTGTTTCGACTGCCGTGCCGGGAGATGGAATCGAAGCGGCGACCTCTGCACTACAAGTCCGGTGTGCGGACCACCGCTGTGGCAGTGCCCTTCATTTCTCAGTTGCAAAAGTCGAAAATGCGTTTTTTGCTCCAGGCATTTTCTGAATGTGCAGCCAACCGGTAAACATTAAAGTGATTTCATGCAGTTACCGGGAATGCAAATAAACAATTCTAACAAACCTATTAGTATATTCGAATATCAGAAGGGATGGCGCTATTACAATTTGAATATAGATAGAAGGGGCAAGACAGGGAATGGCCTCAGTGAATTATTTTTGGCTTGATTTTACGCTTTCCAAGTAAGGTTGAGATCATATTCTTAGGTTTTTTCGGAAAAGTCACGTAGGTAAAAATTCAAATTAATAAAAGTAAAATAAATAAAAGAAAAAGAAAAATCACGACGTTTCGGAGGCAACACAAGCCTCCATCGTGATTTTTATTTTATTTATTTTACTTTTATTAATTTTAATTTTTACCTACGTGACTTTACCGAAAAAAACCTAAGAATATGAATCCTTGCAGTCACGAAAGCTTCAAATCTAGAATTAAGGTTGAGATCGTCCGTGCATCCAGTCTGTCCATCCGTCTGAATGGAGGTCGTGATAGCGCTCATAAAGAAACACCAACACGAACAACATTTTAGGACGAGGTTGTTTTCCTATTATGGACTTGTCCCAAAGAGAAGTGGTCAAATTTATCAAATGGTTGCACAAAACTTGGGACTCTAAAATTAGTGATGTAATGATTCACCTCTTGTTTTGTTTTGTAACGGTCAAGGCGTGCCTCCCCTCCCGATGAAGTCGTTGCATACTCTTTGGTTCTTTCGGTAAAGTCACGTAGGTATTAAATAAAATAAATCACGACGTTTCTGGCGCAACACACCTGATGATGGACGCTTGTGTTACGCCCGAAACGTCGTGATTTATTTTATTCTATTTTATACTTACGTGACTTTACCGAAAGAACCGAAGAGTATGGATTTCTGCAGTCACAAAAGCTCCCAATCAAGTCGTTAAACGTGACGTCATCTCATGTCACACGCCCTGCGACATCTCGTCATGCGGCTTGCAACATACATGTGTCATCGCTAATGAGATACTTCCCAGGGCACATGCATGCTGGAGAGCATCGCACGGACCCATGCATGTGCATCGTTTGTCTTCCTTGTTAATTCTCAATTTTGTGCAGTCGCTGGTGACCCGGGCCGAGACCCTGAACTCACTTCACTTGAGAATCCAGTTCGATCACAGGTGGTGACCGAAACCCACGGACAGGGTCTCATTGGTGCCGGCTCAATGCCCATGCCCAGGTATCATCGCTGTGAGCCACCTGGTCACCGGGAGCCTTTGTGATGGGCCAGAGCAGCAATCGCTGTGGTGTCAGTCAACAGCTGTGAGGGTACAGTGGTTTACTGCTCGCATGAGCATGGGGTGTTGCTCATCTCCTGCTCTTGGCCTTAAAGCGGTGGAATAAATACCACATTCCATAGGACAACCATTTAGAAACCCTCGACCACGAAGTCGCCATTCATTGTAATCATCTCGGTGGGGTGCAAGGTATAAAGGGACAATGAACGGACATCGCGGCTTAGCTTGTCGCGAGTGTCGCAGGCAGTGCACTTGCATCGAAGCCCACGGGCTGGAGTGGCCCAGGCACGGAGCTATGAATGGCGTGGGGGTGGGGGGGATAGGACAGGGGGGAGGGGGGCCATTCAATGCCTTGCAACAGGGCCCGTGCCAACCACGCAGCGCGATTGTGTTGACCCCCGAGTGTGATTTGAACGGGCAACCTTCACACTGTGTGCCTTGCGCTCAAGACCGCTGTGTCACCTGACTGTGTGATTTCTTTCCACTTCAAGGCCAACACAAGTGTTAGGAACATGGTTTAAACGTTGTACTTGTCACCTGGACAATGTGAGCTGGACTCCAGTGCTTTCAAGCCGCGTGGGCCAGCCAAACGAAACAAAGACCCCCTTGCAGTCTCTTCGGGCTGTTTGGGCAAGTACTCTTAGTGGGCACCTATGAATGCCGGCACGGCGCATGATGGATTCATGTGGCCAGTACCAGGTTCACTGTGCAGTGCACTACTAGACTACCCGTCCGCACAGCCATGCACACGCACACCCCAGTTAAGGTATTGGTCACTCATGTTAGCCAGGAGCGAGAATCGAACTTGAGTGACCGGATTCATAACACAGTGTGCTAATCTCTATGCTATTGCTACCCACAGCCACACACACAACGATTCAGATATTCCCCGCTGATGTTAGCCGTGGGTGTAGAATCAACTCCAGTAACCAGATTCATCTTGCGAGCGTGCTAATCGCTATGCTACCGTTACGCACAGCCACATACACACGCACACCGATTCAGATATTCATCACTGATATTAGCCGAGAGTGGTAATCAAACTCGGGTTGACCGGCTCTTGGTCCAATGTGCTAACCACTACGCCACTGCTCCCCAGAGCCACACGCACACACGCACGCACGCCTCTCCCCACGAATGCCGCTCCATCGTTACAGAACCAGGCGGGGAGGAGAGGGACCATCGGTCCGCCGCGGGCTGCGGCGTGGACGTGGGCGACCGGGCGGTGTACGAGGTGACGACGCTCCGCGTGGGGCCGCGAGAGGCTGGGGGCGGCAAAGGGGACGCAGGGAGCCGATCGCCGCAACCGCAATCGCCACCGCAGCCGCCGCCACCGCCGCGGCTCAGGAAGTTTGCGGTCGTTCCTGATGCCGACAGAGACGTTGACATCGTCATCCTGACGACGCAGAACGGTGCGTGGATTTGTTGCTGTATTTTCGTGGATTTGATGGGTGTTCGGAGCCGCAGAGACGATAGATTTCCGAGAACATTCAGAGACTACATTAGGAGTGGTGCTCAAAGCACAAATTCAAAAAAACCTCGCCATGTTCCTGTATTATTGCTGCTATTGAAAAATACATATAATAATAGGCTGACATTCTGGCCAATTGCCAGCATGTCAAGAGGTTGACTGACTTAGAGATCACATCGTACACTGCGTTATCTTAAAGTATTTGAATGAAATTATAAATTCAAATATTTGTACCTTATTTATATTTTGAATGCATCATGAAGCCACCGGTCGTTGATGATGATGATGCTGCTGCAACATAGCATGCAGCCTTCACAACATTCTCTCAAACCGCAACCAAAATTGTGAAAGAAAAAAAAGTGAAAGCCGTGCTGAAAGAGCAACCACAAATGGTCTACCAGATGTGCAGTGCTCGCAATATCGCGCTCGTAATTTTAACGACACGTGGAAGGCACGGCTTGGCAAAAAAATGAAAAACGAAACGAAGGAAAAGGATCGTTGACGCGAGGAGCTGCGGTGTGGGAAACGGCGCCGTGGTGAAACACCACCGGCGCGTGGCGGAGCCGTGTGAAAGCACCTCTGCAGTGAGTCTCGGCGATGAACTGCACGTGGCGGCGGTGGCAATAAATACCGAGCGAGGCGGAACGCGCGGCTCTAATCCAGCGCTTTAAAGAGGCAGGGTCGGTGTGTCACGCAGAGATCGCGCAAGTAGTGCGAGACTTCTATCCCGCTCGCCTGTGGCGGGCGCAGTACAGAAAGTGTGGAGTTCTGCTCCAGGTACTGATTTTCCTCCCGCATAAAAAAATGACAAAACTCAGTGAGGCTTTCCCAAATAAATATTATTATAAAACAGTGTCTGATGCAGGGTGGAAGAAGAGAACGTGTCTGATTGTGGTTGTTTATTTGTAGGGATGTCTGGCCTTCATAGGCTGTCGCTAACAACACTTGTGCCAACAGGCTACAGGGGGAACTTGGTTTAGTTGTTTGTCATCTGTGCACGTTTCACATTTAAAATATGCGATGGTGTGTCCCAATGACTTGTCAAATGCCTATTCACATTACGTTTACATTACATAAGCCGCACAGATCATTGGTAACATTTCCAAGGACAGGCTCGCCTAAGTAATTTTCAAATTACTTCTGCTAAACATAAATATAATGGACTTGGACAAAGTTTAATTGCTGCCAAAGTTTCCGATTCATGTGCCATTTGAGTTCCTCTCAAGGTAATTTGATTAAAATTTTACAGCGGCATTTTCCATAAAAATAACAAACCAGCCACCGCCTGATTGAATTTTGGCATATATTTCTTAAAAGTGGTCTTTTAAACCATTAATCTACAAAGTGTTGATTTTGTAAATTAAACGCATTTCCTTGGCCCGATGCACATGGCCTGTGTTTTTTTAAAGGTGCAATGCTCATTTTATATGTTGTGGCCTCCCTCTGATATCCACTCGTGCGTGGGTTTTCTGCATTGTAAAAAAATACTCGGGGGCGCAGTGGTGGTTCAGCAGGTCGTGCACGGTGGTGCTATGAATCCGGCTACCCGAGTTCTATTCCCATCCATGGCTAACATCAAGTGGTGATTGAACTGTGAACTGGTCCTGGGGCACCACTTTCACCGAACCGGAATGGTCAAACAACCCCCCAAGACTGACACGGATTGGGATAAAAACCTTCAGTCGCAGATTGATATATGGCAGCCGATTATTTAATTATGATTTTGAAACATTTTTATATTCAACGAACTGGTTAGTAATCCAAAAGCAGGATCCTCATGAATGTTAGTCTTGGGACTTTTATAGTAGAATAATTTAAAAAATGTGTTAAACTGCAGGTGGTACTGTTGTCATGCGCCTGGTATCAGGAGCATGCTGGGTGATTTTAGTCAGACAGCTTTGCCAAATAGGATATCGAAACAAATAATGTATCTCTCTATCTCCCGTCGTCTTTATCCCTGCATCGTCAACACGTAGGCATCATCCTGGACATGAACGTGGAGCCGATGGAGAAGCAGAAGTTTGAGGGCGACTATCGGCAAGACACCGGAGTGACGCTGCGTCTGCTCGCACGCACCACGCACAGTGAGAGCGAACGGCACAGATCAGCACGCGTGTTGAACTTTGTCCGCGCCGTACGTAGCCGAGTCATCGACTCTGACGAGCTGTGCCGCTTGCTCTTTTCCGCCGCTTTCGCCGCAGGTCGATGGAAGAAGTTCCGGCAGAAGGCCTCCCAGGCGCGGGTGGGCGAGTGCGGAGCGGCCAAGCTGTGCGGGGCGCCGGTCCGCGCCGACGAACTCCTGCGAGCGCTCGCCCCGCTCAAGCACGAGTGCGGCGGACGCGGGGGTCACGGCAGGGTCGTGTCCAGGGGGTCTCTCGCGTGCATCATGGGGCTCGCTTAGGACGCGCAGCGCGCGCGCAGGGGTTAGGGTTAGAAAGCTTCGTTTTCAATGTTTTCAATAGGTCCAATGTGTCAAGACAAATACGCGTACGATTTGTATACGCGTGCGATTCGAACGTGTGGCATAGAGCTGTTAATTTAACTGTTGCTCGGCAGACTCCAAATGTTCCGAGGACTGTGCATTGGCAGACCCGTCCCGAGTTGTGTTTGAGGGGTCGGTCTCGAGGCTGACTCAACATGAGACACGCCACGTGATGCATTTGTCATCAACTACAGATCAAGCATACTGGGGTGTTCCAAAACATTTCCCATTCATTTCATCACCACCCTTCAAAGTCAATTAGTTTTACTTGCTTCACATGAGGCTTTTTTGGTGGTAATGCAATTAATCGTATACAGAGGGGTAGTGGCTAGTCTGGAATATGGCTTTAAAGATCTGTTTGAAGACACAAGCATGATCTATCTGATGCAATTGGTCACACTGCTGCCTTGGCCTATAGCGCTCTATATCATGCTCTATAAGGACGATTAATGATGATGGTGATTAATGGTCGTAAAAATTGCTGACGACTCTGGCTGTTTGTGATGGTTGATGGAAGATCGCTGATGACGATGATGACGACGACGATGACGATTGCCGGTGGTGGCAGTGACAATGGGGAACCGCAGCTGTGGTGCTGACGACGACGGCGGCGATGAAAGCGACCTCGACAGAAGCGACGATCATTGAACGCCGCCGCAATCCGAACCCGGGGCGCCTCCGTGTGCCAATGACGAATACGTTCGCAGCAAGTGAAACGTGAGACACGCAGCAAGGTCTCCGCAGCCATTAATCAAAGCCTACGGGCTGGCTTTGACATCAAAGCCAAACATGTATTCGTGCGATGTTGACACACGCGCTTCACGGCACTCTGCCAGTCGGACCGTGCAACACTCGCTGTGTGAACACCTGGATTTGCCTTTGGGTGCTCCCCTTCAACCCAGCCACGCACGGGCACCTTCGTGGGAATCCTGGCGATAACCCGGTGGGAATGCAAACTGGAATCGGCTCCACTTCACGGCAGCTTAAGCTAGAGAGCGGGCGATGAAGCCTCATCGAGCGAAGGCGTCCCCCGTCAACAGAGCACGGCGCGTTGCCGAGACGCGGATATGACACGGTCCGAAAGTAACATGTGGTCTTGGTTATGGAGAGAAAATGTTTTACATCTATACATGAAAACAATGAGAGCAATTCGACATCCATTAACATGACTTTATACTCATTTGGCCGCCTTTTGCCCCCCCCGTGTTTCTGTTTTAAGGGACACAAGTGTCGATGTCAGCCTTTAACCGCACGCGGAGTTTACGGGCCGATCTGGTTTATGGCCCGTGTGAGCACGAAGCGCCGAGGCAGCTTCTTGGTTCTTTCGGTAAAGTCACGTAGAAGGGAGATAATAAAATAATACAAATAAAACATAATAAAATAATACAATTCTCACGACGTTTCGGCCACAACGCAAGAAGCCGTCCTCAGGTGAAGAACAGGTCTGTCGGAAAGACAGCGTCTGAATCTTTCCGACAGATCTGTTCTTCACCTGAGGACAGCGTCTGAATCTTTCCGACAGACCTGTTCTTCACCTGAGGACGGCTGCTTGCGTTGTGACCAAAACGTCGTGAGAATTGTATTATTTTGTTGTATTTTTATTATTTTATTATCTCCCTTCTACGTGACTTTACCGAAAGAACCAAGATGAATCCCTGCAGTCACGAAAGCTTTAAATCGAAATGTAACCGCCGCGGCAGCGTTGACGCAGGGGGTGTCCCAACGTCAGCATGTTACCTGGCTACAAAGCTAACACAACAAATGCGTTCAATTCATTCATTGGTGAAGTTTTCTCCGGACAACGATCAAATCGCACCTAAAGTCGCAAGCGATTTCTCTAGAAGTTGTCAAGTATAGTTTTAAACGCTTCCACAGTTATTTCATGCATGCGCAAATCTAATTTACTTTTTGTGCTGGCCGTTATTGTTAAAAGCAATCCCTTTCAGAAACGCCACCTCTTTGGAAACAATCCAAGCATGAATGTGTTCGCTACATTTTATGAGAAGTTTTTACCTTTTAGCTAAAAGTATTTATTTGAAATATTTTGGCTCAGGTACATACCCCATCGAACAGTTTGAGCGAGGTACATTAGTAATCACACGCTTGTACACGCTGCTGGTTACCCATAAACAGCCAGAAGTGATTGTTTATGTAAATTTTAAAGTTCAAAAATAGTTTGCACAAAATTAACATATTCACATAAACATCCTGCTGTGCTGTTGATTGCATTGTGTACACCGGCCAGGAATCAACTCAGCCCATCATCCATCCATGGTCAGTACAATTTGTACAATTTGTACCACTTGGTGGAAAGTGAACGGTGGCTATTATATGCAGAGACTGGTCCCCTCAATGGGGATGTGGAATTTCTATCACTGGCTCTGGACCACTGACTCAGCTCCACAAGTATTTTAGAGGGAGGTACTTACTTTAGTTAAACAATGTGGTTTGTTTATGGTGGTGTGAGCTCGTAACATCAAGCCAACAAATGCCAATCGCAATGAGTCGGTCATTATGTGGGCCTTACCTGGTAAAATAAAAAGTTCAGTTTAATTTAATAGCGAAAGACCAACCTTTGCGCGAATATTAGACGCAATCACTGGGGAGCTAACAATTCTCACTCGTCAAGTGAGCTGCATGGAACTAGATGGAGGCAGCCCTCATTGGAACAAAACACAAACTGAACAAACGAGGGAAGGAAAGAAACACGTTTCGCTCGTAGACACAAGAAATGTTGACACGAATAAACGTTGCGGAATTTGTAAACGTTCTTTCCGAGTGGAAAATGCGGTGGAGTGGGAGAGAGAGGAGTGAGTGAGTGAGTGGGACGAGGGGGATGAGGGTTTGGTGAGCGGGCGAGTTGAGTGACGCACAGAGGAGGGAGGTTCAACCCGGGAGGAGGAGCGCAACTTGACAACCTTTGTGGAGACGAGACGAGATGCCCCGGCACATGCCCAGGGGTCATGGCTCCTCGTGGAATATTTTTTAAGAAAAATATATAACGACGAATAACGGATGAAAGAAACATATCTAAGAAAAAAATAATTACTCAAATTTAATCTATTAACTGGAACTAAATAGGGTAAATTAAATTCCTACGTTCCAGCGCACGCCAAATTACCGGATTCTGACTACGAAATGCAGTCTTTAAAAAGATAAAACACGAGATGTTTTTAAACCTTTTTTTTCTATCATCGTTTTCACAATGATAGCACGCTATAAAGGTGCAGCCCTGCAATGGCTTCCACAAGAGGTTATCTTGGCCTACTCGAATCTGACCAGACGTCCTGGAAGAGATGTAGTATCCACACTTCACCGCCGATCGACTAATTGTGCTGCCACCCATTTATACTGCTGGGTGGACAGAGGCGGGAGGGGGGGGAAGAGCTAACAAACAAATCCTGCACCATGACGTGAATTGCCACGCTGGGAGATGTAATACAACCTTCACCACAGCAGCAGAATCCTTCACAAAGATACAAGCGGCAATGTGCTACCGCTTTTGTCATTTGGTGGCTCAGGTCCCTTACAAACGAGACTCATCCTGGTTTCGTTTGAGTTCGCACCAGGCTTAACAACATGAACCGAACGAGACGAGCGGCAAGTTATATTGCTATGCAGTTACCTGCCTGGCAAGGACCGACATGCGTCAAGGTAATATTTCAAAATGTGATCAAGCGGAACGATTATCTCTTGAGACAAAAATATGGGTAGCCCCGGAAATAAAATTGCTGCCGAGCACAATGGGCCTCCCAATAAAACATAAAATGAGTAATATTTAAAAATACTTTTAAAAAAAACACGCTTTTATGAAATGTACTAGTAATGGCAGAACTCCACGACTCAAGAAAGTGGCCCCGAAGCTTGCCATAATGTAAGGGGCCGTGGTGATTTACAGCCAAAGTCAGTTGAGCGTGGACAATTAGAGCAAAGCCGAAACATAACATATACAAATTTATGTTTAAAAATACTTTTTTTTATTTCGTTTGATAGAATATAGTATTGTCATACGTATGACATAAGTATACCAAGTTTGCAGTCGATACCACATTGGGAAGTGGGTTAAAATTGAGTTACAAGATTTGAGGATACAACAACAGAGTGAGTTAATAGAAAGCGTGTAAAAAGATTGTTTAAAAATAAAAATAAAATGAATGATAGAATATAGTATTGTCATCAGTAAGACATAAGTATACGAAGTTTGCAGTCGATACTACATTGGGAAGTGGGTTAAAATTGAGTTACAAGATTTGAGGATACGACAACAACAACAGAGTGAGTGAAATAAAAGCGTGTAAAAAAGGGGCAATGCAGCAGGATAATTTAAACATAGGCGGCAGGCGGCCACAGCCAAAATCCTTTGGGATGGGTTGTTAAGTATGGAGGAGGTGGTGCTGGGTGGTGAAGGGCCGATCTGGGGTGAGCGCGGGACAGAGCAGAGTGGAGATGAGACGTGCGGGGCCTCCCCGGAGCCTGCGAATTGATTCGCGGGGTCGTTCACAGATGCACACAGAACAAGGCTCCATGGTAGACGACCGCTCCTCCCTGGGCTCTGTGGTGCCAAGACGCAGACGCGCACACAACGACATGCACAAAACGCACAGCATGCGCGCCCGCCCGCCCGAGGGAATAAGGGCAGATGAGCGATAATAGCCAGCCAAAGAAGTGAACACGCGCATGAGAAAGCGATGCGTTCAGTCGCGAGAAGATGGCATCTCAAGACCGTGAGCGGGTTGTGTCAACGTGGGGAGGTTTACATCCAGGAGTGGACAGATCAGTGCTCATGTTTTTTTTTTCACATATATATGAAACCCTGCAATGATAAACATGTTTGAAAAAATTCATGTTTACTTGTTTACCGAGCCTTCGGGGGTAACATGCTACTTACTATATATGGGAATGGAAAAAAAATTGCAGCCGATTATAAAGTCAGAAGGAAAAAATGTGTTTCTGCTTTTCGTGTTTTAGGTAATAAAATTGTTGGCGCGGTATTGGTTGCTCCACTAATGTGAAATGTAAACTCATTAGCCTCACATGACTTGACCCAACGAGTCAGACATTGAATTAATTTATTTCTCACTGGCGGCGACTGGGGGCAGAATGTCAACTCATTAAGGAGCGTGGAGGTTCAGCAAGCACTCTCAAAAGCACGTCGCTTTGCAGGAGCCACGCACGGCTGTATGCATGTGCGGTCTACTCATGTAGGTGTATGGGATAAGGACAAAGACTCCCCCTTTAACAGACTGTTGGGGCAAGTGCTGTTGTTGGCGAGCACCTATGAAGGCCGACACGGTACACGAGCGGATTGAGTGACCAGCACAACACCCGACCGCCTTTGTCCACCCAGTGGCGATGTTTACACATCGCGTCAGATACTCATTTGAGGCCGAGTCGACCCAGGGGGGGCCCAGGCCCAGTCAAGATAATCGTCAGTGGTGTTAGGTGCGTGGGGAGTGACACGCACACACGGGAGCGCGACTGTCCAACACGCGGTGGCTACGAACCCAACGACGCGAGTTTTGATTCCAGTACACGGCCAAAATTGCTGATATCAAGAACCAGTTGTGGACATCCCCTAAGTAGACTCAACCTTAAAAATAAGTATTCCGGTGCAGTGTGTGAACAATAGCAGTGGGGAGACAAAGGTGCATGGTTGTGGCACTGGCTATACCACCCCACGTTATACAGTTTATACAAAAATACACAAACCCAACGCTCGCCAGTGTAGCTCTAAATGCTGCTGGCATGCTGCTAGCGAGTACCCATTAAAGTTAACATGACATAAGATGCTGCAGTGCATACCAGGACCACACTCAGTTATCCCAGCTGTTAATTTCATTCCAAGTCGACCTAGGGGAGGCATTAGACAGATTTGGGAAGAGCTTGCCACTGGTGTTGCCCACCACCAGGAACACAATTCATGTTTCACAGGAAGCAAACCACTGCATTACCACTCCCCACACGCACACTCACCGTCATCATGCTTTTAATTGTGCCAAGTATTGCCTTGGGCAGTTTGGCTGATAGAGCCCACCTAAACTCAACTTCCTAGTCAAACCAGCAATTCAGCATAGAAACAAGTGTGTATACATCGCAGGCAGGGTGAAATGTACAATGCCTATACACAGGCACACATGTATTAAGACACGTCAGTGTGGGGGATTTGAACCCCATTCGTAGATTATTGCCTGGATTCATTGCCGTTCACCGAAGTCTTTATAGCCGGCATTTCTGGCCCATTACGCCTTTCTCAACCGTGGCCACTTTTATCGCTTGAGCAGGTTAAGGAGGGCCGATTATTCGGTTAGTTATGCGACACAGACTAACAATGCTTTCATTTTCGAGACCGTTCTGTGCGCGCTTTGTAAAATTGCAATCCAACTCGGGGATTTATTTACTACTCGAAAAAAAAATCAAGATTTATTGTGCAAAAATATATATGGTAGTAAAGTCGGGCAAGGTTTTTTTCCTCCTCCACCCACCCCTCCCTTCCCCAACCACTATGGGATGGCAATTAAAAGCATGCGGCATAGTAACTCACTGGCCCACGCTGCGTCGATCAGGGGGAGCGCGCAGGTTCAGAGGGCAGCCCCAGAATTTTCTTGAACACAGAGCTTTCAACAGAACTGTAACTCACCGTTGTCCATTTGGTAACGTGTCACGGTGGGCACCCATCCCCACGCGCTGGCCAGGTCCAAGCCCGCTTGGCTTCCGAAGTCTGACAACAAGATGCATGGCTGCAAACTCGCGATAGAACCCAAACAAAAAAGCTGGCTCTCTTCTTTAGTAAACGGAGGCGTTTATTATCGGTAACGAAAACACACGCGACTATGACGGATCGCAGCCTAGCATCGAAATTGTCTGCAACGTCCAGCCTCCCGAATAAACACAATATTTCTCTGTTACTCGCTCGCTCGAAAGGCTCACTGCTTAAGATCAACTATTTTAATCTACACACAGCGTTTGCTCGATCTTGCGACATTTTTGACCTCTCGTGTTTTAACCACACGGTGCAGCAAAACAGAAAGGACATCGCAGGTGTGTTTTCCTGTTAGCGGGTCACCAATATTCAGTGTTCTCTTCATAACGATGCCCAACCACAGGGACTTCAAACCATCATTCACGACATTTGAGTTTCAAAGCGTACAACGTGGTGTACATCATTCTCTTGACTTTAAGGAGAGAAAGTACTAAATAAAATACAAATATAACTTTAGTTCTGGCTTCACCGAAGCTCAAGACTTATTTAGAAGGGTCCTGCTTAGAATGGTTGTGTGCTAAGTAACCTCAGTTACAGACTCAATCTAGCAGTCTAACACGCACCTACCTCACATTTGCAATGCATTTCCTTAGCGTATTGTGCCTTGTAAAATAAAATGGCCCAAACCTTCAAAGCAACATTTCTTCTCCACTGATGTCATGAGCATCATCCATAGGAAGACATGTGGATTATACACACAGAAATGATCAGAATGCTGTAGGAATGAAACCGGTAACACGACAGAGGTTTTCGCTGTTTAGCTCGGCGACTGAACTCTAGCACTTGAAACGAAACGTCGGGAAAGTCGAACACTTTGCAGTACAACACAAGAACACATCAGAGCACTTACAAGCGTGTTGCTGGACTAACCGCTCTCTCCATACGGCTGTGGTACGTTGCTGCAGGCTGCGTAATGTGTAAATGAGGTTCTTTGAAGGTTTGTAAAAAATCTATCAAGATTAAGGAGGTGGGTGTAATCTTATCTTTGTTTTATACCCTCCACATTCCATCCACCACCCCTCCCCTTCAGAGGTCTACCCTGTGCCATGCTATAATATTGCTTCCAATCGCATTGACATATCAAGGAATTTAAGCACTCAACAAATGCAATTTCCTTATCCTTAATCTTAACTCTATTGATCTTGAGAGTGGACTGGATGATTCATCAAATAATTTTAGTATTTGGAGGGGCCAGCGAGTGAAGAGGATTTTAAAAATTTGGTGATGGAGTCCAAATCGGACATCCGGGGAAGAGATAGAGCGATGAAACCGGCGGTAAGAATCAACACTTGAGCTGGTGCAAGACGGATTGCTCCATCGCTGGATTGTGAAGGGTGGTGACAGCCTGGAGAGGCCTTCATCCAGCAGTGGACTGATCATGGCTGATGATGAATGAGGTCAAGGAAGCTGAATCACAGAGGGAAAGAGAGTGATTGGTGGTATCTTGTGAACTCCTTTTGGGAGCTTCTCACACATTCATTTTGTAACTGGTGGGGATTCAGTGCGCCCCAAAGCCCACACACAACAAGTTGTCCTGGTCTGGCGAAACACAAATCCAACAGTTTCAAAGCGAGTTAGACCAGGCACGGTATTGCGTTCTCTCATGTGACTACAATAATTATAAATCCATCTCACACTGCGATGCGTGATGGGGTTATTTGCACGGCAGAAACATAACCGTACGATGTTTAGTTGACTCCAAATAAATGCTTATGAGCATCACAACAGTAGAATTAATCCAACATCAACAATTGCAAAAAGAGATATAATGAGATGCAGCTGCTTATTCGATCGGACATGGTGTCCCGAGGAGCAGAGATAGCGCAGGACAGGGCAGCGTGGAGAAGGTTGGCAAGGAGAGCGGAACACCCACTTGAGTGGGACCAACGCGTGTGGAAGAAGCTTATTTGATGTTTTCACCCACAAACCATCAAGATCAAGTAGGATAAACCGTTACACGTCAGTTGCCATCATCACTTCCTTTTTATTTACACACAAACAAGATAATGTGAATGGCAGCACAGCTGATGACATATGCATTGCCAAGTCTTAAAAATGAACAGTATGTGACGGTCTCCACACACTTTCCCGCTCAGTCTTACACAGCCTCCTAAACGCCCTCACATCGTCTCACGCGGACTTCACCTAGCCTCATCTGGCACACACGATCTCATCCACCCTCTCTCAGTCACTCACCCAACTTCACCCAGCCTTACACAGCCTCACACACGGCCTCAGGCAGCCTCTCAAGTCACTCACACAGCCATATACAGCCTAACACACGGCCACACACAGCCTCACCCAACCACACACAGCTTCTTCGCAGGCACTCAGTCACTCACCCAGCCTCAACCAGCCTCACCCAGCCTCAGTCACTCACCCAGCCTCACCCAGTCCTCACACAGCCTCGCACGCTCACCATTTCCATCGCTACTCGCATGAAGTATCCATTCCACTGCACGTTACTTCTTCTGGAAGAAGCCCATGATGGATGTTTGCTTTCCGAGTTTGCTCTGTTGAGAAGTCTTTTTGTCTTTCCCCTTCCCGCCTTCCGTCTTTTGAGCAGCCTTCTGAGGAACCTGACAGGAAGGCGACACACCTCCATGAGGGTTCAGTTTTGGTGAAGCCCCACAATTACCTGGCCAGTCTTGTCGTGAGGACCCTCCACCACCCGACATAGCCAAACAAATAAAAATTTTAAGTGTACAAAGGTTTAACAATACACAAATTATTATTCTTTAGGTTCACCGGTAAGTTGAAAAAATTATCGATTCGTTACAATTATACGTTTTAGCTGCCGCGTCGTAAGATGGAATAGAACTCCAACCTCTGGACTGCAAGTCCAGTGTCGTCACGGATTACTATAACTGTAGATTTAAAAAAAGCTTAAGCGCATATTTCTCGAATATTAGAACCAGGCCCTGCACCCCATTGTGTTTTTGTTAGTAATTTATAAAGGATGCAATACTGTTCTGTCCTGTAATGATTCTTGTCATTGACATATTCATGTTAGGGGTCCCATAATTCATATGTAGGCTTTGACAACCAATATTAATTAATTATAGTGGTCCCAATGTGGCTAATGTGGCCTGGTGTATAATATGCACTGGTCATAGTTTGTAGCAGAGGGGATGCTTTACCGGTACTGTTGGTGCTTTCTTGGTAGCTGGTTGGAATTCACCCTCACTGTCTGTACATGACTCACTCACCCAATCTTTCTCAGTCACTACCAAAAACAGAGAGACACACAACACATGTACATGTTTAACACCATACACATGACTCAATTATCTGTATACGGACACAATCACACCCACAACATGCAGGTACCACGAGGATGAGTAATATGTGTATGCATTATAGACCCTGCATGTGGCCAAGTAGCGCTGTGACAGACACACACAACAGCAGGAAAGCTGAGAGTCCATATCATGCATGAGGGTCAGCTGGGCACATCATCCCTCCAGGTCAATAAAATAAATACCACTTCATCATAATTTTGTGCGAAGTTAAACCACCAATGCCCCCTTTCCTCCTTCCCACCCATTAAATAACCACAAATAGGTCAGGGCCCCCCAATGGAAATGGGAACCAACCCGTGCATGTTTAAACACGGAGACATTTCATATTAACGTGATTCGGTCTTTTAAAAGAAGGCAAGTAATGTTTCACTGGAGGCAGACTGGGAATTTACAATCACTATTAGTATGATTGTTTAACAGCAAGTCAATAGTGCAACGCGCCTGGAGAAGAACCAAGCGGCGTCGAATGTGCACGGCGCGGAGCCGCGGGAGAAACACGACACCCGACCGACTGGAAAATCTGCGCTCGGGAAAGCTTCGCTACGCGTGCAAAACCGTAAAACGGATTTTCACGCCAGTCTCCTCGCCGCAAGGGAACTCGACCGGATTACGACCCTGACGGCTGCAAACGGCGGGCTTAGCCACGGCACAAAATTCAATAGCGGCAGTAAAAACTTGTGTTTGGGGTAAAAAAAAAAACATATATAAAATGAAAAAAGGACAGGAATTCATCACCATCATGCTGGGAAAAGTATCAGAGACTTGTGCGTGCAGTCATGGACAAACACAGATATACACGACGCAAAAATGTGTAATATATTTCACACGTTTCGAATGCTCGTTGAGGAAGGCAATGAAACGGGTGTAGGTGTGGAATGGAATGGAGGGTGTTTTTTTTTACATATTTAAATAAATAAATGGCTAGCGGCCCCATGAAATGATTAGGCACAGTGATGGCACTGTGCACTTCAAATGGACTTGGCGCTGTTAACCCCAAGAGAGTTTCACTTCTTGGCCCAATGCAGTTTGTGCTGCATGATAAAAAAAAATGTATATATATATCTATGGCTCAATAAATGTCAGCCTGATATTGATATTTTTGAGAACTCTTTTATTTCTCCGTGGAACTTTAAGCCCCGTGTGGGTCATAGAAGGAATCAAGGCGAAAGTGCTTAGCCATAGGAAACTGTGTTTAGAAGTAATTTTTTACTCCAGGGGTTACGAGTATTGTGGCGAAAATCACTGACAAAATGCTGCCGGTTGTCCCAGCTGTTGTGGTGTTTATTAACATAATAAATATAGTTTAGCACGTCAATTTAGTTCTAATGAAATGCAATCTCCGTTCAGCGATGTCCAACAGACACCAATGACAGAGACTGCCGCTACCCTGTTTTCTTTCGATTTAATAGGAAAAATATAAAGCTAAATTAAACACATATTATAAGAGTGATGCCAACACAGCAGCAGGCTTCTCTTGGCAGGAGAAGAAGGCAATGATATTGCATTAAGTAGCTTCGCATTTTATACTTATCTCTATTGATGCCAGTGGGAGACAAATACACACCACGCTGCCTTTGTGTGAGAATGAACGCATAACTATGTAATAAGAATAAAGCGACTGCTTTGGTAGCTGTTTACCATCAACATAAAAAAATTATTTTAACAGGACCATATATATGAAACATATATCAGGCTAATATTTCTGGGAATAGCTCTTATTAAAAAACGCACACATCGATGCAAATGCCCAAAACATCCCCTGCCTATATTTTCTATAATCTGCAACGTTAAAGCATACATATTATATTCGATATCTATAACAATACGCCAACTTGCACACCTGTACATACATGTTCATGGGTGTGCGAGGCCATGTTTTTATGATTATAAGTATGAGAGGGGAGTGGTGGCACAGTGGTTGGTAGACTGCGCTACAACTCCGGCGACGGGTTCAACTCCCAGCCACACATAACATCAGTGACATCAGAACAGCCCCTGGGCCGCGGCGTTGAAAGAGCACCTGGTGTGCTATGTAAAGATCCGCAACGGGGAGACAAACTCGGTCGGGCTCTACGGGAGCCATTTGTCTTTAATTATACACATGATTGTGAGTGCTGGCACGCTTGGAATCCAACGACTTGAGAAGTAGGGCAGGTGGACGCCAGTTGGAGCCGTGATGCATATCGACACGGACTAAAAGGTTTCTAATCTATCCGTCTGGAGTTTGAGTGTTCGTGACGAACGTGTACTTTCTTAGTCATGAGACTAGATGAGCATTCCCTGCGTGAATAAATAAAAATGGTGGCAAACCATGCGCATGTGTACCTGCCACCAGCAATGACTAGGAGGATCCATCACCACATGGCAACTTTGCCAGTTGTTGCTACCGCAGTGGCATTTAGCGTGCGTCTGAAAATCCAGCACACGCTGGAGCAATAACGCAGAGAACGTGGGGGCAGAGAAAAAAATGCAAAATATCTTGGATGGCAATAAATTAATTCCAAATATGCATAATGCTGGCGACTCCGTGGACAAAAACACAATGTGAGAGCCAAGGTTCTGTGCAGGATTAGTGACATTATACCATGGACACGCCTGCCTCATCGCTTCTGAACATTTCTAAAGCGAACTTTTAAGAACTTTACGTTTTTATTCAACGTGGAATCTGTACCGTTGGCCAGGTATGACTTTACTGAAACGAAACTCAATAATAACCCAGATGCTTTTATTTAAAATAAACTGTGAATGTTACACTGCAGCCAAATTTATATTGTGGTTAACATTGTGTGATAGCTATGGCTTGCGTAATGGAAAGTCAATTGTGCAGGAACATTGTGAGCGCAAATAAGCCGATTCTAAAAAGCCAATACCAAGCATGCTGTTTTACTGATTAGTGGAAAACATGAAACATTTACTGCACTTTACTGTGAAGAATAAAATTACCTGCATTATCATGTTTTATGTTTCAATTACAGGTTTTCACAATTGAGTATATATAGAATGGATAATTAAACCGTTAAAATTTAATAACCTACATGTTATAAAACATTGTATACTTGCACTATAATTGTATTGTATTTCAAAGCATACAATTATCTTGTGGTGTGTATCAATACACAAAATAAACTAAAAAAAACTTCATCAATAAGAGTAATGAGTTTTAAAAAATAAGTTATTATTGCTACACATTATATTCGCTTAGTACAGAAGGCACACGGTGCATTCTTCGCAGATGAGCTTCAATCAGCCCAAGCGTGCTTATTAACTCCTCGGGTACATTATTGTGAGATGTTTACAGAGTGATTTTTATATATGTGCACTGCACATTACTTTCTCGGAGGGTCTAGCATGGGGATGTTTTGGCCAACACCAATGACACTGATATGCTCCTAGCTATGGGAGGTAACCAGAGAACCCAGCGGGAACCCCTGCAGAACAGGGGGAGAAACCAACTCCATGTAAAACAGTGCCAGAGTCAGGAGTCGAACTCAGGTCCTTCGTGCTGCGAGGCCCAAGTGTTACCACTATACCGCCACCCTGCTGCCCATATGAATCTACTGACCGCGTGACATTGCTGACAACACACCAGGTATCAAGAATCCTCCAAGAATCTACAGGCGATTACAGAGTAATGTACGGAGTAGTATGCATATGCCTGCTTGCCATTATTTGGTGCGAAGCTTTACAGAGCGGAGCGTACGCACGGAGCTGGGAATTTCCCACTCTTCCGTCCGTGAGCTTACCCATCGATCCCTCGTCATCCAAGAAGGTCTTGGATTTGAGAACACGACGCCGTTTCCTTCGCGCACCGGACTTGTTGGCCTCCTGCTGGCAAAAACAAAAACTCACAATATCTCTCACATGTCTGTATGCTGCGCGACCGAGACCTTCCAGGGCCACGCAAGAGGCGCCGGTGTTGTTTTTCCACCAAGAGACCAAGAGCCGTGCAGCCGACGTCAACCGTAAAGAAGCAGTCGAGGCGCGCGAAGATTGACGCGGGCAAGGCTGCGTTCGGGTTGTGTATTGACCGACATCGCAACGAAACTGTGAGGCCCCCAGCCAGATTCAGATACATCGCAATGAGGCCAGAGTAGCAGCAGTTGGGTTCTGCCTAGGTGCAGCAAAAGGTGTGGGTCACACGCTGGCTCGGCTCAAGACGTTCGATTGGAAGACGGGTAGA
Source organism: Lethenteron reissneri (assembly GCF_015708825.2). Lineage (NCBI taxonomy): Eukaryota > Metazoa > Chordata > Hyperoartia > Petromyzontiformes > Petromyzontidae > Lethenteron > Lethenteron reissneri. Next base: position 1,350,056 of record NC_083823.1, on the reverse strand, counting down.
CTGCCTACCCTCGCAGCCACTAGTCGCCACATCACCAAACGAGAAAATCACCCGCAATGTGCCCTTATCTCGTCAATGTCGGAAGTTACGTAGGTTTTAAGCTGAATAATGCTTTGATAGGTATAGGCTGCAGGACTATGTCGTGGAAAGCAGATGACAAGGCAGCAAATTCCATAGACACACTGTACTTCTTTTGCTGTGCTCCCGACATTCATTAATCTGCTCTGATCAGTGAGGTGAAGTGTGACCAGATAACCCCCGCGACCTGCATGGTGTACGGAGGGGGCCTCGTCCAGCAATGGATTGGAAAGGGCTGCAAATGTATAAAGAAGCGTGATGTACCGGGCAATGGTAAAATGGCCCCTGAAGCAGAACAGAGCAGACTGAAACATTTTCACATCCAAAATATCTTAAAACTTCAAGAGCATGTGTGTAAATGGCACCGGAACAGGGAAAAAATTGAAAGTAAAAACTTTGCTGAGTTTGCCCTCTCAGCCAGAACCCAAACAGCAAAGTTAAACATTGTCTCTGCTCCAATGAGAACAGCGCTCATCTCCGTTGACAGTCCTGAGTCAGTGGTGAAAATAAAAAATGCATATGGTAGGGCCCAGCCTCCCCCCATAGTACAACAATGGAGTGCTACTTATTTTACTGGCCAGAGAGGGATGATGGACTGAGCAGACCACCCCCCCCCCCCCCCCCAATAGAGCTTTGAACTCACAACCCTTCCATCTGCGAAACATGCCCTATATGACAACACAACCCGTCCAATCGCAGCATGGAAACGTAATCGACTGTCCCTTGTGCCACGTGGTAAAAGGAGGACCCGAAGAAAAGGACGCGACGTGGGGCTGCCTTTAATTGCTGGGAAACGGACGGGCGAACTTATCAGCGCTAACGAGACTCTGCCCAGACACCGCATAACGAGCACTTTTAATTGCGTCAAACAAAAGCACGGCTGAGACGGCACGGCGCCTCGGCCGTGTGTCGACAACAGTGCCGCCACCTCACTTCAAACAGCGCGTCTGCACAAACCGTGGCACCCCCCCGCCTCTTTATTTAGTGCAGGCGCCCCTTGCACTCGTCAAGTTTAACACGGCACAATCACGGGTGGCGGCTTCGCGCGCTTGCAGGCGCAACACAATCGCCACGCAGAGCGCTTTTGTTTTCCCGAGCAAAGCCGGAGGGCAAGCGAACTCCCCCAATTAAGGTCGTCAATTGACTTGAGGAGGAGGAGGAGTCCCGGTACATTAAAGGCAATAATGTTTAATAGACTTCCCAAAAACCCCAGACTGCGACCGGTCACTACACAGAGCTTGTCAGGAGCACTTTATGGAGGTGTTTGTACTCTCAAGTAGTTTCATACTAGAGGAATTTTTAGACTTAACTTAAATTTGATGTTGTTTAGAAAGACTAATCAGCTCATCATTCGTCCAGATCTATAAAGAAAATAAAGATGTACTTTGTGCTTTGTGTGGACATCAAATCTCATTCCCATGTCTCTCCACATAAAAATTTTTAAGTGTTTTTACCCATCCCATTGGCCGCATGGCCTTCTGGGAGTGCATATATCCTAAGCAGCATGGTTTCATAAAATAAAACTCAGGACCAGTTTCAACATGCAGTGCCTCATCGGTAGTAAGGCTGACTTATACCAATGCTTGTGAATTACCAGATGTTTACAAAGACCATTTGCGATCGATTTTTGCCATAGTTCTTTGCCAAACTATACAATACACAACACATTTGAGGCATTAAACGTTGTTGTGGAGAATATAAGTAATAAGAAACCATATAAGTAACAATTTAAATAAGTGACGAATTAAAAGGTGGCTACTAATTTATTATTTTTCTGTTACTTATATTGTGAGACTTTATGATAATTGCGCGAAGCCGACAGTAAATGTCATATCAAGATAATGATCTCCTTTTAAAAATAAATTAATATACTGTCATGTGAATTACAGGCAAAACCTAGACGGGTAATATTTTTTCAAAACGACGGAAGCTGAAGGTTAAGGTAAAGTTTCATTTAAATGTTATATAAATAGCAATTTGCCATGAACTTACTAGCGATAACTGTGACAACGACAATAGATGCTGTTAATGTACATGTTTTTCAAATATTGTACAGCTGCATTTAAGCACTTTTTGCTTACGATGGTGACATCATAGCTAATTCAGCCTTGTAAACAATTTCACTTTCAACGATGAGAACTGACACTTTCAGGAAAATGGCCTCACCCCTGTTTTTTCTGAACCGATCTTGTCTTGTTGATGCTCAGTCACTTCAGGCAAAGGCGGAGTTCCAATGGTTGGCGGGGAAGGGGCTGAAAGAGAGTGAATCAGAATCGTTATACTGGAGGAATCCAATGAGCTATAGTACGGTTGTCTATGTATGGTGCAAAAAAAGGTCAAGAACATACATACATACAGAAAAAAGCTCTTTTTCACAGATGTCCAGTAGGAACAGGTCAGAAAGTTACAACAACAACACAAAAACACGACAGGAATGCAAAGTATAGGAAAGGAAAGCCAACCAAAAAAAATATGTTTTTTATTTAACAAGATTAAGCTCACTTAGCAATTTCTAGCTTCTTTTTCAGAAGTTACCTGACCACAAATGATATTTCGATTTAAAACTTTCGTGACTGCAGGGATTCATCTTCTTGGTTCTTTCGGTAAAGTCACGTAGAAGGGAAGTAATAAAATAATAAAAATAAAACATAATAAAACAATTCTCACGACGTTTCAGCCACAACGCAAGCAGCCGTCCTCAGGTGAAAACCAGGTCCGTCGAGGCGACAGAGTCTGAATGAAACAGCACACGAGCTTGGAGCATATAATAATGATGGCAAGCTACCCTTTTTGGATGTCCTAATCAAAAGGAGACCTGATGGTTCAATGAGCCACTCTGTCTACAGGAAAGCCACCCACACGGATGCTTATCTAAAACCGGATTCCCACCACCATCCATCCCAGAAGAATTCCCTCATCAAGACTCTATATCATAGAGCCCAATGCATCTCCGACCATGAACACATTTCCAGTGAACTCAAACACGTACGCCAAGCTCTTAAGGCTAATGGTTACTCCGACTACACAATCCGCAAAGCCATCACTCCAACCATCAAGAAGGATCCTGTTGAGGAGCCTTTCAAGACCATCACCTTACCCTACATTGCTGGGGTCACAAAAAAGATCTCCAAAATCCTGATTAAACACAAGATCCAGGTCCGATTCAACACAGTACATAAAATCCGTGATCTGGTCCCGTCTGTAAAAGATGTGGTTCCAGACATACAGTACCCTGGCGTCTACAAACTAAGTTTCCTCTGTGGTAGCAGTTACATTGGAGAAACCAAACGACATGTCTCAGACCGCATCCGTGAACATAAGGCAGACCTGAAACACGGTAGGACAAACACCTCAGCCGTGGCAGATCACTGTTACAATTCAGTGGGCTCACATGACATTGACTTCTCCAAGACAGAGCTCTGCAAGCCATCTGGCTATCATGAGAGATTCGTTCATGAGGCGATCCACATATACAAACACAGAGACAATTTCAACCGAGAAGATAGATTCTGGCTTAGCAAACATTGGAAGGACGCAATAAACCATTTCGGATCTTAACTGATTGTGTTCACGTTTACGGTGACTTTCAGACCGCGTTCCACTCACTGGCATGGTGCAGTGTGCAGAGTAATGTATGGTGTCGTAATTGTACAGTAAACATATAGCAGTATGATACACATTAGGGTGGGTAGAATAATACATAGTGTTATATTAAAATGGATAAGGCAGCAACTGCAGCAGCAGCAGCAGCAAGTGCAGCAGCAGCAGTAAGTGCAGCAGCAGCAGCAACTGCAGCAGCAGCAGCAACTGCAGCAGCAGCAGAAACTGCAGCAGCAACTGCTGCAGCAGCAGTAACTGCAGCTCCCTTTGATGCTGTTAATCCTGCATAATGCACATGCATATGCAGTACTAATCACATTCCTGCATTTCCCATAAATATGCTAAATTCCTTTTGATATGCAAATTCCTTTGTCAATGCGCCCAGCTTATATATATGCTCCAAGCTCGTGTGCTGTTTCATTCAGACTCTGTCGCCTCGACGGACCTGGTTTTCACCTGAGGACGGCTGCTTGCGTTGTGGCTGAAACGTCGTGAGAATTGTTTTATTATGTTTTATTTTTATTATTTTATTACTTCCCTTCTACGTGACTTTACCGAAAGAACCAAGAACACAAATGATATGTAAACAAAGTGGCTCATGATGTGGACATTTATAGCAGCCAATGAATCTAAATAATCTAAACGCATGTTTCTAAATGTGGAGGGGAAAACGGGAGGACTCGGAGAAAAAATCCACGTAACCAGAGGAAGAACGTGAAAACTCCAAAATATAATGCCGTGAGGGTCGGGATCAAACCCACGACGACCTCCTGCATGCCAGGCGAGGAAGATGACATCTCGCCACCGTTAAACAGATACGTGTTGAAGGAGAGACATTTTTACCCACATGCAAGTTGAGCAAGCGCTTGTAATTTTAAGCAGCTGCTGTCAAATGCACCGAGGGAATCAATATCAAGTACCAATGGCACCACCTCGAGGCTTAAATGGGTCACAGCAGTCCAAAAAACATTTTCCAAAACCCTTTAGCAAATAATGTTTGTGTCGTGCACAACACGCAACGCAGAATAACAACTCCTGCCACTTAAGGTCATGCTTCACAAGGTCCAGATAGGAGGATAAGTGATATAACCTCATCCACTATTTACAAACTAAATCTGCAGGTGGAAAACACCACTTATTTATTTATTTGCATTCTTTAGGGAAGGCTTAGACATTCAATATGTACATTATTGCTTATAAAATGGAAATGTTTGCACTCCGGATGGCTGGTGGAACGAACGCACAGGGGCGAGGCGATCGAGCATCGTCATACCTTCCTGCTCTTCATCTTTATCATCATCGTCGTCATCGCCGCTGCTGCTGCTGCTGTCTGACACAGGCTGTCGGATTCTCTTGCGCTTTTTGGCCTCTGGCGATGCGCCCCTCTTCTTGCCGTCACGTACAGCCGCCCTCTTCCCAGCATTCCCCGTTCCCTTCTTGCCGGCATGCTTTGACTCCACGGCCGCCACCACCTTCTTTTCTTCCTCGTCTTCGCTGTCCGACACCTTTGGCCGTTTGACTCTCCCACTGAGAACCAAACAACATTTGCGCACCGCTGAATCAACATTGGCTTTTTAACCACACCGAGCCAGCTACATGCAGAGCTATTGGAGCAACATCTGTAAGTTGACCTTTTGTGTCTCACTGTGTTTTGGTTACAAAAGACATTGCCATGTCCCTACACGGAACATGCAATGGTTTAACTGAGGCATGAAAAATACACACTCATCTCACAAAATCCTACAAACACACTTGCTAATGTACGTTTCAAACAATCAAATATTTTGAACGATCGCTTGGACCACAATGAAAAATGCACCTGCTGTTTCCACGTGTGTCATCAACCTTCGCCTGTTTTGCCTCCTCCGTTGAAACACATGCCTTAACCTCAGTCTTGATTTCTTCCTTGGGTTTAGCTTTCGCTGCAAGATAAACAAGAAGGGGTTATCACTTACAATCCGGCCGCATGGCACTGCGGTTAGAGGACTTGACTCATCGGAAGGTACAACCCTTCGTTGTCGATATAATAGCACGTTGTGGGAAGTCAAGGAATGTCATCCTATGATTATACCGGCTCAGGGATGCCAAGAGAGATGAGTTCCCCTCCCCCAATGCCAATGTGAGCAGGAAGCCACTTTTACGCCATCTTCTGAATTATTTACGAGCGAACGAGTAGGACTGTTCATGTCTGGAACGCGCCTAGAACATTTCTTCCCGGGAGGGGGGGGGTCACCTTCAGGTGAGCTTACCTGCCGACGCAAATATGCTGACCTTCACCGGAGCTTTACTAGAGGCTGCTGCAGGCTTCTGAAATTACACACAAACAGACCAAGGTGAGTATCAGATCGCTAAAGACTGCGATCAGTGTAGGGTGTAGCGAGCGTCATGGCTTATTAATGAACACGAACTCGGATAGCCTCCTCTCAAGAGTGCTCTGGGTTGCACAATTTATTGCCATCTATCCCTACGCAGTTGCAGAAATAAAACTGTCGCTCACACGTGTAAATTGAGGTTCTGAATATAAATCTGTAGAAATTACATCTTAAGGAACGTAATTATGCCCCGAGCTTCAAATGTTATACATATTGATCATTCAAATAGCAAATGACTTAAAGACACACAGTATGCCTCTGAGTAAAAAAGCTGATATGTTATAGTTCAAACTCAATCCTTTAATAATAATGCTGGGCTTACAGTATTATGAAGGGGTTTTCCATTAAAAACGGCCACATTTTTTAAATAAATGAGGTTTTTTTTTGGGTTAGATTATGGATATTGGCCACGAAAGCCTACGTGTTTTTTTTATTTAAATCACAGTTGCTAAACACAAGCTCAGAAGCTCAAAAAACCAAGCGGCCACCAACAAACAGCACTATTGAAGTCGTCATAGATCAAACTTACACGTCTCTAATTGAGAAGGGTTTGTAAAAGCTTGGGAAAATAGATGACGATGGGAGAAAATTCCAAAGTTGAGCAGAGCAAGAAAAGGGTGACCTTAATAGTCTGGTGGTTGAACAAAGTGTGTATCAGAGTCGGTGTGGTAGACAAAGTCCTTAACATGGCGGGAGGAATCCATCGGTGATGTTCAAGAGAAGACTAGCGGTGGTAGTAGCGGTAGAAGATGAATAAGGCTGTGACTAACTGGCATCGAGTGAGTGACTGGAGTCAATCGGTGGGTGCTGGGTCATCCATAATTCTGATCAAGCAACAGTAAGGTAGGAACTGGATGTTCTACCCCAAATATGACAACAGTATTCCAACTTTGGATACATCTGTGCTTTGCATCGTAGAAGTCAGAATTTTTCACAGTTAAAGGAGACTTAGGAATGGAACAGAAACCCAAACTTGGGATGCCTCCATTAGCCAGATTAATGATGCATTACTCATATGGTAATGGGAATATTTGATCATCCCTTATTTTACAATCATAAAACTAACTACCGACGCTAAGACGTATTTAACAATTCATAAAACCCATTATTACTCGTGATACAAGCATACAATCGCACGTGTAAGAATCAATAATTCATACATGTTATAGGAAACGCAAACCCTGCAGCCACGAGAGATTCTGCATGTACAATGTTAACAAAGACGCTTGAATCAAATTGTAAATGTTAATCACAACAATTCATGAAATCTCTAAACGTGGCACATTAGTTACATGTCTACCAAACAACTACTTATTAGACTCATTAAAAAATATATAGAGCAAAATATATTTTAAATGACGAATCACCTCCTTGACCGGCTCTGGGGCAGGAGATTCCTTCTTGACTTCCTTGCTGCCACCCCCCTTCCCAGCAAACATTCCCATGATGCCCTTGGGTGCAGCAGCACGCGGGGCGGCTTTAGGGGCGCATTGACCGTTGGTGGCAGCAGGGGGTGCGGCAGGGGGTGCGGCCGGGGCAGCTAGGGGGCCGTCGAGAGGGTCAGCCGGCTCCTGGGTGGAGGTCGCCTGAGATCGCAGGGCCTGCATCTCCTCCGTGCTCCGCGCGACACCCCGCGAGTACTGAATGCTGCTAAACCTATACGGCAGTAGCCAGAGACAAAAACAACGCGAAGACTTCTTCAGTTCTGGGAAAATCGCCAGCTGAAACTGGTTGTAAATTACCAGCGGAACGTCGTACTCAATTTGTAATGTTGAGGGTTTCCGCTCCAACACTCCGGTGTGCTGAAGTAATAACTAATTGCCATGATTTGTTTACAAAACCACCCTTACTAATTGGCTGTTTCGGGTGGTGGTGGGTTAACGACACATTTAAATTTACACGATCTAACCAAAAAAACCTTTAGTATGTGTAGCGACGTCGCTGCACGTCGCTGTGTGTGGCCAGCCAGGGAAAGGCACGCCATACAGCAACACATTGCCACCACGGACACCGCTGAAGGGGAATGCAGTACCGGCCCTCGCAGGGCTTGGGCAGCACTGTCCGACAGTCAAGGATGGCACCCTGCTCTACGTGCAGGGTGCCGGCGAGTGCCGGCCTCGGAACGAGGTTGCAGGAGGCCATGGCACTCTGGTTGACCCCGGAAGACACGTGACCGGAGGTGCGGAGGTGTCTACCCGGAGACCCCCAAAGGGGGGGGGGGGGGGGCTGGGGGGACCACGTGTCCAGTGGAGAAGCTCCTCGAGAGTTCGAGAAGGCGGCTGTGCGGCAGTGGTGTGTGGCACCCGCTCACACCTGCTGGACTGGTGCAGGTTGTCGCGGATGATGTCATAGTCGGCCATGTAGAGCACGCCGCTGTCGAGCAGGCGGGCTCGCTGCACGCTGTACACGTGCACGCTCGCGAGCAGGGAGAGCTGGGCCTTGGCGCCTGCACAAAGTACAAACGGTGGCACTGAGTCTCGCACGGACACCACACCCAGCCCTGTGTGCTGGGAAGCTTTTATGAACGATTTACACTCGGGTTTAAAAGATTAACAACTGTCATCATTATACATGTTTCAGTTTCCTTTCAGTTTCATTTATTAGGTATAACCCTGTGAGCCATGCGGCTCTGGACTCGGGTGTAACCGCAACAAACAAAAACATGAACAAGAAACATCTTGAAGTGACTACACGCAACAGAAAAATCCAGGAAAAAACAGCAAAGTCTTCCAGAAAAAAACACTATTTCAACACTGTGTGCAAAAATCCCAGTGGGATGCAAGTCAAACAATAACAACCATAAGATAATTTATATTAACGTTAACAGGCTAACTCTGTACTACAACAAACAAACACGGCTAAACCAAAACGTTTTCAAAATCACCAAAATAACGCTACAAAAACAATGTAATAGTGATCATAGGAACTGTGATTCAAATTTAACAATAAACGATATACATAACATGTACGACCAAACTTTGCAGCCATAACTGGCTGCATGAGTCACTCCATAACAGCAAGAGTATCAGTAGCAGTATCAAAACTTTTCAATACACCTTTAAAGATCAGCACAATATTATCAAAACTCAAGATCATACTTTGCCGCGGTCATCCGGAGCGAAACATTTGATTTCAGGCCATTCTGAATAGCAGTGGCAGCTAGGGGTGTACAACTCCTCTCGAGCAGTTTTGAGTGAAGATCTCACAGGTAGTGATCTAAGTTGTAGTTTATTGGCGAAAGCATTCCAGACCCTGGGGGCATCAATAGCAAAGGCCCTTCCTCCAGTATTTGTACGGCAATAAGGAATGTGAAGCTGGTAAATGAGCGAAGACGTTAGGTCACATTTGTTCTTCGAAACGGTGAGGAGATCCAGCCGGTAGTCTGCTGATGTTTTTGTAAGTACATGTATGTAAAACATACAGAATACACATCAGACGGATATATCTACTGTTGGATAAAGGCCTCCCAGTCATCACCAACCCTCGCGTTCCTGCACATGAGCTGATCTCATCGCTCCATATCCACGGCGGTCGTTCTTTTGGGCACATCACCTCCTTTGGCTGCCATTCCATCACCACTCTCAACCATGTGCCATCATACCATCTAGCGACGTGTCCTACCAATGCCCAAGTACTTTCGTGAGTATGTCTCTAATTTCCATGCTGGGAATTACACTGACAGAGAGAAAGATGAGCACGTGCATTAATGGGCTCTTACCCGGTTATAAATAGTCCTCTGTCTTTTCAAAGATGACCGCAGTGGAGGTAGAATCATATCAGATAATTATGTACAGCTAGAGATTGTACCATCACAGCACCACGAGTAAGTGACAACATAGGGAGGACTTCATGGAGCAGCAAACAATGACCGATTGCTCATGACTGGAAATCCAAAAGCAAATATTCTTTACATGTAACATTCCCATTAATTGACTAAAACGCAAATATGTTTAATCTGTATATAATATGCTTTAGTTATTTCAGGCTACCCTCATACAATGGTAGTATTACCATGACGATGTAATAAAGCTTACTCTGGTGATCGCATGGGTAGCTTACATGATTAAACACTTTGACAGGTAAACGACTAAAAATCACTAATTTTTATTCGTGGAATTTTGCTTCGAAGAAAATGCATGTGATGAGAAGCTCACTTTCCAGCTCTTCTTCTCTCACCACAGATACTTTGTGACACTGGATTTTAAGACAAAAACACAAAAACATACAAATAATATCCATCATTAATAAGGTACGTATTATATAACTCAAATTACATGAAGCTATATTATTTGGAAGAATGCATCCAAACTCTGAAAGTGTTGTGTTGGACTATCCTCATCTTTGTTGGTGATACAGAGCCAGCAGTGGAAATTCTGCATTCCTATGATAGGGCCAGACATGTGGTTTAATTCATCTGTACTAATTTTACAGACTACAAAGGCAAATCGATGATGATGAAGATGATCATGACTATAATGCAGTAGCTAATGATGATAATGAAGAAACTAATGATAACGTTAATCCTCGATTATGCTGCGGGGTATGATTACGATGATACAAATAATGATGACCAAGTTGAGTTAACTATTCCTGTGCTCTACAAAGTGGGCAACCCTGAAGACTGCTTTGCATAAACTATGGTGCACATGCACACATTGTTACTGGCAGAGAAATGCATTATGGGACAAACACAAGGTGCGCGGCTCACAGGCAGCCCGTCCAGCGTGGAGACGCCCGACACAAGGTACGTGACGTGCAGCGCAACCTTGGGCTTCTCCTCTCTGGCGCGCCGCACAAACTCCCACAGCATTCTGTGAAGGCAGCCACAGAGCAGTCACACCGCTGGCTGCACGGAGCAAGCATCTTTACTTGCATAATAGAAGTTTTTGGGTTAGATCACGTAAATATATAAATCTGTCGTTAAAACCTGCCACCACCTGACACAGCCAACTAGTAAAGTGTCACTAGTACAGCACACCGGTGTGTTGGAGAGCCAAGCCACAACATGTGCAATCTGAGTACGACGTTTGGCCAGTAATTACAACTAGCTTCATCAGGCGACAGCCAGATTTGTGGAGAAGCGACCTGTTTCGTTCCTTATAGAGAGGCGTAGATGTGTTGACCACCCTTTTGCGCTCTTGCTCAATGTGGGGGGTGGGGGGATTACTGAGTCAAGGGACATTATCCATGTGCATTATGCGAGCCCTTTGAACGTCACCTTCCTGTCTATTGTGTTTATTTAACCGGCGGGAAGGACAAGTTCAAAGGGCTCGCATAATGCACATGGATAATGTACGTTGCCTCATTAATCCCCCCCCCGCCCCACATTGTGCAAGAGCGCAGAAACGTGGTCAACACATCTATGCCTCTATATGAGGAACGGAACAGTAAGACTTCTCCACAAATCTGGCTGTCGCCTGATAAAGCAAATTCTAATTACTGGCGAAACGTCATACTCAGATTGTAAATGTTGTGGCTTGGCTCTCCAACGCACCGGTGTGCTGTACTAGTGACAACCCTTACTAGTTGGCTGTGATGGTTGGTGGCGGGTTTTAAATGACACATTTATATAATTACGCGATCTAACCGAAAAACCTCTATTATGGATGATATTGGTCGCGAAAGCCTACGTGTTAAACTGATCTTTACTTCCGTTCACCCACTCAGTTAATACTATCTGGTCCCCGAACGGTGGCACACGGCCGGGTTTGGTGTCTCATGCAGATTTCACCGTGTGCTGTATAACGCCCAACCTGTAGCTGGACTACAATGTGGCGGCAAAAGGCAGTCCAGCAAGTGGATTGATGACTTCCCTTTATAGATTGGTGTGTGTTATCCCCATTTATTCGTGTATTTTCTCCAACTACGATGGTTTTCTACCATGTGCAAAACATTCAAGTAAAATAAATGACAAAAATATCTAAATCGTTTACTCCACCAGCCTAATGTGTTCCGGAAGTACTGCCGAGTATTCAGATGTTCAAGACACGTGTACCCCATGACCAATGTGAACCTATTCAGCTATACAAGACACATTGAAAATAGTACGCAAATGGTATGGCCGAATAGCCCAATGCAATATCCACTCACCGAAAGAATACCAATAGTAGGTTTAACTTTCCTGAATTTTTTTACTCACATCGTCCCTTCACCAACCCGTACTGATATGACGTTATTTGAATTATCCAGATGTGGTACAACTCTATTGAATAACCCACTATTGAGGTGACAGTTATGTGCAGTACCGTAAAACAATCTCAGTGGCAACGTAACCCAAGCATGTGGCTCTAGTTTTGGTTGCAGATAACTCACTTTTTTGCAGTGTTCACATGCACCTGCAGAGTGAGGCTCAGCCATTTGTATGTGACCTGCGTGCAAAAGTAGGGGGGGGGGATAACTTAAACGCGAATTTCCATTCACTTCGTTAGCTATTCACATCTCAGCGCGCACTGCAATCATCCCAAATCATGTAAGCAGCACTGCTATGTACCTTGATAAACTGAAGACGGTTGGGTACGTACGGTGCGAAAGAAACACATGGAGACGTTAACCAATCGGCTTGATTGGAAACTTTAATAAAGAAAGCTGCAAAGTATGTCCATAAGATAAATGTACGTACGAGCAAAACAAGTCCTCAAGAACAGATTCACGAAAAATAATGTTATTTGTTGTATGCACACCTGTAGATATTTTATTTACCGATGAGGAATACGAAAAACTTTGGCAAGCTGATATTTGTCACGAAAGCCGGCACTTTCCACATGAGAGCAATAACGATTATAAACTATTATAAGGCCACTCCTAATGATACGAGCAGTGTGGAGCGATGGGTGGCAGTCGGCACGAGTTTCACAACATCTCGATTTAAAGCTTTCGAAACTGCAGGGATCCATATTCTTGGTTCTTATTGTTGTAGTTTTATAATTTAATTATTTCCCTTCTACGTGACTTTACCGAAAGAACCAAGAGTATATATTTCATAACATCATTAACAGCCACGACGCATATAGCTTACACACTTGTTACACAACTGTAATGTTTAGTAACGGACCGTATGTACATTTGCATTACGCATTGTATAAACATTGACGCATTAAAACCAGTTTGATACCGATCTGAATAACAATGTAAGACGTCTGTGTGTCATGAGTATGCGAATAGATACGGTATATATATAATACTATTATTATAGATACTGTATATATAATACTATTATATATACTGTATAATACTATTACAGTCCTGTTGACACGATTAACAAAGTTAACTGGTTAACGTGACTTTTCAGGTATCAACAAACTGCAATAACACGCATCTATAACGCTTTACTTAAGCACACAAAATGCAATCCAGTGCAAATTAATCTTTTTTGTTTCCAAACCACAACGTCGAAGTAACAATGTTGTAATAATTTAACAGATTATGCACAAGCGTAACTTAAACCTGACACTAGCAGTAGGCCCCAGGCGCTAGGCAGCAAAGGCGTGCGGCCTATTCGCTTTAAAGATGTATTTACGTTTCCCTTTGATTTGTCAAACGGAGCGTCCACTCACGATTCTGCTCTCGTCTTCAATGAACTCGTCGATGTTGTCGATGTACATTTCATCGACTCCCGTAGCTGGCGGCATTGTTTACCTTTAAGAATTAAATTTTAAGCTTTCGCGCTCCAAATCTCAACGCCGATTTTTTTATTTCCCAAACGCGTTCGGCTGAGTTACGGAAGCCCGCACGCGTCGGCCGCATTGTAATTCACAGTTAATACAGGAGGGCGTGCGGACCTATTGATTGTATTCCATACAACTGATACACATGATCCATGCGTTTGTGAAATTCAATTGCACAATGTGATCGTGGTTAATGCATAGCACAGGGTGGTCCATGTGTCTTGTGACTCGCCCCCCCCCCCATGAACTGGCCCTTAAGTATTTCATTTGCATATGCATTTTTTTATAAAAAAAAAACTTTCGAAAATATATTAAGTTTCGATTTAAAGCTTTCGTGACTGCAGGGATTCATCTTCTTGGTTCTTTCGGTAAAGTCACGTAGAAGGGAAGTAATAAAATAATAAAAATAAAACATAATAAAATAATTCTCACGACGTTTCTTTTAGACGCTGTCGCCTCGACAGACCTGTCTTCACCTGAGGACGGCCACTTGTGTTGTGGCCGAAACGTCGTGAGAATAATTTTATGTTTTATTTTTATTATTTTATTACTTCTCTTCTACGTGACTTTACCGAAAGAACCAAGAAGATGAATATATTAAGTTTTAGAAAAATGCAATTGGGGCCACAAGACATCCGGACCACCCCTTCACATGAAGGCAAAGGCGCAGCCCTGCAACGGCTCGCTCACGCCAAAACATCTTGGAATAGACGTCTCTGCAACAGCTTAACAATTAATTAATTTCCCTTATAAAGGCACAACATCCGCAGGCTGGCCATTGCCGATGGGTGAAGATGACGGAGCGTCCACGCGTGGGTGCACAGTATGATGACACCACCAATGCTTTTGCTGCATTCTCTTCTGCTGCCCACCCCCGCAAGTGCCGGACTGAGCGAGTGCGGGTCCTGTAGCATAATGTTATAAAGAGGCCCCAAATAAATAAATAAAACACGTAAATATTAAAAACATAACATTTTTACTTGCATAGTAAAGTAATTGTATTTTGTCATTTGCTATACAACCAGATAATATGACAAATCGCTAACCTTAAACACCCAGTCGTTCATAAAATCCGAAGGCGGTATAGTACTATAGTAATAGAGCAAGTGCAGAATCACTGAACCGGAGTTGATAGCTTCAAAGCGTTTAGCGCGGGGCCCTTGAAAGTAGCATGTGTATGTCTCGTAGCTACATGTGTAGCTACATGTGTAGGTCTCGTAGCTACATGTGTAGCTACATGTGTATCACTGCGGGGATGCGCATATCGTGACACACCGCCGTTCAAACGCGATCCAGAACTCTCCATTGCCAAGCTCAGCGTCCCAAGACTTGATTCAGTCGTAGGTGACTGGCGGGGCAGAAGAGGTGGTGGTGGTGATGGTGGTGGTGGTGTTATTGAATGTTTGACTGGGCACGGGCTAGAGAGAGACGTGGGTTGAAGCGAGATTTGCGGTCGGGACTGAATTTCCACCAGCTGCGTCCAGATCGGCCGCACCCCGACAGACGTGCAAGACAATTCGACAGTGATGAGTTGCGATTGTTGCTCACGTGTCTGGCATACTTCACCTTCTTGGTTTCAAGTTTCATTGATTAGGTATAGAGCCCTGTGAGCCATTCGGCTCTTGAATCGGGTGCAACCGCAACAAACAAAAAACTAAAACTTGAACAAGAAAACATCTTACATTGACTATGTGACTAAGTGCAAACAGAAAATCCAAGAAAAGACAGCAAAATATTGCAGAAAAAGCACCGTACACCAACACTGTGTGCAAAAATCCCAGTGGGATGCAAGTCAAACAACAACAACCACAAGACAACTTAGATTAAGACCATCAGTCTAACTCTGTACTACAACAAACAAACATGGCCAAACCAAAAAACTTTTCGAAAATCACCAAAATAAAGCCATAAAAGCAATGAAACAGTGATCATAGGAACTTTGACCGAATTTTCACAATAAACGACATAAACAACATGTACCACCAAAGTCATGAGTCACTCCACAACAGCAGGAACATTTTCCAATGCACCTTTAAGATCAGCACACTAAATCAAAACACAGATCATACTTTGCAGCGATCATCCGGAGCGAAACATTTTATTTTAGGCCACTGAATTGCAGTGGCAGCTTGTTGGTGTAAAGGGGGTGAGCCCTACTCTTAGGTTTTTTTTCGATAAAGTCACGTAGGTAATTTTTTTTTTAAATAAGAGCCCTGTTGTGATGTCGCTTGCCACTGATGGTAGCCGTGCGCACCATCGCTTGTACCACTTGTTGGCTAAGGGAGTTGACATTTGTCACTTTAAAAAAAATACTCCACTGCGCATTCCGTCTCCCACATGTCCCAACACAACTCAATGTGCCTAATTAATGATCTGTACGGTTGGCAAAGGTACATGAGCCCACATCTGTGGCGGGTGTTCTTGTGTGTGTGTGTGTCCCGGTGGTTTATCATTCACTCCACTGCACATGTCTCAACACTTCAAAAGTGACGGCGTTCTGCGTGCTGTTTGTATTTGTGAGTTGAGTGCAAGTCCCGTGCTGTGGTTAGCGCACGGCCTCGCCTAGATCGACTCAGCCTTAAGTGTAAACATCGCCACTCGGGAGACAAAGGTGGCCGGGCGTGGTGCTGGCCATCCTGTGTGTTGTTTCATAGGTGCTCGCTAACAGCAGCCCTTGCCCTGCAAGCGCTACGCGTCGTGTGCCAGCCACCCCGTCCTCTCTCTCTCTCTCTCTCTGGCCTGACTTGCCTGCCCTTAATAGGTGATCGCTAACCACACTGGCCTCGGGTCAAACAAGAACGGCCTGTAAATTATACACACGTGTGTGTGTATGTGTGTCACTCCGTTTCTCTTTTAATATGCGACGCCAAAGCAATAACGTGCAAGCAAGGCAGGCTCGTACGCCCACATAATGGTCTGCCACATCATTTAAACGCACCAAAAAACCCACGTGCCACACTGCCTTTGATGCGTATAACCGTAGACACACGTACACACACATTGTGGAGAGCCACACACTCTGTGGAGAGGCACACACTCCACCACATCCTCCTCCTCCTCCGAGTTGTGTTGACGTAACAGTGGTCTGTCCCACCCATCACCACGTGTGTGTGTGTGGGGGCTTATTCACGCAGCACCCCACCAAACTCCACAGAGCGCGCACACGGAGAGATGGAGAGAGACAGAGAGAGACGCCTGCCACAGAGTTCCTCCCCGCAACGGAGATTCTTCTAAAGTGAAGGGAAGTGCAAGACGGACGGACAAGCAGCAAGACAAGACGATAGGTAGGCAGATAGACAGCTCGAACAAGCTGAACGGCGACGAACAGCATTGTAGATAGACACACAGGCAGGCAGAACTTGGAAATTAGCTTAACGGACTTACACACACTACAAGAGTTACGCAGATAAAGAGAAGGAAGGGATTACAGCAGCAGATCAATAGAATGATCGGCATACAGACAGACAGGCAGAGAGACAAATACGGAGGAAGGCAGTTACATGGAAATGAAAAAGTTAGAATCCAGTTATCTATTGGCCAGGGTCAAGGCCACTCCGATTAGTACGGTTGGGTACGTACGGTGCGAAAGAAGTTAAACATACGGTACATAACACAGAGTATAAAGTGTCTCGGCATACAAGCCTTAGATCTGTGCTGTGTTGAAGCAAGCCTGTGACCTGGTGAGTATACATCGCACTGAACACAAGTTTGTTTAAACGTTTTGTAAAGTTGAAATGTAACTGATATGCCTCTCTAACTCGAAGTGGGCAGAGCAAAGATTAGTTTAAACCGGTGGCTCACAAATTGGTAGCACAATTGAGTGATTCTCGGTGAAGACAAACATTTAGTTGTCGTTTGTGTTCATAAATGATTACGTTTGTCCACCCGAAGAAATGTCTAATTGTCAAAAAGTTTAGTTGTTCCCGTATTTATAACAATGTTTAAAAGTTGAGTCACTCGGATAATTTAAACATTTACTACAATCGTAAACTTCCTTTGCACGTGCGTTTAGCTCTTAATCGTCAAACAATTATACACTTTTCTCTCGCAAATGGTCAAGGCGGTGTTTACGTA
Source organism: Lethenteron reissneri (assembly GCF_015708825.2). Taxonomy (NCBI): domain Eukaryota; kingdom Metazoa; phylum Chordata; class Hyperoartia; order Petromyzontiformes; family Petromyzontidae; genus Lethenteron; species Lethenteron reissneri. The sequence goes on along the minus strand of NC_083823.1, from coordinate 1,332,268 downwards.
AAAAGAATAACTCTCCTGACATTTATGCGCTGCCCGCGGCTTTGGCACGCACTCGACTACTACGCATGCGAGTGCATCTATGTAAAGGTCACTATCGGTGTTACACGATGCTGCTGTTCGTAGAGTGGTGGTGGTGGGTTCAGCTGTTTCATTCAAATCCATCCACTTGATACCAGCTATCATGCTGTGACGGTTCCACCTGAAGACGGAAGCTTGTGTTGTTTCCGAAACGTCGTGATTTTTATTTTATTTTTATTTTACTTTTATTAATTTAAATTTTTTACCTACGTGACTTTACCGAAAAAACCGAAGAATATGAACGCAGAGCCCACAAAGACCGAATCCCGGCCACGGCTAACATCATCGACGAGTGAGAGTCCGAACCGGTCCTGAGTTTCACCCCCCTGGACCACTTGGGTGAAGTCTGATTGATAAACCCCCGTGACTAATACGGCATGAGGAGGACTTCACCCAGCAGTGGAATGACAAATGTCTGTAAATTATTAACATGTTTTTACGTAACACATAAACCCGCCAACACACGGTGTATTGTTTATGACAACTTGTGATGGCGATGATATAGCTGTTACTGTCAAATATTGCTGATGCTATAGCTGCTGCTGCTGCTAATAAAAATGAAAGGTGCTGCGATTGTTCCTTTGCTACTGCTGATGATGATGCCACTGCTGCTGCCGCTGTTGCTACTGCAGAATCAACTGCTGCCAACAACGCTACTGCTGCTCCTGCTGGTGACGACGACGATGACAACGTGACTGACAACGTTGCCCAATGCACACGGACAGCAACGCTCACTTGGACATTCCTCTCATCCCCAGCACCTTGGCCCGCTCCTCCCTGAGCCACCACCACCACCACCATGCCTCCTGCAGGCCACGGCCCGGCCTGCCCCCTCCTGCCGCTGCTGCTCCTCCTGTGCCTCACCTGGCCCTCGTTGGCGCCCAGGGGCGCCATCGCGGACCCGTCGTGTCCCGTCGGCTGCGCGTGTCACCTCGACAGCTTCGGCCGCTTCTCCAGCTACAGCTTGACGCGTGTCGACTGCTCGTCGTCGGGGCTGCGGGACTTCCCCGCCGCGCTGCCTCTGACCACGACGCACCTCTCGCTGGTGGACAACCACCTGGGCCCGACGGTGAACCCGGGCGGACCCGGTTACACGACCCTGCTGGCTCTCAACCTCAGTCACAACGGCGTGAAGCGCCTGCACAAGGGCACCTTCTCCAGGCTGCGCTACCTGGACGCGCTGGATCTGAGCTACAATGCGGTGGGGCGGGTGGACGCGGGCGCCTTCGAGAGGGCTCCGTTGTCCACAATCGACCTGAGCCACAACGCCCTGTCGGACGAGTTCGACCTGAGCGCGTTCGAAGCGGACCTGCCGGTGATCGGGGTTCAGAGGCTGTCCCTTGACCTGTCCCACAATCGGATCAGCGCCCTGAAGCGAAAGGGAGGAGGAGGTGGTGGTGCTCCTGCTGGAACGCTGCGCATACGAAGTCTCAACCTGGCTGCAAACGCTCTCATAGAGGCGCCACCACCAGAACTTCTGAGACACCTGGCAGACCTACAATACCTCAGCCTGGACTCGAACCCCATAACTCGACTCCGACAGTCAGCCTTTTTTTACCTCAGGGACCTCACACACCTATCCCTCCGTAACCTCGCTCCGGATGTACACTTTAACAAAGGAACCTTCCTGGGTCTCGAAGGGACACTGCAAGTCTTGAACCTTTCTGACAACTGCCAGTCAGGAGTCACTCTTTTGGGAGCCGAGCTGGGCGAGCTGAGGTCGCTGTTCGAACTTCAGCTGTCGGTGTCCGACGACCCATCTCTGGCCCTGCTGCCAGTGACCCTGGGCCTCCCCCTGGCAGGCGCGTGGAAGTGCTGGGAGCCACGGTACCCCAAAGGTCGTGCCGCCACGCACAGAGTGACCGGGGGCTGCGTGAACGTGGCGTGTTACAGATTCCCTGCGCGCGAGATGCTCTAGCCGAGCCATCGTCGTACCTTTCCACGTTCAGCACGGCCGTGCTCTCCCTTCGCAGTGGAAACCGAAGTGGTTACACGATCTAAGCGTACGCGACTGTTTGGTCACCTGAATAACCATGTGCCGCACGGCTCGCCATCCCGGCCAGGTGCGGTCTCCGTACATCCCCTTCATGGCGTCTTCCCGAACAAATTCGCCGACGTGCCGGCTTGGAACCTGACGTGGCGTCCCCCGTTGCCTTGGTGAATTCTGATGAACGTTACGTATTGCACACGCCATATGATTGATAAACGTGCCCTGATTATTCGTGGAGAGCGCTGGTACGATTGTAAGAGATTGGTGATACTGCTGCGTTGGCAGTGATGAACAACTGCAAACAACAAACTCAACACATTTACTACAATAATGAGTCAAGAATGTCTGTGTCCCGCGCGTGACGTCACTCCACGGCGACCAGCCCCCCTCATTAATAATCATGAGCGGTGACGTAACTACTCATGGAGAACCCCCCCCCCTCATTAATAATAATTAGCGGGTGACGTCACTCCACATGGGGGGGCAAGGCGCCTCCTCCCCCCTCCTCAGAGTCAACTTACAACCCTCACTACAAAGGCAGAACCCTCACGTCACGTGGTCTCCGTAGCGCTGTTGAGACATCGAAGTAAAAAGGACGTCGTGATGAACAAGGGATTATGACCTTTAAATGAAATAAGTCTGTGTCACCGCGGCCTTACAAATTGCACACGAATGGATGCAATGAATATTACGTCGCGGTCTGCTTTTCGCTTGCAAGTTTCAGATGTACTGCAAACCACCCGTCCTTGGACGGGCAAAAAGCTATTTTGTCAATAACAGTGTATGGCCTTAAAAGGAAACGTACATATAAGGAGATGTTTTGCGCAATGACCCTTCTATGAATTGACTCATACAAATAAGCTTCTTTAGTTATACATTTTTGATTATTGAAGGGTTTGTTTGTTACACGATAGCTACTAATATCATTATTCATATGCACAATTTCAAAACTGTTCATCAGGAAAACATTTTTACGTTTAATTCTGATTGGGCCCCATGGTGTAAACATCTCCATCTATTGTCCTCAACTTTGTCTCTCTGGCCCAGCGTTCTTCGGTGCAAGGCCCGCACTGGTGGCCCCTGGACGCCTTTAGTGCGGCCCCCGCAACACCCCAATAGTGAGAACACCACTTGCAGGCAGTGTGGCAGCCCTCACACTGACGTCGTCGGCGAAAGTGGGCCCCCTTTGAAAACGAGTGAAGGACGCCGCTTCTTAGTTTGTGTTGTTATGAAGAAAGGCCACTGCCTGAAATGTCACCTATGAGATATTCTTCCTTTTAAGGCTACAGTGTGAGTGAAGAATGTGTTGAGTGTATTCTCATTCCTTACACGGAGCTGCGAGGAGTGAATGTGCGTGTGGTGAGGTGGAGGAGGCCTACGATGAAAAGTTGAGTCACGGGGCAGCAGGCGAGTTCATCATCCAGGTGGCTCTGCTGGACACAGAAGAAGAGGGCTGACATCTTAGTTTTACTTGCAAGGGGAAGAGACGAATCACATGCCCTCACGTGTCAAGGTACAACACGACGTTTAGACTCTCCCTCGTACGAGATAAAGAGATCGGTTGCTGTGATGTCGTTGTAAAAATGAGGGCACTGTTAAAAATCTATTCTAGGTTTTCGCTCTCGATAACGTAGCGAGAACCCCAATCAATGTTGGACTGCGCAGAACACGCAAGCTCGGTGCCGCAGCTTTCAAGTTAAGATCTGTTTGGTTTTTGGAATGCGTTGGAATTTTAACCAGCCGGTAACACGATTGTTAAATGACGGTTGGTAAACGCTGTGATGATGGTGAGGATTTGTGTTCATGTTGGGAAGTGTTCATGTTGGTAAACGCTGTGATGATGATGATTTGTGTTCATGTTGGTAAGTGCTTTTTAGACTTTTGTATTTCACCCTTGTTTGGAATCTTTGTGCCGTAGTTGTGCCAATGTGTAGATTCAAATGTTCGCTAAGAATTGTTGGAATACAAAGCTCTGTTACTGGTCAATTCGTGGGCGTATGCAAATAAGGTGAATAGCACATACTGTACAGTGTTTGTGTCATGCTGCACATAGTTACATACACATATACTGTCCAACATACATACAGCACTGTAGTTATGCAGCAACACAGATGCTGGAATGTATGTGAATGTACGTTCATACTGCAATACATATATGCATGGAGTACATATACGTGTAGTCGATGCACACATGCAGGAGCCGAGGGGGTTTAAAATTATTGCGTAGAATACTGTACAGGGTGGTCCGGATGTCTTGAGACCCCCCAACTAATTGACCCCAAAAAAAAATCCTTCGCATATTCATTTTCAGCTTTAAATAAACCTTACTTTTAAAAATATTAAGTTTTAGAGAATTAAATGGGGGTGAAAAGACATCTGGACCATCCTGTATAAAATGTAACGATCTCTTCAAATGGCCTTTTGTGCTGTTCATACTTCCATGATTCTGGTTATTCGAGGAAGTGATGATTGTAAAATTAATCGTATGGTAAAAATGTGTATCTTACACAATACGAGGATGATGATTTATTATTTTATACACAAAAAAACATTGAAAATGCTGGGAAGGAGTACATGAAAAACGCTCAATTCAATCATGTAAATCTCTTTCTCTCTCAAGGGCAACTCGGCCAGCAAAGATGTTGCCCCACCCACCCACGACATCGTTTTGCCCGCTGGCTTTGCGGTCTCGCCCATCCAAGAGTCTGTCCAGCCATTGTATTTTTTTTACCTACTTTTTTATGTTCAAGCCCGGTAAGAATGCGCCAGTAATTTCTGGTGAGGAGAAGGAGGTGGTGATGGTGGTGATGGGGTGGTGTGCATTAAACAAACTGAGAAGGGGAGGCGGAATTTGTAACGAGCGCTTGCGCCAAGTCGTAGGTGCGGGTCCAGGAGATCTCGGTGTCCACTCTGGGGGGGGGGGGGGGCGGACGGTGGGGGGCCAGGGAGTAAGAGTTGGGAGTTGAGCGCGGCAACATCTTGAAGTTTGGGTGTTGGCCTCGCGCCGCGATTCCGGTGGTGAGAAGAGCGTCCAAGGAGCGAGTCGTGGGACGAGCATTGTGGGGGGGGGGGGGGCATGACGACGCCTGCTGTTGGTGTTCGAGGTGGGACGAGATGGGTAACCTTCCTTTTCGAGAGGGGGCAGGGGGGGGGGAAGGCAAAGGGTCACGGTGACCTCCTCCTGCTGCCCCCCTGCGACCACGTTTATGGTGCTCGCGAAACAGGTCGGGAGGCTGACGAGTCTTGCTGAGCGTGGAGGGCAGGGCGGTGTGGGGGCAGACGGGAGTGTAAACTCGGAGGTATGAACGCCCTGGCGATAGGGGGGACCCGGGGTGAGGATGGATCCCGATGAGCAACGGTGGACGGCTCGGATCGGTCACCGTGGGGGAGGCAGCCCAGAGGCAGGTGGTGTCACGATTCGAGGGACAATAACCTGCCGACGATGGGGACCAACACCGGGCTGTAGAATTCACGTAAACTGGACGTTCGCTCCACTGACTGCCCCCCTTAAATCGAGGCTTAAGACACAACTTAATTTTCAGGGCTTTTCCCATTTTCTAAATTCTTTATTTTGATCTTCTTGGTTCTTTCGGTAAAGTCACGTAGAATGGAAGTAATAAAGTAATAAATAAAAAACATAAAAAAATTATTTAAAAAAAATAATTATTTTATAATGTTAAATTTTTATTATTTTATTATTTCCATTCTACGTGACTTTACCGAAAGAACTAAGAAGATGAATCCCTGCAGTCACGAAAGCTTTAAATCGAAACCTTTATTTTGACTTTGTATTTTATTGGTGTGAGCCTGCACGTGTATGTGTGTGTGTCATTGTGTGTGTGTGTCATTGTGTGTGTGTGTTCTGAGTGGGAAGCGGTGGTGTAGCGGTGAGCGCTCCGCTGCGCTAAGAACTCGGCTTCCGAGTTCGATTCCCGTTCACGGCCAAAATCAGTCACGATTATCTGAACCGGTCCTGCGCCTCCCCTAGGTCGACTCAGCCCCAAAATGAGTACGTGGTGCGGTGTGTAAACATCGCCACTAGGGAGACAAAGGCGGCCGGGCGTGGTGTTAGCCACCCACTCCAATCGTGTGTCGTGCCGGCCTTTATAGGTGCTCGCTAACAGCACTTGTCACAACAGTCTGTTCAGGCTATACGGGGGATCTTTATCTTTTTTGAGTAAATTATGTTGTACTCTTTGGTTCTTTCGGTAAAGTCACGGAGGTAGAAAAATAATCGATCACGACGTTTCGATCGCAACACAAGCAATCGTCATCAGGTGGGACGACCACCGCAAGTAAAAAAACTGCTGAAGTAGCCTACTTATCTATTATTTGTCTACCCACGTGACTTCACCGACAGAACCAAAGAGTATGGATTCCTGCAGTCACGAAAGCTTCAAATCAAGATTAAATTACGCCGTGTTATTATTAGTAAAGTGCAGGCGCAGGGCCGAGCTGGTGCGAGATAACGCCACCGACAACGACCCCGGCCCGTCGAGACGACCCCACGGGATCACGGCAGCGAAGGGAGCCGCGGGACCCCTCGGGGCCGGCGTCAGTGGCCAGAGGGTCACGCGCTCACAAAACCGCAGTGGGCAGCGGGGTTGGCAGTGGGGTGGAAGTAGGGGGCAGGCGGGCAGCACGTGACTGGCAACAACCACGTTGACCAAGCACCTGCATTTTAGCACCTTCAAGGGTTTTTTTTGGTTCAACCTTAGCCCAGAGCGCACGATGTATATAACAATTCAACGAGGTTGTTAAACCTGCCATACCACTTCTGTGCAAAGTGAGCAGCAGTTGTTTTTTCGAATGACTGACTCCCAACCGTAGCAATTTGTATTTTCCCCGCCCGCCTAAAAAGCTGCAATTGAGATGAGAACCAGGTCGCGCTTGTTTCAGCAGTGTAACAATTTTGTTAATGTAACTATGCACACGTGCACGGCGCAAGCCTGAACAGGCGCTCGCTTTCAGCACTTGACCCCAAGTAGTGTGTTAAAGACTTCTACTTCGATGGGTCTTCGTATCCTTGTTGAGTATTGCTCCATTGCCGAGGTTCACTCAACCTGAAACAAATCCGTATCCAAGTGAAGAGACCTTCGTATGTCTCTCCACGCATCGCCGAATGGGATCTTCCAGAATCATGTTGCTGCTTGTGTTGTGGTTATTGCAAACATGATCCCTTGTAAAATTTTGATTTAAAGCTTTCGTGACTGCAGGGATTCATATTATTGGTTCTTTTGGTAAAGTCACGTAGAAGGGAAATAATAAAATAATATACATATAAAACAATAAAAATCCTCACAATTTTTGTTCTCACAATTTTTGTGAGAATTTTTATTGTTTTATATTTATATTATTTTATTATTTCCCTTCTACGTGACTTCACCGAAAGAACCAAGAATATGATCCCTTGTATAAAGGTGTCAGTTTTTGTACCAGTTGAAAGGGTAAAAACCTATTACTATTATTTGGAAGAGTTAGGCCCGACCGGTTTGCGTCACCTGAGTCTCATCGGCATTTATTTGTGCAGAGACGAGCGGGGATGGGGCTATTCATGCCGATTTATTTACGCACCCATAATGCTCCACACCAAATACCACCTCGTGCCAATGTACGACCATGGTGACCTTAATAGGCACTCGCTAAATCGCCGGTCGCCTTCACGCGAGGACATCGTCACCACTTACCTGGCGTGTTCGTGTCACGCTAAAGAAAAGGTCCCGTATGGCTGTGGGGCCGACTACTCATGCGCCGTGCCAGCATTAACAGATGCTCACTAACAGCATTTGCCCCATCAGTCTATGTAGGCTACATGAACGTTTTTTTTGTATTGGTGTTGGTTATGCCCAATGGAGTGTGTAATACAAGGCTCCGCGTTTCACGTGGGATTAGGGCTCCAATGCTGAACGTTTATAAACAGGATGCTGTTTTTTGCATGAATTATTTATAGGGTATCCATGCAGCTCTGTACAGTGAGCTGATTACGGTTCCATAAAATACATTTTCCGGATGATTTTTCTGGACATTAGCGGCTAATGCACCTATACGAATAACAGCCGCTTTAAAAAATAATGGTGCCATATATGGCCCTCGCTGTAGACATTACATTTTCACGGACTCTGCTCACATCACGAAGGGCAGCTACCCACAAAATTGCTCCGGCAAACCACACTGCGTGCTTCACGCCAACAAAATGTCCCGCTGAGCCCCTGCCACATTTAACCCCGCAGTCGCCGCCGTGTGCGTGCGGAACGCGTGCGGAACATCGCAGAGAGATGGACTCGTGGGGCTCATGATGGCTTTGTCAGCGCACCGAGCCAATGCCAGTGTCATTGGGGAAGCGTTAATTACAATGTGATAGAGAACTTTCAGTGATGTCTCTTAATTTGTATTGCCAGACACGCACATTGTGGCAGGCAGGCAGTCGCACGGCAGACAGCCACATGGACGGACAGATAAGAAAACAGACAGGCAGGCAGGCATACAGACAAATTAAGAGACAAATTAAGAGACAGAGATGAAGATAGGCAGACAAACACATTGACAGAAAGACACAACTAAAGGCAGACAGATACATCGACCGATATTTGCAAAGACAGGGGAGCGGGCAGAAGGGCAGTACAGTGGTGAATAGTAAAGCAGGATGACAATACATCACGTATTATTATCATGAAGGGTCTATAGTCAATGCGTAAAAGACAAATTTCCCCATGTAGCCTTCAACAGTGGACCACAATGCAGTTCTTCAAGAACTCCTAATGGGCTTTTGCATAATGCACAAAGGCTGAGTGCTTTTTCCACATTGTTGTGTCGTTTCAAGCTCGTGGTTTTCCGGCTCCTGCGACGATTCTGCTATAATGGGTTTTTTCCTCTCTCGTGATATTCAGATCTTATTCATTTAACAGGCTGTTGGAGAGAACGTTTTTTGACGAGCAAACGGTGGACCGCCTTTGTTTCCCCGGTCCTGATATACTCGTTTAAGGCTGAGTTGACCTAGGAGAGGCCCAGGAGGAATCCTGACACCCCTTGCCACTGCTGTCATCATTGGACTGGAATAAAATACAAGCCGTTGGGTTCGTAGCGCAGCATGCTAATCACTGTTCCACCGCTTCCCATAGTGTGTGGATGAGTGTGCACACCTGCGCACGTGCACAACACCCGTAGCGAGACTTTGTTTAAAAAGAGGGAGAATACAACAACATCTCAAAAGTCAATATTAAACTAACTCTAAACGGTAAGAAACTGAGGTGTGCTGACGCTCCAGCCCCTATGGGGCAGCTTGTACAAATACAAAGATGCCCCGTATAGCCTTACCAGACTGTTGGGGCAAGTGCTGTTAGCGAGCACCCATGAAGGCCGGCACGGCACACGAGGGGGTGGGTGACCAACACCACGCCCGGCCGCCTTTGCCTCCCCAGTGGCGATGTTTACACACCGCACCAGGTACTCATTTTGAGGCTGAGTCGACCTCGGGAAGGCCCAGGACCGGTTCAGATGATCGTCACTGATGTTGGCCATGAGCGGGAATCGAACTCGGGTTGCCAGGTTCGCAGTGCAACTCGCTAACCGTTACGCTAACACTGCAAAGACAAAGACCCCCCCCCCCCCCATATAGGCTTAACAGACTATTGGGGCAAGTGCTGAGTGAGTATGACCGATGAAGGTCGGAACGGCTACGGCTCCCCACACAAAGTGCTCTTCCGAGTGTGCAGGTGCTGCACGTGTCCAAGGCCGTGAGACGCGGGGGGGACTAATAGGGGGGCTCCACCTCTACGTGCGGATGAATATTTCAAAGAGAATTGCGCACGGGCTGAAAAATGTGTCAGACCGTGGCGAGTAGCCAAGTGAAGCGTGGACTGTGGTCAGTGCCAAGGGCGAATTCCCTTTGCAGGCGATAAATTCCATCGGACGGCTCGTAAAAGTTGAACTCCGCCCTTGAGGAGGCAGAGGTCAGACGCACGTGTGAACATGGCCCGCGGGAGGTACTGTGACTCACCACGCTCATCACGACTCGTCTCGCGCGTCCATCGTCGTTATCGAATATGTTACAGTCGGGCTGCAGAAAGCAACTCAATGCAACTTTAGCCCTTGCTGCTGGTTATTAATTTAATTTCAAATGTCACGTGTGGGCGCTTTTTCCCACAAGTGCCATGCATAATGCTATTTTGGATTCCTCACTTGGTTTACATTGTACAGTACTTCGCTATTTTTATATATTACTGTGTTATTATTATTATTCTATCAAGATCTAACAGGGAATGGCTTGACGACGACGTAAGAGATAGGTGTCAGAATTATGTGGCAGTACTTGGAGCATATTGGCACAAGGCAGAGAGAGGAGAGTGGAAACAACAGACGAAATGTGCAGTGGATACCGACGGGCGTGATGGTAATTATACTGCATTAAGCCGTGTTAATAAGGAAATTAAAATGTCTATGATGTTGTCCTGCGCAGGCCCCCTGTAAACCCTTACTCCCCATGCATCGTGCCAGCCGCGTGGCCACAGAAATACCGCGGGGCTTAGTGGCTCAATGGGCCTCATCCAAAAACACACCGACTCAACTGAATTTCACGGTGTCCAAAGATGAGGGATGTGTTAATCATAATTAAATGGATCATCATCCATTACAATACCATATGATGGTATATTATTATTCAGCCCATTGTCAATCTCCTACTGGTAGGTTGTTTGACCATACTTCACCACGCCGGCCAGTGTCGGTGAAGGATGGCATCGAGGACCGGTTCAGATATCACTCGCCACAGGATTATGACCGTGGCTTGGGATATATCTTAGGTGCGTGTGTTCATAGTATATAGCTGAAAAATGTAATTAATAAGCTTGTGCCGGAGGCCCCGGGGGGACAGGCGTCTATGACGTCTCCTGGCCAAACCCCATTTGGCGGAGCCAGTAGACTGAATCCTTACCCTCGGGGCTCCTCCAGAAACAACAAAAAACCACTACGGGTGGCCACGTGGAATATTCGAATGCTCACTGCGGAGGAGAGGCTGCCATTCCTCTGTTGGGAGCTGGACCGGTACCGCCTGGATCTCTGTGGTATTCAGGAGGTCCGGTGGTCCGGCTCTCGCTCCTGCCACCATGAGGGGTGGACAGTCCTCTACTCGGGACAGGAGACTGCCAAACAACAGGGAGTGGCTCTTCTTCTGAACAAAATAATGAAGGGGGTGTGGGAGCGTGGCGGTGAAGTGTGGGAAGGTGTAAGCCCCAGGCTACTTTGGGCTCGCCTTCCCATCAATCAGAGGCGAGGAGTGGTGGTAGTGGTTACTGATGCCCTCACCGAAGACGAACATCCGTGGAGGGATGCAGGCAAGGCCGATGAGTCAGATGCTTTCTATGACCTGTCACAGGTGCGAGCTAAAGTGGCCCCTCGGGATAGAGTCATCTTGTTGGGTGACTTCAATGCCCGAGTTGGTCATGATGCTGGCACCTGGTCTGGAGTGATTGGAAGGCATCGGCTAGATCAGCTCAATAACAACGGCAGGAGGCTGCGAGATTTTTGTGCAGCCCATGGGCTTGTAATTACCAACATGCTGTTCCGGCATCGGCGCATTCACACAACATCATGGATGCATGCCGGGTCTAAGCAAGAACATCTGCTGGACTACATAGTGATAGAACAGCGGATGCGGGCCCATGTCCTTGACACCAGGACCAATCGTGGAGCTGATCTGTCCACTGACCATCGACTTGTCATCTGTAAGATGCGCCTGCCATTCTTCCACTCCGGTGGTGGGTGTACACCCAGGACCCCATTCAAACCCATAGTGGCATGGTCTCAGCTAGCTGATGAAAGTTACAAGCAAGAATTTCAGCCATAAAAGGTTTTTGGGTTAGATCGTGTAAATATATAAATGTGTCGTTAAAACTCGCCACCACCTGACACAGCCAGCTAGTATGGGTTGTCACGTAAACAGAACGTGCCAATTCGTCACTAGTGCAGCACTCGTGTGTAGTGTAGTATACTAGTACAGCACTAGTGTGTAGTGTAGTGTATAGTGTAGTGTGTAGTAGTGTATAGTGCATAGTAGTGTATAGTGTAGTATACTAGTACAGCACACCGGTGTGTTGGAGAGCCAAGCCGCAACATTTACAAACGGAGTACGATGTTTCGCCAGTGCAACGTTTGGCCAGTAATTACAACTAGCTTTATCAGGCGACAGCCAAATTTGTGGAGAAGTCTTACTGTTTCGTTCCTTATATAGAGGCGTAGATGTGTCGATCACCCTTCTGCGCTCTTGCACAATGATGGGGGAGTTACTGAGGCAACGTACATTATGCATGTGCATTATGCGAGCCCTTTTAACTTGTCCTTCCTGTCTATTGTGTCTATTAAAATAGCCTTACCAACGGTTTTCATCATCACTTGCGGCTAGGGTTGGCATCGTCTCCCACTCCTCCTGATGTCGAGGGGAAATGGGCGAGATTTAGGACTGTGGCTCATGCAGCTGCAATGGCTGCTTTGGGTACGCGGTCCAGACCTCCCCAGAGACCCTGGCTGACAGAGGAGGTGTTCAGGCTGGCTGAGAAAAAGCGATAGGCCCACTCTCATCGGCTACAACATCCCACGTCTGAGAATAAGGAAGCTTACCCCAGCCTTCATTCAGAGGTTCGGAGAGCCGTGAGGCGCTGCAAGGATGAGTGGTGGTCACGGGTTGCTGAGGAGATGAAGTCTGCCTCAATGGCCCGCGATCACAAATCGCTGTTTAACTCCATCAAAAAAGTAACCTGCAGTGCCATACCTATTATCATCATTAGGGGAAATAATGGTGATTCAATCTCCGACCCCGAGGAACAGGTTTGCAGATTTGCTAAGCATTTTTGTGAGGTCCTGGGAGGCTGCAGTGCCTCAAATATTGGAAGAAGAAGTCACCCCCTGTGAGTGGCTGGCTGAGGTGCCATCTGTTGAGGAATTACTGAAGACGATCCGGAGTCTGAGACCAGACTCCGGGCAGAGATGATCTCCCAAGCAAAATGTTGAGGGAGGGTGGCGTTTGTACACAGACTTCCTTACATGATATCATAACAACAGTCTGGACCATTGGAAGAATGCCCTGGTGGTACCCCTCTTTAAGAAGGGGGACCGCACAGACTGTAACAACTACAGGGGCATCTCACTCTTCAGTGTTCCGGGAAAGGTCCTGGCAAGGATTATTCAACATTGCCTTGCTAGGTACGCTGAGGGGAGGCTTGCGGAGCTCCAATGCGGTTTCAGGAAAGGGCGGTCCTGCACAGATGCCATATTTTCTGTCCGTCTGGTAAAGCAGAGGTTATAGGGAATTCCAACAAGACCTACATCTCTGATTTATTGACCTGGTCAAGGCCTATGATACCATCAGTAGGCCTGGGCTCTGGGTTGTTCTTCGTGCTTTCGGAGTCCCTGACCCTCTGCTCACGATCATTAAGGACCTTCATGATGGTGAGCAAGCCTGGGTAAAACTACGTGGCCGGAAGCCGGAGCCATTCCCTGTACACCTTAGGGTGTGACAGGGATGTCCTCTGGCTCCCACATTATTTAACATCTATTTCGAACTTGTATTTCGTGAGGCCTTCAATAGCTGTACCGGAGGAATTTGCATCTAGTACAGATACAATGGGAGGCTGATCGATGCCCGGGTGCGGTCAAGGGATGGCTCCCTATTGCTCAACCATGTTATGTATGCTGATGATCTGGTGATTGCTGCTCACTCAGAGGAGGCGTTGAAGGCGCTGCTGCTGAACCTGGAACTTGCCACTAAGATGTGGGGCCTTACCATAAACCCCACCAAAACTAAGCACCTGCCTGGGTATTTTGTACCATCGGACACTCCACCCCCACAACTCCCAGTTGGTGATAGGGCAGTTGTGGAGAGAGTGGAGAGTTTCCGATACCTGGGCAGTGTGCTCATGACTGGCTCCGGTTTGACAGCAGAGGTCTCACTCCTAATCAGTCGAGCGGCATTATATTTTCATCAGTTGAGTAACACTGTGTGGAAGCTACCTGGTCTGTCGCTCCGCACGAAGCTTCAGGTTTTCTCGGCCACAGTCATTCCCTCCCTTTTCTACGCTTGCGAAACGTGGACCCCCCAATGGAACATCTTCGCCGGTTAGAAACATTTAGGCTGGCCTGCCTACGATCCATACTGGGTTTAACCAGGCTGGATTGTGTGAGGCGCTAACAAATCCTTGAAAGATCTGGGCAAAGTCGCATCGGTGAGCTCCGCTGGTAGGCAAGCTTGCGTGGGCTGGGTCATGTAGCCTGCATGCCCAGCCACCGCATGCCAAAACAGCTTTTGTTTGGCCGGATCGAGGGGGATAAACGGGTGCGGCACGGGCTAGAGAATAAATGGAGTGATGTGGTACAGGAGGATGTGGAGCTGAGTGGACTCGCCAATGACTAGTACCAGCGGTGTCAAGATCGGCCTCCAACAATAACGGAGGGCGGAGGAGCGAAGCTCACAACAACGAGCGGAGCGCCGGGTGGCTAAAGCACAGAAAGTTTGCACAGTAGGGGGCACAGGTGGTGCATCAGCCATTCATCTCAGTCAGTCGTGCCAGCGGGCGTTCGACACTTCACGTGGCCTCAACGTGCACATGGCCTGGCACAATCGTCGTGGTGACGTCACCGCCACTTAGTGGCGAATGGCGGTTGTTGTTATAGCTTAAGGCTACACCGCACCTCAAGATGCTGCACGAATATTGGAAGCATGTACATCATCATCACTGCCAACACATAATCACAATCATCATTATCCATTTGGGATCAGTAAAGTGAGCACCATCTGGCGAGGGTATATCGCTTGGTGCAGACAAGTCAGCAATGCCACTTGTCCCATCAGAGCCTGCTTCTTGTCGTATAAATGTGTCATTTCCTCCAATGGCTGAGGGCTGCCACTGGAGATAAAGTGCTGGACTGCCTAACTCTCCAGGTCGGCTCTTGCAATTAAAACTCATCCAGCTGGTTAAGCCAAAATACATTTAACTCGCTCGCTTGAGCCACACAGCAGAAACACGCCGTCTTGCTTTTCACCTGAAGACGGAAGCTTGTGTTGCCTCCGAAACGTCGTGATTTTTATTTTTATTAATTTTAATGTTTTACCTACGTGACTTTACCGAAAAAACCTAAGAATATGAATCCTTGCAGTCACGAAAGCTTCAAATCTAGAAGTCTTGCTTGGAGTATGTGTGTTGAAATTCTTTCGCACCGTACGTAGCCAGCCGCACTAATCGGAGGTGCGGTGGGTGGGGGGGACAACGAACCAAACACAAAAAAGCAGTTCTCAAGAAATTAGTTTACAATCTCAACATTTATTCGCCCGACACAACAGGCAATATACTGCACCTAGCTTGGCACCGACGCCGCGCTTGCCACAGGCGTGCACTTTGGACATTGCGAAAGACAAACAAGAGAAAGAGAGAGCGCCGTGGGAGACCTCTACAAGGATCGCCCGACGATTCGAGGAAAGCGCTCGTGCTGACGGTTGGAGACGATAAAAAACGCACAAAGACAAAGATCCCCCGTGTAGCCTAAGCAGACTGTAGGAGCAAGTGCTGCTAGCGAGCACCTATGAAGGCCGGCACGGAACAAGAGGGGATGGGTGGTCAGCACCACGCCCGGCCGCCTGTCTCCCCAGTGGCGATGTTTACACACCGCACCAGGTACTCATTTGAGGCTGAGGCGACCTAGGGGAGGCCCAGGACCGGTTCAGATAATCGTCATTGGTGTTAGCCGTGAGCGGGAATCGAACCCGGGTCGCCAGGTTCATAGCGCAGCGCTAACCGCGACACCACCGCTCCGCACGTGCACACACACGTGCACACACACGTGTACACACGTACACACACACGTGCACACACACACGTGTACACACGTGCACACACACGTACACACACACGCACACACACACGTGCACACACGCGTACACACGTGCACTTGCAACACGTGCGCACACGAGACATGCTCACGTAAGGCCACACACGCAATGCAGGCGCAGAGAGTGTCACGCAGAGCGGCTCAAGTGAGATTGGGTGAGGAACTGAAAAAAAGACCTCGACAATACCAACAAAGAGTACACGACACACGACACAACCAACTTCCTGCCATTACCATAATACCGTAGAGCCGCTGGTTTACAACATTAAGCCGCCCGGAGTATCACGAAGACTCCTTTCATTCTCTCTCAGGAGGGTCCTGCATTTGGGAAGGTGGCCAAACTTACGTTTCGTGCTGGGGTTTGTGTTGCTGTTGTTGCTGTTGTTGCTGCTGCTGCTGCTGCTGTTGTTGTTGTTATTTGCCACGTGGGAACCAACCGCAGTGCCCGGAGAAAACCCCGCCGAGAACATTCAAACGACTCAACGAACCCATCCCGACGCATCCCGTCCACCTCGCAACTAAACGTCTCGACACAATCATCACTCCGTGGTCCCCTCCACCCGGGGCGCTCTCGCCATCCAAAGCGCGAATGAGGAGGAGGAGAGAGACGTCGCGTAGCTACATGGGACATCGATAGAATGGGCTTTACTCAAAGCCGTGCAAACTGTGTGCGGAGAGAGAGAGAGCCTGTGTCCAGTGGAAGGAGGCCCGCTGACACGGAGAAGATCCACGCACGATCGGTGTCACCACAGGTGGCACGTCGGCGTCTCGAGCGAACCACAACCAACGGACGCAGCGCGCTCCGCAATAACACCGTGGGTCTTAAAGGGCCAACCCACCATGGGGCCTGATTCGTAATAGCGCACATATAGAGACGCCGGGCTCGCAGTAGACGACAACAATCAGCCGGGGAGTGAGAGTCAAACACGCCCCAGGCGTGCGCGCCTCGTGTCAATGAAGTTAAATTGTACAAACCTGATGCAGCAAATCGTGGTGTGACGGTCCCACCTGATGACGGAGATTTGTGTTGCCTCCGAAACGTCGTGGTTTTTTTTTTATTTTTATAAATTTTATTTTCATTTTTTACCTACGTGACTTTACCGAAAGAACTAAGAGTATGTACTAACCTGGTCACACACAGACACGCCGGATTATAAGACGCAACCACAACAATTGCTTTGGAATGCACGGGGGGGGGCGGGGGCTGGGAGGAGGTTGGGACGACACGAAGAGTTCACGTAAACGAGAAAATCCGCCATGGGTTTGGGGCAAATGTTACGGTGAAGACTCTCGGAGGGTAGGACAAGGGTTAGGTTGAGGTGACGGCTGCCAGTGACTGATGGGAGGGATATTTTTGTAGCTCAGTCCCAGACATCTCCGGCTGAAATCAATTCATGGCGTATGATCGCAGGAGTTAAGGTCAGCATGGCCATTGTTTTATCCTTACCACTATCGTCCGTGCCTGAGGCTAGGGTGAGGTTCAGATGTATGAGCACCCCTATACGCAGCACTAACGTCAATGCCACAATGCCCGCGGCCCTTTCCAAGACTTGTTGCGACGCATCTCCGTGTCCGTACTTGAGTACCGGTGGCCTATTTTTAGTTTCGCGACGCACGCGCCAATGTTTTTGGGGGGTGTTTTTGTTGTCGCAAATTCACGTGGGGTTAACGTGACCCCCCTGCAGCAGCTCGAGGCCTCGTCTACGCGGACGACATTGTCTCAGCATCGATTCGCGACACAATTGTGCGCAAAATGTGAAGTGGTGTGGGTGGTGGCAGTGCCGGACTAAGCTCGTGCGGGCCCTGTAGCATGATGTTATAAAGGGGCCCTAAAAAAAAAAAACATAAATATTAAAACACACATTTTTAACTTGCATAGTAAAGTAATTGTATTTCTTAATTTGCTATACAGCCAGATGATACGACAAATCGCTAACCTTAAACACCCAGTCGTTCATAAAAGTTGAAGGCGGTATAGTACTATAGTAATAGAGCAAGTGCAGAATCGCTGAACCGGAATTGATAGCTTGAAAGCGTTTAGCGCGGAGCCCTTGAAAGCGCGGGGCCCGCAACATATGTAGCTGTATTTTATTATGTTATTTTATTATTTTATTATTTCCATTCTACGTGACTCTACCGAAAGAACCAAGAAGACATATGTAGCTACTTGTGCTACTACGATAATCCGGCACTGGATCTAACCCCCCCCCCCCCCTCTATTATGCATCATAATAGTCGCGAAAGCCCACACCGTGTTAAATATAACGAATCAATTCACAGATTCGAAGGAGGAGGCGTCATCGCCGGCGAGGCACCAATCCGCTACTCCTGATGTAATTATCTGGCTCATTAACCGCTACAGCTGTTGCTCGACAGCCACACGAGCCGTACAGAGAGGCCGGGGCAGTGGGGAGAGTTAAAACGACGTGATAAGACAACTGAGATTGGTGCAGGCAGCCACGAAGAGGGATTTAAAATCAAATCGAATTTCTCTCTCATCTCTCCATATATATTATTTGAGTGGGATATATTTATACAGTACAGTTATATATCAGCATTGTTGAAATGAGTCTCATCTCATTGTTTCAGCATCTCGACAGGAGTTCGGACGCAAGCGCAAGTCACAACGCGTGCCCAAGACCACCATCGTGTCCAAGATCATCCTCGTGGAGACCCCAACAGACGAGTGATACATCCTAGGCTGCTGGGGGCAAGAGCTGCCCGCGATCTCAGCGAGCACCTATCAAGGCCGACACGGCGCACAAGGGGGGTGTGGTGTGGTTAAAACACCCCCCACGCCCGACCCCCTTTGTCTCCCCACTGCCGATGTTCGTACGCCGCACCAGGCAGGCAATACTCTTTGTAGGCTGAGTTGACCTGGGGGAGGACCACCCCCCCCCGCGCCCCGGACCGCTTCAGATAATCGCCACTGATGCTGGCCCTAAGCGGGGATCCAACTGGCAGGGTTTGGTGTGCGGTGCGCTAACCACTGCGCCACCGCTCCCCCCGCGCCAACGCGAATCACAACGCGGGGAGGCCGTCTCCGTGCAGCCGGAAACTCGGAGCTCGCACTCGAGAGACGCGCACACTCATCTCACGTGCCACACTCATCTCACGTGCCACACTCATCTCACGTGCCACACTCATCTCACGCGCCACACTCATCTCACGCGCCACACTCATCTCACGCGCCACACTCATCTCACGTGCCACACTCATCTCACGTGCCACACTCATCTCACGTGCCACACTCATCTCACGCGCCACACTCATCTCACGCGCCACACTCATCTCACGCGCCACACTCATCTCACGCGCCACACTCATCTCACGCGCCACACTCATCTCACGCGCCACACTCATCTCACGCGCCACACTCATCTCACGCGCCACACTCATCTCACGCGCCACACTCATCTCACGCGCCACACTCATCTCACGCGCCACACTCATCTCACGCGCCACACTCATCTCACGCGCCACACTCATCTCACGCGCCACACTCATCTCACGCGCCACACTCATCTCACGCGCCACACTCATCTCACGCGCCACGCCACACTCATCTCACGCGCCACACTCATCTCACGCGCCACACTCATCTCACGCGCCACACTCATCTCACGCGCCACACTCATCTCACGCGCCACACTCATCTCACGCGCCACACTCATCTCACGCGCCACACTCATCTCACGCGCCACACTCATCTCACGCGCCACACTCATCTCACGCGCCACACTCATCTCACGCGCCACACTCATCTCACGCGCCACACTCATCTCACGCGCCACACTCATCTCACGCGCCACACTCATCTCACGCGCCACACTCATCTCACGCGCCACACTCATCTCACGCGCCACACTCATCTCACGCGCCACACTCATCTCACGCGCCACACTCATCTCACGCGCCACACTCATCTCACGCGCCACACTCATCTCACGCGCCACACTCATTTCACACGCCACACTCATTTCACACGCCACACTCATCTCACGTGCCACACTCATCTCACGTGCCACACTCATCTCACGCGCCACACTCATCTCACGCGCCACACTCATCTCACGCGCCACACTCATCTCACGCGCCACACTCATCTCACGCGCCACACTCATCTCACGCGCCACACTCATCTCACGCGCCACACTCATCTCACGCGCCACACTCATCTCACGCGCCACACTCATCTCACGTGCCACACTCATCTCACGTGCCACACTCATCTCACGCGCCACACTCATCTCACGCGCCACACTCATCTCACGCGCCACACTCATCTCACGCGCCACACTCATCTCACGCGCCACACTCATCTCACGCGCCACACTCATCTCACGCGCCACACTCATCTCACGCGCCACGTCCACTGTACAGGCACGTGGCACCGCCCTCGGCCCCAATCCACTGCTGGATGAGGGCCTCCCCACGCCGCGCGTGGCCGTGGGGGTTGTTTGACCATACTTCACCGCGCTGGTCTATGCGTGGAATTGTCGAAAGGCAGGCGGGCAGCACAGACGTAGAGGACAATTGATGTTCAGTACAAATCCACAGCTGGTTTAACACGTGGCAGGCTTTCACGACCAATATTGTTCATAATAAACGTTTTTGGGTTCGATCGCGTTATTTATAATGTGTCGTAACCCTCCACCACCCGACACGGCCAATCAGTAAAAAAGTGTCACGTTGACAAAAGACAAATACCAGCGAAACGTCAAACTCAAAAATTGTAAATGTTGTGGATTCACTCTTCAACACACCGGTGGGCTAAAGTAGTGAACTATTTTGTCTTTTCTATGGGGACCTCATTTGCCAGTAAAAATATGATAATTGGTTCTTTACCCTTCTATCTGGCAACAAAACTGACACCTTTTTGCAAGGAGTCATGTTTGCATACACCAATCAACTTGAAGTTGATTGGTCCACACCAATCAACTTCAAGGACAGTGCACATTATCAGAGTTACTGTCTTTTGTTTGTATTTATGACTGCAGGTATTGCGGTCTATGCAAACATGACTCCTTGCAAAAAGGTGTCAGTTTTGTTGCCAGATAGAAGGGTAAAGAACCAATTATCATATTTTGTCTTTTGTCAACGTGACACTTTTTTACTGATTGGCCGTGTCGGGTGGTGGAGGGTTACGACACATTTATAAATAACGCGATCGAACCCAAAAACGTTTATTATGAATTCCATCGCTATCAACCCATACGGTTTACCCATCGTGTTGTACGGGGAGATTGAGTTGGCTGGTCCGTGCGGCGTACAGCCGTTTCAATAGGAGCAACACAAAATAATCATAACTCCAAATGAAAAAAGTCGTGGGACAGTTTTTTTTTCACTCTGGAGAGTAGCGAGTAGCGGATTGGGATGTACACAGTGCCGGATTATCAAATCAGCACAAGTAGCTACATATGTAGCAGCTACGGGCCCCGCACCTTCAGGGGCCCCGAGCGAAATGCTTTCAAGCTATCAATTCCGGTTCAGTGATTCTGCACTTGCTCTATTACTATAGTACTATACCGCCTTCAACTTTTATGAACGACTGGGTGTTTAAGGTTAGCGATTTGTCGTATTATCTGGCTGTATAGCAAATACCAAAAATACAATTACTTTACTGTGCAAGTTAAACATTATTTAATATGGAGATTTATTTATTCATGGCCCCTTTATAACATATGCTACAGGCCCCGCACTAGCTTAATCCGGCACTGGATGTACATGAATGATATTGTACTGACACCAATGATCAAAATGTATACATACAACAGTTTTTGTTGAGTAACATAATTGTGTCTACGTGTTTGCGTTTCTCCCTCGCGATGGGACTTTGCAGGATGAACGTTGCGATAAGGGCACGTGGTAACCAATGAGGTCTGATTTGTTCTGTAACAAGGTAGGGCACTGATAAGGGGTGGACAGGTATGCAGATTCCCAACGCTTTCAGAATGCTCAACGTGGCCCAGCAGGTCTCCCATGGCCCCTGTCACACATTGCCCGGGTCGCACGTGGCAAGCCTTCATGCGCAGACTCCCGAGTTGAGCTCGAACGAGATGGGACGCGCAACGCGGCGAGCGTGAACCACCACTGTGGTGCCACGTGAATGTATGAGGGCTGTCGTATCGACAGCACCTCATGTGCAGCAGCCACGGCGCAAGCCACAATGTTGGCTGGTAATTGGGAGGGGATATTCTGTACCCTCCCTGTTTAAAAAAACTAAATCTAGGTTCCAAACTCGTTTCTGTAGAACTGCTTTTTTGTGTTTAGTGTTGTCATTCCCCCGCACCTCCGATTAGCACGGCTGGCTACGTAGGTGCGAAAGAAGTTCTACATACTGTGCATATATGTACGTACTGTATATGACCACGTATACGGGGACTTTGACCATTCCTCGAGTGGAAACAAACACAAAAACGGCGTCCTTTGAACCTCGCCAGTTCAAAGCTGCTTGTCTTTTGGAAAGTCTGGTTCCTGCCACATGAAAGTGTCATTTCCACAATGGCTCAGAACCGCCAATGGAGATGTCCTTGTCACTTGAACGCATTAAATATTAAACACGTCTCCTTAGCCGAGCCGTAACACTGCGCCTTTTGGCTTTGACATTCATCCTCGAACACACTCACGTGGCCACTAACCGCATCAGAACATCAACGGTCCGATGCGCACATCAACAACAAACGGCAAATGAAAGAGGCAAGCCACAGCAGTGCGACTGTGCCCACCACGCACCCCGCACAAACTCCGGACCAGACAGAATCGTGAGCCGCTGCAGGAGGGGAAAGAGCAGAACTATACGAACTCTCCTTTCCCTCCTGAAGCCCCCAATGTTGCCATCGCACGCGCCAACGGCATGGTACGGACTACAGACAGACACACACAAACTGGCAGAGCAAATGCATGAAGGCTTTTTGAGCTTAGCTGGAAAGCTTAAAGTGGACGAGAGTAACGGGTGGGACATGATAATGGGCACAAAGACAATTGCTGCACGAGTGCTAATACATGATAGTCTGCACGCCTCCGGTTGCATTCAATCTGATTTTAATCGAAAACGCGAATGGCCGAGGCGATCTACGTTATAAGAATAGGTTTTACCCTTTCGTGCAATACAACAGTTGTATTAAGCTGCTAAAGATGAAACAGAAACCTTCTGCAAGGAATCATGTATGCGTTAACCACATACACTTATGGTGAACATGCAAACAAAAAAATGCTTTCGTAGTATATGATGATGCATTGTCTTTGAAACTGGTTGGTCCACGCAAGAGACAGCTTTCTTTAGAGCCTCGTCTCAACCAGTGTTAGACCAGAGGACATCGCCAAAAGGCGAACAGCACAAAGACAATGCCACCATCAGGGCATTGAAATCTGTAGGTCAGCAGCTACATCACGGGACCTCCCTTGCCAGTATCAAAATATAAGAACAAGTTTTACCCTTTCTAGGAATCAAACAGTTGTGTTAAGATGTTAAAACGCCAAACTGAAACCTTTTTTGTTTGCATGTTCACCACAAGTACTCTGTGGGTGGTTAATGCAGGCAGGATTCCTTGCAAAAGGTTTCAGTTTGGCGTTTTGACATCTTAACATAACTGTTTTATTGCCAGAAAGGGTAAAACCTATTATTATATTTTTATATTGGCAATGGAGGTCCCATGATGCGATCGATGTTGGTGCTTGGTGATGGTGATTGTTGTGGTGGTGGTGGTGGTGGTGGTGATGGAGTTGGCCAAAGATCCCAATACATATAGGGCCGCAGAACGTGGACAATTGTTGGTGGCGCCGGTTGTGGCTGCATGCCTCCTCCATTTGCCCGTGGGTTCCACGCCTCTGAATCACTCGAACTCTCTCTCTCTCTGTGTGCGCGTTAAACATTACAATATTCGTTTCTGTGTTTCGACCAGCAGCGTAACGAGCATGGGGGTAGTCAGGGGTGCCTTGGCCACCCCGCTGGTGGTCAAAGCTACGAGTTGTGGGCCCCTTTGACAGCCACCATGTTTTTTTAACAGTGTAAAATAACAATTACTTATTTACGGATTCGAAGATTTCGTGACTGCAGGAATTACTCTTTGGTTCTTTCAGTAACGTCACGTAGAAAATCAAATCAAATACTAATAGAATGCGACGTTTCGGTTGCAACACAAGCAACCATCATCAGGTAAGACATGAATGATGAAACGCAGACACGGAAACAACATAGGCAGACACACATGCAGAGACAGGCACACACACAAAGACACATTGTGTGAGCGTGTCTGCCTATGTTGTTTCCGTGTCTGCTTCATCATTAATTCTTACCTGATGATGGTTGCTTGTGTTGCAACCGAAACGTCGCATTCTATTAGTATTCGATTAGATTCTCTACGTGACTTTACCGAAATAACCAAAGAGTAATTTACGTACGGTTTAAAATTAATTCTACGAAAATGCTTCCATTTACGCTCCACGTTTTATTTTAATTTAATCAGAGCATTCTTGGGGGCCCCACCTGAGCTGACGAAGCTGTCGTCACGGCGCCGCTGCCTTCGACCGTGTCAAGGTGGGAACCTGTCCGACTCATCAGTGAGCACAGCGACTGTGGCAGCGGCGTCTCGCGTCGCGAGGGTTAAATGCTGAGTCGAGAGCAAGCGGCAAGCAGTCCGCCTAGCTTCTTTATGTCCAAGGTGACCTGGAACAACGCATACACTTGCACGCAGATAACAAAGGCGCCCGTGTAGCTTGGCAGACTGTTGGGGCAAGTGCTGTTAGCGAGCACCAATTAAGGCCAGCACGACGCACGCGATGGGGGTGGGTGGCCAACACCACGCCCGACCGCCTTTGTCTCCCCAGTGCTGATGTTTACACACCGCACCAGGTTACTCGTTTAAGGCCGAGTCGACCTAGGGGAGGCCCAGGAATGGATCAGAATCATTTGGCCGTGCGCGGAAATTGAACTCTGGTTGCCGGTCCGTACCGCAGTGCGCTAACCACTGCGCCACCGCTCCCCCTCCCCCCTCCACGCACGCACACAGCACACTTGAACACAGTCTCACACACGCGCACGCGTGCGTGCGCTCTCTCTTACACACACCCCCCTCGCCCGCCCCCTCTCCCTCGCGCGCGCGCGCGCGCGCACACTCTTATCACGCGCGCACACTCTCTCCCACCCGCACACACATCACTGCGCTCCCTCCCTCTCCTCTCTCATTCATTCATTCACACGCGCGCACCGCGCACCACACGAAGCAGCCAGCAGCTGTAGCCCATTGCCAACTGCATTTTCCTTGCGCGCGCGTGTGTGTGTGTCTCTCTCTGTCTGTCTGCATGTGCCTCCTTGCGTTATCATCCTCCACACACACGCAGCGCGTGTTGACTGCACTGCGCTATGGCTCCCGTGGACAGCACGCGAGGCTACTGGGGACCGCCCACCGCCACTCTTGACTGGTGCGAAGAGAATTACGTGGTCAGCGTGTACGTCGCAGAATTCTGTGAGTACTGAACCAACACTCGCTCGCACACCCGTCCATCCGCATGCACCCACCAGTCGCGTGCGCTCACTGGCACGGCTTGTAGTCACAGTGTCGTACGATGATGATGATCGCCTGTGTATGATGATCACCTGTGCATGGTGATCGCCTGTATATGATGATCGCCTGTGTATGATGATCACCTGTGTATGATGATCGCCTGAGGTATGATGATCGCCTGTGTATGGTGATCACCTGAGTATGGTGATCACCTGAGTATGATGACCACCTGTGTATGGTGATCACCTGAGTATGGTGATCACCTGAGTGATCACCTGTGTATGGTGATCACCTGTGCATGATGATCGTCTGTGTATGATGATCACCTGTGTGTGGTGATCACCTGTGTATGGTGATCACCTGAGTATGATGACCACCTGTGTATGGTGATCACCTGTGTATGGTGATCACCTGAGTATGATGACC
Organism: Lethenteron reissneri; assembly: GCF_015708825.2. NCBI lineage: Eukaryota > Metazoa > Chordata > Hyperoartia > Petromyzontiformes > Petromyzontidae > Lethenteron > Lethenteron reissneri. The sequence goes on along the minus strand of NC_083823.1, from coordinate 1,306,396 downwards.
GCCTGTGTATGGTGATCGCCTGTGTGTGGTGATCGCCTGTGTGTGATGATCGCCTGAGTGTGATGATCGCCTGAGTGTGGTGATCGCCTGTGTGTGATGATCGCCTGTGTGTGGTGATCGCCTGTGTGTGATGATCGCCTGTGTGTGATGATCGCCTGAGTGTGATGATCGCCTGAGTGTGATGATCGCCTGAGTGTGATGATCGCCTGAGTGTGGTGATCGCCTGTGTGTGATGATCACCTGTGCATGGTGATCACCTGTGCATGATGATCACCTGTGCATGATGATCACCTGTGCATGATGATCACCTGTGCATGATGATCACCTGTGCATGATGATCACCTGAGTATGGTGATCACCTGAGTATGGTGATCACCTGAGTATGATCACCTGTGTATGATGATCGCCTGTGAATGGTGATCACCTGTGTATGATGATCGCCTGTGAATGGTGATCACCTGTGTATGATGATCACCTGAGTATGGTGATCACCTGTGTATGATGATCACCTGAGTATGATCACCTGTGTATGATGATCGCCTGTGAATGGTGATCACTTGTGTATGATGATCGCCTGTGAATGGTGATCACTTGTGTATGATGATCGCCTGTGCATGATGATCACCTGTGTATGATGATCACCTGAGTATGGTGATCACCTGTGTATGATGATCACCTGAGTATGATCACCTGTGTATGATGATCGCCTGTGAATGGTGATCACTTGTGTATGATGATCGCCTGTGCATGATGATCACCTGTGTATGATGATCGCCTGTGAATGGTGATCACCTGTGCATGATGATGTGATGTGGTCGGAGCGCTGGCGCAATGGTTGGCGCACCGGGTTCTGAGCTCGGCGTTTCCACCCGAGTTCGATTCCCGGCCACGGCTAACATCAGTGGCGAGTGATGTCTGAACCACCCCTACCTCTGGAACCTCCATTCACCAACCCGCGTTGACCGGCGTGGTGAAGTATGGTCAAACACCCCCAAGATCAACAATACGGCGTGGATGGAGGACATAGTCCACCAGCGGATTGACAAAGGGCCTTGACATGGTTCACTGTTGTACATTCCCATTGTGCCAGACTGTATCCCAACACACCTAATGCACACGTGGAACGCACGGCTATACCAAAATAGCATGTGACATATTGCACGAGATATGACGGACGCAGTGGGAATCTACGGATGAAATGCACCTTACAAATATAAATAATTATTATTCTTCTAAGCTGTAAGAGGAAGGTGCCATGAGGTGGAGTCTTTTGCATGTGCGAGTTTACCTCTCTCCGTACGCAACCCTCCAACAAACCAATTCATCAACTTGGCCAAACATCGCACGAAATAGTCTCGAGAATCAGTGAGTAGACGTGGGGCATTGTCATCACCTGCAGGTGTGTGTACACTGTGTGCACACGTGAGTGTGTGTGCTTGTGTTACGAGCTGCCACTTGGACAATGTCGAGTGAGGGTTGTGTGCGTCGTGTGCTTGACTCGGAGAACAGGGCGACCCACCTGTGCTCCCCCTACCTGGGTTGCCTTAGCCCCCGCTTGCTCGTCACCCGAGTTCGATTCGCAACCACAGATACCATCGGTGTCGAGTGATACCTGAAGCGGTCCTGGGCTTCAACACCTTTACCAACCTGCACCGACCGGCGTGGTGCAGTATGGTCAAAACAACCATCGTGACCAACACTGGATGAAGGCCTTCATCAGTACGGGACTGACAGAGAGCTCTAAATGATTAAACTGTAGTTACTTAATGCCTTGGCATTGCTCTACGGACTGCAACTGTGATGCTCGCGAGGGCTGTCTGGGTGCAGTGCTACCACAGTCTGCCGCAGTTCAGCTCGCGCGCCGTGGCCGAGTTCCATGCAAACCCTGCATTCATTTCCGAGTAAACATTTGCGTATAAAAATAACTCGGAGCACCTTTCACCACTATACAATCAAGCCGGGTAGATCGTTCTCTCCATGCTCAATGTGGGCAATGCTTGTACACACACACACATATCATTTCCCTCCACAGCCCAACGCGACCTTGGTGGAAATTCTACATTCCTATAGCTGTGGGCAGTCTCGTCCGTACAGGGATGATCACTGCTGAGTCACCTTCCCACAAAGTGGTGCTCGTTTTATTAAACCCACCTCGCAAACAAAGGGTGATGAGGTCAGTGAACCTGCTGGGATATGAAACCCTTTACCTTCAGGTGGAGGTCACGTGCTCGACCCGCCGCGCGACGCGAACCGCGTTATTTTAATTTCCTTGAACAGGGATGGCACAATGAAACCAATTACCGGTGATGCATTACATTTCACGCACGAGCCAAATGATAGGAGCCGGGTAAAATGTTTTCGTTCAGCGCCGCACCACCGACAGTAAAAACCAAACTCGCGAGATTTCATACGCATTTATCAGAGGGCAAACGCGAATTAAATGTAATTCTAGTCGTTCCCAATCCACCAATAGATGATGGACTCCCCGTGCCATGTCCGTTTGTTGTCCTTCCCCCGCACCTACGATTAGCGCGGTCGGCTACGTACGGTGCGAAAGAAGTTCCACGTACATACAGTGTTGGGGTTTTTGGTGATTGGTCCCCATGCCACTCGCCACTGATATTAGCCGTGGCTGGGAATCACACTCGGGTGGGTGGGTTCCTAAATACTCTAAATACCAACAATATTAGTTTCAATGCAATCTGCCACTGCACCGAGAGATACAAATGCTGAAGATTGTGTCAATCTTTCAAACGAAGTGAGAATAAATAACTAAAAGCGACTCAGACTTGATTCTACCTATTCCTAGAGCAGGCTGATAATTATCCATCACAGTCACAACAAATTATCTACCCAGGAAAACTGCCCTGAGTCAGTCTCAAGGCTCATTTTCAGAAGGATCCTGCGTGGAATGTGGCCAATTGCATTATTGAGTGCATGTGTGTGTGTGTTTTTCAAATCCTGACGTCCTCCAGAAAATACCATGGATATGAGATGAACCCTGCAGGTAATTATGATAATGCTCTGTGTTTATTCAGAAAATCTTCAGTGATTCTCAAGAGTCTTTATCTTGTGACGGTTGGCCAAGTTAATGGATGAGTTTGTGGATTGTTGGAGGGTACACAGCAAGACGAGAGATTAACACGTACAGCCAGATGCTGGATGTAATCTCCGATCAAACTTCGGATAAGAACAAACACAAAATTCAGGTTGTGCTTGCTTTTCAACATTCATTCACTTTGCTGTTAAACAAATTTGACTGGCATAATGTCCCCACGTGCCACCTCGATTTGATTGGCTGTGTCATGGGGTGGAGAGCGATACTGAAATAATTGACATGCCCACAGTCTATCTCAGAGGAGACTGATTATGAATGAAAGTCTTACACTCGATAGGTCGGCAGTGAGCAGCAGATGCCTGGCTCGACATTGTGGCCGCCCAGTGGAAGGTGCCACTCTATCACTGTCCCCTTCCCCCCTATCTGACCTGGCCCGACTGGACACCTGTGAACAAGCCCGATATAGCTCATTAGACTTCTCCTCCAGGGTAAATACAGGTTCCGATTCAACACTCCTGGGGTGCTGGCACCACCCCCAGCAAACACGAGCCCATCGGCCGCGACCACTTGATTTTTCGACTCGTACAAACGCCAAATGTGCTCATTGTGTGGACAATAACGGCAAGGAAAACGACGTAGTTGCTCGAGTTAAACATTTACAGACATTTCCAACCGTGAGGTTGCTCTCTCCAAGGTCGTTGTTTTCCACGTCTCAGGTACAACTCAAGAGACGTGGACTGACTCCTATATTTAGATTATACACAAACACATTCTTGGCCTTAACAACCCCTAGTTTTTGCACCTTAAATGCACCACTCTGTGACAGCTAATGTTTATTATAAACAGTTAGTTTGCACCGCGGCGTGCACTGATTTTAAACAAGCAGTTAATTTGTGGCCCTTTGAAATCGAACCACTGCTGGGCGTAGGTGTCCCCTCGCACGTGACCCCTCGCACGTGTCCCCTCGCACGTGACCCCACGCACGTGTCCCCACGCACGTGACCCCCACGCACGTGACCCCCACGCACGTGACCCCACGCACGTGACCCCTCGCACGTGACCCCACGCACGTGACCCCACGCACGTGTCCCCACGCACGTGACCCCACGCACGTGACCCCACGCACGTGTCCCCACGCACGTGTCCCCACGCACGTGACCCCACGAGGATCTCCACCTCTTCCAGGGACTTATTTCCCTGTCAGCCCAAGTCTATCAACACTGTGCATCAGCAGCATCAGCAGCAGCAGCAACATCCTGCAGTAATAACTCAACACAGTACCGGTACCAGACCTCGGTACAAATCGATTCCTGCCACCTGAACACAGACCGCTGGGCCGTCTGGGTCTAACCTGGACTGGTGGAAACCCGAGCCAACACACCGGATCAGTTCCACTATACTTCACCACTCTGGTCGGGTGTGGGGTTTAATTTCAACCAATGATCGTCTGACCAAAATCTCGCACAGACACAGGTTGCACGGTGTGTGCCGCTCGCACGCGTGGTAGCCCAAACGTATCAACCCGTTAATTAATTTTGCAATTATTTGTGGAATGGATGCGCTATTTAGAGCAAGTGTTCATTCGTCGGAGGAGCCAAAACAACTCGCGTGCATTAAAAATAAACGGATTAAAATATTTGTAGCGAGAGTCAATTTCCACACAACGATAATCATAGTCTGTGAGCTGGGGGGGGGGGGGTGGGTTTCTCCGACTGTTTTCGTTGTTGTCATTTGGTTCCTTTGCAAACGTCGGCAGCTCAGTGGCCACCCGAACATTCGCGTGCGCAGTGTGGACCGTGTTGGGCAACGCGACGGCGCGTCGGATCGTCGATTAACGTCGAGTTTTGAATGGGACTACATCTCCAAATTGTCACGACTCAGTGAGTGAGTGTGTGAGGAGGCCCAGATCGATGTTAGTGGTCTCCAAAAGGCTTTTCAGACAGGCACTAAGCATCACAAAGCATTCTGTGGAAACCCTGGGCCCCTGTCATATGAACGTGGAATTTACACTATTTTCTTGGTCGTAGTAAATATGAATGAAGGTTGACCTTCCACAACAATGTGCGCCTAGGATTAATGCTATCGGTAATACGCATATGTGCTGTCAACAGACAAAACACTCGTCATTCGCGTCTTCGCCGGTTATGCTTCATCCACTGCTGGATGAACGCCTGCCAAAGCCCGCTCACATCTCTCACGATCCGGCGATGTAGTAACACTAAACATACTTTGTTTTAATCGCGTTGTGACGCAACGTACACACAACCAACTCAACCGGTTAACAACTAAATATTTATTTTAACTCTCCTTCTCTGTTCGCAGCGGTGCCAAAGTCTAAAAAACCAAACAAACAAAAAACCTCAGCACATTCATCAACAACAACAACAGTGCGGGCCGTAGAAGTGAAGTCAATCGGAGGTGACATTTTGGGCGATGATTTCCTCCACAGGCAGAGAGAGGTGGCCTCTCTCTGTGCTGTGAGCGAGGCAAACCCGTCCATCAGGTGGACACTCTGCCGACCGCCACGCTCGTTCGAGTCGGGAGACGCTGTGACCTTGTAAGCGTTTGCAAGAGGTTAGATTGTGGGACTCTGAGTCGACTAAATAGCAGAAACTTGAAATTGCCTCTTTTTTGTGGTTGATGACTCAGATCCTTTTAACGTTTGGTGGCTACCCCGACATCCGCCCTGCCGAAGGTGGGGAACCCCTGATAAGCCACGGGTACAGTAATGATTACAGTACAGGCAGACCCCGCTTAGCGCGACCCGGCAGAACACTCTTTGTCCTGGAGAAGAAATAAAAAATATGGGGGGGAAATGAAGAAAATCAAATACGGTCATCAAATTATTCAGCCCAACTCTGATAATGCCAAAACAACTTAACAGGGTGCAGGTGAAACAGCTGATTATCTCGTGATCGTGAACCCGATCCAACGGAATCCCTTTACGCGAGCCGGAGACACCCCGCTGAGAAGCATTACGCCTTAATGAAGAGAAACCTCATCCAGTAGTCATGGCAGTCCGTTTGAGGCTCGGGTTTCCTTTTATTCCACGGGATCCTAAGAAGCCTGAATGTCAGTTTGGCTCAGATAGCCTGTGGGTGACCTCCTTTATCTTATTTATTTGCTTGTGTTGAAATCACTCACACCCAGAATGCCGTGTGACTCATGGGATGTGTGCAAAAATATACTTTTAGATATATATTGTTTTTTTACGTGGGAGGGAACAGATACGAGGAGGCATAGTCTGCTAATTTATTTGGTTTAGATGATCATTTTACTGATCTAACGATACAAGTTCGTAAAGGCATAGCTCTGCGATGGGATTAGGCTCGAGTCCTGATGCTGGCGGCCAGGCAATGTGTGCACGTACCTTGAACTTATTTTGCAACGTACGTAGCCTGCCGTGCTAATCGCAGGTGCGCGGTGCACACAGCGTGTACCCTTGGGTATTTACCAGCATACAACACATTGTTACTATCAGATCAGGGCCAATTTAAAATCTTGGTATTCTGTGACCTTCTACCCCCTCCCTTGAGAGGTTTTGTTGATTTGCCTCTGCCAAGCTGCGACAAGGTCAATGCCCTACGTAAGCTCGTTTTTGTGAATGCACCCGAGAAAGTGCCCTGAACTAAACTATGTCTGCGCTTTCTCCTTGGCCGCATCCCGTGCCGAGCCAGGGTGAATTGTACCATACAGTAGACACACAAAGGATGAAACGACGCTGCCGGCTTCCCTGTGGCCTTTAAGCCAGAAAAACCGGTCCTGTTGTGCTGGAAACGTCCCCGCTTCAACAACCTTGCACCTACTAGCCGCCACCTCGTCAAGGTTTGAGGAATGTCCGATTCTGTGCAGACTCGAGGTTTCCGCCTCTTGGGTCCAAATAACCAGGGACAGATCGTGGGGAAAAAAGGAAATCTCACCGCACCACCAGAAGAGGGGAGATCTGTATGTGCATGCGTTGCCATGAGGGGTGTATTGTTTGTACGCAACTGACAACAACAACAACAACAACCCCGGATGGTTTTGATGACTCGCTCTTTCCCCAGCAGAGCAGCCGTCTCAAAACGAGGCCAGTTCCTGAGAAAACGAGCACAGGTGACAGACCTGGTCACGTGCCTCGCTATTGAAATCTGGGTCACATTTCACAAGTGTATTGCCGTAATAGCAGTAAGTAATTAGGGGAGTGATAATTCAATACCGTGCTGAGTGAATGAAGCGTCAATTATAGCCGCGTGCCTTCGAGGTCACAGCGCTGGGCCCCGCACAGCTGAGAACCTGGGTTCGAATCCACGTTGCGGCAGCCAGAGATTTAGACGGGATCTCGAGGGCAGTGAAGTTGGGTGGGCTCAGCTGAGTCACCGATAACAGCATACAAAAAAAACATCATGACATTTGGTTCATCTTCTGGTTCTTTCGGTAAAGTCACGTAGAAGGGAAATAATAAAAGAATAAAAATAAAACATAATAAAATAATTCTCACGACGTTTCGGCCACAACGCAAGCAGCCATCCTCAGGTGAAGACCAGGTCTGTCGGGGAGACAGCTTTATTTTATTATTTCCCTTCTACGTGACTTTACCGAAAGAACCAAGAAGATGAATCCCTGCAGTCACGAAAGCTTTAAATCGAAATTTGACATTTAGTTCTTTGGAACTGAGTTTGGATAAATTCCAGTTATGAGAATTGTAAAATATCAGTTTGACTGTTACGCGACGAACATTCATTTCCGTGTAGACGGGTGAGTGTGAAAGCGCTGACACTTCTTGTGTGCACCAGAGGTCATTTGAAGGGGGGGGGGGGGGGGTCTCAGAGGCGGCATCGTGGTGTCAACTTCCGCGGGAAGTTCTCGAACACCGCGGGGAATGTAGCGTCTCTAGTGGATGCAGGAGTCTCAGGAACCCACTAAAGACATTACGAATCTAAAACACGGCCATCGATTCTCACGTGCACGCTTCGATAAGTGCACCGTGAGCTTAAAGATCAATATTGATGAATAAATGCATCGTTGTAGACAGAGGGCTCTACTAAGTCTCTTTGTCCCGCATTGCGAGAACGGCTTGGTTACATTTAAAGGCGCGTTTTGCACGTGGCAGGCAAGTGGAGCACTCAAGAGAATTGCCAACAAAAGCACCGTGCACGTCAGGCAGTCGTGGTCAAGGGTCCACACAGATGGATTTAAGAATCAATTCGATTTTCACGAAATGTGTGTCGTGAGTCGTGAGCCGTGAACCACTCCGAATCGCGGCTCTTGAGATGACGCCGTCTCAGCGAGACAATCGCAGCTCCAGCACTTTGCCAGCAAACTGGGATTCTTCGTCTGTGACGAAGGGGGCGTCGATGCTGCTGTTATATATATATGTGTGTACGGCTTTATCCCAATTGACTAAATTTGCTGTGTCATTTTCAAATGCGGCAAATTGGACCCCCTAGCCGACACACGACGGCCTCCTGTCTTGGGGGAGTCTTGAACGTCCACTGCGAAGCGGATTGTGCGTGGCGCAATTGCGGTTATCACCGATATCAGCGCCGGATTAAGGTTCTTGCAGGCCCTGGGCACTTCTGTTTCGTCGGCCTTGAGTGATCAACTCCCCATCAGCTGGTGCTGCCGCCGCTGCTGCTGCTGCTGTCCCGTGTCACGAGTGCCACTGTCATTGCGCTTGTGTCACTCGGTACTTCATCCAGCCGCTGGACAGATGTCGTTACTGACACGTTAATTATTTAGCCCGTGCCCGAATTCGATGGGAGCGCGCGCGCTGTGTGCCGCAGATAAGCAGATTTCATTTGACATTATTTTTTTTTAAAACAAGGTGAGCCTCAAAATATTGAAAGCGAAAATGTCTTAAACTTTTTTTTTTTACTACGGTTACATTTTTTTTTATCATACAAACAAAATTGTAAAGAATAACTCGTAGGCCCTTTAGTCGTCGCGTATTAACCAGGGGGGGAGGGGTAGCTGCTGGATTCGAACCGCGAACCTCTGCAACGAGCGGCGACCCCCGCCCACCGCTGGGCCACGTGACAACCCGAGCAGAGGGCCCCTACTGACGAGTCTCTGATGGCGCGTGCCACGTGCCTCACAAACTCGCCACGCACTCCGCGGAGCCGTGTGGAGGTCCGGGACGCGTGCTCTGCGCACCTTGGAGACGCGTCTGCACAACCAAACAGCTCTCGAGCGAACGCAGACCAACGCAGTCGATCGGTATCCTCCATCGCATTGCGGACAGAGTTGGTGACGTCTGAACAACACGGGCGTTTCTGTGTTCCTTGCGCAACAGATCGTTAAGGTGCGGACCGCCGCATAATGAGCAGGGAGGAGAGGCACGTGACGTTGCGGGGGAGATTGCGTGTCCTGGGGGAATGTGACATTTTTCATCGTCGCTTTACGTAACCGAGCGGGAGCCCTTTGAGATTCATTATCTTGTGTCTAGGGCGAAGTGGGCCAGGTAATTTCGTTACATAAGGCCACTGTGCCAACGTTGTCGTATTTATAAAGCTGCCAGTCAGGCAGTCTCTCCGTGCTCAAACTGGCAATGCGCGGCAAAGCCAATTCCGCTGATGGCAAAAAAGTCACATCACGACCCTGGTCTGAACCAGTCTCCCGACAGGTGCCTCATTTGATCAGCCCCGAAGTGATGCAAATATTCCCGGAGTCGATTTCCAACCGGGAATTGAACCGACGCATTTGGGGTTTTGAGCCGAGCGCTTTACCGCAGCAACGGCCTGATTTGATATTGCTGTGGGGTTTTTGTTTTTTTAAGTAAAAATGTGATTTGGGCCGAGACTGGTGCACGATAGCCTGCCGACACTTGCGAATGGTTAAATCGCGATGGTGACATCACTCTGCGGTTGACGTGACTAATTAGTTCCCAGGTGACCGTATCCAGAATCAAACTTTTTGTCTCCATGATAAAATGTTCTGTGGCAAGGGACACAAATTACGCAGCCAGTCAATCACCCAAACACACAGCCACCCAAACACACAGCCACCCAAACACACAGCCACACAACCACACAACCACCCAGCCACACAACCACCCAGCTACACAACCACACAGCCATACAACCACCCAGCTACACAACCACCCAGCCACACAACCACCCAGCTACACAACCACCCAGCTACACAACCACCCAGCCACACAACCACCCAGCTACACAACCACACAGCCATACAACCACCCAGCTACACAACCACACAGCCATACAACCACCCATCCACACACCCACCCAGCCACACAACCACCCAACCATACAACCACCCAACCACACAACTACACAACCACCCAACCACACAACCACCCAACCACACAACCACACAACCACCCAACCACACAACCACACAACCACACAACCACCCAACCACACAACCACCCAACCACACAACCACACAACCACCCAACCACACAACCACACAACCACCCAACCACACAACCACACAACCACACAACCACACAACCACACAACCACACAACCACACAACCACACAACCACACAACCACACAACCACACAACCACACAACCACACAACCACACAACCACACAACCACACAACCACACAACCACACAACCACACAACCACACAACCACCCGGCCACACAGCCACACAACCACCCAACCACACAACCACACAACCACACAACCACACAACCACACAACCACACAGCCACACAACCACACAACCACACAACCACACAACCACACAACCACACAACCACACAACCACCCAACCACAAAACCACACAACCACCCAACCACACAACCACACAGCCACACAACCACCCAACCACACAACCACCCAACCACACAACCACCCAACCACACAACCACCCAACCACCCAACCACCCAACCACACAACCACACAACCACACAACCACACAACCACCCAACCACACAACCACACAACCACACAACCACACCACCACCCAACCACACAACTACACAACCACCCAACCACACAACCACACAACCACCCAACCACCCAACCACCCAACCACACAACTACACAACCACCCAACCACCCAACCACCCAACCAGACAACCACACAACCACCCAACCACACAACTAAACAACCACCCAACCACACAACCACACCACCACCCAACCACACAACCACCCAACCACCCAAACCACCCAACCACACAACCACACAACCACCCAACCAAACAACTACACAACACCCAACCACACAACCACCCAACCACACAACCACACAACCACCCAACCACCCAACCACCCAACCACACAACACACAACCACCCAGCCACACAACCACACAACCACCCAACCACACAACCACCCACCACCCAACCACCCACCACCCAACCACACAACCACCCAACCCCCAACCACCCAACCACCCAACCACACAACCACCCAACCACACAACCACACAACCACACAACCACACAACCACCCAACCACCCAACCACCCAACCCCCAACCACACAACCACAACCACACCCAACCACCCAACCACCCAACACCCAACCACCCAACCACCCAACCACACAACCACACACCCAACCACCCAACCACACAACCACCCAACCACCCAACCCCCCAACCACAACCACCCACACCACCCAACCACCCAACCACACACCACACAACCACCCAACCACCCAGCCCACACAACCACACAACCACACAACCACCACCACACAAACCACCCAACCACCCAACCACACAACCACCCAACCACCCAACCACCCAACCACACAACCACACAACCACCCAACCACCCAACCACACAACCACCCAACCACCCAACCACACAACCACCCAACCACCCAACCACACAACCACCCAACCACCCAACCACCCAACCACCCAACCACACAACCACCCAACCACCCAACCACCCACCACCACCACCCAACCACCCAACCACACCCAACCACACAACCACCCAACCACACACAACCCACAACCACACAACCACCCAACCACCCAACCACACAACCACCCAACCACCCAACCACACACCACCCACCCCCAACCACCCAACCACACAACCACCCAACCACCCAACCACCCACACACAACCACCCAACCACACAACCACACAACCACCCAACCACCCAACCACACAACCACACAACCACACAACCACCCAACCACCCAACCACCCAACCACACAACCACCAACCACCCAACCACCCAACCACACAACCACACAACCACCCAACCACCCAACCACACAACCACCCAACCACCCAACCACACCCAACCACCCAACCACCCAACCACCCAACCACCCAACCACCCAACCACCCAACCACACAACCACCCAACCACCCAACCACCCAACCACACAACCACCCAACCACCCAACCACCCAACCACCCAACCACCCAACCACACAACCACACAACCACCCAACCACCCACCACTCAACCACACAACCACCCAACCACCCAACCACTACAACCACCAACCACCCAACCACCCAACCACACAACCACCCAACCACCAACCACCCAACCACACAACCACCCAACCACCCAACCACACAACCACACAACCACCCAACCACCAACCACACAACCACCCAACCACACAACCACACCACCACAACCACCCAACCACAACAACCACACAACCACACAACCACAACCCCAACCACCCAACACCCAACCACCCAACCACACAACCACACAACTACACAACCACCCAACCACACAACCACCAACCACCCAACCCACCCAACCACACAACCACACACCACCCAACCACACCACACAACCACCCAACCACACAACCACCCAACCACACAACCACCCAACCACACAACCACCCAACCACCCAACCACACAACACCCAACCACCCAACCACCCAACCCACACCACACAACCACACAACCACACAACCACACAACCACACAGCCACACAACCACACAACCACACAACCACACAGCCACACCACCACCCAGCCACACAACCACCCAACCACACAACCACCCAACCACACAACCACACAACCACACAACCACCCAACCACACAACCACCAACCACACAACCACCCACACCCAACCACACAACCACACAACCACCCAACCACACAACCACCCAACCACACAACCACACAACCACCCAACCACACAACCACACAACCACCCAGCCACACAACCACACAACCACCCAACCACACAACCACACAACCACCCAACCACCCAACCACACAACCACCCAACCACCCAACCACACAACCACCCAACCACACAACCACCCAACCACACAACCACCCAACCACACAACCACCCAACCACACAACCACCCAACCACCCAGCCACACAACCACACAACCACACAACCACCCAGCCACACCACCACCCAGCCACCCAACCACCCAACCACACAACCACCCAACCACACAACCACCCAACCACACAACCACCCAACCACACAACCACCCAACCACACAACCACCCAACCACACAACCACCCAACCACACAACCACACAACCACACAACCACACAACCACACAACCACACAACCACACAACCACACAACCACACAACCACACAACCACACAACCACACAACCACACAACCACACAACCACACAACCACACAACCACCCAACCACCCAACCACCACCACCCAACCACCCAACCACACAACCACACAACCACACAACCACCCAACCACACAACCACACAACCCACACCACACAACCACACAACCACCCAACCACACACCACCCAACCACACAACCACACAACCACCCAACCACCCAACCACACAACCACCCAACCACCCAACCACCCAACCACACAACCACCCAACCACACAACCACACAACCACCCAACCACACAACCACAACCACCCAACCACCAACACCAACCACACAACCACCCAACCACACAACCACCCAGCTACACAACCACCCAGCCACCCAGCTACACACCCACACACCCACACAACCACCCAGTTACACAACCACCCAACCACCCAACCACCCAACCACACAACCACCCAACCACCCAACCACCCAACCACCCAACCACCCAGCCACCCAGCTACACAACCACCCAACCACCCAACCACACAACCACCCAGCCACACAACCACCCAGCTACACAACCACACAACCACCCAGTTACACACCCACACAACCATCCAGCCAGCCAGCCACACAACCACCCAGCCACACAACCACCCAGCCACACAACCACCCAGCCACACAACCACCCAGCTACACAACCACTCAGCCACACAACCACACAACAACTCAGCCACACAACCACCCAGCCACACAACCACACAACAACTCAGCCACACAACCACCCAGCCACACAACAACTCAGCCACACAACCACCCAGCCACACAACCACCCAGCTACACAACCACCCAGCTACACAGCCACACACCCACACAACCACCCAGTTACACACCCACACAACCATCCAGCCAGCCAGCCACACAACCACCCAGCCACACAACCACCCAGCTACACAGCCACACACCCACACAACCATCCAGTTACACACCCACACAACCATCCAGCCAGCCAGCCACACAACCACCCAGCCACACAACCACACAGCCACACACCCACACAACCACCCAGCCACACAACCACTCAGCCACACACCCACACAACCACTCAGCCACACAACCACCCAGCCACCCAGCCACACGGCCACTCTCAAGTTTACGGTGTCAAGATCGATGCCCTTTGTGTACGAGCGTATCCTCCGTTTGGCACCGGGATGTGTAGAGCGATCGCCAGCGAGCTGCATCATGAACGTGCTGGGGGCTTTGAGTACCGAGCGCGACTGCGCGTGTGTCTCGCGTGAGCCGACGGTCCTGCAAGGCGTCGTCGTTGTTGTTGTGGCTCAGACAGCACCAGCGGCAGTGCACACGCACACAAAGCTTGGGATGCTCATCACTGGCAACCATGAAACAGCACGATCTAGATGGTAATCGAGATATGTATGTATGATGTTATCATTGGGGTGTTGTCATATCGGTAATGAGCGGACGATATGAGCGTACGTATATATTGTACAGCGATTTAAAATATTTCGTGAGCGCAAGAATCGATTGTAAGCGACTAATTAATTCAGTGCCCCTTGCAAAATGTATCGCAATCACCACCACCACCATCATCGTCATCTGATCAGACTGCACGCCCGTTCGTG
This sequence comes from Lethenteron reissneri, assembly GCF_015708825.2. Taxonomy (NCBI): domain Eukaryota; kingdom Metazoa; phylum Chordata; class Hyperoartia; order Petromyzontiformes; family Petromyzontidae; genus Lethenteron; species Lethenteron reissneri. The sequence continues at coordinate 1,291,187 of NC_083823.1, read as the reverse complement.
TAATTAACGCGTGTTGTTTTGTCGGCGGTCTAATTGACAAGTGAAGTGCGTGCGACGTGTAAACACGCGCGCAGGTCGCCCCCTGAGGATGGCTCCGCGTGGTACGAACCCGCTCACGATGCGAGCGACCTGGGGGGGGGGGGGGGGGCTCGAGGTCAGGGTTGGTGGAGTACACAAAGAGGGAGACGCGGTGTGAGCGAGAGAGCCACCAGCAAGTGGGTCAAACTCGTTTCTTTACATAAAGACAAATGTCCCCCGTATTGCCTTGACAGACTGCAGGGGCAAGTGCTGTTAGCGAGCACCTATGAAGGCCGGAACGGTACACGAGGGGGTGGGTGGCCAGCACCACGCCCGGCCGCCTTTGTCTCCCCAGTGGCGATGTTTACACACCGCACCAAGTACTCATTTGAGGTTAAGTCGACCTAGGCGAGGCCCAGGACCGGTTCAGATAATCGTCACCGGTGTTGGCCGTGAATCAAACCCGGGTCGCTGGGTTCGTAGCACAGCGCTCACCGCTACCCACAGACACACGCACACGCAAGAGGTTGGCCAAACGTCCCACGGCAGGGGCCTCCTGAACAGGAAGCCATGAGACTCCGTGGCACCTTCCCTGTTAAACGGCTCAACAGAGAACGAGAAAGGCCCATTGCCTAAAACGCCGCCCATGGTATATATTTCCTTAATAAGGCAGCGTTATTCACGAGCGTGTTGAGTTTTACGACGACGACGACTATTATTATTACTTGTGCTTTTAGCAGCACTGCCAACGCAGCAGCAGCAGCAGCATCATCACGCCGCTGTTCGTGCGACTCAAGCGGATTGTCGCAACGCGCGACCGCGACAGATGGCGGCAGCTTCGGTTGGCGTTCATCCAGCGGCGGATCGATCGCGGCGGCGGCGGCGGCGGCCCCTCTTTGACATCATCCCGCTGCACAATTCCCCGCGAGCGTTCCGGTTCCCCCGATGACCGGTAGGGTCCTGCCGCCCCTCTCTCTCCGTCTCTCTCCGTCTCTCTCCCTCTGTGCGATGGTGACCCCGTGACCCCTTCACCGCGCGCAGGGAACACGGTGAGCAACGTGGTGATGATCGTCCCGCCGCTCTACGGGGCACTGCACACGCTGCGCTCCGGCCTCGAGAGACGATACATCGCCGCCTTCCTCGGCCTGGCCGGTAACTCGCTCGTCCACTCGCTCACTCGCTCACTCACTCTCTCACTCTCTCGTCTAATCACTCTCTCACTCTCTCGCTGTGAAGCTGTTCAGGCTGGATGTGGGGCGACAGTCACCCACAGTCAAAGCCGGCTTCTGAAGTGCAGTGCATGCCGTGATGGCTTCAGCCTGGCGGGGTCACGAATGACTACGCATGCACACACAGTGCGAACGCAGACGGAGCGATGTCGACCTTCCCCGTGGCTTGTTATGGCGCAGCCCACCCTGGGAGGGATCGTTATGGAAATGAGCAGGATAATTTAAAGTTTTGTCATTTTAATGTTCGCTGCGGCGTAATTACACACGGGCGCAGACAGCGCGTGGGTTTGGGGACAGATTGACGCATTGGCCACGTGCGAACGTGTCAATGAGCATCCGTTTGGTGGTTTTGGTTTTTGCTGCGGTAAATTACAATGATATCGGTTAAAATGAAGTTACCGCATTATGATTCTCACAAACACATGGACTCGCGCGATTGAGAGTGGAGTATTCACTTTCCGCGGCTAACGACGCGCGGCTCCGAAACACGACCCATCGGCACTCGGCAGAGCGGAGGAGAGAGGCGGATGCCGTGGGAGCTGTGAGACGCGGGGAGAGACGCGCGCGCGTGCACGCGGCATTACAACCGCCGCCCCTCTCTCCATCCCTCCCTCTGTGCCCCGTAGTCGTTGGGATCGGGTCCTGGTGGTTTCACATGACTCTCCTCTACCACATGCAGGTGAGTCAAGTGTCTCGTCGCTTTATGTTCACTTGCCCCGGGGGACAGCCTCGCTGCTGGGGTCGCGGGAGCTTTTCGGGAGTGCTCCTGATAAGTTTCCGCAGCTGGTGGCTACAGCTGGTGGCTACAGCTGGTGGCTACAGCTGGTGGCCACAGCTGGTGGCCACAGCTGGTGGCTACAGCTGGTGGTTACAGCTGGTGGCTACAGCTGGTGGCTACAGCTGGTGGCCACAGCTGGTGGCTATAGCTGGTGGCTACAGCTGGTGGCTACAGCTGGTGGCTACAGCTGGTGGCCACAGCTGGTGGCTATAGCTGATGGCTACAGCTGGTGGCTACAGCTGGTGGCCACAGCTGGTGGCCACAGCTGGTGGCCACAGCTGGTGGCTACAGCTGGTGGCCACAGCTGGTGGCCACAGCTGGTGGCCACAGCTGGTGGCTATAGCTGATGGCTACAGCTGGTGGCTACAGCTGGTGGCCACAGCTGGTGGCCACAGCTGGTGGCCACAGCTGGTGGCTACAGCTGGTGGCCACAGCTGATGGCCACAGCTGGTGGCTACAGCTGGTGGCTACAGCTGGTGGCCACAGCTGGTGGCCACAGCTGGTGGCCACAGCTGGTGGCTACAGCTGGTGGCTACAGCTGGTGGCCACAGCTGGTGGCTACAGCTGGTGGCCACAGCTGGTGGCTACAGCTGGTGGCCACAGCTGGTGGCCACAGCTGGTGGCTACAGCTGGTGGCTACAGCTGGTGGCCACAGCTGGTGGCTACAGCTGGTGGCCACAGCTGGTGGCTACAGCTGGTGGCTACAGCTGGTGGTCACAGCTGGTGGCCACAGCTGGTGCAGCTGGTGGCCACAGCTGGTGGCCACAGCTGGTGGTCACAGCTGGTGCAGCTGGTGGCCGCAGCTGGTGGCCACAGCTGGTGGCTACAGCTGGTGGCTACAGCTGGTGGCTACAGCACCGCTGTGCCGTTTCCCTCACCGAGCAACTTGCCGTGTCAATTTTTCCCAACTTTGGGCAAATTCAGACGGCGATGCCGGCACGCACACGCACTGCGGCGCACAACGGCGCTGCGTCTTGGGCGGGCATTGTAACGGCTAATCCCGTACCGTGGCATTAACCAGGGCGGCACCAGCGCCCCGAACCGCAAACCCTGCGACGAGCGCACGTGACGAGCCACCGCCAGACGGGCGCGAGGTGGCGCGCAGCCGTCGTCATCCCGAGGTGGGGGGGGGGTCGGCGGATCGCAGAGGGAGCGCGCTAGAAGGACAGCCAAGGGGGGGGGGGGGGGTGTGCAGTGACGCGGGACGGGCGGAGGCACGCTCGCCTCTTGTTTGCCAAGTCCACGCGGTTCAATTCCGGCAGGCCACCCTGGTTATCACTGCGGATGTACGAACCGTAAAACACGACGGCTGGTACTGCTGCTGCTGCTGCGTTTCGTCTGCTTCGCAGCGCTCGTTCGAGATCGCCTGACCCCGTGACCCAACTGGACATTTGGGGAAAAGAGCTTCTCAGCTCATCGGATTCCTCCAGGATAATAACACATTCTAATTCGGAACGAGTCGGGTGTGCCGGCGTCAAGGTCAAGATTTGCCAAAGTTGAAAGATTCCACTCGCAAGTTGCTCACTTTGTGATCGCCACACCGCCTGCTGAGAAACTACTGCAGGCTCCGTGACGCACAGTAGGGCCCTTCCTTCGTGATAGCCTTGCCGCTATGAGAACAACGCGAATTCCAATTAACATTGGTCTGTAAAGCCAATAATTCCGTGCGATTAAAACATGTAATTATTTTAATGTCGATACACGGAACGGAGCGGAGCCATGTGGGTTGGCGATGGCGCACGATGAGTCCGTGCGCTCGTCGTTAATGCCAGGCTCACAAACCCTGAGCTGATCGTGGATTTTTTTTCCCCACGTATTCATTTTTATTCCGAGCAAACGCTGCTGGAAATTGTAATTATATCCGGACCCTGGCTCTGCTCGTAACTTAATAATCAGCAGGGCCATCGGTAAACGGCAGCAAATGGGTTTCTGGCCCACCTGTGTGGGTTTATGTTGTTGTTGAGTATTTTGTGTTTGTATGTGCGTGTTGTTTTCTCCTTCTGTGAATACTGCCGCTTCTCCTAACAATATTTCACAAAATTAACCGGCCAAAAATCCGTTGACAATTCATCAAATCGCGGAGGGGGTGAATGGACGGGCATCTTGGAAATAAGGTCAGCGATCTAAAGAGTTATAAAGAGTTCTAAAGAGTTCTAAGGAGTTATAAAGAGCGACTTTCCTTGATAACTAATAGCTCCTCTGTGTAAAGGACAGTGTCGTCTTATTGTGATTAACTTGTCTGACCAGAGTTTCCATACCGTGACGGAACACACAAGTGATCTGATTTACAAATAAAATGTTGCACAGTCAGTTACGCAATCATCGTTATGAAACTAGATTTAATTTCGGCTTGCACAATGCATTTTTTTCCCTGCGAAATCTTTTCAAGTCAGCCCACTGGACACTTTAGTCCGATACGCGAATCGACTAATATCGGTTCCATACGCACATAAGTCCCACAGACTCACATGGTACACATAATCTCAAACATCGATGAATACGGAACCCCATTAAACCATCATCACCGTCGATGTATCCACGCTCGCATCCACTCACTCAGTTCGCTCGTGCAATCGACGAGCATCAAACTTTGCAATCCACGCTCGCATCCACTCACTCACTCAGTTCGCTCGTGCAATCGACGAGCATCAAACTTTGCAATCCCTCTCCCAGCTGCTGGACGAGTTGCCGATGATCTACAGCTGCTGCATCTTCGTCTACTGCCTGTGAGTGCCAGCGCGCACCTCACCTTACAATCATCGATGTTGCACCGTCTCTGAGGCGCTTCACGAAGAGTTGGCAGCGGTACGCATGGATGTGACGGCGGAGGTGGAGGTGGATGAAATAGACTGAGAGGAAGCGATTGGGGGGCGGGGAGAAATCTTTGATGCGTGAATTCGGTGAAAGCGAAATTGATTACGGTGAATGATTGAACGGACGGAGAATGAGTGAAAGCCGTGTGATGAGAATGTGCAGAGGGAGAAGTAACGGTGGCGGACATGAGGGGGAGATTCAGGGGGTCGTGGGGCGAGCTCGGGAACAAGCACTGAGTTTTGAGTGCGCAGCGGAAGCCAGTGGGTGAAGGTGGCCGCTTCATGTGGAGTGGGAAGTTTGTTCCAGTCAAGGGGGCGAGAAGAGAGAGAGCAGAAGCGTGGATTGAGCACAAGGAGGAGGCACCGAGAGAGAGAGACACAGAGACAAGGAGACATGGGGATAGAGAGACAGAGAGACAGGGAGACAGAGAGAGAGACAGAGAGACACAGAGACAGAGAGACACAGAGACACAGAGACAGAGAGACACAGAGACACAGAGACACAGAGACAGAGAGACACAGAGACACAGAGACAGAGAGACACAGAGACAGAGAGACACAGAGACAGAGAGACACAGAGACACAGAGACACAGAGACAGAGAGACACAGAAACAGAGAGACACAGAGACAGAGAGACATGGGGCTAGAGAGACACAGAGACAGGGAGACAGAGAGACACAGAGACAGAGAGACACAGAGACAGAGAGACACAGAGACACAGAGACAGAGAGACACAGAGACAGAGAGACACAGAGACAGAGAGACACAGAGACACAGAGACAGAGAGACACAGAGACAGAGAGACACAGAGACAGAGAGACACAGAGACAGAGAGACACAGAGACAGAGAGACACAGAGACAGAGAGACACAGAGACAGAGAGACACAGAGACAGAGAGACACAGAGACAGAGAGACACAGAGACAGAGAGACACAGAGACAGAGAGACACAGAGCTAGAGAGACACAGAGACAGAGAGACACAGAGACAGAGAGACACAGAGCCAGAGAGACACAGAGACAGAGAGACACAGAGACAGAGAGACACAGAGACAGAGAGACACAGAGACAGAGAGACACAGAGACAGAGAGACACAGAGACAGAGAGACACAGAGACAGAGAGACACAGAGACAGAGAGACACAGAGACAGAGAGACACAGAGACAGAGAGACACAGAGACAGAGAGACACAGAGACAGAGAGACACAGAGACAGAGAGACACAGAGACAGAGAGACACAGAGACAGAGAGACACAGAGACAGAGAGACACAGAGCAGAGAGACACAGAGACAGTGAGACACAGAGACAGAGAGACACAGAGACAGAGAGACACAGAGACAGAGAGACAGACAGTGAGACACAGAGACAGAGAGACACAGAGACAGAGAGACACAGAGACACAGAGACAGAGAGACACAGAGACAGAGAGACACAGAGACAGAGAGACACAGAGACAGAGAGACACAGAGACAGAGAGACACAGAGCCAGAGAGACACAGAGACAGAGAGACACAGAGACAGAGAGACACAGAGCCAGAGAGACACAGAGACAGAGAGACACAGAGACAGAGAGACACAGAGCTAGAGAGACACAGAGACAGAGAGACACAGAGCCAGAGAGACACAGAGACAGAGAGACACAGAGACAGAGAGACACAGAGCCAGAGAGACACAGAGACAGAGAGACACAGAGACAGAGAGACATGGGGCTAGAGAGACACAGAGACAGAGAGACACAGAGACAGAGAGACACAAAGACTGACAGAGTATTGTCCACTTCCACACGTCAGCTGCATACCACATGGGTAAAGACAGGCACCGATCAGTCCGTGTGAAGCCAAAAAATGGTTTTCCTACGGAATCACCATCCCCCATCGAGGCAATGTGGAATTTTGCAGAGGCTTAGGGGCCGTAAACAGGCTTAAGATCTGCTTTTAAAAAGAGACTGATGTTAACTATTACGATCACTGGAATCGCTCTAATTATGTTTCCCAACCGTAGTTCATTTATGATTGCATTGATCCTGTGAATGGGAATTGTTGCAAATCGTTCGTCATTTTAATTGCAAACACAGCAGTAAGTGCTTCGTGTAAGTAAACTCCGGCATGAAATGTGCCCAGGGTCTATTTGGAATTAAAATATAAGCGCGACAATTAGATTACGGTCATGTTTAGGGTTCTGCACTTCAGACTCTGACAATCGATCGTGGAGATTGGCTCGAGGAATTTGTAAGAGAGGCTATTAGTATCGATTTGTAAAGCGTCGCTCCATCACGCATTCAAACACTCATGCTGTGTAGGCAAAGTTTGCTTACGCATAGCCCGCGTGAACAAAGGCCGGTCGGGCGTGACGCTGACCACCCAGCCCCTCGTGTGCCGTGCCGGCCTTCATAGCTGCTGCTCCTGAACAGCACTTGCCCCAACAGTCAGTTCACGCAATTTTGTTTTTGTCGCAGCTACGAATGCTTCAAGCCCAAGAACACGCACAACTACCCGCTGGCGGGGCTGCTGTGCGCCTACAGCCTGCTCGTCACGGCGGTGAGAGACAGCAGTAGCACTGCCGGTCCCTGGCACGTGGCACGCTCCCAGGACCCATGCACATTGATTGGGGAGACCGCCCTTGCCTGCAGCCCCTGAGGCTAAAATGTGGACGTCGCTCTGGGTTTGTCAAAATCAAATAGAAATTATTGGTGGCGAATTAACAGCGACTGCAGCCCTTCGCCAATGCGGTGGCGGGTGAGAGGCCTCCCCGCGCCGCGTGGGATGTGACCGCTGTTTGACGACACCTCGCCACGTCGGTGAGCGCACGCACGGGAGCATAGAAGTACAAGACAACGATTTTGCTGCACTGACCGCTGTGTCTGCGCTCGCCAGGCTCGAAGGCTGCTGAGCTTCCAAGGCTGCACGTTGGTAGTGGCTGCACGTGGGATTTGGTCCTTGCGTATAATTAATGTACATCGCGATGGGATGCTTTTAGCATGAATGGCGCGATATAAAATGAAAGATATGATTCATATCTAGCGTGGGTGGGCGTGTTCCGAGTGGTTTAGTCATCCGATAATGCAAGGGTAATATATAAATATAAAGATGTGTTATGATGGAAAGGTTGCATCATATTGGTCCGCATGCAGCACTTATGAACCCGATGCCCCTCCCTCAGCCGAGCCGCGCTGACCGGCGTGGTGAAGTATGGTCAAGCAACCCCCATGAACCGACATGGCTTGAAGAGGATTTAATCCAGCAGTGGATTGACGATGGGCTCATTTAAGATAAATCCGATGAGCTTTGAAGCTTCTGTTCACGGATGAGAGAGGGGCGATGGTGGCCTTAAACGTGGCAAGGGGATGGCAGCAGCGTCAGAGTGTGTTGTTGAATCTATCTGTGTGGAGTTTGGAGTGTTGCCTGCAGGGGTTTTCTCTCATCACTCTGGTGTCCATCCAAGTGAGAAACTTGACTGGGGATTGACAGACTTTGCCCTTACACTCCACGAGGCTGTCTTGAGTAATGCCCATCATCATCATCATCGTCATATTCTCTTAATTACAAAGACGCGCTGGATAATAAACAGCAGACAACTCAAACTTGTGCTCAGAGAAACATTTCATGGAGGGACATGTGGCGGTCCCTTCATTTCAAGCATAAAAAAAGAATTACATTAAATTTCCGTGGTAAATATTAATTAAATTCCGATTAACATTTTAGGGATCTCAAGGTGGGGGAGGGAGGGGGGTGAGTAATTGCCCCCCCCCAGCCCTCAGCTGAGATCTGCCACTGCTTGTGACCACTGTCAATGCGGTTATACAACAAAGACAAAGATCCCCCGTATAGCGTGAACAGACTCTCGGGGCAAGTCCTGTTGGCGGAAACCTATGAAGGCAGGCACAGCACACTAGGAGGTGGGTCGCCGCCTTTGTCTCCCCATTGGCGACGTTTAAACATCGCACCAGGTACTCATTTGAGGCTGAGTCGACCTAGAGGTGGCCCAGAACCAATTCAGACAATCGTCACCGGTGTTGACCATGCAACTCTGGTCACACGCTCACCTACCGCTTTGCAGAAAATGACGCACCCCCAACTTTTGCTTTAAAATACCGGTAAAAACGGTGCGTCTTATACTCTAATCCAGAGAATGCGGCCTTTGCCAAGCGGGTTTGACCCTTCGCAACAAACCAGGAGGTGAACTCGCGACCTTCCCACTGGGAGCCGAGCAACGCCGGTGTCCGTCGTGAGCTCGCACGCGAGGACCGCGCCGAGCTCACGGTCCTCCCCACTGCCGGCGGGGGACCGCACGCCGCCACCAACCCCGAGCCCATCGACGACAGGGGGGGCAAGGGGGGCAGGGGGACAGGGGGTGGGGGGGGCAAGGGGGAAAGGGGGGGGCAGGGGGGGGCGGCCACGCGTCAAACCAGCGCCAGCGCCACCATTCGCCCCGAGGAAGGGAGCTGATTGATTGAACGACCCCACGACCGAACGACCGACCGACCGGGCGGGCGGAAGCGAGATGTTCCCGCCGCGGATCGAGTGAAATAAAAACCGCATCGCCCCCCCCCACCGCCCACGTCGTCAAAGTCTGGGACACGGCGAGAGAGCGAGCGACCGACACAAAGGACGGCAGAGCTCGGGGCGTCCGCTCTCCGCCGCTGCCGTGCGAGCCGAGTGACCGTGGTCGCATTCCACCGCGAATCCCGAATCCCCACGCGCAGTCCCCAGGTGGCTCGCCCCGTGCGTTTGTTCCCGCGGTTGTTGCCGTCCTGCTCCTGTTGTGTTTGTGACGCTTTGTTTTGACACAGGTCTACCTGTCCTGGAAGGAACCCGTCTTCCACCAGGTACTCGCGGCCATCTGACCCCAGCGTGTCGCACGTGACATTTTGCGGCTCTGTAAATCCACTGCTGGACGTAGGACTCCTCGCGATCCGTTCCGTCAGGGTGGTCGTGTGACCATACTTCACCACTCTGGGCCGTGCGCATTGGTGAAATGGGGGGCCCAGGCCCGGTTTAGACGTCACGCGCCACTGCTGATAGCCGAAGCCCGGAATCGAACACACTCAATCGTCCTCGTATGGTGACACAACCTTTTCAAAACGACACGTGGAAATGCAAACATGAAGAAGGGCCATAGCCCGAAACGTCTATGGCCCCACGGTGGCTATTATATGTTAGCTACCTCGCCTGGTATACAGGAGGTCGTGAATTCGATCCCGACCCTGACGCCTGCTGTATATTTGGAGTTTCCGTGTCTTTCTCTCCCGGTGGTCGCGTGGATTTTTCTCGGGGTCCTCCCATTTTCCCCTTCACATTTAGAATCAACATCACGCGTTTAGAGCGTTTGGCTGCTACGTGATGATAAGCCACTTCGTTGAGCTGTGATTCGTGGTCAGGTCGCTTCTGAAAAAGAGCTACTCAGCTCAGTGGGGCTTGCCTGGTAAAACACAAAGTTACATTACTTGTCGATTTCATATATTTCTCCCCATTTAAGACGGCGGCTGTTACATTCGACGTCTGTGGCGTTCACTCGAGCGCCCTCCCGTGGTCCCCGTGGCCCAACGCAGCCGCGCGCGGCCGCACTGCCCAGGGCCGCGAGTCGCCCTCTGCCGGCCACGGCCGCGGCCTCCACGCGGCGCCCGGACCGCAGCAGCAGCAGGAGGAGCAGCAGCAGGAGAAGGGGGAGCAGGGGGAGTAGCTGCAGCAGCAGGAGGAGCAGCAGGAACAAGGGGAGCAGGGGGAGGCCGCCGCCTTCCGGCGCCAGGACAGGGCAGGGCCATCAGCGGGCACATCGAGGCAGCGGAGCAGACGAACTGAGCAGCACGCGCCCCGATATGAGGCCACTCGCATTATTCGGCTATCGCAGTAATGTGTTTTGTGCCACGTCAAGGGCATTGTGACCAATCATCACTCCGCCACGGGTGGCCCAAATCTTGTTTCTTTTGTAGTCCATATGCCATCTAGAAAGGCCCCCCAGCCACCCCACCAACGCGCACCTGGTGAAGTGCGGTCACAAAAGAGGGAGGCCTTCATCCAGCAGTGGAATGAGAAAGGGCCGTGTACATTGGTGACACTGTCCTACTAGAACCAAGTCGAAGTGGGCTCCTGCTCAAATCAGCATGGTGACATTGGTGAGCATCACCTATTATAACAGCCCTGACCCACTGATAGAAATTCCACGTTGCTATGACAGGTGCAGGTTTATCTACGGGGCAACCGCTGTTGCCTTCCGCACAAAGCGGTACTCATTTTAACGACCGCAATTTACATTGACTTGTGCATTGTACGTATGTTGAACTTCTTTCGCACCGCACGTAGCCAAACGCGCGTTCCAATGCAGCCACAGTGCCGATTCTTGCATTCTGTACGCGACTTCTAAACTGCGCGATGTCACGCTGGCAGGTGATGTACAGCATCCTGGTGGCTGCGGTGGTGTTTCGAGCTGCGTATATCGTCACCTGGTAAGACCATTCGTCGAACAGAACCTCCCACAGCATGAACGCGTAGTCGGGATTTCGTGGACAATGTTATCCATCGTAGAGGTTTTTTCTTGGGTTAGATCGTGTAAATATATAAATGTTGCGTCGTGAAACCCGCCACCACCCGGCACAGCCAATGAGTCAGGTTTGTCACGTAAACAGACCGTGCCAATTAAATTGCTAGTACAGCACACCGGTGTGTTGGAGAGTAAACCCACAACATTTACAATTTGAGTACGACGTTTCGCCAGTAATTGCAAATAGCATCATCAGGTGACAGTCAGATTTGTGGCTGTCGCCTGATGATGCTGGTTGTAATTACTGGTGAAACGTCGTACTCGAATTGTGAGTCTGTGGGTCTCCATGCGAGTTTGTGGGTCTTTGGGTCTCCATGCGAATCTGTGGGTCTCCATGCGAGTCTGATCGTGACTACTACGGCAGAGTGCCGTTCATCACCAAAGACAAAGATCCCCCGCACAGCCTCAACAGACTGTTGGCGCAAGTGCTGTCAGCGAGCAGCACCCATGAAGGCCGACTTATATCACCGGATTGACAACTGCCGACGATTGCCCGCCGTCTCGCCCGCTCCTCTCAGGGTCTACCCGCAGCTGCGCCCGCACGCGTACACGTTCGTCGGGGTGTTCCTGGCGGGGTTCGTGCTCTGGAACGTCGACAATATCTTCTGCAGCACCTGGAGGTGAGCGAGCGAGCGAACGTGAGCGAGCGCGTGCCACCGCTGGCCGGGGCGGACCCTAGTTTCCCAGCCTGGGGCCACGCGCGCACCGTATTCCGGAGTTGAATTCTGGACAGCCGCGGGTGATCGGGGTGTGGTTTGTAAAGTTCGGCGAGTTGATGGCCTTTCGGCCTGTTTACTGATGACTTGACGCTCGGTTGTGCACTTTGCTCTAATTCGCCCCCATTTCCAGCTCTGAAAGTGAACTAACCATACGCGCCTCGACGTCACGCGACGGCTGTCACCACCAACGGCACGGGTGGCACAGAGGCAACAGTCTGTGTGGTTTTGTGTTTGTGTCAACTCCAGCTAGGGAGCGAAACTATTGGGTCGACAGCCATGGCACAGTCTCAGAGGAGAGTGTGTGAAACCCCATTTTTTTAAGGATAAAAAGGGCATTGGAAGGATTTTTTTAAGCCATGTGTTGTTCTTCCCTCGCGCCTCCCGAGATTAGCACGGTTGGCTACGTACGGTGCGAAAGAAGTTCAACGTACAGTACAGATGTGCTAAAAATATGTTGGACCTGCAAACTTGTTCTCCGCCACGCAGCGAACTTTCCTGACGGACTCTTTGTATCGTGACGCAAGACCGATGGCGCAAATCTAATAAACTCACGTGGGGGGGGGGGGGGGAGAATTGCCACACAATTTGAACGAAAATGAATAACGAAATAATAATTAAAGGATGTCAGTGGAGTGCGATGGCGGTGGCTTCATCGATTGTGGGTGGAAGATTTGTGCCAGAAAGGCGTCACGCGTTGAAGCAAAAAATGTAATTGACTCGACTTGCAGCTAACAGGAACATGCCTTCCACACGCCTTGCACAGCGATCAGTGGAACAAAAGGAACATTGTGTCATTAGAAACACACACGTTGGGTTTTACTCGCATTGTAAATTGTCCTGGCTCTCCCCACTGCCAATGCGCACTGGCCAATCAACCCCTTCATCAGCGCACTGGCAAACCGACTTCTTCGTTAACATTACATACCTGTCCGGAAACTTTCTTTGTGGAATCCACATTTGGGTTGGGTGACCTGGGAAACGCAGGTCGGTGCGTCTCGACAAGAGCAGGTGGGAAAGGCCTTCGCGGAGCAGCAGATAGACAAGGAGGGCTGTACATGATCACGTGACTGGTTTTCACGTGATGGATTTTCACGTGACGGGTTTTCACGTGGCTGGTTTTGGCGTTACCAAGCGGGAGGAGTGAGCTGACGCTCATGTCTCGGTGTGCAGGGATGTTCGCGGCAGAGTGAAAGTGCCCGTCCTGGGAGCGGTCACGCAGTTCCACGCGTGGTGGCACATCCTGACGGGACTGGGGTCGTACCTGCACATTCTGTTCAGGTATGAGCAAGCGCTACACACACACACACACAAATATACCCCCCGCATAGCTTGAACAGACTGTTGGGGCAAGTGCTGTTAGCGAGCAGCACCTATGAAAGCCGACACTGGCACACGAGGGGGTGAGTGGCCAGCAACACGCCCGGCCGCCTTTGTCTCCCTAGTGGTGATGTTTACACGCAAGGTACCTATGCACAGACAACAGATTGTCCTATGAGCTTGCACGTACTATGAAGAAGAGCCAATCCCCCAAAATGTTGCCTATTATATATAAAAAAAACTAATTCGACTGTTTTAGGGCCACGGTGTTATTGACGAATGCGAGGAGTTATTTGTTATTTGTGCATCACTGCCAATGAGACAGGGTTACCAATTAATTAGTTTCATGATGACGATCAGCGCAGTGACCCACAATTGTTTCCATGCAGCCTCCACACCAGGGCCGTCCACTTGAAGTGCAAGCCTCGGCTCAGGGTAAGACCTCCGTGGCATCAGCCACAACTTCACCTCTCCGTGTAAAACGATGTCGTGACTGTGTTCTCTGAAAGTAAATACGCTGCGTAAAGTAAAGACACGCCCCAAACACTTTGGTGTAATGTAGAGAAGAGGGGAAAAAAATTTGCTTTATAACTGGGAGAGTACGGCACTGCCCCGGACAGCCACCGTCTCCCAGATGATGATTATGAATGCCGTGCTTTTAAGTGGAAGACAAGATATTGAATGCCCTGTGTGCAATGGGGAGAGTGGTCATCTCTTGCTCTGGACAGTCGCCGCCTTCCAGGTGGTGATAATGAACGAGATAAAGACCACATCTTGGTGTTCCTCGGATTATAAGACCGCAACGTCATCCCCTGACTTTTGCTTTAAAATGCAGGAGGGGTTTGAAACAAATCGAGTCTTGCAATCTGGAGACAAAACTGTAACGAGAAAAATCGATTTAAAGCTTTCGTGACGGCAGGGATTCATATTCTTGGTTCTTTCGGTAAAGTCGCGTAGAAGGGAAATAATACAATTATAAAAATCTAACAATTAAATTCTCACGACGTTTCGATTGCAACACAAGCAATCATCAGGTGTGAAAACCACAGGAAGAAAATGTTATTATTTCCCTTCTACGTGCCTTTACCGAAAGAACCAAGAATACGAGAATAATCGAGTGAAAACGACAGACGCGCGAGCGATATTTAATTCGCGACCATTTCTATGTTTAGTTCCTTGCCGGAGTGTGGCCGGTGATGGAGGTGGACGCGCCGAAACATCTCTGAACTTCAAGGAGAGTCGGCGATGGTGGGGGCGTGGGGACTTTGTTGGTGTCTTTTATTTTATTTTAAATTCTTGCGCGTTGTTTTGCGTGCGTGCGTTCCGAGCGCGTTCTACACACAGCGTGAGCGTGCGTCATTAAAACGGGCACTCGTCGTCGGTGTGCGTCCTATCACGGAGCCTACACAAAAAGCAATAAACGGCGAATCGTGGCGGAGGACAGAAAAAAAAACAACGCAACCCTTTGTGGGGAGGCACAGACCCCCCCCCGACCCCCGTAGGGCCAATTCGCTTCCAGACCCGAAGTCGGCACCCGGATGAAGGGCGCAGCGGCGGCGACCTGCAGGAGGTGTTCCGAGCGCCGGCCGGCAGCGAAGGACATGAAGGAAGCGAGCCGTCTCGAAACAATCAACGCTTTTGCTCTCTGTTCGCTTATTTGTACAATCGTGTTTTGTTTTACACCGCTCATGTTGTGCTCATTCAAGACGAGCGGAGAAGGCACAAATTGTGAACGTGTTTGTCACTGCCGTACGGGCGGTGTCATTTTTGTAATCGTGAAACCGAACAAAGCCAAGCTGTGGTGGTAACAAGTGCTTGTCGCAAGCACGTGCTGTAAGGGGGTTCAACTGTGAAGACGGCAACAACCAGCAATGACGGCGGTAATATTGAGCCGAGGCTGTAGTTTGTGAAGACAGTATGAATTTGCACTATTAGTCCACATTCATGACCGAAAAAATGACGCGTAAACGATTCACGATCAACGCTTCGATTTTAAGATTTTTTTTTCATCTCATTTGCACCGCGTCACCTGTACCCTCTCATCATATTTGCTATGTGTTCTGCACCGTCTTTCCGTCTTGTTCATTCAGACCAGTAGCCGAATTCAGTCGATTCAGAGATAGGCCCCACTGGGCAGTAAAGGTGGCGCAGTGGTCACCCTGGTGCCTTGCGGCAAGAAGGCCCTGGGTTCGATGCCCGACTCGGGCGCCCTTCTGTGCAGAGTTTGCGAGTTTTCCGCCTGTCTCTGCATTGGTTTCCTCCGGGTTGTCCGCAACTCCCGTTTACCAAGTTGGCCAAACATCCCCAATGAGTCTTTGGACTCAAGTGTGGCTCTCCTGGGTAAATTGGTAGTAATTAATGAAACAATTAAAAGGAAACACGTAACATTTTTTGCAAATGAAAATAGGTCCAATTCAGAATCTTTAATTATCCTGGAGGAATCCGATGAGCTAGGAAGCTCTTTTTCACACATAGTGCAGTGCTGTGGCTCACAGAGGTTCGCGCACTGCACAATGAACCCGGCGACCTGAGTTCAAGTCCCAGCCACGACCAACATCAGTGGCAAGTGGCATCCCAACCGGATCTGCATCCCCCGCCTTCACTAGCCTGCACTAGTCTGCACTGACCAGTGTGGTGAAGTATAGTCAAACAACCGCCGTGACAGACACGGCGTGGGGAAGCCTTCATCGAGCAATGTATTGGCAGAGGGCTGTGAATTATGATTTACTTATTACTCTGTCACCAACGTTTCAACTTTATATTGATGCTAAATACACACATCGTGACATACCTATGACATGCTCTCTGTCCAAGGAAGCCAAAGCGGAGGATTTGAGAGCTTCGAACGGTGGGTAGAATAGCGCGGTTGGCTACGTACGTGCACGCGTAGAATTTCGCTTGAATTTCGCTTGAATTGTGGAGCAAACGTGACCCCGTGACTTCCCGACACCAAACCACGCGCATCACCGCCCACACACGGCCCAGTAACGACGCCACGGTGACGATTAAAGATAATTTGCCAATTTGCGCCGCGCAACGACCGGTGAGACGGTCACGCGGCAACGGGAGAGCGATTCGCTTCGTCCGCTGGTGCGGCACGTGTGGCGACTCCACCACGTGTGGCGACTCCACGACACGCCGTACACACGCCGCAACGTTCATGTGCATACGCAGCGGCGGCCCGCATCAACTGTTGCACACACACAGACACACACCTGTAGGTCAGTGTGATGTACGAGTATAATATGAATGCACACAGTGTTCATGGAGGTATTATTCACCGCTAAGCTTTATAGACTCCGTGGGGGGTGATGGTTGATTAATCCCCCCTCTCCACCCACGAGATCCTGAAAATTGGTATTCTATTGACGTTCGCCAGAGAAAAACGTGACATCTCAGCACCCCCCCCCCCCGCCCCCCCACCTTGGGAATAATCTCGATCCGGCTGGGGGTCGACTGGAGCTTGAACCGCACAGTTGACAGTAGGAGGGGGGTGCACACTCGGAAATGTAAGAAATGAAGCGTTTGCCAACACAAACAAAAACATCGAGCGATCTTCAACAGCTCCAACAACGCAAGCGGCAATTGAACGAAGCGCAGCCGAGACGCCGACGGGCATCTGGGGGCACGGAGCCCCCGAGTCTCGATACGCCGTGGCGTCTCCATCGCCACGGCGGACACGGGAAAGTTCCAGGGGCATGAGATTCGTCAGATACGATCTCCACACTACCGCACGCGCGCGCGCGTGTGCGCGTATTAGGAACCTCGGTCGCACGACTGTTGAATTATAATTGCACACCTTTAAGGAGACCCCATATATAAAGGGGAGCTATAGTGCACATTGCGGTTCTCTATATATCTATACAGCACAGCACGTTCTCATGGCGTGGAGAACGTGCAGGAAGACTTAACAGCTTGGTGACCTGATGCCATTTATGGAAGTTCCACATTCCTATGACGGGGACAAGTCTATGCACAGGATAACTACTGTTGACTCTCCTGCATCCCTTGATGCAGCCTCAAGAGGTAGTGCTCATTTTATCAACCCCCGGAGGGATGATGGTTGTGATGGGTGTTGATGGGGCTTGAAAGGACTCTGTAGAGGGCTTCAAACTCATGATTTGTCCAGTCATGTGGACACATCGATCATCGAACAGATATTGACATTTGCGACAGACTGATGAACATTCTAGTGATGTTCTACAAGGCCTAGAAATCTGACATTTGGCACAAATATAGTCCAAGTCTATGCTTAGATCCAGGGAATTCCAAAAAAGCGAACTTTTCGCACCCAAAAACTACAGCCAAGAATCAGATTTCTTTCAGGGTCGCCTAAATGTCGACATCGCTTTCGAGTCTAAATACGTTCTCCGTCATCGGTTAACAAAGTAAATGGTCACCCCGAGGAGTGCGAAGACAAAGCCGACCGAGAGCAGGCATATCTCGCTACCAGTGAATAGTTAACAGCACGTGAAGTGTGCACATCAACTTGCTAATACTTTCCACTGACGCACTTGCGGTTTGTGTAAATGTGGATGTATAAACGGTTACACGCAGAGAGTACAAAATACGTAACTCTATATATGCAAATATATACTGCGGAGTGTATGCTCTAATCATGATCATGCTTTCATCCGTGTCTTAAGGATTGAGGTTTTTGCAAAAAACCTTAGCAACAAAGTGCCATTAAAACAACTTGTGTGCTTGCAAGACCCTCCTGTATGCGTCTGCCTCCGGTTTGCTTCGAGAGTAACCTTGCACCACTGCACGGACAAACACCCACAAAGCAAGAGTGCCCAACAATATCGATTCATTTAGCGAGGTCCTTTATTCAGACAACAGCCCAAACTTTTCAAGGGGAGACCAGAATAATCGCGGTTACAGTAAAACCTCGTTATTGCGGTATTTGATCATTCGTAAATTGGGTGATAATTCCGCACGGCTGCGCGTTCGGCAAATGTACGGTGTATTAGCAATTCGCCGCGAGCCGAATTGCCGTACCGGATGGTCCAATTTCGGCCCAGCGCGTACTGTGACGCCGCGCGTCGCGACCAAAACGACGACGCTCGGATCCGGTGGCGAGCGCCGGTGCTGAACCGTCGCTTTGAACTTCACCTTGTTGTTTATGTGCGCTCTGTGCAAGCCGAACCCTCTCGGAAACGTCGTCTACACCTTCGTCAGCAAGTCATTGAAAGGGACCGAAGTACGAATCCTTTAGTCTACGAGACAAATCCGAAGTTTTGGATAGAATTGATGCAGGGTGTGTGTCAATGCGTACGGTGTGTGAAGAGTTTGGAAAACTAATTTGTAAAAAAAAATGTATTGTGGCAGGAGACACTGGGGAATACCACTGTACATAATTCGGGATATTTGACAATTCGGCAAGGCAAGAGCCCCACGTGTCGAATCCACAAGGGTTTACTGGATTGTCGGGCGAGTTTGTAGAACTATTTATTTGTTGGCGATTTAACTTTAAAAAAACGATTGTGGCCGAGTTCTCAAAAGGTGGGGTTTGGGCTATGAGACCGACACACAATGACCTTCCCCGCACACACACAACGACGACTGGGAAATATAACAATAAGATAACTCCACCAATTTCATTAGCTTTACTCGGTGAAAGTTTGGAAAAGCACACAGCAAGTTGATGAGTGTATCGTACAAAGTGCTTTATAAATTAAACAAAATGATGAAAATTACAAACCCGTCAACCCCTTATCAGTGCCCACCTTATTAGAGACCAATTCAAACCTAGTTGGTCACCCAACGTTCATATCACAAAGTCCCATCACAAGGAAGAGACACAAACGAAGACAAAAAAATGTTTTGCCTGTATTGAAAACGGCTGTCAGCCATCTGGACCTGAAAACTCAATTTTCCTGTACAAGAATACGGGTAAACCGTATGGGATGACAGGTTTGCAATTATGAGGACATCGGCAGGCAGACATACGTACGCACGCACACGTGGACAAATCACAAATTGGACGATGATTTTTAGCGGCTGATGGTAAAATTCTTCCAATGCCTCAATGAAACACGCAGGATATTTCTACCGTTGCGATTAAGAAGGATGATGCACACACGCCGGACACGAGGATTTGAAAGCAAGAGGTCTTTGCAACGGCATGGAGAATACTTGTCTTGGCGAGGCGTCACTGTTCGAATAAAACATTCAGTGCAGTCTTTTTTTGTAACAAGAAAACCCATCGTAAAACGGGACGAACACGATGCACACGACGGCAAACGGCAAAGTGTGAGCGGACCGTGAAAAAACACGTAATGGGACCTCAAAAATACTTAGCGGAAGCTGTATTTATCATTAAGCACGATTTAAAATCGGACGCCTTGTAGCAATTAAATAATGTCTTCTTTATCTCTGAATTTATATGTAACATCCGGCTGCAATCTGTACCAAATATCACGAAAATAAGAAAGCATTCGTACAATGAAAGTTACATATTCAACAAAGGTGCCAATTTACCAACGTACAATATATCTTTGCGCAGAAACACCGAAGGCTTAAAAAAACACAAAGCGATCTTCATAATTAATTCAAGCAGCGAGCCGAATCGTCACCAGTGGCGTCTCTCCATCTCCAGTTTCACGCAAAAAAACCCTTTGCCTGTGGTTTTTCATTCTCTTGTCGGTGACAAAAAGTGGATTTAATGTATAATATCTGGAATGCGATGCCAGTGGCCTGAATAGAACTCTCGCCACTGGACGGCAACACGAACTCCTTCAGCTTCTGGACTAAACCCGGCTGGCCTTTTAAACAAAAAGCCCAGAAAAATCGCCTAACATGAGATACTGTCTTCGCATTCAAGGTATTACAAACAGAGCCACCTCAAATTCGTGATCAACATGGGGGGATAAGGCGAGGCAGAGATGATTAGCTTCGTCAAACTGAACCCATGGTTCACCACGGTTATTACATATAATTCCTGTAAATTTTTTGTAACAAATTTTTGTCGGGCACAGCACTAGAAAATGGCTTGGTTAAAACACGCACACACATACACACAGATGCGTGCGTCAAAAAAAACACACGAGCGCACGCAAGCGCTCACACACCCACTTACACTCGCGCTGCAGCGTGAACGCCACACTCTCAGAAGATCTGTTGTTCGAACATGATTTTCTCAAATCCCAAGGGCGGAGAGTGATAGAAGTCACTGAACTGGCAGTCGAGGATCGCACTGTCGTCCACTGTGAATCGGAGCGCACGACACAAGAGGGCAAGGGTGACGTTCTAACTTCATTGCACGCTTTTTTGTCTCTTTCGCCAAAAGTGATGCCGATCGTGCTGCCGGCGACGCGTCCCCGAGGCGAAGCATCCCACACCTGGGTTCTCGCGCAGAGCGGCGCGAACACACCCCGTTGTGTTCGGATAAAAACCTCCCAAAACAAGGGACATCACAGAGTTGCCTCTGAGATCCCCCTTCAAGTGACCTCTGGCAACACACACACACAGACTCTAACGGGCACCACTTTCCCACCCACTTTTCCATAACAGCTAAACAGTTTTTTTTGTTTATTTTCCAAGCTAGACTTTAGCCAAATTAAGTGTAGAAATAAAATTATGGCGATGATGGACTGTGAACATCAACTCAATAAACTTGATAACTCGGTTTAATCACAGGCAGCTGCCTAGAATCAAACAAGAGATTATCATTTGTAATCATTACAACGTATATCGTACACGGTATTCGCTCACTCTCGGAGAGAGAGAATGACTCGGAGGCGCGAAGAACCGCAGACAAAGCAGGAAGGAAGTCACGGGGTGGGCGAGCGCCAGCAATTGCCCAAGCTTTGCGGTCCTATATTCTTGGTTCTTTCGGTAAAGTCACGTAGATCGAAAATAATTTTTTTTTTACAAATAAAAGCAAACTTTTTTTTTAATATTATTTTAATTGTATTTTCTATCTACGTGACTTTGCCGAAAGAACTAAGATTATGAATTCCTGCAGTCACGGAAGTTTTAAGTCAAAATTTATTTGCGGTCCTCTATAATAAGGTTGTTATCAGCCAATTAATAAGTGTTTATTTAACGCAGGAGGAAAGCCGAGCACCAGAAGAAAGCCTAAGCATTGGAGGTGGTAAACACCGTCTCATCCACACAGACGAAATCGGCAGAGTTCACATTTTTGCTGTGCTGCCTTCTCCTGGCGAGCCCAGGGTATGACGCAACACGTGCTGGATCACAGGCGGCACGCCGCCGCCACCGCCGCCGCCTGTGATCCCCCTCAACGCTGACCTCCGATCCACATGACTACCTCGAAGGGCGATGTTCTTACGTTATCAGGCCCCTCGACAACACCACTCGCAATCTTTACGAGCACCAGTGTCAAGGTCGTGGCTCGAGTTGGCAGGAGGCAACAGAATTCGAAAATGTAGCAAAGGTGAGGTTTAAACATTAGGTTTAATATTACTGTTAACTTTAGCAAGAGTGTTAGCATTGGGACAGGCTTAGGTTATAATGCAAGCACTGTGCTTAGGATTAGTGTTAACGTTAATATTAATGCTAATGTTGAGACAAGGATTTGGTCAGTACTGAGCAATGGAATGATACCGATGAAAAGTTCCGGGTTGGGTGCAGAGTGAGTTAGAATGAAGGCTCTTGTTTAGGAGTTGCATTGGGACATTGCTTACTGTCACCAAAGGGAAAAAGAAGTTCAACATGCATGCATGGAGGGTAGGGGGGGGGGTTGGTTTTAGTGAGCGACAGCTCAGAGGCACACTTTGACGTGGGGTCAGGGCTGGGGTCCACGTACCGTAGACGACGGGGTACACCGTCCCACGGATGCCAGAGGCGCTGCAGTGCGTGTTCTTGCCGTTGACATAGACGCTCATCTCCACGTGGTCGTACGTGATGCCCTGCACACACGCACCACGCACGAACACCACAGGCTGTGAGAACCTGCCACTGTTCATGCACAACCACAGGCGTGCAATGGGCGCGCTTGCGGATGCGACTGTGAGCGAGTGGTGTGCATTCCGGCGTGCATTCGCCTACGCAATTAACCATGTCCCATTTTTCTGGTTCCGTTCCGATGACGTACACGTCTACGTATGAATAATTTTTGTTCTCCGACACACCGGTGTGTCGTACTAGTAACGAATTGGCACGTTCTGTATATGTGACAAACCTGACTAATTGGCTGTGTCGGGTGGTGGCGAGTCTAACAACCCATTTGTAGTTATGCGATCTAACCTAAAAAACCTGTATTATGTATAAAATAACTTTATCGGTACCGTGGCTCCCACAAGGCCATGCGGGAGGGCGTGGCACAGTTTGGCACAAGGTATCATAGAGTGCGGTCATGTCGCTACAGTTCTCTGCGCTGAGTACACCACCTTTAGAAAGAACAACGCTACGTTTTTCTAAATAAAATTTACCCCAACCGCTTTCGCGTTACGAAATTCACCGGTGAACGACACCCACCCTGCAACTTGCAGACGTCTCGGAATGGGAAAGGGTTAATTGTGAGAGTGCAGTTATATATGTGCGAGTGTTTGAGAGTGATTGGTGTGCGCGAGTCCGTGCGTGAGCGGCGAGAGCATGCGATTGTGACCACGGGTTCAGCTTACGCGTGGCATGTGATCATGTGCGAGCTATGCATGTGTGTGCGCGCTATTGTAAGCGTGCGGTGTGAAAATGCGTATATGATTGAGCGAGTGGAGTATTCATGTGTGGGCCTGTGAGTGAACATTGTGCGCGTGTGTGATCGTGACTTGTGTGCATTTGCGTTGTATGATGTACGTATGCTGAACTTCGTTCGCACCGTATGTAGCAAACCGTGCTAATCGGAGGTGCGTGTTACCACTAGCGAGCTGTGCGTGCGCGTGCGTGCGCGTACGGGTGCGCGAGCTCACAATAACATCGCCCTCCTGCGGCAGGCTGTTGGCGGGCAGGCGGTTGCACTCCTCGCTGCGGTGGCTCAGCGTGCCGTCGTGCCTCAGCACCAGGCTCTCCGTGTCACCGCCCAACGGCACGCGGCTCAAGTCCACCTTGCGCGTGGCCACGCCAACGCCCCACACGCCTTCCTCGGCGGGCAGGCCGGGGGGTGGGGGGGGGACATGGGAGACAATTACCAACCGCGATGAAGGGTCCCAGCTCCTGGGCTCCCTGGAACGTGGATAATGCCCTTGTTGTGAATCCACTGCTGGATGAGTCATCGTCCTCGTCCCCTCCAAGCCATGCACGTTGTGGAGCCTGTATGACTAAACGTGACCACGCTGGTCCGTGTGTGTTTAGCAATGGGTCAAGCTGCAATACCCACCACGTAGCCCCGCAGCAGCCTACAACAAGCTGCTGTGCGTGGTGATCACATCATCTAAGCCACTGTCCAGGCTAAACCCTGCATAGCTTCTGATATCTGACGAGGTCGGGTGCAGTGTGATGGATTTGGTCGTATGTTTATGTTTGTAAACACTTGTTTTGTCGGTGCTTGCGTGGAAAATCAGCCAAGGTGGACAAAGAATGATGTCCGCTACCATGTAAATTAGGATATATTATCAAAGTGTGTGCCTTTGGTTGGAGGTAAATTAATATTGTATACAAATTATTAAAATACCATTAACTACTACTAAGAAAATGGTGAGTTTAAATTTAAACAATGTCCATCAACAGGTGATAGTTGTGTCTTTCGTGCAAGCATCCTCAGCTCAAGAGCTGAAGTAGCTCATCTGACGAAGACTCACTTATTTAATAGCTGCTGCTAAGTTGAGCTTCTAAAGTAGCACAGCAGAGCACCAAGCAGTTGTGGTCAGAATCATGCATGCCGAGGCAAATGTCTCCCGAGTGCTGATGTTTAGCACACAAATATAACAGCTACTGAATCGGCTGATACAACGGAGGAGAGGTCAGGACCGGGCTCAGCCTCCATTTGTCGATCACGTGTAGCATGATCCTCGTAAAAGAACTGGTCACCTGGATAACAGCCCATAGTGCACTAATCTTTCCACCACTTCTCCGGAAAGATACAGGATATGTAAAATGCACGTGCATGCATGCCTGGCTTTCATACCTCTCAACCCCTTATCAGTGCCCTACCTTATTACAGACCAATTCAGACCTTATTGGTCACCCCGTGTAGTTATAAATCTCAACGTTCATCCTACAAAGTCCCATTACAAGGGAGAAACACAAAAAAGACGAAAACATGTGTTTTGCCTGTATTGAAACGGCTGTACGCCGTATGGACCTGATAAATGAATTTCCCTGTACAGAATACGAGTAAACCGTATGGGTTGACAGGTATGTGTTGACAGGTATGTGTTGACAGGTATGGGCTTTGCCTACACGAACAGCCATGCAAATGAATGTGCTGAGCAGCACCCACCTGTGGACTGCACCTTGAACTCAAAGTAGCTTTTGTTCTGGTGCAGGGGAGCGTTGGCGAGGCATGCTCCAGTTCCGCAAATCCTGCGGCCACTCTTGACCACCACCACGTCACAGCCTATTGGCAAGATGGGAGGCAAAGAATTAGTGGCCTGCTCTCATGGTCGGGCGTGGTTACTGGACTGTGATTTGAGAAACTCCCCGATCCACGAGGTTCACGAACGAACCTTTATCCACTCGTATGTGTGTACTGTCTCCAGGCACTTACAAGTATCACCCACATGCTCGTGAAAAACACAACTCGTCAAATATCCCTCCTGAAAAAAAATCAGACTCAGGGTGGCTTTGCCAAGATGAATGCCGTCAAGATTACTGCATTACCATCAGCAGGGGTTTTCTCCAGGAAATTCTAGTTTCCGTCGGTAATGGTCAAGGTACTTGGTCTCACATTCCAATGCAGGACCCTGAAGTACACGAATATTTGTCCTCGATGAGGCTTTGCTGAGTAAATTGTGTAATTTTGTTCATAATAATTAAAGTATTATTCCTTTAAATATTTACTGTGCTTGTAATTTGTTTGATACCCAAATATAACTTGTCCAGTAAAATCGGCAAGACCCTGCTGACAAATTTGTGATTCAAGGAGGCATTCAAGGGGTAAACATTCAAACCCATTACATGAATGACATTAATACTGTACTAATATAATCTCAACCTGTAAGGCACCTCCACACACGATTTGCTCACTCTCGCAGAGCAGGGTTGCGATTTCCGCATGGAAAATGCGGAAGGAGGGTTCAAATTTTCCCGCATTTTTGCTAAAGTCAACCGCAAACGGTGGAAAGACTACTCCTATGACCGCGCGCTTTTAACAACACGTTAATGCGTTCTATTGGAAAGGATACATCATGTACATGTGCTCGTAATCACGGCTCCGCATTTGAATAAAGTATGTGGTTCTTGTGCGGAAATGCGGAAATCATATATTCATTCCAATCAGTAACTCAAAGCCCTACGTGATGCTGGGCCTTGCATGTATCCTTTCCAATAGAATGCATTAACGTGTTGTTAAAAGCGCGCGGTCATAGGAGTAGTCTTTCCACCGTTTGCGGTTGACTTTAGCAAAAATGCGGGAAAATTTGAACCCTCCTTCCGCATTTTCCATGCGGAAATCGCAACCCTGTCGCAGAGGCCAACTCGGAGGCATCAGGAACCAGACAAGCGGGAAGTCAGCCACGCGCTGAGCCCACGCCAACGAATGCCCAAGCTCTGCGTTCCTCTGTGCATTACGATCTTATCGGCCAATTAACGAACCTTCACATGTGGGAAAAAACCTGAGCGAGCACCCGGAGAAAACTCACGCGTGCGAGGGGTTACCACTCGATCCCATCACACGGGTGGGAAACACTGTGGATGAAGTTAACTCCCTTCCACCGACGCCCTAGGGAAGGGAGTTTCTCACCATTTGGTGCGATCCACGGACCCTCGCTGCCTCCACAGCGGCTCACAGGCGTGTACAACCATCACCAGGCCGGCTTAATGGGTGCAATAACACAACACACCCTGTACACTAAGCAATGACTTCACCATGCTGTCATGCGCGACTCCTAACGCCAAAAGGAGCCGTTTACTATGAACACCGAGCATGTCGGCTGTGGAGATGGAGTGATGGAATCAGCTCGTGTGCTGGTGCTGACAGATTGTTCCATGGGGAGCCCCTGAGAGGCGGCTACGGCTTTGGGGAAGTCTTCATCCACCAGTGAGTACCGAGAACGCGGCTGCTAATGATGATGATGATGCACAAAAACATGCACAGTATACACACCCACAAAAGGTACAATAGTCTTTACAAACAACAAAGTACAGCACACAGTGATACACATTCTATAACATGTGCAGTGCCTGGGGAAAAGTAGCATTCCTTAGATATTATAAGAACTAGTCATTAGCAACAGCTGATGCCTCGCCCACGTGATTCATTTAAATGCCTAAGCTGCATACGCCGCGAAAGAAGTCCAACATACATACAAACATGCAAGATTGCCATTAACAATAGCAACGTTAACATTATTAACAATCAATTCACGATAGTAATGTCGACGTTAAAGTATCAACGCGTCTGAACGATGTGTTTGTGTCCACAAGAGGCACGTTTGACCAATTGTTGTAGTGGGTTTGGGTTTTCGGGGCAGGAAACGGGAGGCAAGTCGCTGACATCACCCCAACAACAGACAGCTTTGCACAGACAGGCCCTGGCCACTGTAACAGGAACCCACTTGCTGCACTGCCCCGGCAACATCGCGAAAATCTGGTTGTTGTTGTTGTCGGTACATGGATCCATCAACCACCCGTCCACTTCGCTATTATTTAAATATGCGTTCGCCGCAACACACAAACACTCCCACCTCTCCCGGGAAAACATTTGCTAATAGCAATCACCCTGCGATCGATCAACTTCCACACGCGGTTATTTGCTTTTTCCAGGAAAGGTGCGGAGGATGGGGTTAGCAGCACTCGCGCCTCTGCCGGACGATGCGCTCTTTACGCGGCAGAGGTTTCAGGAAAACGTCGGGGGTGCGTGATGAAGCTCGGGCCTAGTCGGGGTTCCCGACCCAGGAGAGGTTTTTTGAGGAAACCGCGCTCGCTCACCCATGTTCTGCGTGTCGAGCTGCACCACGGGCATCTCCTTGAGGGGGATGTGAGCCGAACCATCGCTCATGAAGCAGGAAAAACACCATCGCAATGCCGCCATCATCTCATCGCACTATGTCCTGCGATCAACCCCCCCCCCCCCAACACGAACATGACGTCACTTCAACTCGCCCACGGTCACGTGGTCGTTATTTATTTGTGACGCGTCCTGATGAACGTTTCTATTGAGGGGGGGGGGGATACTCGGTGGATCAAACCAATGAGTTGAATAGAGGAGGGGTGTAGGGGAATTTTGGAGTTGATGGTTCGTATTTAACATTTAATACGACGCTGTCAGAGCGGGTGGGGCTACAAGGACGAATCTGTGAACGTGGCTCCATCCCAATTACTGGCGATCAAAACCCACGCATTGTCAATTGTTAACTAGCCACCATGTGTCTGCAGGCTAACAGCACCTCCCCCCCCCAAGGACATTGCCACCTCTCGCGGTCCTGCCATGTCATCTGCAGCCATGAGCTATCCGCTGCTGGATGAAATGCCTCCCAAATGTCATCGCGCACGCTTCTGCCTAATTAGCAATCGAGCACCTGCGCACGAGCTGTTGCGGCTCCAACAGTGGACCGAGGGTCTCGGCAGCGCGTTCTTCTCTTACTTGGCCGCCGCTCCCATCGTTAGTCGACAACATTGCATTTTTATATACACGTGTATTAATTAGATGGTGCTTTTGCAAACAGTTGTCGGATTTGTGCTTAAGATGAGGATATTGGTGTTTGCGTTGGTTGGAGATATGGTAAAAAAAAATGCTTCAATACAATTTCAAAACAATTGGCACCACGGTGACGAGACGTTAAATACCTCGCCTGGTATACAAGAGGTCACGGGATTCTACACAAGATGTCACGGGGTTCTCTACAAGAGGTCAGAGGTCACGGGGTTCTACACAAGAGGTCACGGGGTTCTACACAAGAGGTCACGGGATTCTACACAAGAGGTCACGGGATTCTACACAAGATGTCACGGGGTTCTCTACAAGAGGTCAGAGGTCATGGGGTTCTACACAAGAGGTCACGGGGTTCTACACAAGAGGTCACAGGGTTCTACACAAGAGGTCACGGGGTTCTACACAAGAGGTCAGAGGTCACGGGGTTCTACACAAGAGGTCAGAGGTCACGGGGTTCTACACAAATGGTCACGGGGTTCGACCCCGACGCCTGTATATTTGTAGTCTGCATGTCTCTCTCTCCGTGGCCGCGTGGATTTTTCTCCGGGCCCTCCGGTTTTTCCCTCCACATTTAGAAACACATGATAAGCCACTTTCGTCGAGCTATAATGTGTGTCTAGGTCACTTCGGGAAACACAAACTGTACCGAGTGGGACCTTACCAAATACACAGACGGCCATCATACAGGATACCAGGAATATGTAACAAAAAGATGGTGCGCTTTTACGATTCATAATCATTTACAGCCCTGTCAATCCACGACTGGATGAATGCCTCCCAACGCGATGTCGGTCATGGGGGGTTTGTTTGACGATATTTCAACGCGCTGGCTAGCGCAGGGTTGATCAAGGAAGGGCAGTCCAGCAATGGTTCAGATATTACACGCCACCGACGTCGGGAAAACGAGTTCATAATGTACTGCCGCGTTACGCATTTCACACACAAGCAAAGCCATCACAAGCTGCACTCTCTATAAACGGGACTTTATTAAATGCTGTTGCGTGCGCGTGTACTGGAGTGTGCTACAGCACAGATCGGGGTATTTACAACTGATTTTCCACGCAAGGAACACATACTAACACATTCCAAAGTGTTACAAAAATCATTTTAAAACTTTTATCTTAAATTCCCATGTTAAACATCTTTTTTTTGTCATTTTTGTTTTATGCCACATTAGATATACGTTTACGACGTACAGGGTACATAAAAAGATTTATAATCGATATAGCATCAGACAATAGTTTTATGCGCAAAGCTTCATCGGTTTCTGCGTTGCCCAAGAAGCCAGGTGGATCCATCCATTCCAGGATTCCTGTGTAGCTTGAGTGGAGCGGTCAGTCTTATTACAAATGTCTTACATTATTATGCCTCAAGATAGGAAATGAGAAAAGATGCACAGTGTTTGGCAAGCTACTCTAACACACCTCTCCCAACTTGCAATAAAAATAATGAAACAAAATAAAAAATATAAGCAATGACGAAAGAAAAAAGATCCATTTTCTAAACACACGTGCTGGCTATATAATGCATCCTTAAGACTATGGTACACCTGAGGATCTTTTATCTGGATAAAGTACTGTGTTACACGGAACTATTAAAAAAATAAAATAACAGGTTAAAAAGGCAAGAGAGGCAATACACCTCTCCAAAGCACAACTCTTCTTAATCTCCTTTTCATGTTTTAAATACTCCCAACTTGCTTGCGTTAACACTTGCAAATTCTCTTCTGCTGAGGGTGGGGTTCAAGACGGCTGGGTGGGCGGGTGCTGGAGAGGGAGGCTGAGGGATTGCTTCGACAGCAAGTACTGCACCACACTCAGAATATGGAGACTCCCAAAACCTGCGCGACAAGACACATAGAAAATATATGTATATGTGATGATTAGGTACACAATGCTCACTCCTGCAGGACATCCAACACTGATGCCCTGAGCATCTTCTAAATATAAAACGCACCTATGTGCAGCAGTGGTTACACAGAATGAGTGTTTTCATTAAATGCAGTACATCGTGTTCATATCGTGCAGGAGTAGAGTGAAACAGTGCATTCATTAACACTGTATTTTTAACTGGGCATTAGTCAGTCACCGAGGCATAACAGTTCTGCTTGTGTAAAGTTTAGCAATCCACCAATATAACTAATTGTCAGAGTCTAAGCAGCTGTGGCTTTGGTTAATGATTCTTTGTCATATGTTGCTTATATTGGCAACAACAAAAAAGTCCCTGCTTTGGATTTCGATCTCACGAACAACTTCATGAGTGCACGCTGTTGGCCAGTGCAGGGACAAACGAGGCGCCAGCGAAGTGAATTTGCTACGTACGCTGTCATCCTCCATGACGGAGGCGGGGTCAAAGAAGTCGGGTTTCAGCTCGTTCCTCTCCCGCCGGTTCTTGGAGGCCGGCTGCATGCCGCACACAGCGCGTTCGTCAACACTGGCACATGGCAGAAGCACTTGCAGCAAAACTCGTCAATACATACCGAGAGCCAACTCGGTACGAACCGTTGCAACCTATTCTCCACTATGCATGTGAAGTACGCTTTCTCTCTGTGTAATGTGGGTAAGAATTGAACATTTGTTTGTAAAGCAACGTGGCTTCGACTGGAAAAGGGAGCCACTGTAGATTACAAGTTACCGTAACATACATTCATGCCGATATTTTAAAAAAGGGATTTGAATTATATTCCATTGTAGTGCGTGTGGAATATTCCACCTCCGCATTATATCGGTGATAAACATATGGAGATTTATCCCCGTCACAGGAATATAGAATATCGCTTAGGTGCCAGAGATGAGCACCACACAATGGTCTGTGTGTACAACAAGGAGGCACTATTTGGCAGCGTAGAATTTGGCATTTATGATTCGATAATATATCTCGGGAAAGAGCACATGTAATTTTCTGCAATCATCTCTGAGGCAGCTGTTGTCACTAATAAGGTTCTATGGTTTACCAAGTCGATATCCAGTGTGTCATCGAAGTAGCCCATGTTCTCGTTGAGGTCTTCAAGTCGGCTCTCTGATGACATCATCACGTCCTCCACGATGGGCTCTTCATCATCCTCCATCAAGTTGGGACCACGTGCACTGCGGGAATTCAGTTAAAGCACGTGTAAAATGTCACCCAGATAGAAAGGGACGGAGAAGCAAAGCAGCGGCAACTAAAACGCCATCGTGCACGCGTGGGTTTGCATTTGCGATGTGCTGTTGCACAAACAAAATTCGGTGGACGCAAAAAATCTCTCGAGTGTGGGCAGTGTGCTGGGAGTGACGGCGAAGGTACACACACGGGCGGCCGGGCGTTGGGCTTGGCGTAGCTGATGACGGAGCGCTCTCGCCGTTTTCCGTCGTCCACGGTAGCTGGCCGCTGCGGGTCTATCCACGACATCTGCGCGCTGCGCGTGGCATCGTGCAAAGGTAACATTGTGAGTGCGTTGG
The DNA here is from genome assembly GCF_015708825.2 of Lethenteron reissneri. Taxonomy (NCBI): domain Eukaryota; kingdom Metazoa; phylum Chordata; class Hyperoartia; order Petromyzontiformes; family Petromyzontidae; genus Lethenteron; species Lethenteron reissneri. The sequence goes on along the minus strand of NC_083823.1, from coordinate 1,259,621 downwards.
GTCGGCATTACTGCAGTGATATGCATGATGTTAAAGTAGTCTCGGACAAGAATATTTGCTGCTGAAATGGTATGACGACAGTGCCATCACATTCACAGTAGAGTAGCTAACTTAGTTACAATGTGCCATGCTTATACATTTTAGTCCTTGGAGCTGGGTTTGGTATTTGCATGAATTGGTTACTCGGCTGAAATGTTACCCGAAATTAAGTGGTTTAGCTACAGGTGGCTGAAACCTATATTCAAACCAAGAATCTTGGCTCTACTTGCTGAGCATCTCTGGTGCAACCATTTAGAACCCCCTAAGAGACATCCAGCCAGGCTTACGCACGATGTCAGCTACATCCATTATGAGAAACCTGACCCAGAAACACCGAGCCCCCATTTCCTGAGCAGAGAATCTAATTCGTGTTGAATCACGATGTACGACACGGACATTTGACAAAAGGTCAGCGTTCAAAGATGGAAACCGAAGTACCAAGAGCTGTTATCGTACAGATACGTGTATGGGCTGTGTGTCTTGGGCTGTCAAAAAGTCTTTAAAGTATGTACAAATGCATTACCATGGCAACCTTATTGATTTCACTCTGACCATTAATAAAGACAATGCAGTGTTGTCACTTGAATGTTGAGACAGCTTCTGACCGTGATTTTAATGTCTTTTTATCTCACGATTGAAGCTTCAAACTTGTACGCACGCAGCAAAGCATTACCCGGATAGAAAAGGAATAACTTTGCTTCTCAATTGTACCTTGAAGTCATTCCCTCATAAGCCAATTTTAACACCAATATATTACAGTTACATTTATTAAAATGTAACTGCATTACATACTGTACTGTTTATATTACTCATAATGAGCCAAGAATGTCTGTCTGTGTGTAACGCGCGTGACGTCACTCCACGTCG